>NC_142469.1:94715788-95352134 GCF_049115385.1 Moschus berezovskii
AGTCGTTCATAACCTTAACTGACAGTAAATATGTGTTCTAAAATCAGTGCATTGTAATTCAACACATATGTCTTATCTTAAGCCAATGTTTTCATCTGTTTTTCACTGTACCTTTAGCCAGATAGAAATTGCCATTCATTTCAAGGGAAGGAAACATTAAAGAATTGTATTTTTTTCCAGGATATGCAAGAATACCCTGAAAGACAGAAATCAAATCGTCATTAAAATCTCCTTAACAGTAAGCATATGGCTGCACAAAGAAGACTCCCCCCACCTTCTATGCACATAAAAAGCCACAGAAAGGAGGGAACTACTGATATGCACAGCATGCATGAATCTCAACAGGGTGTTAAACAAAGGGAACCAGACACAGAAGAGTAAACACTTCTGATTGCATTTGTATGAAATTCTAGAAAAGGCAAGACTAGTCTCCAATGACAGAAAGCATTGCTTGTCCGAAGGCTGGGGAATGACTGCCAAGGGGCAGGTGAATATTTGGGGATGCCAGAAGTGATCTGTATACCTCAACAGGGGCTTCCCAGGTGGCGCTAGTGGTAAAGAACACGCCTGCCAATGCAGGAGATGTAAGAGATGCAGGTTCCATCCCAGGGATAGGAAGATCCCCTGGAGAAGGAAATGGCAACCCACTCCAACATTCTTGCCTGGAGAATCCCATGGACAGAGGAGCCTGGCGGGCTACAGTCCATAAAATCACAGAGTCGGACATGACTGAAGTGACTTAGCGTCATCATTAATCATCTCAATAGGAGGGTAAGTGACCTGGATATGTGCATTTGTCAAAATTCATAGAGCTGTACATTGAAAATGGGTGAATTTTATTTTAAACAAGTTATACCTCAATAAATATGGCTTTTTAAAATGAAGTTTATAACTCTAGTATAAACCAGGTTAATCTGACCAGGACCCTTTTGAGAGATGGGGTTATCAGCAATGTTTCTAGATAGTTGACGGGATGGAGGAGGCTTACAAGGAATTAATTAAGAGGTTCTAAAATGCTTTTAAGCAGTTACAATAACAAAATAGAAGGTATTTTTCCAAGGCTGAAATTCTCCTTTCTCTTCCTGTTAGACCAAAAGAAACGGAGGAAGCAAACCACCAAGGGCGGATGAAGGCTTTTCCCTCACAAGGTCACTCATACACGTCGTTCCTGACCCTACGCCAGCCTGGGCCAATGGGAGGCTTGTTTTTGAGAGCAAAATCACATGCAGGACCCACAGATTCAGGAGCTAGGAGCAAATCCCAGGACATTCTCTAACACATTTAATACACTTAAGACTGGTTATGCTGTGCTGTCACTTCAGTCGTGCCCGACTCCTTGCAACCCCATGAACTGCAGCCCTCCAGGCTCCTCTGCCTATGGGATTCTCCCAGCAAGAATACTGGAGTAAGCTGCCACGCCCTCCTCCAGGGGTCTTCCCAACCCAAGAATCATACCTGTGTCTTTTATATCTCTTGCATTGGCAGACAGGGTCTTTACCACTAGCGCCACCTGGGAAGACCAAGAGTGGTTATACTGAACAGTAATTATTAACAGTTGAAAACTAGAAAGCTCGTTCATAACTTATCTTTGATGAGTGTTTCTTAAAATTTTTTCACACATGCATCATCGAGCTAGATATAATTAGAAACATTATCAAATTTTGTATTTAGTTGTTTAACAAAGTCGTTTAAAAAAAATCATATCTCATTGGTGGAAAAATTCTCCAGTCCTGTGTCTGGAAGGAATCCATCTGTTTGGACAAGGAGACTTTGCCAGGTGTAAACTAACTATTACAGATGAGGGAAGAAAGGTTTTGGAAGGCTAACCTGCCAAGCTTTAATCAAGAAGAAATAATCACCAAACAGCATTTTATACCGTTGGGTCTCATTTGTTTTTTATTAGTTTTGTCTCCCAAACTAGGGCAAAGATCCTAGTTTGGGTCTCAGGACACTTCAGTTCAGTTCAGTTCAGTTCAGTCACTCAGTCGTGTCCGACTCTCTGCGACCCCATGAATCACAGCACGCCAGGCCTCCCTGTCCATCACCAACTCCCTGAGTTCACTCAAACTCATGTCCACAGAGTTGGTGATACCATCCAGCCATCTCATTCTCGGTCGTCCTCTTCTCCTCCTGCCCCCAACCTTTCCCAGCATCAGAGTCTTTTCCAGTGAGTCAACTCGTCGCATGAGGTGGCCAAAGTATTGGAGTTTCAGCTTTAGCATCAGTCCTTCCAAAGAACACCCAGGATCGATCTCCCTTAGAATGGACTGGTTGGATCTCCTTGCGGTACAAGGGACTCTCAAGAGTCTTCTCCAACACCACAGTTCAAAAGCATCAATTCTTCGGCGATCAGCTTTCTTCACAGTCCAACTCTTACATCCATACATGACCACGGGAAAGACCATAGCCTTGACTAGATGGACCTTTGTTGGCATAGTAATGTCTCTGATTTTTAATATACTATCAAGGTTGGTCATAACTTTCCTTCCAAGGAGTAAGCGTCTTTTAATTTCATGGCTGCAATCAGCATCTGCAGTAATTTTGGAGCCCAAAAAAATAAAGTCTGACACTGTTTCCACTGTTTTTCCATCTATTTCCCATGAAGTGATGGGACCAGATGCCATGATCTTTGTTTTCTGAATGTTGAGCTTCAAGCCAACCTTTTCACTCTCCTCTTTCACTTTCATCAAGAGGCTTTTGAGTTCCTCTTCACTTTCTGCCATAAGGGTAGTGTCATCTGCATATCTGAGATTATTGATATTTCTCCCAGCAATCTTGATTCCAGCTTGTGCTTCTTCCAGCCCAGTGTTCCTCATGATGTACTCTGCATATAAGTTAAATAAGCAAGGTGACTTACCATACTTAAATTTGGCCCCCCAGCCCCATAGGGCTGGCTTGCTTGCCTCTCCGCATGGCTTGTGGGATCTTAGTTCCCCAATTAGTGATTGAATCTGGGACTATAGCAGTGAAAGCACTGAGCCTTGATCATTGGATCACCAGGGAATTCCCATAGTGCTTTCTTTCTAATGAGTATTTTATCCATGGGTCTTGACTCAGGTCCCCTACCTGAAACTTGAAGCTTGTCCCCACTTACCCGGCTCCCACCTATGTTGTTTTCTAACATCCTGAGTACACGGGTCTCCTTAACTAACCCAGCCTTAGGACTCCATGTTTCTGACAGTCCCCCTATGGGCACTCACTCCCCCTCATCTTTCCCACCCGCTGCCAGATGGCCTGGGGCTCCGTGGCTCTTCCTTGATGCTGCTAATACCCTCCCTATGCAGCTTTCCTTCTTTCTTCTCCAAAGAGATTTTGCTTTGGTAGTCAGCAGAAACAAGGAAGGTAGGTTCCTTGTGCCCAAGGCAGGTTTGAAAGTGAAAGCTGCTTAGTCATGTCTGACTCTTTGTGACCCCATGGACAATATGGTCTATGGAATTCTCCAGGCCAGAATACTGGAGTGGGTAGCCTTTCCCTTCTCCAGGGGATCTTCCCAACCCAGGGATCAAACCCAGGTCTCCTGCATTGCAGGTGGATTCTTTACCAGTTGAGCCACAAGGGAAGTCCAAGAATACTGAAATGGGTAACGTATTCCTTCTCCAGGGGATCTTCCCGACCCAGGAATCGAACCAGGGTCTCCAGCATTGCAGATGGATTCTTTACCAACTGAGCTATCAGGGAAGCCCATGAGGCAGGTATATTTAGCTCCAAACACCAGGAGGGGTCTCAGAATACAGACATACAGGTTAAATTTTTTTAAAGTAATGCTACCTGAGTATAACAAATGTCCACAGCTGCAACTATATCTGGCATCCATACCCAGGAAGATTTGGTGATTCTTTCCATCCCTTGTTCCCACTGTGAACTGAAGCACACCAGGCAATTATATTCCTGCTCCCAGGGCTCACAGCAGTTTCAAACTTAGGACAGCACTCAAGTCCTCACACAATGTAAAGAAACTATACCTGGACATTTTTTTTTTCCAAAAAGGAACTTTCTCTTTCCTGATGGAATTTATTCAGAAAACTGATTCTCAATTCTATGCTGGCAGTCCTACACTACAAAGCATTTGTAGTCATTTTTTCTCCCCAAATTCTCATTTCCATTAATTCTAAAGATTTGAGTAGTTGATATACATCCTGAGAGAAGTCATCATCCCCGTGGAAAAAATATGAAGACTTTTAAAATAAAAATTAGAGACCATCAAATATTCTTCCTACTCTATTCTATTCCAAAACAGAAGAGACAGGGAATTCTCTGACTTCTGGATGCAACTGGGAGGCAGGAATAAAATGGGAAAATCTCAAAAAGAACATGACTATCTCTTTATAATGTTTGTCAAAGAGCTGCTGCTGCTAAGTCGCTTCAGTTGCGTCCGACTCTGTGCAACCCCATAGACGGCAGCCCACCAGGCTCCTCTGTCCCTGGGATTCTCCAGGCAAGAATACTGGAGTGGGTTGCCATTTCCTTCTTCAATGCATGCATGCATGCTAAGTTGCTTCAGTTGTGTCCGACTCTGTGTGACCCCATGGACAGCAACATTCTAGGCTCCTCTGTCCACAGGATTCTCCAGGCAAGAATACTGGAGCGGGTTGCCAGTTCCTTCTCCCTGACAAAGAGCAAATGCTTACAAAGAGAGATGAGCAGAAATTAATCATAAGAGCAGAGACCTTTGGCATATAATCTAAAACTGTAATATTTGGTGATTATTTCATAGGATGGAAGATTTTGAGTGGCAGGTCATGTTATTTTATGATTATCTTGGTTAGTAGACATGAAACAAGACAGCAGAGTTATTGTAAGCTCGCACTTCCTCCAGTGAAACACGTTTAAAAGCATTTTCATGGGGTTTTTAGAGGCCAATTTGGCCATTTTAATCAGTTCACTTTACACGCAATTCACCACAAACCAGACAGATGGGAAAAGCTGCTCAGCTGCTCAGCAGAGTAGAAAGGAGAAAATATTTCTCTCCCCACGTGAGATGGCAAAAGCATGTGGTCACTCGGAAAGAAAAGTGATTTTCAATCATTTTTCTTGTCTCTCCTAGGAAGGAAGCATGAGAATGGGAAGTCGAAATAAAGGCAGAGCTAAATAATTTACAATGATTTCAAAGATGTTTTCTGTCCCTATTCAAACAAATAAGGCTGTGCCTTCGGTTCTAAGAGTTGTCATTTCTGGTTACTATGATAATTTACACACACGCACACAAGTAGCGCCTTGTTCCACCCAGTCCAGGACTTGGTGTCAGAAAAAGGCTATAAGTGACATCTTTTAGCAAGACATGATTATCAGCTCTTAAATCTTAGGATTGTAAACAAAAAGTACCCATTATCCTTATTAATCCCACATGGCCCTCGAATTCTCTATGCACTGTCTTTTCAGCCACTATATCTGTAAAGGAGAGCTAGAGTCCATGACCACAGTCATGAACAGTTGTCCTTGATCCAAATGCTCTGACTTCCTCTCATCCTCCAGCCCTGACTGCATCTTCCTACTGTTTCCATTCTGGCTTTATCTTAGTTTGACCCTCTACACAATTTTCCTACCCGTGTCTTGTCTCCTCCCAACAGCAATTAGGGTTCCCCATCTTTGGTGAACCAGGAAGGTTCACCATCACTGGTGATGAGGGTTCTATCATTGGTGCCCTCCCTCAGGAAGCACCCCTTTCAAAGTGTCTTTGCTGTGGATCTCCCTGCCCCAGGTTTATTATTGCCTTTTCTGCAGAAATCAATCAAAACAAATCATAAAGATGTATGTATGTGCTTATTCTGATCTTTTCTGAAAGTAATGAGTACAGTTTATTCATTGCAACATTTCAAGTGTGGAGACAGACTAGGACATTTATTCTGTTTTTCCCACACCCTTCCTAGTAATCATTACTGTTTGGCTGTTTGTTCTGGTTCCATTCTCTGGGTCAATGGGTTGGACATTCTATTGGTGACTCCTCAACCCTTTCCTAGGCTGTGACAATTATTTCAGCATGTATCACTTATGAGACAGAGTCATTTCCCTGCATGGATTTGCACATACCCACATACAAACTCAACACTGCTCTCTCTTCTGGCTGCTCTGTGAGTCTCTGGTGATCTTTGGGTTCACTAACATCAGATCAACATTTGACTCTATAAACAGAATTAGTACCATCTGGAGACTTGGAACATTCACTGTGCACTTTCTCTTTTATTTCTAATGAGTATATGAAGAAGCCTTAGGCTCTGTTCCAATCTCATTTCAATTTTGAATGTCTAGCCTACACTTAGAAGAGATTCCAGTCAACTAGTCAATCAACTAGACTTTACTGAGAACGAGCATTAATGGGCAGAAGACTGTGGGGATCAGGAGAATATTTATGTCTGACCAGTTTGTCGAGACTGGAAGTTTGAGTCATAGTTTTTGGCTCACAGGGTGCCCCAGAGAGGCTGCTTAGAAATTAAAATAACACTGACCATTCAGCAGTTTTCTACTGAAGCACAGTGTTCCTATAATATTAAAGTTGCATAATTTGGTCAATAAATCCACACTTTCATCCCACTCCTTCCTAACGGCTTAGCTTCACCTCTTCTGTTAATAGGTTACTATATCCTGTTTATCCACTTACTCTTTTCAAAAAAACAGTTTGGAAGTTGGAACCTCCCTCTAGCTTCCCCTCCAAGGGTAATTCTGGAGAAAGGCACATTCTTCCTTGCCTTAAAAAGAAAACAAAAAATCAGAAAATGAATAATTAGCAACATCAAGCGCCAGTACTGAGTAGCTTCTTTTCTTCCAATAGATTCTGAGTATTGTATTTGCATTCTCAGAGGAGCTCTCCCTTTTCTTGGGAAGCCTGTCTGATTTCAAGTTGTTCTTGACCTGGAACATTCTCAGAAGGTCTCCTTGTCTGGGCCAACCAAGCATGACTTCCAGCCTCCTGAGAGCCCCTAACACCGCTGGGTAAACTTTCTGCATTTTCTCAGAAGGCATCTTACTTGTTCTTCCCAAGAGCCTTTCTAATCCAGTCCTCTCCACAGAGAGTGAAGACAGCTGCAGGGTAAAGGCGAGGTTAAGACTTTGGGCTCTAGAACCGGGTTACCTGATTTGAGTCTGGGTTCTGTGAGATCTTGGGCAAATTAGTTCATCCATCTCCATGCTTCCCTTTCCTCTGCTTCAGATAATAACAGAATAGCCCATCACAGTGCCAATCAAAGGATAAAATGAGTTCCTATGGAGGAAATTTCTGGAAAAGTGTAGAATGTAGCAAGTGTTCATAAGCACCAGTATTAGTGTGATTTTGAAAAAATATATCAATGGGAAAACCACTCAACTCTTGACACCAAACCTACACACTAACGTGCATTTACTTAGGCCCTGTCTTCTGTCCTTCTATTGTCAAAGGAGAGGTTCTAAATTTTAGGCTGTCTAAGGTCAAATCCTCCCCCTGTACATCAGATACACCCCATGAACTCCTCTTCCTCAGGGATCTCATAAATTGTTATCCCTCACCCTTTTTCTCTCTTACATCTTTAATCTCACTCCCCTCTTCACTAATTTCTCTCCTCAGCATTAAACATATTCAAGACCTTCTCATTAAAAATAATAATAATAATCTCTCTTATTAATCTGCTACTCCTCATTTCAGTTCAGTTCAGTTGCTCAGTCATGTCTGACTCTTTGCGACCCCATGGACTGCAGCATGCCAGGCTTCCCTGTCCATCACCAACTCCTGGAGCTTACTCAAATTCATGTCCATTGAGTCGGTGATGTCATCTAACCATCTCATCCTCTGTTGTCCCCTTCTCCTCCTGCCCTCAATCTTTCCCAGCATCAGGGTCTTTTCAAATGAGTCAGTTCTTAGCATTAGGTGGCCAAAGTATTGGAGTTTCAGCTTCAGCATCACTCCTTCCAATGACTATTCAGGACTGATTTCTTTTAGGAAGGCCTGGTTGTATCTCCTTGATGTCCGAGGGACTCTCAAGAGTCTTCTCCAACACCACAGTTCAAAAGCATCAATTCTTCAGTGCTCAGCTTTCTTCACAGTCCAACTCTCACATCCATACATGACTACTGGAAAAACCATAGCTTTGACTAGACTGACCTTTGTTGGCAACGTAATGTCTCTGCTTTTTAATATGCTATCTAGGTTGGTCACAACTTCTCTTCCAAGGAGCAAGCGTATTTTGCTGCAGTCACCATCTGCAGTGATTTTGGAGCCCAAAAAAATAAAGTCTGTCACTGTTTCCATTGTTTCCCCATCTATTTCCCATGAAGCAATGGGACCAGATGCCATGATCTTAAGCCAGCTTTTTCACTCTCCTCTTTCACTTTCATCAAAAGGCTTTTCAGTTCCTCTTCACTTTCTACCATAAGGGTGGTGTCATCTGCAGATCTGATGTTATTGATATCTCTCCTGGAAATCTTGATTCCAGCTTGTGCTTCATGCAGTCCAGCATTTCTCATGATGTACTCTGCATATAAGTTAAATAAGCAGGGTGACAATATGCAGCCTTGACATACTCCTTTCCCCATTTGGAACCAGTCTGTTGTTCCATGTCCTATTCTAACTGTCTCATTAAAAGTACTAATAATAATCTCTCTCAACTGCTACACCTACCATTACTGAATACTTTTTTTATTGGAGTATAATTGTGTGACTTAGCAACTAAACAATTGCTTTACAATGTTTTCGTTGTACAACAGAGTGAATCAGCTATATGTATACATATATCCCCTCCCTCTTTAACCTCCCTCCCAACTCCTCATCCCACCCATCTAGGTCATCACAGAGCACTGAGCTGAGCTCCCTGTCCTATACAGCAGCTTCCCATAACTATCTATTTTACACATGGTAGTGTTTACATGTCAATCCTGATATCCCAATGTTTACCTTATCTCTCAGCATCTCTGCAAAGATGAAATGCTTGGAAGAGTTAGTTATCTCTGCTCTGTGGTGGAGATAACTCATCACTCCCCATGACGCCTCAGCTCCTGATGTGTGGTCCATGGTCCTTTCCCTCCACTAAAACTGCTTTCAATCCTTTGTGCTCATGAAACCCAGGGGACACTTTTCAGTCCTGACATTACTGGAACTCTCCACAGCCTTCAACACTGGTGAGTACTCTTTCCTTATAGAAGTCTTTTTCCTTAGTTTCTCACACTCCACACTTCCTTAACTTTCCCTCATTCTCTCTAGCTGTTTTTCTCAGTTAAAACTGCTGATGCATTTCCTCTGTCTTTAACTGGTATTTACTGAACTTCTGTCCTGATCTCTCTTCCTTTTCTTGTTTTCTCTTCCTTTTCTGTCAATATTTTCTTTGTAGTTAGTACTTTCAGTGTTGTGTCTAAGAAAACAAAGAAAATTTTTACCCTGAGTTCAGAAAGATATTTTTCTATATTGTGATAGTTTTTACCATTCACATCTAAATCTCAGTCCAACTGGAACTCACTGGTTTCAGTATGCTGTGACAGAAGGATCAATTTTATTTTTCTCCATATGGATATTTAATTGATGAAGCATCATTTAATGAGAGCCCAGCATTTACCCAGTGCTCTGTTGTGTCACTTTTGTGATAAACTACACACACACACACACACACATATATGTATATATTATATATGTATAAGTTTATCTGTCCCTGGGCTCTGTGTTCTGTTGCATGATCTTTTAGACTGTAACTGTCAGGGGAGTTTGTAATTTCCTCAGTTTTGTCTCATTGCAACAAAAATTTGAAGTGACAGACGGACCACGGTTACAGCCCTCAGACCAGTGTTAAAGTCCTGTGTAATTTCCTTGGATGGACCAGTGTTATAGTTCTGTGTTACAGCTCAGTTTTATTTAGAAAGTAAAGGAAAATACATCCTTGAGGCATGAGGTCGGGCCAATCCAAAACACATGAAGAGAAGCCCCTGGCCCAATTTTGGCTCCTCTGTTTATATGATTTTTTCTCCTCCCCCTGAGCCTGCCCTACATAAACTGGGCTAGCCAGGAGGGCTGTTTGTTTTACCTGAGGTCCTCACTCTGGTCCTCAGACCTTCCTTTGTTCTATATTCGGGGGCTTTTCCCTCTTTGTCTTTTAGCCACTGCCATTCTGGGCTTCTTTTTCCTATTCTGACTACAGTACTAAGCTTTATTTTGTTGTTGTTGTTCAGTTGCTAAGTCCGACTCTTTGTGACCCCATGGACTATAGCATGCCAGTCTCCTCTGTCCATGGGCTTCTCTAATCAAGGATACCGGAGTGAGTTGCCATTTCCCTCTCCAGGGCATCTTGCCAGACCAGGGATCAAACCTGTGTCTCCTGAGTCTCCTGCATTGGCAGGCGGATTCTTTATCACTGAGCCACAAGGGAAGCCCAAGCTTTGTAGCAGGTCTTAACCAAAAGAGTCAATTTCCAATTTGCTTTTCCCACAAATTTTTGAATTATTTTTATTGGAATTGGGATTACATTGGATATATACATCAATTAGGGAGGGACCAGTATCTCCACAATATTAGCAGCCCATGAATATAGTATATCCCACCTCATTTATTTAGGTTTCTTTTGTTGTCGTTCAGTCACCCAGTTGTCTCCAACTCTTTGTGACCCCAGGGATGGCAGCATGCCAGGCCTCCCTGTCCCCCACCATCTCCCGGAATTTGCCCAAGTCATCGGTGATGCCATCCAGCCATCTCATCCTCGGATGCCCTCTTCTCCTTCTGCCCTCAATCTTCCCCAGCATCAGGGACTTTTCCAATGAGTCAGCTGTTTGTATAAGTTGACCAAAATACTGGAGTTTGAGCTCCAGCATCAGTCCTTCTAATGAGTATTCAGGGTTGATTTCCCTTAGGATTGACTGGTTTGATCTTCTTGCTGTCCAACGAACTCTCAGGAGGCTTCTTCAGCTCCACAGTTTGAAGGCATCAATTCTTCGGTGCTCTGCCTTCTTTACCGTCCAGCTCTCACAACCATACATGACCACTGGGAAGACCATAGCATTGGCTATACGGACCTTTGTCTGAAGAATAATGTCTCTGCTTTTCAACATATTGTCTAGGTTTGTCATAGCTTTCCTGCCAAGAGGCAAACGTCTTTTGATTTCCTGGCTTTAATTTATCTTAATAATGCTTCTTTATTTACAAAGAAGTCTTGCATGTCTTTGTTGGATTTATTCCTGAGCATTTTAGATTATTTGATACAGTTTAAAAAGAATCTTTTATATTTTCTAGCTGCTTATTGCTAGTATATAGAAATGAAATTGATTTTTTTAGCTTGTCACAAGGTCCAAGTCACACTAAACTCACATAATTCTAATAATACATTTGTTGAATATTTTTGAATTTACATAAATCTGCGTATACTAAGATCATGGCATCTAGTCCCACCACTTCATAGGAAATAGATGGGGAAACAGTGGAAACCGTGTCAGACTTTATTTTTTTGGGCTCCAAAATCACTGCAGATGCTGACTGCAGCCATGAAATTAAAAGATGCTTACTCCTTGGAAGGAAAGTTATGACCAACCTAAATAGCATATTAAAAAGCAGAGACATTACTCTGCCAACAAAGGTCCATCTAGTCAAGGCTATGGTTTTTCCCGTGGTCATGTATGGATGTGAGAGTTGGACTGTGAAGAAAGCTGATCGCCGAAGAATTGATGCTTTTGAACTGTGGTGTTGGAGAAGACTCTTGAGAGTCCCTCGGACATCAAGGAGATACAACCAGTCCTTCCTAAAGGAAATCAGTCCTGAATATTCATTGGAAGGAGTGATGCTGAAGCTGAAACTCCAATACTTTGGCCACCTCATGTGAAGAGTTGACTCATTGGAAAAGACTCTGATGCTGGGAGGGATTGGGGGCAGGAGGAGAAGGGGATGACAGAGAATGAGATGGCTGGATAACATCACCAACTCGATGCACATGAGTTTGAGTGAACTCCGGGAGTTGGTGATGGACAGGGAGGCCTCGCGTGCTATGATTCATGGGGTCGCAAAGAGTCAGACACGACTGAGTGACTGAACTGAACTGAACTGAAATCATATCATCAGTTTATTTTTTTCTTTTTCAGTACTTACACATGTGGCTTCTTTATCTTCTCTTAATACACTGGCTTGAACTTCCAGTAAAATGTTAAATAGAAATGATAAAAATGGATATATTTATCTCTTTCCTTAATATTATTTTTCTAACATTATTTCTTTGGTTAATCCCAAAGACTAATAGTAAAATTATAGAATAGTAGAGATGGAATAAACCTTGAATTTCATCAGTTGAGATGTTAAGAGATGGATTGAATTCCTTAATCATATAATGGGAGTGAACAGGAGTCAGAACCCAGGCAATTTTACTATTGGTTTAGTGTTCTTTTCCCTCAACCAAAAAAAGTCTTTCCTAAAAAGGAAGGTAATATCCTTTTATCTCCTAAAGTTAAGGAGTACTTGGAATTCAAAGCTTTCAGAGCTGAACAACTCTAAAGTGGGCCAAACCGTTAACAAAGCCACCATACCTAGGCCAGAAACAGGGACACTTCCTTGGAAAGTCCACCTTATTCCTTATTCTACTAAGACCTTCAGTCCTGTTTCACTCCCAGGAAGTTCCCAGCATGGGCACTGGCCCTATTCAATTTCTGAATTTCTGAAATTTCTCCTTGACACTGTGTCAGTCCATCCTGGCACCATAAGAACTACATATAGATACCTACCCTCCTTCAGTCTGATTTCCCATAAGATCAAAGGAAATGATTTTGTTCAGTTCTGTCTGTTGTCTTTGGAGGCAAATTCCTGGCAGAACACAAGATAGTGACACTCATACATGTCTTCTTGCCATCGCCCATAACTTCAAGCCATTGTCTGTTAGTCCTCCCACTGGCCTCTGCCTGGTAAATCCAAATCCAAGTTCAAAATCTGATTCACTTCTCCCTACGTCTGGTTGCTGAGCCACGTTAGCATTCAGTTCAGTTCCATTCAGTCGCTCAGTCGTGTCCGACTCTTAGCGACCCCATGAACCACAGCACGCCAGGCCTCCCTGTCCATCACCAACTCCCGGAGTTCACTCAAACTCATGTCCACCAAATCAGTGATGCCATCCAGCCACCTCATTCCCTGTCATCCCCGCCTCCTCCTACCCCCAATCGCTCCCAGCATCAGAGTCTTTTCCAGTGAGTCAACTCGTCGCACGAGGTGGCCAAAGTATTGGAGTTTCAGCTTTAGCATAAGTCCTTCCAATGAACACCCAGGTTTGATCACCTCTAGAATGGACTGGTTGAATCTCCTTGCAGTCCAAGGGACTCTCAAGAGTCTTCTCCAGCAACACAGTTCAAAAGCATCAATTCTTCGGCAATCAGCTTTCTTCACAGTCCAACTCTCACATCCATACATGACCACGGGAAAAACCATAGCCTTGACTAGATGGACCTTGGTTGGCAAAGTAATGTCTCTGCTTTTTAATATGCTATCTAGGCTGGTCATAACTTTCCTTCCAAGGAGTAAGCGTCTTTTAATTTCATGGCTGCAATCAGCATCCACAGTGATTGTGGAGCCCAAAAAAATAAAGTCTGACACTGTTTCCACTGTTTCCCCATCTATTTCTCAAGAAGTGATGGGACCAGATGCCATTATCTTCGTTTTCTGAATGTTGAGCTTCAAGTCAACCTTTTCACTCTCCTCTTTCACTTTCATCAAGAGGCCTTTGAGTTCCTCTTCACTTTCTGCCATAAGGGTGGTGTCATCTGCATATCTGAGGTTATTGATATTTCTCCCAGCAATCTTGATTCCAGCTTGTGCTTCTTCAAGCCCAGTGTTGCTCATGATGTACTCTGCATATAAGTTAAATAAGCAGGGTGACAATATACAACCTTGACGTACTCCCTTTCCTATTTGGAACCAGTCTGTTGTTCCATGTCCAATTCTAACTGTTGCTTCCTGACCTGCATACAGGTTTCTCAAGAGGCAGGTCGGGTGGTCTGGGATTCCCATCTCTTTCAGAATGTTCCACAGTTTATTGTGATCGACACAGTCAAAGGCTTTGGCATAGTCAATGAAGCAGAAATAGATGTTTTTCTGGAACTCTCTTGCTTTCTCCATGATCCAGCGGATGTTGGCAATTTGATCTCTGGTGCCTCTGCTTTTCTAAAACCTGCTTGAACATCTGGACGTTCACGATTAAATAGTGTAATTAATTGATTTTAAGAGGCCACCTCAAAGCACTATCAATATCATACTTAGTAACTGACCTTTTAAGAATTTATAATCTAGCTGAGGAGACAAGATTAACACATGTGAATTAAAGATCAGAAACTTATAATGTGCACATAATCTCTGTTAGCAATAATCACAAAGAAATAGATCCAACAGGTGGACAAGTTCAGAAATATTTAAGTCTGAAGCTCACAGCTCCAGCTTCTATATTTTAACTGCTCCCGCATTCTCACATGGAGAAGGCAATGGCAAGCCACTCCAATACTCTTGACTAGAAAATCCCATGGATGGAGGAGCCTGGTAGGCTGCAGTCCGTGGGGTCGCTACAAGTCAGACATGACTGAGCGACTTCACTTTCCCTTTTCACTTTCACACATTGGAGAAGGAAATGGCAACCCACTCCAGTGTTCTTGCCTGGAGAATCCCAGGGACGGGGGAGCCTGATGGGCTGCCGTCTATGGGGTCACACAGAGTCGGACACGACTGAAGTGACTTAGCAGCAGCAGCAGCAGCATTCTCACAAGCTGTTACCTCTTGGCATCTCAGTTCTCACTGGTTCTTTCTTTTCCCTCCCCCACCTAGTCACTGAGGGAAATGTTTGCTTTTGGTATTACTGGTTGAAACTCGGAATGCAATTTAGTCCAAGAAAGAGTGGTTAGGAAAGATGTCAATACTTCAGTCCCATTACAGGTTAAATGGGCTATTGTGAACTATTTATAACTATTTCTTTGGAAAAGCTGCTCTGAATACAAAATGACCTGCTTTCAAATGAAATTTCAAAACACAGACCCTTCTCTTAGTTCCCAATACTCAAGAAGTGTGCCCCACCAGCTCCGTGATGCTGCCTTCATCAGCAATGTTGACTGTCTTCTTACTCTACACAAGTAAAAGACTAAATACGAACATATCAAGCAATTAAACATGGCGGTCACATGTTCTTTGTTTCCATAGAAACTAGCACTCTTCCACTCCTCATGGTCTTTCCGGTACAAAGGCAAGAAGATTAGAAACACTTTAGGAAAACCAAAACTGGACTGCACATGCCTTGTGTAAACCTTCGCTCTCAAATCTGTGAAATGAATATGACTATCTTGGTTTGGACTCTTGGCCAAACCTACAGGAAACAGTTTTTAGAATATGTATTGTTTATAATTCTGGAGCTGCTGGATAATATAAGTGGAACAGGATATGAGAAGGACAGATTCCCAGAGTGTTATACAGCAGTGCTCAAAGTATGGTCCGTGGATCAATAGCTTCACCCTCACCTGGGAAATGGCTGAAAATGCATTTTTTTGGCCTACCAGAATCAGAGCCTCTGGGGTGAGGCCAAGTATCTGGTCTATAACATGTTCTGCAAGTGACATTTATGCACATCAGAGAGAAAAGGCAAGAGGCTTGTCCTCTCTCAGCACTGTGGATCCAACGTTAGTGGTGTCTGTTGAGACACATAAAGGTCCCTTAGGCCCCAGAAGTGCCCTACCTTGCTGTGAGGGTCAGACAGCATGCTGAGCACAGGGTCTGGCACAGAGCAGGCACTTGATACCTACTGAATGAATGAACGTGCTATGGCCCCCATGTACCCTCTGCTTCTCCTTACACTCTGCGTACCTCATGCGGTCTGCTATGGGCTAAACTATCCCCTGCAAGTTCTTAAACTGAAGGGCTAGCCTCTAGTACCTGAGAAAGTAACTGTATTTGGAGGTAAAATCTTTAAAGACATAAGACATAATTAAGTTCAAAGGAGGTCATTAGGGTGAAGCCTAATTTCATACATCTGGTGTCCTTATAAGAAGGGGAGATTAGAACCCAGTCACACATAGATAGACCATAAGAAGAACAGAGCACAGGCAGCCATCCTTAAGCCAAGGAGAAAGGCCTCAGGAGAAACCAACTCTGTCAACACCTTGGTCTTGTACTGCTAGGCTACAGAACTGTGAGAGAATACATCTCTGCTGTTTAAGCCACCTAGTCTGGGGTACTTTGTTATAGCAGCTCTAGCAAACTAACAGACTACACCCCCACTCCACACCCACACCTTGGAGGGGTTTACACAGAGCTTGTGTGCTCAGTCATGTCTGACTCTGCAACCTCATAGACTACAGACCACCAGTCTCCTCTGTCCGTGGGATTTTCCAGGCAAGATACTGGAATGGGTTGCTATTCCCTTCTCCAGGGTATCTTCCCAATCCAGGGATTGAACCCACATCTCCTGCACTGGTGAAAGTGTTAGTAGCTCAGTCATGTCTGACTCTTTGCAGCCCCATGGACAATAGCATGCCAGTCTCCTCGGTCCATGGAATTCTCCAGGCAAGAATACTAGAATGGGTAGCCATTCCCTTCTCCAGGGCATCTTCCCAACCCAGGGATCGAATCCTGTTCTCCTGCATTGCAGGCAGATTCTTTACTGTCTGAGCCACCTGGGAATGCCGTTATACAGAACTCTGCCCAGAGAAACTGCTGGTTCCCATAGCAACATGCCACTGGCCTTGAGAGTGGGTTTAGTGCCTGAGACTTTCTGTGATGGCCCGTTTGTGTGGAGCTCCTATGCTCAGTCCTGACTCAGGGGAAACTGAGCTCTTTTGTCCAACTATGAAGGGACTAATACTCTGGAGCCCAGAGTTGTGTTTATGTAACATGTTTGTCTGTAGGAAAATGCCATTGATCTAGGTCTATTTCTTCATATATATATAAAAAAAAGACCTTCATACTAACAACAATTCTCTCTTTCTTACAGGGCTGCTGGAAAGGTCAAGTGAGGTAATTACGTAGGCGCTTTAAAATGCATTGTCAATGGAAGGTGGGGATGAGGACTATTGTTTTCACTTTATTACCAGGACTATTATTAGCAAACCTGCTCTAGGTCAGCAGTTCAGGGACAGCAACAGCTGGGGGCCAACAGTGGAACCTATGCTTCACTCAGCTCCATCACCTGGTAGAATTTAAGGACCTTCAGACTCCACCTGGCAGCCATACATTTGGAAACTCGCCGAGGGATCAAGTGAACATGTTTGTATTTTTGTAATCCATTTGTCGCTGTACTTTGTTCTGAGCTTCAGAGCATGCGTATGTGTGCTCCAACTCTGAGCAGACCAAGGTAACTCATCAATAATTTGGGTTCCATCTCACCTGTCTCCTTGATTTAAGTTACCTCTCTCCTTCCTACCATCATTTTTAAAATGCCTGTATCTTGAATCAAGATGGAGACAATCTAATTGAAGATAAAAACCCCTTTTATTTCTGAGTTTAAGTCATCAGAACCAAGAAATCATGTCAAAGGTTCTGTTCAGCCAGGAAGTGCAGCAGATGGGGTGCTAAATGACACCAGACAAAACAAGGGAGTGTTTTTGAGCGATCATTCGTGGAGTTTAGACTCAAAGACTTCTATTTAAGTCAAAGCACATAACAAATGATGGTGATATCATTAAAATAAATATCCCACAGGGACCGTCCCTTCCCCTCCCATATCATAGCACTGACATCATTTTTGCATATGATATCAATGGCATTTTCCATATTCAACTGAAAGGTCACAGTTCTGTCAGTAATGAGATTCAGCCCCCAGTCAAGCTGTTCCAAGACACCACCGCCCATTTTTAAGACAGTGCTGAGAGCAGTTTCCCAGCGGCACGAATTCCAGAGAGCCGATGTCTCCTTGGGTCTGGGCTACAAGTCACACTGGGGGAGTCCCCTCCAGAACACTGGTCACTGGGGCTGTGTCTGAGCCACCTAGGAGGATACACAGAATTATCCCATACCCAGGAGGTCAGGGCTGCCACAGAGCAGGTAGAGGGCCGATAAAATCACCCAGTGGCACCATCTCTGGGCCAACTCAAGAATCCCTGCCAGTGCAGCCATGGTTATAAAACAATGACTCATTCGTCTGAAGATCAAGAGTTCTTTAGGGTGAAAAAGGACTGGTCCTGTTCCTTGCACAGCTGTGTGACATTAGGTAAATTGTCCATCTCTGAGCCTCAGTTTCCCCAACTGCAAGATAAGGATGACAACAGTCTCTCCCTCCTATGGTTGTTGTGAGGCAAAAGACAAAAGCATTGTAAGCCAGTCCTCCATATGTGCCGGCTGCTGTTACCACCATTAACGAGGATTTTAGGGTTGAACTGAACTTGAATATCTGCCAAAATAGGCCACCCCTCCTTTCTCCTGCTAGTATCAGAGGAGTGCATTGGGTGAAATGTTGAATTTGGTGATCTGAGAACAGAAGAAGAGGGAAGAGGATATTGTGAGCATGTATTGGAATTTTCAGAGACTATGTAATCGGTTACATATCTTGATCTCCTTGTAAATGTGGGTCTGTGCATGGGTCCATTCTTGAGCTCGTCTGCTAAGTTCTTAAGATTTTTTTTCATTTCCCATTCTGCTATAACCACACACTTGTTGTTGTTCAGTCCCTCAGTCCTGTCCGGCTCTTTGCAACCCCATGGACTGCAGCACACCAGGCCACCCTGTCCTTCACCATCTCCTGGAGCTTGCTCAAACTCATGTCCATTGAGTCAGTGATGCCATCCAACCATCTCATCCCTTGTCATCCCCTTCTCCTCCTGCTCTCAATCTTTCCCAGCATCAGGGGCTTTTCTAATGTCAGTTCATCACATCAGGTGGCCAAAGTATTGGAGTGTTAGCTTCAGCTAAACACACTTGTTAGGTTTATATTAACAACGATCCCTTTACTTCCACCAGTACCCAGGACTTTTTACTCCATTGGAGTCAGGTAGAAAATATCTATCTGATCACTATTAGATCACTATCATGTTAGTGTAAGGGCTTCCTAGGTGACTCAGCAGTAAAGAATTCACCTGCCAATTCAGGAGACACAGGAGTTGCATGTTCAATGGCTGAGTCAGGAAGATCCCTGAGGAAGAAACAGCAACCACTCCAGTATTCTTGCCTGACAATTCCCATGGACGGAGAGAGGAGCCTGGCGGGCTACAATCTATGCAGTCACAAAGAATCAGACACAACTGAGCACAACAAAAACAACAACCAATGTTAGTGTGAATGAAGGCAACCTGTTAGCCCAATTCTCACCCCCAAGAGTGCTTGCCTTTCAAAAGAGAAAGTGCATGCATGTGTGAGAGTCTTTTGTTTAGTTTGTCTACATCATTCCCCTGAAATACTACCTAATTTCAGTAGGACAAGTGACAAAAGCTCTCCCAACATCCATGTGGAGAGAGGGAGAAATATAGACTGGAAAAGAGCACAGTTCTATTTATATATGGGTTCAGTGTCCCTGATCAAAGAATGCTTACAAAGGAAAAGGAGGCACAAGAGGGTTCTATGCCTGTAAAGGACCACAGGAATCTTTCTGAGGCCACATCCTGGGCAACATAATAAAAATGTTTCCTTCAAGGAACTTGAAGGAAAGCACAGATGGTGTGCTGAATAGGCTCACAGATGGTTGAATTGTAGCTGACACATTTTGATGATCAAGACTATTCCATGCTCTTATCTGAACTAAAGGCATGGCACAACAGCTCTCCTGCTCAGGCCAAGCCATGTGCCAGGCAGTTTGTACATGTTGTCTCTAGCCCTGAAAAATAGGGACATTTGTCTCCAGATTATAAATGAGGAAATGGAAGCTCATCATGGTTAAGAAACTTGATGGGATCCCACAGCCAAGTAGAAGGACAGAACAGGAACTTGAATCCAGATCCACATAACTCCAGAGCTTCCTGACCTCACTTAGCCTGTGATAGTCCTGCACTTCCCTTTAAAATAACAAATGTATGAGTTGTATTGGGGTGGGGTTGTCTGGTACATATAGATGTAGAAGTATTTCTGGGAAGAGAAAAAGGAGCAAGTAGAGGGAAGGAAGAGAGGGTGGGACAATGTCTGCTTTAGTCTGTGCTTGTGATCTTGACCAGTGGGAACCAGTTGATGGTATTAATTTGGGAAATGGAGACACATTCATTCTCTTCAAACAATGAAAGGGCCATTATTGTGCAGAAACTATTCAGTGTAACCCAGGGAGGTGGGTTTTAATGCAACATGAGCTGAAACTTTCTAAAATAATGAACGCTGTTTGCATGTGCAGCAGGCTCCCAACCAAGGTGATGTCTTGTCCCTGGATCTTCCCAAGCAGGATCGCATCACTGCTTCCTGTGGAGAGCCCCAGGGAAGAAGCAGTGGGCATGGCCTCTACTTTGAGAGTCACAACACTACTTCTGAGACTTTAGCGCTTGGACTGGGGACATATTTTGTAGTAGAGGGATTTCTCTCTATCCTTAAATGCACCACATAGCTTTCTGTCTCCTTCACTGAATATACAAAAGTTATGAGATAGAGATGGCTCCTCATTAGACCAAATGCCAACAAAACAGTGGCCTAATTTAGTCCTTTGTTTGAAGGAAAGGACTCAAAAATCTCTCAAGCAGGCTTCTGGGGAAAAGAAAAACCCTCGAAAGTACAGCAGGGGCTTTTTGGAGAAGCACAAGATAGGCTTTGTTCTGTGGCTGCCAGTCTGTGCCAGAAGAGCAGTGAGCAAATGGAAAAATGTCCTGACAGACCGCGTTTATCACCCAGCCGTCGGCATTCTTCCCGATTCCTCTATAGAGCTTCTTACAGGGGGTGTGCATGCTGATGGATTTGAGCTATATGGAGATTTCTTTTCCCTTTAATCTTTAAGGCGGTAAACCAGGAAGAGCTTTAGACATCCTCCCAGTAACTGGAATACTAACAATGAAATACACCAAGACCACAGCCTGCTTGATTATTTCCTAATTTTCTCTTTATGCCTGTTCCAGCTCAGAGACCCTGCCAGATGCAGAAAGCTTCCCTCATGGCAGCACAAATAGTTTCCATTTCCCAGTCAAGAGCCAGAATCCAAGACGAGCTTCTGATTTGACACTGAATGAAACAAAAGATGGCCCAGAACTCGATGGAAGCCAGGAAATGGAGGTTCAATTGCCAGAAAAATCTCTGCAACATCCCAGAAATCCCCATGGGCAGAGAAGGTACACTGGCTACTCTGTGCAAGAAAGCACGCTTGCAGTACAGCCTCCAGCTGTTTTTCTCTCCAAAGTTTTTTCAAGCTCTTGGTGAAATTTTGTAAAAATACATTCCATGTTGCACTCCAAATAGTCTTCTCATTCATCTGTCTTGGACTTCATAAAGTCAACATCCATTTAGTTTTTCATTTTACTTCTTAATTCAGGAAACATACATTGAGCATCTTCTAATTCATTCATTTTTTTCAACACATCTTGAATACCCAGTACAAGCAAGAATGGGCTTGGGTTAAAGAGATTCATACAACACAGTTTCTGGTTAGTATCATATTCCTGACACATTGAACCCTTACTAAATGCTCTGCATTTTCTAAGAGTTTTCACCTACATGCAAAACTTTCTCACCTGCAGATTTCTAACCCCACCAGGTTTTCAAAGCCATAGCCAGATTTCTACACATCTGTTAGATTTAGTCTTATCATGAATGTCCCTCTGACACCTCAACGTCAACATGTTCAGAATTGAAGTCACGCCCTCATCCTTTTAACCTCCTCTTCTTCATGACTTCAGTTTCTGTTAGAGCTGTATGCTCATTCCACGGGCTTGGGTTCAAAGGTATCTCTGATGTTCCTTTCCCCTTTACTCAAGACAATAGTGACTTTCACCTCCAAAATGCCTCTCAAACATTTGTTTTGTTCCACTTCTACAGATAACATTCAAGGACAGGACAAGAGCCCAGTCGTTCTTGCCTGGACTGTTGCAGTAGCTTCTCAACTGGTCTCCCCAACTTCATGTTACCATATCCTGGTCCATCCTGAACTTTGCCACCAGAATAATCCCACTAATTTACTTTCTCAAAGTACCACTTTCCTACCCATTACTGATGTCATATTATCCTTGGGTAGCATATTCTCAAATACAGCCTTAAATTCTGCTTCCCCTCAATGTTCTCTGTGCCCATGCAAAGTGGTCAAATATCTTTTACCAGATCCTCTCTAGGTTTTCCTGCCTCTGTGCCTTTTCTTACGCTGTTCTCCCTGCTTGGTGTCCCTTTCCAGTTTCTGCTGCAGAAATTTTCCCGGCCTTAGCCTTCTAGCCCAGATCCTCCATGAAACTTCCTTACCACCTCTCTGATAATAGGCACTCTCTCCTTCCTTGAACTCTCACTGCACTGATCACATTTCTCATGTTCACACCACACTAATCCACATCCCATCTCCCCTTTCAGAGTCTGAGCTTCATGAGGTCAGCTCAACCACGGAAAGGGACATCTATTCGTTAAACGTCAGTTTGCACAAGGGGTTAAATGCACAACATCTCTTTTATGAAAAGTAATGAGTAGAGCAGAGAAGGCAATGGCAAGCCACTCCAGTACTATTGCCTAGAAAATCCCATGGATGGAGGAGCCTGGTGGGCTGCAGTCTGTGGAGTCGCTAAGGGTCGGACACGACTGAGCGACTTCACTTTCACTTTTCACTTTCACACATTGGAGAAGGAAATGGCAACCTACTCCAGTGTTCTTGCCTGGAGAATCCCAGGGACGGGGGAGCCTGGTGGGCTTCTGTCTATGGGGTCACACAGAGTCAGACACGACTGAAGTGACTTAGCAGCAGCAGCAGCAATGAGTAGAGAAGGAAAGATCACAGGTACAGAAAAGGAAATGATAGGAAGAAGAACATTATAGAATAGAAAAGGATTAAATCAAGGGATATTCTCTTAAGACTTGAGAGTTTTGACTTCTCAAGGAAGGATAAATTGTGGAGGAGATGTCCGGGTACTGAAGTGAACGGAGGAAGGAGAAGTGCTTCTGCTCTGAGGAGGGAGGGGTGTGGCTAGTCAAGGAATGCACTCACCTCCCTCTGTGGCTTCAGCAAGTCACCCTCCATGCCCATTTCCTCTTGTGTGAACCCAGGAGAAAAGCCACATGTAGCTTACGTGTCTGTTGTGAGGAGCATGTGAAATAATGTAAGTTAAGATCTGAGCACTGAGCCTGGCCCCAGGCGTGAATTAAAGTAGGTACATGCTGCTTTGTGGTTGAAGAGGGGGAGCTGAAGTTTCTGGAATCTAGAAATGGCAGGAAGTGTAAGAGAGATGTAGACAAGCTGTCGAAGATCATTAAAATTGACAAGTGAGATCACAAATGGGGGAGGGGTGTGATTAGGCAGCAATATAAGTGATTAACTAAGACAGTCTCTGCCTTTATCCAGGATGTGAAAGATAGGGATTGGCTCTTGGCTAACATTTGCCAGCATGATAAGGTAGTTTGTGTGGGCATTTGTAAGCAACTGGCTGTAATAAGAAGCTATTGTTGAGAATGATACTACAGAAGTGAAAGTTTGCTTCGCTACTGAATACAATTCCCTTTGTTGTATCATCAGTAAGACTTGTTTCTTAATTCTTTCCTTCCTATGACTCATCTGTCTCGTCCTCCCTGGACTCTTGTTTGAACACCCATATTTAACTTTATTTTATTATTGTCATTTAAAGCTTGATTTTATGAAACACAAAAAGACATTTTTAAGAGTTCTGTATCACAGGAATATAAGCAGTATAGTTATCCATAGCTTCATAGTATAAACTCAAATAATTGGATTTTTTTCAATATAGAAACTATACAAATGAAATAAATGGCAAAAGGGTCTGATGCCTTTTAACAAATCTTTTTCCTTTTTTTGTTTCCCAAAGAGCCTCAGGTAGAAGGCAATGGCAACCCGCTCCAGTACTCTTGCCTGGAAAATCCCATGGGTGGAGGAGCCTGGTAGGCTGCAGTCCATGGGGTTGCTAAGAGTCGGACACAACTGAGCGACTTCACTTTCACGCATTGGAGAAGGAAATGGCAACCCACTCCAGTGTTCTTGCCTGGAGAATCCCAGGGACGGGGGAGCCTGGTGGGCTGCTGTCTATGGGGTCGCACAGAGTCGGACACGACTGAAGCGACTTAGCAGCAGCAGCAAAGAGCCTCAGAACCAGCATTGGGTGCTTTATTTATGTATTAGCCGTGCAGCATGAGGGATCTTATTTCCCTGACCAGGGATCCAACTGCAAGCCCTGCATCATAAGTACAGAGTCTTAATCACTGGACAGTCAGGCAAGTCCCACAAGCTTTATTTAATTCTTTCCTCCCTAGGACTCAGGTACTGTCACAGGAACTTCAGAGTGCATGGAGGACCAACTCCAGTGCCAGAGCTCCCTGGCCATCCTGCTGCTTCTCCAGCAACCCACCTGGAGGCTTACCTTTCCTCACAGCTTGGTGATTTGGGGACTGGAAAGAGAAACTGAAGACAACTGGCCACCCAGGGGAGAGAACATTCAATTCATCAGAAGCAGGAATTCTGGGACATCTATTGTTATTGTTCAGTCACTCAGTCGTGTCCGACTCTGTGACCCCACGGACTGCAGCACGGCAGGCGTCCTTGTCCTTCATAACTCCCTGGAGCTTGCTCAAACTGATGTCCATTGAGTTGATAATGCTATTTATGTGTGCCAGGACATCTATAGTGAGAGTTACTCAGCCCCTGCAAGAAATTCCTCTGTCATTTTACAGGACCCAGATCTCCCTGTGAGATTTTCAGGGTCCCGGGAGTGCTAGGGATTTTCTAACCTACATTAGTACGATTGCAGATAAACACTAAACCTGGGATTATCCCAGAGACCTAATTAGAGGCTCCTGCTGGACTGACCCACTGGCAGTGACCTTGGCAAGCAGCAAGCTGGAGAAGACCCTTTTTGCCTTGGGAGGTAATTCAATATGGGATTCGTTTTCTCCTGAATTGCTTGTCAGGATCAAGAGTAGAAAACTAACTCGAGGCACTCACTTCATGTGTATTTGGTTCATTGGCCTCTAATGGCAGATAGATGCCAAATTATTTAACTCAGGGAGACCAGAGGCAACACCTTTTCAACAGAACCAGTTGGTTGAATTAAAACTGCAGGTTGCTGAACAGAAGGCATAGGCTCATGGTTTTGGCTTCTTATTTCCTCACTGTTCCTCAAGGTGTGCCCTGCTTCTATAGTTCAGTTCAGTTCAGTCGCTCAGTCGTGTCCGACTCTTTGCAACCCCATGAATCACAGCACGCCAGGCCTCCCTGTCCATCACCAACTCCCGGAGTTCACTCAAACTCATATCCATCAAGTCGGTGATGCCATCCAGCCATCTCATTCTCTGTCGTCCCCGTCTCCTCCCACCCCCAATCCTTCCCAGCATCAGAGTCTTTTCCAGTGAGTCAACTCGTCACATGAGGTGGCCAAAGTATTGCAGTTTCAGCTTTAGCATCAGTCCTTCCAAAGAACACCCAGGATCGATCTCCCTTAGAATGGACTGGTTGGATCTCCTTGCAGTCCAAGGGACTCTCAAGAGTCTTCTCCAGCAACACAGTTCAAAAGCATCAATTCTTCAGTGATCAGCTTTCTTCACAGTCCAACTCTCACATTCATACATGACCACGGGAAATACCATAGCCTTGACTAGACGGACCTTGGTTGGCAAAGTAATGTCTCTGCTTTTTAGTATGCTATCTAGGTTGGTCATAACTTTCCTTCTAAGGAGTGAGCGTCTTTTAATTTCATGGCTGCAATCAGCATCTGCAGTGATTTTGGAGCCCCCAAAAATAAAGTCTGACACTGTTTCCACTGTTTCCCCATCTATTTCCCATGAAGTGATGGGACCAGATGCCATGATCTTCGTTTTCTGAATGTTGAGCTTCAAGCCAAACTTTTCACTCCCTTCTTTCACTTTCATCAAGAGGCTTTTTAATTCCTCTTCACTTTCTGCCATAAGGGTGGTGTCATCTACATATCTGAGGTTATTGATATTTCTCCCAGCAATCTTGATTCCAGTTTGTGCTTCTTCAAGCCCAGCGTTCCTCATGATGTACTCTGCATAGAAGTTAAATAAGCAGGGTGACAATATACAAACTTGACGTACTCCCTTTCCTATTTGGAACCAGTTTGTTGTTCCATGACCAGTTCTAGCTGTTGCTTCCTGACCTGCATACAGGTTTCTCAAGAGGCAGGTCAGGTGGTCTGGTATTCCCATCTCTTTCAGAATGTTCCACAGTTTATTGTGATCCACACAGTCAAAGGCTTTGGCATAGTCAGTGAAGCAGAAATAGACGTTTTTCTGGAACTCTCTTGCTTTCTCCATGATCCAGCAGATGTTGGCAATTTGATCTCTGGTGCCTCTGCCTTTTCTAAAACCTGCTTGAACATCTGGGAGTTCACGGTTCACATATTGCTGAAACCTGGCTTGGAGAATTTTGAGCATGACTTTACTAGCGTGTGAGACGAGTGCAATTGTGCCGTAGTTTGAGCATTCTTTGGGATTGGAATGAAGACTGACCTCTTCCAGTCCTGTGGCCACTGCTGAGTTTTCCAAATTTGCTGGCATATTGACTGAAGCACTTTCACAGCATCATCTTTCAGGATTTGAAAAAGCTCAACTGGAATTCCATCACCTCCACTAGCTTTGTTCATCGTGATGCTCTCTGCGGCCCACTTGACTTCACATTCCAAGATGTCTGGCTCCAGGTGAGTGATCACACCATCGTGATTATCTTGGTCGTGAAGATCTTTTTTGTACAGTTCTTCTGTGTATTCTTGCCACCTCTTCTTAATATCTTCCACTTCTGTTAGGTCCATACCATTTCTGTCCTTTATCGAGCCCATCTTTGCATGAAATGTTCCCTTGGTATCTCTAATTTTCTTGAAGAGATCTCTTGTTTTTCCTATTCTGTTGTTTTCCTCTATTTCTTTGCTTCCATAGTAACTCCCTGCAAAACAAACACCAAACACAATTTTCTCCACCTTCTTTTTTTTTTTTTTGTAAAAGTGAATACCCCTTCAGATTTCTTTCAATTAGAAAAAAAAAAAATAGGTACAAATTTTAAATCTGTCTTTAAAAAATAAGTGGCATAAAATGAACTTTCAACAAGCAAAGGATCGGAGAAGGCAATGGCAAGCCACTCCAGTACTCTTGCCTAGAAAATCCCATGGATGGAGGAGCATGGTAGGCTGCAGTCCGTGGGGTCGCTAAGGGTTGGACATGACTGAGCGACTTCACTTTCACTTTTCACTTTCCACTTTCACACATTGGAGAAGGAAATGGCAACCCACTCCAGTGTTCTTGCCTGGAGAATCCCAGGGACAGGGGAGCCTGGTGGGCTTCCGTCTATGGGGTCACACAGAGTCGGACACGACTGAAGTGACTTAGCAGCAGCAGCAAGCAAAGGATAGCTGTACACAGATATCCATGTATACATGTACACAAAGAGTCCATAGAAAGCTAATTTTAAGCAAAGGATACTAGTTGTAAAATGTATCCCTAGGAAGCTAAATAAATTGATTTGCTATACATGGATTTTGGATAAAAGCCAACTAAAGCTCCCAGATCTTTTTCACATAAGCTGCCCTTGAATTATTGATTTTTTTAGCGCAAACACAGAACTTCACATTTATTCTTGCTATTTCCCACCCATAATTCCACTTGATTGGCTGGCCTGAGTCCATGGAGTTGCCTCATATGCCCAATACTCTGAACAGCTGAATTCATAAGGGACATTCTACATTTAAGCCTATGGAACGTTTACTGAAGCCAGTCAATTTTCTTGAATTGACAATGAACAACATGCTCTATTTAAAATTTCTTATTTTCATGCTGAATTCAATTTCTTTTTCAGGCAGTTAAAGATCTAAAAAAATGACTTAATCCTTCTTGAAGTCTCTCAGCACCAAGCAGGCAATAACCGTGTCCCATTCATCTTTGGGTGTCTCCAGTCTTTGGTGAGAGAGGGTGACAAATGAGTGCTGAATGGGGAAATAAAGAGAAAGCATTTACATATAAATTAGTCTAGAATTTGAACTGAATTTTTCAGCAAGACCATACCTGATGGTTAAACAGACACAGTAGCACCAAAAACTAGTTAACCAATAATTAATGAACTGATTCATTTTAGTGAAGATCAACTGTTCTCAAATGTACTTTTCTCCCTCCAACTCCATGACCACCAGCATGATCACCCTCTGGAAACTTGTTAGAAATGTAGATGTGGTGCTCAGTCACATCCAACTCTTTGTGACCCCATGGACTCTAGCCCATCAGGCTCCTCTGTCCATGGAAATTTCCAGGCAAGAATACTGGAATAGATTGCCATTTCCTACTCCAGGGGATCTTCCTGACCCAGGGATCAAACTTAACCCACTTCTCCTGTGGCTCCTGCCTTGGCAGGCATATTCTTTACCACTGAGCCACCTGGGAAGCCCTGAGCACCACCCTATGCGTGAGGCTTTCCCCAAACACTCAACATAAAAGAGCAATGACCCCCCCACTTCTTCCTTCTCCCCCAGACCCCCAGCCCCCACACATCCAGCAGTCCAAGTTCCCATCCCCTTGTTCACTTTCCTCTGTCATACTTATCACCAGCTGGCCTTCAGTTTATTTGCTGCTGATGTATTTTCTGTTACCTCCCACTAGATCACAGGCTCCATCATGGTAGAAGTATCTATAATCTTGGTAGATTCAGTAGTGCCAAGCACTGTGAGCAATAAATACTTGATGAGAGAACGAATGAATGGTTGACACAGCATAAGTGAAAATGCTTCGGAAAATAAAAAGATGCCACCATGAACAAGCTCTTCAAATAAGTGGCAGACTGGAGAAGTTATTTTGCAACATATATAATAGACATTCCCCAAATGGAGTCTATAGTATATACATTTTTAAGAATCCTAAATATTAATAGGAAAATGATCAGCAGCAACACAATGGAAAAAAATGGGTAGGGGATATTAATAGAAAATTTACAGTAGCGGGAACATGGTGGTCAGTGACCTGGCCAGGTAACTTGATCTCTGTGTCCAGTTTCGCTCACCTAGTAAAATAGCTCCCTGCTTCTTAGGGTTGGGAGAATAAAATGAGTTAATATAAATTAACTGCTTAAAAGGGTGAATGGCACATACAAGTGCTAGCAAGTATTATGGTTACTGGTAATCAGAGAAGTAAAACTTAAACAAAACATCACTTTTTGCCCATCAGATTGGTAAAAAAATTTTTTTTTTAAGTCTGAACAGCAAATATTAAAGATGTGGGGGAAATATGTGTATTAGACATGGTGAATGTGGTAATTCAATGGAGCAGCCCCTTCAGAGAGCACTGCAATAGTAGCTAGTAAAACATAAAGAGTGCCCAGCCTATAATCAATTCCACTTTTGAGTCTATAACCTAGGGCAGCTCTTCCTAGCGCTCCTCAACTGTGGAAACTCTGGAATGGTGTTTAAGCACACAAATTCCTGGAGCACACCCCAAACCCACTGATTCAGAATCACCAGGGAAAGAGCTGAGCAATCTAGATATTTCACTAGTACCACAGGGCATCCTTATTATCAGACAAATCTGGGAAACCCTGAGCTAAAAATGTTCGTATCCTTTTAAGATTTTTGGAACAAGGCTAAATGCAACATTCTAATCAAAATCAAAATAATGGAAATAATCTAATGATGTAACAATTGGTACATTAGTTAATAAATTAATAAAATGTGACGCACACATATAATGGAATAGTCATAGTAGTTTAGAGCTATAGCTCTAAATGTCAATGTGAATGGGTCATTTAAAAGTCTGGATTAAAAACATCAAGATGCAGAACTATATATGACACTATTTCATACTATAACTATAGTGTAGTTGTATTTCAGTGAAGTTTTAAAGCAACACAGATTGATGGAAATGTAAATTGTCATTAGCCCTTTGTAACATTGTTCAACAATACTGACTAAGGCTTATTATAATCAAGTCATATGACTTAGCAATTCCACTCCTAGTTAGGTACCCAATAGAAATATATATATGAACATCAAAAATGTGCACAAAAATGTTCATAATGACATGAATCCAGAAAATACCCTATGTCCATCTATGATAGAGTTGAAAAATAAATTATATTAATATGATCAAATACTATACAGCGATGAACATGAATGAACCAGAGCTTCATGCAAAAGCATGTATGAATTCCACATAAATGTTGACTAAATGAAGTCATACACAAAAGATTCCATTTAAATGGAATTCAAAAACAAGCAAAATTAACATGTGGTATTACAATATGAGGGTGGTAGTGAGGTAGAAGATAATTCAGAAATGGCTTCTGAGGGACTGATAATATTCTGTTTTTTTTCTGTGTAGTGGGTGCCTAGGGATTCTTGCTGTATAAAAAAATATTGAGTTATAACTTTTGATAGGTATACTCTATGCACACATAGTTTTCTTTCATAAATACACACAAAATTGTTTATTTTCTGGGTACATATTTTAAGTAAAATATGAAAATGAGCTTGAATTATACACAACAAACTCATGAAACTTAAGATACAATTGCAAAGTTAGGATGGTGAGTGTAACAAAGTTAGTGGGACCAAAGATGGTGGCTAAAGTGATTCTTTAATTTAAAAAAATGAAAAACAAAGAGAAGGAAAAAAGCTAGGAGAAAATAGAATATTAAGTTGATGATTTTGAATGATGAAAATACATGTGTTGTATTTGCTACAGTATTTTTGCTCTTTGTTTTTAAGACTCAAAATTTTAAATATATAAGAAAAGCAAAACTAATGAGCAAAATTTTTAAATTAAGTCACTGGTTAATTGGGGAAAATTCTGATTTTTTTAGATGAGCACAAAGAGATGAAGACATTTTTCTAAAAAAATTTAACAAGAATAACATTTCTTTAAAATCTTCATTAACAACTGAATTTGGAGAATAAAATGAAGCAGTAACTTTATTTATCCATCCACCCACTGCTATAATATGCCACAAAAACTCCTTGGACATTCACAGTGTCATTTGTTCTACAGTTAGAAACGAAACTGACAAAATCTTGTTTACTTGTAGGGACACAAAGGTCAGAGCTCGCCCACTCTGGCCAAAAGAGCTGCAGAAGCAAAGACTGGATTAAAAGGATGTGCAATGAGATGAAGTTTGACTTTCTTATCTGAAGAAGAAAAATAGTATTTTACAAACAAGGTGGAAACATTGGGAACCCTCCAGTATTCTTAGCTGTGAACTTCTGGAAAAGCCTGTGTTGGTCTTGGGCAAACAGTTGGCAAGTGCCAGAGGATAAGGTGGATGTCTGCAGCCCAAGATGTGCATAAACCCAGAGGATGCTCCAGACAACACAATTGACTTCCTGGTCTCCACACTGAGATAAAAGCATCCTTAAGGAAGGATGCCAAAAATAGGAAGTCTTAAAATACAAAGACAACAAACACTGTTTTTTCCTGACATTAATCCTCTTGACATGGGCCACCAGGAGATAAGTTATCCCCCACTTAAAGCACATCTCCCAGAAAAAGAAAAGAAAAAAAAAAAGCAGCGTCACCAGTGAACTGTCTGATGTCAGATGGGACATTTCTGAGGTTCGGGGACAATGGTCCAAAGTGACCAAACAGCTGGATTTCAAGCTTCCACGCATTTTCCTGTATCTCCCAACACATTCCTGGCAGTTGTTAATATCTTAAATTTACAACCAATAATTAAGCTTTTAATTGTTTTTCTTTTCCTGTATATTTGCTTAGAAGTGCAAACTGTGCTGTTCATTGTTGACTTAGCTTGCTCAGCCTCCATGGAGGGCCAGCCAAAAATGAACAGGCTGACTCAATTGGTGGAGGGGTGAGTTTACGATCAGGCCCACAAAATGTTTTTTTGAAGACAAAGTCCCCCGCATAAGCGATGAAACCACAGTGTATTGGTATGCTGGCTCGCATTTCGTACAGGATTCTCTTCTTTCCTCCTGGCCAGAAGTTGTTCTTAGCATGTTATTTTAGGAGGAGAGGAAACTGGCCATCCAGCGGCTCCCTCAATTCTCTAAGGATTTTGCTTCTTGCTCTCACGTGGCTTCTCTCATGTACATTTCGGAAAACGTGAAAATAGATGCACTGGTCCGCTTCCAGAAGGGATGCTTCTTGTAAAGGGCTCCCTACTCCTCCAAGGAGAGGTAGCCCCTCTATCCTGTCCTCCACAGGGACCTCAGTAACATGGCAACAGCTGCACAGCTCATTTCTTCAAGCCCTGTGTCTTGAGGGGAGAGAGAGAAGCAAGAAGGAAGAAAGAAAAAGAGAGAGGAGGGAAAAAAGAGGGAAAGAAGGAAGGGAGGAGGGAGCTCGAGGAGCCCTGGAGGAGTCTGTGAAGATGAAGGAGAGGCAGACCAGTGGGCTGTGCATGTGACTGTAACGTAGGAAGCTAGTTTCTAAGGTCACTGAAAACTGGCTCTGGAGGAAATTCGTGGGGAAAAGTTTTAAAAAACTGAAACCTCAGTGGGTTTTTAAGTGGTGTTTCAGTAGGGGAGCAGTCTCATGACCTTAGAGGAGTATCGCCTATTCAATCCTTACCTTCACTTGGCAAGCCAGAAACGTAGAGATCCAGGCAAGATGGTCAGTGGGAAGGTTGGTACAGGAGACTCTTGATTTCACGGCCTCATGCTCAAACTCTATACCATATGCCTTTGACTGTAGCTCCAACTTAAGTCAAAATTGGAAGCTCCTTGACAACGGGAGGTCACAATGTAGTGAAGAATCTGAAGTTGGACTGTTTGGTGTTTGACACGAGGGAATAAACTGAAATGGCCAGTGGCCGGGAGAGGGGCCACGGAAAGACCTGAAGCTCCATCTCTATTGCCAGAGCGAGAGTCACAATGGGAATCGGAAGCAGCTGAGCTGAGGTCCAATGCAGTTCCTCAAAGGTGCCTGTCAGAGTCCATTCACACGAGTCTTTCTGAAATCCACGAGTGGATGTGTGGCAGGGATCACATATGCATAGTATGTCATTTAGAACACGTGTGACTGGGTACCATGCAGCATTTTAAAGATACAGTCTCTTCAGAAATCTCCTTGGAGGTGAGGGCAAGTCCATCCGGAGGGACAGAAGTAAGACGCTGAGCCCAAGCCCATATCTCACTTCCCTCTCTCGCCCCACTGGACCAAGCCCAGTGGATATCAGTGAGCAAGGGGGCCCATTGGCACAGCCCATAAGGGTCAGCTCCACAGCACAGGGCAGGGTAACTAGGATAGAGAAGATTTCTCCAAGAGCCAAGGGAGAAGACTCCAGTACTCTGTCTAACTTGGTCTCCGTCCTGGGGTGCCCCCCGTAAGTGGCCCTGGAGGCTGAAGGGATTGATGATCTGTTGCTGCAGAGCAGACAGAGGTGGCATTCAGGCTCATCTCATGGCTGTTCCATGTCATGGCACCACCACCCACCTGCCAACAGACGCCGGAAGAAGGTGAAGGGGTTCTCAGCTTGTTTGGGTCCATCCACCTTGCAGCAGCCCAAGACCCAGAACCCTGAGAACAATTGGGTCAGCCACAGACAGGGAAGCATCCTCCCAACACATCATTCCAGGGCCTCTGAAATTCCCGATGCAACACCCCACTGAGAAGGCTCCCAGAAGCTTCTAAAAGCCTTGCCGCAGGCTCCTCGACCCTCCAGACCAGCTCACATCCTCATAGTTCAGTCCAACAATCCTCTGTCAGACCTTTGGCCTCATAGGCCCTTCTTACCCCACTGACTTGATGACACATGAGGATGTGGTTTTCAGTCGCCCTCAGCTCTTGGCCAGACAACAACTTTTGTCTCAGACTGTCTGGACCCCTTCATAGCATGTGGGTGATCCGAAGAGAAAAGCCTCGGTTCCAAAAGATCCCAGCTTATTGAGGCTTCCCTCCTGCCAGGTTCCATGGAATGAAAGGTTGGAAACCAGTGCTGAGAAGACCACACAGTTCTCTCATCCAACCGTCCCCTCCTCTGCAAGGATCTGAGGCTACTACTGGTTCACCCAGGGTCGTACAGCCAACCAAAGTAAGCTGCTGCTGCAGGGGTGAACCCCACACCCAACCCAGAGCTCTCTTTACTAGGCTGCATTCTCTCCAGCTTTTCTAAGGAATACATCCTTTGAGAAAAGTCATAGCTATGGCCTTGTTTTGCCGCTTTGGAGGATGTCATGGGGCCGGCCCAACTGTTCGCGCATGCTCCCCCCCCTCCACCCCCAGCATCTCTCTGCCCTCCTCCTCCTGCTGTCCCTCTCTTTACCCTTCCTTTTCTTCCTTTTGGTCGTCACTGCCTCTCCTTCCATCTAAGTGTTTCCCCTTTCAATTGCCTGCAAGAGATTTTGAGAGAGTGGAGAGTGAGAAAAAGCAAAGAGCAAGCAAGATTGGGGAAGGGGGGTGGTTGGAGAGGGAGGAAGTACCCGAAGCTGACTTTGTATTACTGTACTTTGAATAAATGACCTCATTTCCCAGGGAGTCTGTTTATGTGACTCTTTCATCGCACTCTATAACAAAGTTCTCCACATTCCAAGGGCTAGAAAGCCCATCCGGGTGCTCTCTCTTTAATTAAGTGTAGCGCTCTTGATCCACTCTTTGCCTCAGAAGATTTTGCTAGAGTGACTACATCTCTTCTCTGTTGAAGCAGGCTGGAAGAGTGGGGTGGGAGGGAGGGCTGTAAGGGAAAGGGAAGGCCAGCTTAAAGCTGTTGCCCTGCCTGACCCGGTCCCCTAGTGACACCACACACCACTCACTGGGCACAGCTGTCCTCCACTGCAGCCGAGTGCCATGCCCTGCCTTGCTGTCCTCGGTCACTCCTTTCCCCAGGCCCCTCCTTTCACCAGCTGGAGCCTGTTCCCTTAAAGATCGATCCTCTGACCTCTAATCTACTCACAGATTTGTTTTGTCAATCCCTAAAATCCTTCTGGAGAAGGGAATGCCTACCCACTCCAGTATTCATACCTGGAGAATTCCATGGACAGAGGAGCCTGGCGAGCTACACAGTCCATGAGGTCGCAAAGAGTCAGACATGAGCGACTTTTACTTACTCACGCAAACTCCTTCTAGCTCTAACCTTCTCCAAATCTAAAGTAAATTAGTTGGAACTTTCTTGGTAGTCTAGTGGCTAAGACTCCAGTCCCCCAGTGAAGTGGGCACAGGTTCGTGTACCTGGTTGGGGAACTAGACTCCACTTGCCTCAACTGAGAGTTTGCGTGCTACAACTAAAAAAATAAAAAAAAAAACAAAACCTTCCTACATGACTCAAGGAAGGTTGAAGACCCTATGTGCTGCAACTGGGACTCAGTGCAGCCAAATGAACAAATAAAAGTACATTTTTAAGAAAAGTGAGTTAGTCAAGGGTGCTATGTGCACACACACCAGGGTCTTCTTTATCAACTATGCATCTGTCATTTCATTGCTTATACACGCATTTTGTTGTTTAACCCGGAGTAGCAATTCTGAGAGTGCTCACTTCAAGCCAGGGAGCAGAATCCCTAGTCTCTGAGTAACAGATATATTCAGACAACTGAAGCCTCTCTGGGGGGCTACCTTGAACCTTACTGTGTAGCCGCTACACCATACTTGGGCTAAGGTGGGTTCAGTACTCCTTTCGGGAGCCTAACTGCTATTGATGACTGCTCCTGAGCAGTCATAATGTGCAATTCAGCCAAAGGACCATTCATATCCTCAAAGTGAAAAAAACGTGTCTTTCTTACTTTCCGAGTGTAACAGCAGGGTGTTTTATACAGAACAGTCCCCAAGATTTTTCTGAAGCTACAACAAAATTGCTACCTGAAAATTGCAAGCACATTCTTTTTTCCCCATGAAGTCTTGATTTTACATCATAACAGAATGCCCTTTTTTTTCCTAATGGGAAAAGCTGTTAGATTCTGTCATCTTACTTCATTTATTTGATTATTCAATATCAACTAATGCCAACACTAGTTTCTAGGCTTGTGGTGGTGAACAGAAGTGTCACCACCACCCCAAAACTTGCAACACAATGTTTCACAGATACAATCAAGGAACCAAACACATATTTGATTGTTTTGAAGGAAATAAATAGGATCCGTAATGGGTAGCAACAGAGAAGGAGCAGTTTAGACAAGGTGTTCATTGTTTGTGGAAACTGAAGACCCAAGGAATGAAAAAAATGTCAGGCAAGCATAACAGGGAAGGGAGGATGTCCCAAGCAAAGGAATGTTCCAAGCAAAGGAAATAACATGCACAAAGGGCTGGGCTGCCATGGGGTAGGCTTACCTTGTTGAAGAAAATGAAGGGAGGTTTGTGTGATTGAGTACAGTGTGTGAGGTAGGAAAACAGGAGGTCGGAGAGGTAGACAGAGATTAGATCACATAGCACAATGTAAGCCATGGAAATGGGTTTGTACTCTATTCGAATGGAAAGACAAAATGGCTTTTGAGAAGAAGTAAGAGTGAGGCCAGAGTATATGATGGAGACTATTGCATTTCCCGCAATGGCAGGTGGATTCTTTACCATTGTGCCACCTGGTAAGCCCATGATGGGAGGCAACTGCTAGATCTGGGCAGGAGATGGTCCCATGACCAGTGGGATGGAGTGAAGTTAGCTTGTATGAAGCACTTTGGCTCCTGAAGGAGAAGATACAGTAAGAATTGCTGAGACATTCACTGAGGGTGAGAGAAGGGAGGAATTGAGAATGAAATGCAGATTGTTGGCATGAGAAGCTGAGTCCCTAGGGTACCATTCATGAAAATAAAGAAGGCTGGGAGAGTAGGAATTTGAAGAGCGTGTGGGATGAGTCAGGATTTTCATTTTCAGGTGGACTTGACTCATTCTATGTTTAAACAGCCTATGCCTGTTAACTGTTGCTTGTTCCCGTGGATATACATGCACGCTGTCTGAGCACTCTTTGCAGAAGAGGTGGGGTTTGGAAAGGAGGAATGCAGGAGGGCCAGCTCTTCACCCCAGCAGACTTGCTGTTGAGATGTCCCAGTGTGATCTGGTGTTTCACCCAAGATGTTCACTCTGATATTTGTGAAATGTACTCTCAGTTCACTTCAGTTGCTCAATCGTGTCCAACTCTTTGCGACCCCATGGACTGCAGCATGCCAGGCTTCCCTGTCTATCAACTACCAGAGCTTACTCAAACTCATGTCCATCAAGTTGGTGATGCCATCCAACCATCTCATCCTCTGTCGTCCCCTTCTCCTCCCACCTTCAACCTTTCCCAGGATCAGGGTATTTTCAAATGAGTCAGTTCTTCACATCAGTTGGCCAAAGTATTGGAGTTTCAGCTTCAGCACCAGTCCTTCCAATGAATATTCAGGACTGATTTCCTTTAGGATGAACTAGTTGGATCTTCTTGCAGTCCACGGGACTCTCAAGAGTCTTCTCCAATGCCACAGTTCAATTCTTTGGCTCTCACCTTTCTTTATGGTCCAACTCTCATGACTACCGAAAAAATCATAGCTTTGACTAGACAGACCTTAGTTGGTAAAGTAATGTCTCTGCTTTTTAATATGCTGTCTAGGTTGGTCATCGCTTTTTTTCCAAGGAGCAGGCGTCTTTTAATTTCATGGCTGCAGTCACCATCTGGAGTGATTTTGGAGCCCCCCAAAATACTCTAGGCCGTGACTATACTCTGTGGAAGCAGTTGGCAGCGGTGGCTAGTAGAGGGTCACTAAAAAGAAGAGACACCCATTTTCTCAATCATCCTCAGAGGTCAGTGTGAAGGCAGAACACAAGGGCTTGGTGATGTCCCTCTTGAGTAGTCACGTCTTGCAATTTAAACCTCCCACCTTTTATCAGACCCAAAGACTAATACTCAGCTCAACCCTTGAAACTGATACAAGACAATGTGCTTGTGTGCTGAGTTGCTTCAGTTGTGTCTGACTCTTTGTGACCCCATGGACTGTAGCCCACCAGGCTCTCTGTCCATGGAACTGTCCAGGCAAGAATGCTGGAGTGAGTTGCCATTTTCTGCTCCAGGAGATCTTCCTAACCCAGAGATCAAACCATGCCTCTTGTGTCTCCTGTGTCTCCTGTATTGGCAGATGAATTCTTTACACTAGTGCCACCTGGGAAACCCCAAGGCAATAGATTTCTACAAATAGTTCTGGTATAGCATTTATACCAGGGACATATACATATAAATATACATATAGATTTATAATTCATTTGAAACAAACTCTGTTATTTTAATACGTTTTAAGAATAAGATACATCTTAAATGACTACTCAATATACAATCGGTAAACTTTAACTTCTTAAGCCAAATCGATAAAAAAAGAACTCTTTGAATGAGCAAAAAGCTAAAACACAGAGACTTTAATCCATGTTGCAATCAGCTCTAAGCAAATATTCCATTGCAGTATCTATACTTCTAAGCAAACACTTCAGCAACCTTAATGAATAAGTAAGCATTATATACAAAGAAAACAATAGCCATAAAGAAGACAGTGGACTTCTCATCAGCAAAAATGCAGACCAGAAAACAGTATCACAACAACTTTACAGTGCCAAAGCAAACAAACAAAAACTTACTTTAAAATGATATAAGCAAAGAAAACATCTATCAAAAATAAATGATAGGACTACAGAAGTCAAAACAGTGTGATACTGGCACAAAAACAGACACATACAGCAATAAAATAAAATAGACAATCCGGAAATAAATCATCATAGTTTTCAGCCAAGGTGCCAGGACCATTCACTGGGGGAATATACAGTCTCTTTTCAATAAATGATACTGGGAAAACTGGATATTCACAAGCAAGAGAATAAATTTAGACCCTTACCATACACTATACAGAAAAATTATTCACAATGGATCAAAGACCTAAGTGTAAGAGCTAAAGCTTTATTTCTTTTCTCAGAAGAAAATATGAGAAATCTTCATGATATTGATTTGGCAATAATTTATTCAATATATCACCAGAAGTACAGTCAACCAAATAAAAATAGATAAATGGGACTACATCAAAAATTAAAGCTCCTAATTTGTACATCAAAAAACAATCAACAAAGTGAAAAAACAGCGTATAGAATGGGAGGAAATATCTGCAAACCATGTATCTGATCAGAGAGATATACCTATACAGAGAAATCAATATAAATATAAACATCCGGAATACATAAAGAATTCCTACAACTGAACACAAAAATAAGGTACAAAATTTAAAATGAGCAAAGGGCATGAATAGATACTTCAAAAAAGATACACACATGGCCAATAAATACATGAAAAAGTGCTCAACTAATCATTAGAGAAATACAAATCAAAATCCTAATGAGATATCACCTTACACCTGTTAGGATGGCTGAAACAAATAAATAAATAAATTCAAACTAGCAAGTGTTGGCAAGGATGTAGAAAAATTGAAACCCTCATGCACTGTTGGTGGGAATGTGAAATGCTGCTGCTGCTACACAAAACAGTATGGCAGGTCCTCAAAACGAAAAATAGAATTATTATAGGAGCTAACAATTCCACTTCTGGGTATATAGCCAAAAGAATCGAAAGCAGGGTCTCAATGAGATATTTATTTGTACACCCATGTTCATAGCAGCAACCCAGTGTCCACTGATGGATAAGCAAAATGTGGTAATATTCTTACAATGGAATATTAAGTGAAGTGAAGTCGCTCAGTCATGTCCGACCCTTAGCGACCCCATGGACTGCAGCCCACCAGGCTCCTCCATCCATGGGATTTTCTAGGCAAGAGTACTGGAGTGGCTTGCCATTGCCTTCTCTGCCCAGAGCCACTAGTCGATGGAATATTATTTGGCCTTAAAAAGGACAGAAATTCTGATGCATGTTCAGTTCAGTTCAGTTGCTCAGTCGTGTCCGACTCTCCGCGACCCCATGAATCACAGCACGCCAGGCCTCCCTGTCCATCACCAACTCCCAGAGTTCACTCAAACTCATGTCCATCAAGCCGGTGATCCCATCCAGCCATCTCATTCTCTGTCATCCCCTTCTCCTCCCACCCCCAACCTTTCCCAGCATCAGAGTCTTTTCCAGTGAGTCAACTCTTCGCATGAGGTGGCCAAAGGATTGGAGTTTCAGCTTCAGCATCAGTCCTTCCAATGAACTCCCAGGACTGATCTCCTTTAGAATGGACTGGTTGGATCTCCTTGCAGTCCAAGGGATTCTCAAGAGTCTTCTCCAACAACACAGTTCAAAGGCATCAATTCTTCGGCGACAGCTTTCTTCACAGTCCAACTCTCACATCCATACGTGACCACAGGAAAAACCATAGCCTTGACTAGACGGACCTTTGTTGGCAAAGTAATGTCTCTGCTTTTTAATATGCTATCTGGGTTGGTCATAACTTTCCTTCCAAGGAGTAAGTGTCTTTTAATTTCATGGCTGCAATCACCATCTGCAGTGATTTTGGATGCATGTTACAACTTAGTTGAATCAGAAGGATATTATGCAAAAAGAAATGTCATTCACTCCCACACAGAAACATATTATATGATTCCTCATATATGGGGTACCTAGAGTAATCAATTTCATAGAGACAAAAAGGATAATGGTAGTTGCCAGGTGCTGGGTGAGGCATTGTGTGTTGTTTTTTAATGGGTACAGAGTTTCAGTTTTGCAAAATGAAAGAAGTTCTGGAGATGGATTGTACATACAATAACGTGAATATACTTAACACTATTTAACTGTTCACTTAAAATGCTTAAGATGGTAAATTTTATGTTATGTGCATTTTATCACAATTAAAAAGAAAATAAGCAATAAACATTTCTGGGGGGAAAATGCTGAGAGATTTTGTTTCTAGCGTAAGTCCACTATTAAAACACTAAAGGAAGTGCTTCTGTCCAAAGGAAATGCCTTCAGTTGGCAACTTGGATCCACACAAAGAAATGAAGAACACAGGAAACAGTAACTTTGTTTAACTGTTTTTTCTTTTCTTAATTTCTTGAAGAGACAATTGAACTATTAAAAACAATATACTGTGGGCTTTATAAAGAGGTAAAATATAAGGGAACACTAGAATAAAGAAAGGCAGTGGATTGAAGTTACACTATTTTAAAGTTTTATACATGGAATAGTATAATATTAATTCAGGGTAGATTATAATAAGTTAAGAAAAAACAGTGCAATCTTCAAAGCAACAGCTGGAAAAATGAAGCAAAGAGGTTCAGGCAATGTGCCAATAGAGGAGAAAAAAATGAAATACTACACAATGTACAATTAATCAAAAAGTAGGGAAGAAAACAGGAAAAACAACAAAAGTATAGAAAACAGCAAAATGGAAGTCTTAAATATGAGACATTTCATATAAGTGATAAAATTTTATAGTTTTAAAATAATAATAAAAGAATCAGGTCATCAAGAAGCGGTAGCAGTCTTAAATATATATGCATCTCAGAGCTTCAAAATACATGAAGCAAAAAGAGAAACAGATTAGTCTATAAATATAGCTTGATGTTTTAACACTGCTCCCACAATACTTATTAGAGCAAGTACACAATACTATTAATTTGACCTAACTAATATTTACAAAATACTCTACATGGTAGTCACATTCTTGCAAGTGTATAGAGAACATTTTCCAGGGTAGACCATGTGCTGGGCCATTGAAAAGTCTATAAGTTTAAATAATCAAATTATACAAATGTTCTCTGATCATAATGAAATTATTAAAATTCGATAACAAAAAGATATCTGGAGAATCTCCAAATATGTGGAAATTGGGTCGTGAGATATAGCTAAAGTGGTGAAATATAAAATAAAGAAACAACAGAGAAATTTAATGGAACAATAAGCTGGTTCTTTAACAAGACCACTAAAATTGATACTTTCAAGATGGACTGATCAAGGGGAAAAAAGAGAGAACGCACGAATTACCAACATGAAGTGTAGAGAAAAGACATTAGTATATATCTACAGATATCAAAAGGAAATAAGATAATATGACCATGTTTAGTCCAGTGAATTTCACAGCCTAGATAACTTGGAGAAATTCCTTGAAACAAGTCAATCACAGATAAAATGTATAAAATTAAAGACTGACAACACCAACCGTTGACAAATGTATTAAGTAACTGGCACTTTCATACATTGCTGCTGGGAATGCACCATGATACAATCATTTTGGGCAGTATTTAGGTGGCATTTTATAAAGTTAAACATACACTTATAAATTCCATAGTTACGCATTTACCCAAGAAAAATAAAAACTTAGTGTCTATAACAACACTTGGACATGAACATTGATAGGAGACTTATTCATGATGATCAAAAAAGTGGAAGCAACTCGATGAATATCCATCAATAGATGAATAAACAAAATATGGTTTTAATTCATATACTGAAATACTATTCAACAATAAAAGGCAATAAAGTATTGATACACACAACTTTCATTAATCTCAGAATCATTATACTGAAAAAAGAAAGCCACAAATGGGTATATTCTATTTGGCTTTATTTTGTTAAATAATGACAAACAAAACTAGCTTATTGGGACGGAAAGCTGATCCATGTTTGCCTGGTATAGAAAATGGGGAGCATTTACTATAAGGGGGAAACAAAACTTTGAAGTGATGGAAGTAGTCTGTATCTTGAGTAGGTGGGAGCTAAACAGGTGTTCAGTTCAGTTCAGTTCAGTCACTCAGTCGTGTCCGACTCTTTGCGACCCCATGAATCACAGCACGCCAGGCCTCCCTGTCCATCACCAACTCCTGGAGTTCATTCAAACTCATGTCCACAGAGTCGGTGATGCCATCCAGCCATCTCCTTCTCGGTCGTCCCCTTCTCCTCCCTCCCCCAACCCTTCCCAGCATCAGAGTCTTTTCCAGTGAGTCAACTCGTCGCATGAGGTGGCCAAAGTATTGGAGTTTCAGCTTTAGCATCAGTCCTTCCAATGAACACCCAGGATCGATCTCCCCTAGAATGGACTGGTTGGATCTCCTTGCGGTACAAGGGACTCTCAAGAGTCTTCTCTAACACCACAGTTCAAAAGCATCATACATGTCCAAATACATGGAGCCTAAAGTGGTACATTTTATTGTAGGTAGATTGTACCTCAATACATTTGAATTTAAAAGATGAAAAGAATGCACATTGAGATATTCACACATACCTGCTGGAATGGCTAAAATTAAATTTTAAAAAGCACCGACAATACTAGCTGCCAACAAGTATGGGAACAAGTGAACTCTTATCTATTACTGACAAGTATGTAAATTGGTAAAAATTGTCCTGGCTAATGACTTTGTATTGATCATATATGTAACCTTTGACACAGAAATTCCTTTTTAAATACATCTGACAGAAATGTGCACAATATGCTCCAAAAGAATGCTCATACACCCTTTCTGTGCTTCCTGTCTAGAGAAGGTCCTTGAGCATCTGTTGGAGAGCCGGTTTGGTGATGCTGAATTCTCTCAGCTTTTTCTTGTCTGTAAAGCTTTTGATTTCTCCTTCATATTTGAATGAGATCCTTGCTGGGTATAGTAATCTGGGCTATAGGTTATTTTCTTTCATCACTTTAAGTATGTCCTGCCATTCCCTCCTGGCCTGAAGAGTTTCTATTGAAAGATCAGCTGTTATCCTTACGGGAATCCCCTTGTGTGTTATTTGTTGTTTTTACCTTGCTGCTTTTAATATTTGTTCTTTGTGTTGGATCTTTGTTAATTTGATTAATATGTGTCCTGGAGTATTTCGCCTTGGGTTTATATCCTGTTTGTGACTCTCTGGGTTTCTTGGACTTGGGTAATTATTTCCTTCCCCATTTTAGGGAAGTTTTCAACTATTATCTCCTCAAGTATTCTCTCATGGTCTTTCTTTTTGTCTTCTTCTTCTGGGACTCCTATGATTCGAATGTTGGGCCATTTAACATTGTCCCAGAGGTCTCTGAGATTGTCCTCATTTCTTTTAATTCATTTTTCTTTTTTCCTCTCTGTTTCATTTATTTCTACCATTCTATCTTCTATCTCACTTATCCTAGAGGGATGATATGGGGAGGGAGGTGGGAGGGAGGTTCAAGATGGGAAACACATGTACACCCGGGGTGGATTCATGTCAATGTATGGCAAAACCAATACAATATTGTAAAGTAATTAGCCTCCAATTAAAATTATATAAAAAAAAGAATGCTCATAGCAGCCATATCTTAAAACTGGAAACAATCTAATTGTCCATAAATTGTAGAATGGACTGAAAACTAGTGGTATATTCACTTGACACAATACTATCCAGTAATGAAAATGACTGACTTGCTCATACATTCAAGAAACATAGGTGAATCTCATAAACCTTGTACTGAGAGAAAGAAGCCAGATACAAAAGACTGCGTACTGTAAAATTTCATTTATATAAAAATGTAAATATGTAAAATTAATCCAGCTGAAAGTCAAAATAGTCATTTCCTTTGGAAAAAAGAGAAGGGAATATGAGACGAGCTTCTGAGAAAGTGGAAAGCTGTTTCATGAACCAGGTGATTACTGGCGTGTATTCACTTTATGACGACTCACTGCATTATACACTGGTTATTTGTGTCCTTTTCAGTGTATATCATATGCATTTATACAAAAAGCTTTTTAAAAGGGAATTTTGAGTGAATGAGAACCAAGGAAGCAGAAGAAGAAATACAGACTTTAAGTTCATAGTAACGAAAGGATGCAAAAAGGAAGAAGTTTGGGGTGTAGGATGGTGGCTCAGAGGTTAAAGCATATGCCTGCAATGCGGGAGACCTGGGTTCGCCCCCTGGGTCAGATCCCTGGGTTGGGAAGATCCCCTGGAGAAGGAAATGACAACCCACTCCAGTATTCTTGCCTGGAGAATCCCATGGATGGAGGAGCCTGGTGGGCTACAGTCCACGGGGTCACAAAGAGTCGGACAAGACTGATTGACTTAACTAACTAATGATTGTGCTAAAAGGTGTCTTTTGAATTCCAAAAGAGTTGCACATACCTATATTCTGAATTTTTTTTAAGCCAGTGAAGGGAAGAATTAATGCTATAGGAAATAAATGATGAAGCATTGTTTTAAAAACTTTATGAAGCAGAAGTTCATGAGAAACAGTGGTTATACATAGAAGTGCAAATCTTGTACAAGAGTGATTATTTTCCCTCCAAGTCCGAAACTAAAGACCACTGCTGGGCATATAAAGACACACCGAGGAAACCAGAATTGAAAGAGACATGTGTACCCCAATGTTCATCGCAGCACTGTTTATAATAGCCAGGACATGGAAGCAACCTAGATGTCCATCTGCAGACAAATGGATAAGAAAGCTGTGGTACATATACACCATGGAATATTACTCAGCCATTAAGAAGAATGCATTTGAATCAGTTCTAATGAGATGAATGAAACTGGAGCCTATTATACAGAGTGAAGTAAGCCAGAAAGAAAAACACCAATGCAGTATACTAACGCTGGATCATGGAGAAAGCAAGAGAGTTCCAGAAAAACATCTATTTCTGCTTCAGTGACTATGCCAAAGCCTTTGACTGTGTCGATCACAATAAACTGTGGAACATTCTGAAAGAGATGGGAATACCAGACCACCTGACCTGCCTCTTGAGAAACCTGTATGCAGGTCAGAAAGCAACAGTTAGAACTGGACATGGAACAACAGACTGGTTCCAAATAGAAAAAGGAGTACGTCAAGGTTGTATATTGTCACCCTGCTTATTTAACTTATATGCAGAGTACATCATGAGGAACGCTGGGCTGGAAGAAGCACAAGCTGGAATCAAGATTGCTGGGAGAAATATCAATAACCTCCAATATGCAGATGACACCACCCTTATGGCAGAAAGTGAAGAGGAACTCAAAAGCCTCTTGATGAAAGTGAAAGAGGAGAGTGAAAAGGTTGGCTTGAAGCTCAACATTCAGAAAACGAAGATCATGGCATCTGGTCCCATCACTTCATGGGAAATAGATGGGGAAACAGTGTCAGACTTTATTTTTTGGGGCTCCAAAATCACTGTGGATGCTGATTGCAGCCATGAAATTAAAAGACGCTTACTCCTTGGAAGGAAAGTTATGACCAACCTAGATAGCATATTAAAAATCAGAGACATCACTTTGCCAACAAAGGTCCGTCTAGTCAAGGCTATGGTTTTTCCTGTGGTCATGTATGAATGTGAGAGTTGGACTGTGAAGAAAGCTGATCGTCGAAGAATTGATGCTTTTGAACTGTGGTGCTGGAGAAGACTCTTGAGAGTCCCTTGGACTGCAAGGAGATCCAACCAGTCCATTCTAGGGGAAATCGATCCTGGGTATTCATTGGAAGGACTGATGCTAAAGCTGAAACTCCAATACTTTGGCTACCTCATGTGACGAGTTGACTCACTGGAAAAGTCTCTGATGCTGGGAAGGATTGGCGGCAGGAGGAGGAGGGGACGACAGAGAATGAGATGGCTTGATGACATCACCAACTCGATGCACATGAGTTTGAGTGAACTCCAGGAGTTGGTGATGGACAGGGAGGCCTGGCGTGCTGTGATTCATGGGGTCACAAAGAGTCGGACACGACTGAGCGACTGAACTGAACGCATATATATGGAATTTAGAAAGATGGTAACTATAACCCTGTATGCGGAGACAGCAAAAGAGACGCAGATGTATAGAAGTCTTTTGGACTCTGTGGGAGAGGGTGAGGATGGGATGATTTGGGAGAATGGCATTGAAACATGTAAATTATCATATGTGAAACAAATCTCCAGTCCAGGTTCTATGCATGACACAGGATGCTCGGGGCTGGTGTACTGGGATGACCCAGAGGGACGGGATGGGGAGGGAGGTGAGAGGGGGTTTCAGGATGGGGAATACGTGTACACCTGTGGCGGATTCCTGTCAGTGACTCACTGGAAAAGACTCTGATGCTGGGAAAGCTTGGGGGCGGGAGGAGAAGGGGACGACTGAGAATGAGATGGCTGGATGGCATCACCGACTCTGTGGACATGGGTTTGAGTGTACTCCAGGAGTTGGTGATGGACAGGGAGGCCTGGCGTGCTGTGATTCATGGGGTCGCGGAGAGTCGGACACGACTGAGCGACTGAACTGAACTGAACTGATGGCAAAACCAATACAATATTGTAAAGTAAAAAAAAATTAATTAATTAATTTAAAAAATAATAATAATTTAAATGAAAATGAAAAGATGGAGCCACACAGGGAACCCATAAAAGAGTGATAGGAAAATTGGGAAATTGTTAGAACAAGACTGAGGAAGTTTATATCTGACCCAAAGCACACCACATGCTGAGAGGCTGGAAATCAGGATCTGAATCTTAAGGAAAAATTGATGAAAGTTGGCACCTCCACTGCAGGAAAAGTGAAGAGTAGCTGCTTAAGGATAAATGAAACAAAAACTGAGCTATATGGAGGGGTCAGCTTAATTTGGAAATTACACATTTCTTATTGTTTAGTTGGTACACTTATTCTCTTGGGTACTCAGGCAGGAAACCTTGACGTAACTGATTTATGACATTGTCTTCTCTTCCTTCTTCTCACAGTCATCTTACAATCCAACACTCTTTCCCTTTCAGTCTTTGGCAATCCACACCTAGCAGGGAAAACCTAAACCACTGTAACCTTTTCCCAGCAAAGTTTCTGCCTCCAGTCTCTCCCTTTAATACTTATTTTCCTAGTACAAATATTTAGATATCTGCATGCCCAGAGAGATGGTTTCTAGCATTCGATGTCAGTTAAACTAAAAACTTAGCTGAATCCCAGTTACATTTCAGACCATGATAGAATCTAGGGCACGTGGCACATCATGGACTGGACATTAGCCCAGCACAGCCAGCCTATCACACAGTCAAGCCTTCACTGGAATAATATAAACTAATAGTACTGACATTTATTGAGTACGTATGGTGTGGAAGACATGTTCGGAACTCCTGGTGTATACTAGTCTATTTCATTCTCATAACAACCTCTGGGGGCAGTTATAGTTTTCTCATTTAATAGGCAGAAAATTGAAACATAGGAGGCCAACTAAATTGCCCCACTTAGAGTTAGTAAATTTAAAGCCAGTTAGTTGGATCCAAAATTGTACATTTAACCCTTGCACTAAAAACAGGCACTTGTTTGGCTTCTAACACTGCTGTTTTTGGGTCTGCTGGGCCAAGTCAAAAATCCTGGTTCTGAGACCCACCTTCAGCATGGCCCTAGAGATTATTGGTTTTCCTTCTGGTTTCAGGAACCCCTACTCAGTAGTGAGAAATGATCACTAAGTTTTAAATGCTGGAAATAAATATTTAAAAGTTTAAAAAGAAAGAAAAAGTGTTGGAGGGTGAATTCCTATCCTTGTAGTAAGTAAGTAGTCCTCTTAAAGAAGATTATTTTCTGTAAATCAATTACATGCCAATAAAAATTAATTTAAAAAAGAAACAAGCTACATAATAAACTTAGTTCAGAACCTGGTCAAAAAAAAGTAATTTAAGAATAAACTATTTCTCATACAGAAATAAAAAGATTATTTTCATCTCTCCCTTTCGCCCCACCACCATGCACTGTCATAAGAATTTCAATGTAAAATTATCTTTAGTTATTTTATGAATAGTTTACCCTATTCTGTTGGATTGATTCTTATAAGCAAAAAGATTTTTTTATTCCATGCTTTTCTTAATGAAATCATCATTTGAACTAAGAACTATTTCAAGAATTGGTTCACCTTCCCCCCCCCAAAGTTTGCTTCCCCTTTCCAAACTAAACAGTAACCCCCTTTTTCCTCCACCCAGAACATTTTTTTTTCCAGGCTTCTTTAAGCAAGTTTGAGGTTAGGACAATCTTTGCTGAGACACTCTTAAGATTCCATTGTAGATATAATCCTTATCAGTTTGACTGTGATTACCAAGTCGCCTAGTTCTTATACAGAGTCGAAGATAAAGGCTTTATTCTACAGACTAAAATGCTGCAGGCTTTGAAAGTTAAGTTTTCCAGGCATAGCTTTGCCACTTAATGTACTTCTTTCTAACCACTCAAGGCAGAACGCAAGTGCTCGTCCTGAATAGCGGAAAACCTCTACCTTCCCACGCTCGCGTGTGAAAGCCCTACCGTAAAAACACGTTACATTATCCTTGAAACAAATTTCTCTCTGACTTCAGTGACACTAAAATGCACTGCAAACAATGGTTCTGGCGCAGTTCCAGTGTCTCTGGACACTGCTTCTTAACATGAAATGAGTTCACAAGGCTGGGGTTTCATTTCTGAGGATAACAGATACTTTAAATACTGTACACTTTTGTGTCCACACATACAAAGTACAGCAGTGAATCGGGGCAATTATCCTTGTAATTCAAATGCACCCTTCCCTCCCCACATACATATTTTGACTTTAATTATCTGAATGTTTGAAGTGAACAGTTTTTCCCCCATGGATAATGGCTTCATATCTCTATTTTGTACATGTAATTTTAAAGTATTCTCTATTCCGTGTAGAGAAATGAGAGAAAAGTTAGCAAAGAAATCATTTCTGAATCAATACTTTTCCTTTTTCTAATGGAGAGCCACATGCATGCTCCATCACGTCTAACTCTGCAACCCCTTGGACTGTAGCCCGCCAGGCTCCTCTGTCCATGGGATTTCCCAGGCAAGGATACTGGAGTGGGTTGCCATTTCCTTCTCCAGAGGCTCTTCCCAATCGATCGTGTCTCCAGCATTGGCAGGCATATTTCTTTACCACTGAGCCACCTGAGAAATCTCAATTATGGTTCAATAGGCAATAGATAGTTGACCTGCGAGGTCTGAATCCCACCCAGGCAGGGACATCCTGTCCCCATCCTTCAGTCCCAAGGAGCAGAGAGGATAGTAGAGGCCCTGCCACCAGGGAGTTGACAGACGCTGTCATCCAGGAGGCAGGAACACAATTCACCTGTGGCCTGAGAATTATCATCAGACATGTTGACAGGCATGGAGAGGGGGGTGAGGTCTGGGCCAGCAGCTGAAAGGAAGGACTGTCCCCCTCTGCTCTTCCAGCAGGTGTGAGATACTGCAGCCAGCATCACTGATGGTATGAACCTCCTAAGGCATGGACATAACATTCCTAGACACTGTGGAGATCCTGGTGGGGCCTGGGGGTGGGGGTAAGACATCTGAAGGATGGGGTTGGAACTTGTGCAGCATCTTCTATGCTGAAGCACACATATTGTGTGACTTGCTGGTGTCCCAAGGGCACGGATGAATCACCCATCCTAATGCACTCACATTAGTTTAAGGACAAAAACGCTGTGGTTTGGCAGGTGAGCCGAGTAGTCCTTGACTGCTGTTGTTTGTCCTTTTCACTCAGCTATGAAAGGAATGTGTCGCCTTCTTTCCAAATTGTGTAGACAGAGATCAGGACTTTGTCTCGGGAACCCTTCAGTTCAGTTCAGTTCAGTTCAGTCGCTCAGTCGTGTCCGACTCTCCGCGACCCCAGTTGAGTAAAAGGGACATACACTTAAAAATACATATTAAATTCATCCTCAGAATATTTAGGATAGGCCATGATCTCTGAAAATGATGGATTTTTAGTGTTATGAGACATAGGACAGGGGGAGAGCCACCCTAAAAGACCTCGCATAACAGAAGGGGAAACTGTATGGTTTTTATTGTCTCATGGCTACGATTCCAAGAGATTCTAAAATGTTCTTGGTATTGAGAAGGGAATTTTGTGGATTTCAAATAAATGCAGAGTGAGTGCACATGGGTGTGTTCTGCTCGGAAGTCAGTGCATTTGTACAGCAGCTGATAATGAAAACAAGATGCTTTCTGGAAGGGGCGACCTATGAAGCCAGATAACCAGGAGACGTCAAGAAGCTTGACTCATGAACATTGTGAAGGATGAGGTGATTGACTGGAGTCATTTAAGGTGAATGGCCCAGGAAAAGGTCAGTTGGCATGTCCTGGGACTTGTCAGCCACTGGTGAGATGTGGCCACAAGGATGAAGGCAAGATAATTTCCTAATATTATGATTTTCACTTTCTGGTCATAAATCAATATTTGTTTATGTCTGTTTACCTTAAAAGCAATGTCTTTAGCCTGGCCCTCAAGGTAGGCGGCTCTGCAGGAAAGGTAAGAGACACAGATTCAACCCTGGGTTGAGAAGATCCTCTGGAAGAGGAAATGGCAACCCACTCCAGTATTCTTGCCTGGAAAATCCCATGGACAGAGGAGGCTGGCTGGCTACAGTCTACAGAGTCACAGAGTTGGACATGACTGAAGCTAATTAGCACTCAAGGTAGAATCCCGCCCCCAGGTGGTCTGATTCTAAACACGTACTTCTCAACTCTTGAGAGAGTCCCTTATACAGCGAGGAGATCAAACCAGTCATTCCTAAAGGAAATCAACCTTGAATGTTCATTGGAAGGACTAATGCTGAAGATGAAGCTCCAATACTTTGGCCGCCTGATGCAAAGAGCCAGCTCCTTGGAACAGACCCTGATGCTGGGAAAGATTGCGGGGAGAAGGAGACAACAGAGGATGAGATGGTTGAATGGCATCACTGACTCAATGGACATGATTTTGAGCAAACTCCAGGAGACAGTGAAGGACAGGGAAGCCTGGGGTGCTGCAGTCCACAGGGTTGCAAATAGTCAGACACAACATAATGACTAAACAACAACAAGCAGGTGGCACTAGTAAAGAACTGGCCTGCCAGTGCAGGAGACAGAAGAGACCCAAGTTCAATCCCTGGGTCAGCAAGATCCCCTGGAGGAGGGCCTGGCAATCCACTCCAGTATTCTTGCCTGGAGAATCCCATGGACAGAGGAGCCAGGCGGGCTACAGTCCGTAGGGTCACAAATAATCAGATATGACTGAGGTGACTTAGCACGTACCAGGTTCATTCCCTGGAGGAATAAACTAATTTTTTAGGTACACCTAAGAACACAACTAATTAGATACACAACTAATTTCTGCACGCCACATTCAGAAAAAGGCACACAATACAACTGTGAGCCCGTCTCCCAACTTTGAAATCCACACAGCAGCCTCCTGCACTTCCAGCAGGTTTTTGTTAGAAAAGCTTTCTTAGTTGCCCTCTTTAAAATAACATTGCCCCCTTGTCCTGCTTTAATTTTCTTTCTGGGGCTTCACACCACCTGGTATGTTATAGCTTTATTCTCTGTCCCTCCTGCCCCTAGAATGCAAGATCAGTAAGAGCAAGGACTTTGTGTATTTAGTTTACTCCTGGATCCCCAGCACCTAGAACCATGGCTGGGCACAGTAGACTCTCAGTGACCATCTTTCATTTCAATCAAGCAGTCACTATGAGGTTTCTTGTCATTTACCTTATCCCGGCAGCTCTTTCTACCTGGAATTTGTGAAGTGTCCATTTTCCACCTGACCCTGCAGAAGAATCCAGAGTCATGCCTCCCACCCAATTCCTGGACCAACTCTCTTCCTTCTTGCATGTCCCCAAACTCTCTATTTACAACTGGGCTCACTGTCATCTACACCCCAATAGCAACATCTTGTGTCTCTTTCATAGCACTCATTGCATCTTATCTGTGGAGTGTATATTTGTGTGTGTGTCCCCATTGTCCGGCCAGGCCAGGCCACATTTTTCCAGAAGCAGAGACTTTGTATCTATACCAGTTCTGGGTACTCACCTAGACACATATTATTTGTGTAAGTAGAACAGCAGCAGCAGCAGAATAGTATTTATAAATATTATATATTATTATTAGAGTATATATCATGAGGACTTCCCCGGTGGCTCAGACAGTACAGATTCCACCTGCAATGCGGGAGACCCAGGTTCCATCCCTGAGTCAGGAAGATCCCGTGGAGAAGGGAATGGCAACCCACTCCAATATTCTTGCCTGGAGAATTCCATAGACAGAGGAGACTGAGGGGTTACAGTCCAGGGAGTCACAGAGAGTCAGACACACCTGAGAGACTAACATTTTCACTTTCACTTCATATGAGAGTATGATTGCATATTCAGTTATATATATACATAAAAAAGTAAACATACGTGAAAGGTGCAAGGCAGGGTGTAAGATCATAAGTCACAGAGGAAAGAGAAAAATAGAGGGGGAAACACCAAGAGCAGCATACATTTGTGATTCTTCTACAAAGTGTAAACAGCTTTTTGGGTTCAACCCTATGCTTGAGAAAATGATCTGAGGATGCTACTGGTTAATTTAAGATGCCTTTCTATCTGGAAAAAAGTGTAATTCAAATACATGCACTCCTATATTCATAGCAGGAACCAAGACATGGAAGCAAGCTAAATGTTCAACAGAATAATGGATAAAGATGTAGTACATGCAATGGAATACTCAGTTCAGTTCAGTCGTTCAGTCATGTCCAACTCTTTGTGACCCCGTGAACCACAGTATACCAGGCTTCCCTGTCCATCACCAACTCCCGGAGTTCACCCAAACTCATGTCCATTGAGTCAGTGATGCCATCCAACCATCTCGTCCTCTGTAATCCCCTTCTCCTCCTGCCCTCAATCTTTCCCAGCATCAGGGTCTTTTCAAATGAGTCAGTTCTTCTCATCAGGTGGCCTAAGTATTGGAATTTCAGCTTCAACATCAGTCCTTCCAATGAACACCCAGGACTGATCTCCTTTAGAATGGACTGGTTGGATCTCCTTGCAGTCCAAGGGACTCTCAAGAGTCTTCTCCAATACCACAATTCAAAAGCATCAATTCTTCAGTGCTCAGTTTTCTTTCTAGTCCAACTCTCACATCCACACATGACCACTGGAAAAACCATAACCTTGACTAGATGGACCTTTGTTGACAAAGCAATGTCTCTGCTTTTTAATATGCTATCTAGGTTGGTCATAACTTTCCTTCCAATGGAATACTACTCAACCATAAAAAAGAATGAAATATATGATACACTTACATGTGGAATCTAAAATATGGCACATACGAACCTATCTGTGAAACAGAAAGAGACTCAAAGACAAAAAGAAGACTTGTGGTTACCAAGGGGGAGGGGAAATGGGAGGAGGGGGGACTGAGAGTTAGGGATTAGTAGATGCCGAGAGGAGCTACCCAACCCCGAGGTCAGGGCTGGCGGCCAAGAGGAGCTACCCCACGTCCAAGAGGCGGTAGCTGTGCAGGTTCAGGAGGGCCGAGAGGAGCTACTCCACATACAAGGTCAGGAGGGGCAGCCTTGAGGAGATACCCCTTGTCCAAGGTAAGGTGCAGCGGCTGAGCTTTGCTGGAGCAGCTGTGAAGAGATATCCCACGACCAAGGTAAGAGAAACCCAAATAAGACAGTAGGTATTGCGAGGGGGCATCAGAGGGCAGACACACTGAAATCATAATCACAGAAAACTAGTCGATCTGATCACATGGACCGCAGCCCTGTCTAACTCAATGAAACTAAGCCATGCCATGTGGGGCCACCCAAGACGGGCGGGTCATGGTGGAGAGGTCTGACAGAATGTGGTCCACTGGAGAAGGGAATGGCAAACCACTTCAGTATACTTGCCTTGAGAACCCCATGAACAGTATCAAAAGGCTAAATGATAGGATAGTGAATGAGGAATTCCCAGGTGCCCAAGATGCTACTGGGGATCAGTGGAGAAATAACTCCAGAAAGAATGAAGGGATGGAGCCAAAGCAAAACCAATACCCAGTTGTGGATGTGACCGGTGATAGAAGCAAGATACGATGCTGTAAAGAGCAATATTGCAAAGGAACCTCGAATGTTAGGTCCATGAATCAAGGCAAACTGGAAGTGGTCAAACAGGAGATGGCAAGAGTGAATGTAGACATTCTAGGAATCAGGGAACTAAAATGGACTGGAATGGGTGAATTTAACTCGGATGACCATTATATCTACTACTGTGGGCAGGAATCCCTTAGAAGAAATGGAGTAGCCATCATGGTCAACAAAAGAGTTCGAAATGCAGTACTTGGATGAAATCTCAAAAACGACAGAATGATTTCTGTTTGTTTCCAAGGCAAACCATTCAATGTTAGAGTAATCCAAGTCTATGCCCCAACCAGTAATGCTGAAGAAGCCAAAGTTGAACAGTTCTATGAAGACCTACAACACCTTTTAGAACTAACACCCAAAAAAGATGTCCTTTTCATTATAGGGGACTGGAATGCAAAAGTAGGAAGTCAAGAAACACCTGGAGTAACAGGCAAATTTGGCCTTGGAGCACGGAACGAAGCAGGGCAAAGGCTAATAGAGTTTTGCCAAGAGAACACACTGATGATAGCAAACACCCTCTTCCAACAACACAAGAGAAGACTCTACACATGGACATCACCAGATGGTCAACACCGAAATCAGATTGATTATATTCTTTGCAGCCAAAGATGGAGAAATTCTATACAGTTAGCAAAAACAAGACCAGGAGCTGACTGTGGCTCAGATCATTAACTCCTTATTGCCAAATTCAGACATAAACTGAAAAAGGAGGGAAAACCACTAGACCATTCAGATATGACCTAAATCAAATCCCTTATGATTATACAGTGGAAGTGAGAAATGGATTTAAGGGACTAGATCTGATAGATGGAGTGCCTGATGAACTCTGGACGGAGGTTCATGACATTGTACAGGAGACAGGGACCAAGACCATCCCCATGGAAAAGAAATGCAAAAAAGCAAACTGGCTGTCTGAGGAGGCCTTACAAATAGTTGTGAAAAGAAGAGAAGCGAAAAGCAAAGGAGAAAAGGAAAGATATAAGCATCTGAAGGCAGAGTTCCAAAGAATAGCAAGGAGAGATAAGAAAGCCTTCCTCAGAGATTAATGCAAAGAAATAGAGGAAAACAACAGAATAGGAAAAACAAGAGATCTCTTCAAGAAAATTAGAGATACCAAGGGAACATTTCATGCAAAGATGGGCTCGATAAAGGACAGAAATGGGATGGACCTAACAGAAGCAGAAGATATTAAGAAGAGGTGGCAAGAATACACAGAAGAACTGTACAAAAAAGATCTTCACGACCAAGATAATCATGATGGCGTGATCCCTCACCTGGAGCCAGACATCTTGGAATGTGAAGTCAAGTGGGCCTCAGAGAGCATCACTACGAACAAAGCTAGTGGAGGTGATGGAATTCCAGTTGAGCTTTTTCAAATCCTGAAAGATGATGCTGTGAAAGTGCTTCAGTCAATATACTAGCAAATTTGGAAAACCCAGCAGTGGCCACAGGACTGGAAAAGGTCAGTCTTCATTCCAATCCCAAAGAAAGGCAATGCCAAAGAATGCTCAAACTACCACACAGTTGCACTCATCTCACATGCTAGTAAAGTCATGCTCAAAATTCTCCAAGCCAGGCTTCAGCATTATGTGAACCGTGAAATTTCCAGATGTTCAAGCAGGTTTTGGAAAAGGCAGAGGCACCAGAGATCAAATTGCCAACATCTGCTGGATCATGGAGAAAGCAAGAGAGTTTCAGAAAAACATCTATTTCTGCTTCACTGACTATGCCAAAGCCTTTGACTGTGTGGATCACAATAAACTGTGGAACATTCTGAAAGAGATGGGAATACCAGATCACCTGACCTGCCTCTTGAGAAACCTGTATGCAGGTCAGGAAGCAATAGTTAGAACTGGTCATGGAACAACAGACTGGTTCCAAATAGGAAAGGGAGTACGTCAAGGTTGTATATTGTCACCCTGCTTATTTAACTTATATGCAGAGTACATCATGAGGAACGCTGGGCTGGAAGAAGCACAAGCTGGAATCAAGATTACCGGGAGAAATATCAATAACCTCAGATATGAAGATGACACCCCCTTATGGCAGAAAGTAAAGAGGAACTCAAAAGCCTCTTGATGAAAGTGAAAGCGGAAAGTGAAAAGGTTGGCTTGAAGCTCAACATTCAGAAAACAAAGATCACGGCATCTGGTCCCATCACTTCATGGGAAATAGATGGAAAAACAGTGGAAACAGTGTCAGACTTTATTTTTTTGGGCTCCAAAATCACTACAGATGCTGATTGCATCCATGAAATTAAAAGACGCTTACTCCTTGGAAGGAAGGTTATGACCAACCTTGATAGTATATTAAAAAGCAGAGACATTACTTTGCCAACCAAGGTCCGTCTAGTCAGTTCAGTTCAATTCAGTAGGCTATGGTTTTTCCCGTGGTCATGTATGGATGTGAGAGTTGGACTGTGAAGAAAGCTGATTGCCGAAGAATTGATGCTTTTGAACTGTGATGCTGGAGAAGACTCTTGAGAGTCCCTTGGACTGCAAGGCGATCCAACCAGTTCATTCTAAAGGAGATCAATCCTGGGTATTCTTCGGAAGAACTGATGCTAAAGCTGAAACTCCAATACCTTGGCCACCTCACACGATGTGTTGACTCACTGGAAAAGACTCTGATGCTGGGAGGGATTGGGGGCAGGAGGAGAAGGGGACGACAGAGAATGAGATGGCTGGATGGCATCACCGACTCTGTGGACATGAGTTTGAGTGAACTCCGGGAGTTGGTGATGGACAGGGAGGCCTGGAGTGCTGTGATTCATGGGGTCGCAAAGAGTCGACCATGACTGAGCGACTGAACTGAACTGAACCGAACTGAGATGCTTCCAAGGTGGTGCTACTGGTAAAGAATCCACCTACCAATGCAGGAGACAGATACAGATTTGATCTGTGGGTCAGGAAGATCCCCTGGAGGAGGGTATGGCAACCCACTCCAGTGTTCTTGCCTGGAGAATCCCATGGACAGAGAAGCCTGGCAGGCTACAATCCATAGCGTTGCAAAGAGTTAGACACAATTGAAATGACTCAGCACAGCACAGATGCAAACTATTACATCTAATGGGTAAATGAAAGGTCCTAACGTATATAGCACACAGAACTATATTCAGTATCTTAGGGAAGACCATAATGGAAAACAATATAAAAAAGAATGTATATATGTGTGTAATTGAGTCACTTTGCCATATAGCAGAAATTAATCCAACATTGTAAATCAACTATACTTGAATAAAATTCCTCTTTTTTAAAAAAAAGATGCCTCAGCTTCAATTAGTTCATTCAAAATCAATAGCCATCATAGAAGCTGAGATGTGGACAGACAGCCATCAGTCTCCCAGGCGAGGAACCTGTTTTGCTGATGCTCACAATTGTCAGCACTTCCCCACTGGCCTGTGGCATTGTTCTGACAACCTGGTCACCACCAGAAAGTTCACTGACCCTCAGCAAGCCGAGACCCTGGGTCTGCTTCCCAGCGTCACCAGGGATCACTCCAGGCTGTGCACTGACCCAACTCAGAGACCAGGGTCAGCGAGATCAGCCGGCAGGGGAAGGGCAGGGGACAGTCACCCAACTATGGAGTCCTGCCTCAAAGGTGAAATCAGAAATCAGAAGACTGAGGTGGGAACAGCGGTGGAGCTGCTTATGTAACAGCAGCTCTGAGCAGACGGGCTCAGAGGTAGGACCCATCATGGAGAGTCGGGTGGAGCCTGCGCTGAAGGTGAACCACGGGGCTCAGGCAAGTCTGTCCAGGAGGCCTGTGGTAGTTGCACCAGCTGTGCTGGCAGCCAGTCAGCAGCTGTCCTGGCCTTGTCCCCTGCTGGCCCAATGCCAGCAGCCTTCTGTGTTCATTTCAAGCTCGTCTGAAGCCCTCTTCTGTTCACCTTTACCCCTCCCTCCTTCCCATGAGAAGCAGAAACAGTGTGTGTGACATCTGTAAAAATCCAAGGAGAGCCAGATTATATCCCCAGATGACAACTTTGCCATCTGCAAAATGGGTAGGGTATTGCATGTCTGCTCCATGTCTCTAATAAAACGCTTATGAACAATCATCTGGGAAACTCTTGTGGTTATGAGATCATTGTTAGCTTTCTACATCCTCCAGTTAATTCATTCATCACCTTCATCCTCTTTACTTTCCTGACCCTTTATAAATCAATTCTAACATCATCAAATCTTATCTGTAAAAGTTTAATTAAATCAATTATAAAGCTACCAAATCCATCAAATGGGAGAGCTTTGTGCTCATGAACATGCCATAGTATGGCACTTGAGTTGTGTCAGCTCTTTGCAACCTCATGGGTTATAGCCTGCCAGGCTCCTCTGTCCATGGGATTCTCCAGGCAAGAATACTGGAATGGGTTACCATGCCCTCCTCCAGGGGATCTTACCAACCCAGGGATCAAATCTGTGTCTCTTATGTCTCCTGCATTGGCAGGTAAGTTCTTTACCGCTAGTGCCACCTGGAAAGCCTGCGTATGAACATAGGGGAACTTTATTTTGTTCAAAATTTCAAGATATTACAGATATCTTTAGATATATTGCTTTAGAATATAAAAATGTGAGTTACTTAAACTTGATTGAAATGAAGTGGAACTCATTTTATTTCAAATCATCTTGGTGAGTGCAGGAAATGGAGTGTGTTCATTTGCTGGACCTGAGACCTAGAGTGACATTCACAACAGTGGAGTCCCAAGTGGCCTTTGTGCTGGCGGGAATGGATCGAGACCAGCTTCATACCTCCTGCCCTGAAACTTCTCCCTCTCTTGCCAACACCCAGCTTGAAAATTTCCCACCATTTGGATGAGGCAAGGGCTCCAGGCTAGAACGAGGATCTGTGTTAACCCACTGGCATGACTGAGTTCTAGCTCCTGTCCAAATGAGAACACCTTTCCAGTGAAAGTTGCTCAGTCGTGTCCAACTCTTTTCGACCCCAAGGAATTCTCCAGGCCAGAATACTGGAGTGGGTAGCCTTTCTCTTCTCCAGGGGATCTTCCCAACCCAGGGATTGAAACCAGGTCTCCCACATTGCAGGCAGATTCTTTACCAGCTGAGCCACAAGAGAAGCCCACGCCTTTCCAGAGAACAACCCAAATGATAAACAACTGTTTGTGCACCTAACACATTAGAGGGGCTTGTTTTCAAATGTTCATGAAGATAATAAGCGAGGTAATTAGATACGGTTTTTGTTCTCAAAGAGTTTCTCAAGTTTTAAGGGTGTGCAGGTAGATGCTGTAATCAGGCTTTGTCTGGTGTGGACATCTTTATATGGGGACCCGGTAGCAGGACTTACCTGACCGGTTGAGCAGACTACAGAGGGGCCTGGACACTCAAGACTGGTGAGATTTGGCCTTAGCTCACAGAGGAAACAGCACTACCAAGTCAGGGGCATGTCACCTTGTCAATGGCTGAATTTGGTTTGAACAAACTAGATTAGAGGAAGGAGGATATTCGATAGCGTATTTATTGTGTCCTACTCTCGTAAAAACAGCCACCATCTTTTTGAATACTGACTCTGTGCCAAGTGCTCCTCTAAGCCCTTTGCATATAATCCTTTTCAGCAACTCTTCTTACTGTTCCATTTTACAGATGGAGAAACCGAAGCCCTGAGTTGTTCAATCATCTGCCGCAGGACCCCCAGCCAGTAGGTGACAGAACCAGGCTTTGAACCTTGGCACTTGGGCTCCAGGGTGTACTCTCTCAGTCCGTTGCCTGCCTACCCTGTACAAGGGGGTTTACCTGAGGTCAAAGGGAGCTTTCCCTCTCCTCAGGACACAGACACAGCCAGAAGTCCATCCATCCCATTCCTGCCCTCACCTGCCAGCTCCCTGGGGCACAACAGAGCTCCAGCTCTTTGCTCTTGCTTTCTTCTAGAGGCTAAATATGTTTTCCATAGTGCCAAACACAAGGAGCTGGTCAGGGGAGGCTGCCTTCTCCATCTCACCTCCATCCTAAGCTAGGGGCCAGTCTTTCAAGCCACAGGTAGGGAAGGACCCACAGGACCCAGAAGCCTGTGGCCAGAGCCAGGTTCCTTCAGCCTTTCTAGTGAGGAAAATGCGGAGAGGACCCAACAGCTGTTGCTCCTTACACATGGACACCTACGCACGCTGGGAAGCAGAGCATTTGTTGTGTTTAACCCTCTTCCCAGAGATCATACAGGTAGGTTACTGATTTCTGCCTGCATGGTTGAATCATTCATCTCGGTGTTAACTTTTCTTCCCTCTCCAATGGAAAGGCAGACTCCCTTCTGGGGTTCTACCCTGGCCCACAGGTCCTGTGCAGAATGACTCTCCCTCCCAGATATATTTTGAGACATAGAGTTTGCAAAGAAGTCAGGCTCTCGTGTTCCCAGAGCAGCTTAGTGCATGGAGACAGTCAGTGTGGAAGCTGGATAATTACCAACTTTGTCAGGTATAGACAATGGACCCCAGGCTTCCACACCGACTGTCTCCATGAGCAGCTCTGGGAACACGAGAGCCTGACTTCTTTGCAAACTTACAAACAGTGGTGCTGGAGAAGACTCTTGAGAGTCCCTTGGACAACAAGGAAAAGACACTGAAGTTGGGAAAGATTGAGTGCAAGAGGAAAAAAGGGCGACAGAGGATGAAATGGTCAGATGGCATCATCAACTCAATGGACATGAGTTTGAACAAACTCTGTGAGACAGTGAAGGATTGGGAAGCCTGGCGTGCTGCACACCACGGGTCACAAAGAGTCGGACACAACTGAGCAACAACAACTAAACTATGAATTCCAGGAGCATAGGGACAAATATCCATTTTAATGTCTCCAGATTCTAGAATAAGGCCTGGCGTGTGGAAAGGAAGGAGAGAAGACTTGTGTAACACACACCAGTTGCCTTCAAGGGCTCACACCTTCTCAGGGAGGATGCTAAATGTGCGTTTCTAACTAGACTTAGGGAGACTTCAAACGATGGCACGGGTCGGAGGAGGAAGAGATGGCATCTGGTTGGGTGAATTCAGAAAGACTAGATGAAGGCCCTGGCCTTGGAGTCAGGCCACGGAGGAGCGATAGGAGGCAGAGGAATCGGCGCGAACAAGGCAGGCTTCCGGAAAGCACGGGAATATTCAGGAAGCAAGGTGGTTTCCTTTGGCTGGAGCATGAGATACATGGAACAGAGCGGTAGGAGCCAGAGTGAGGGTGGGGGTTGGCCAGGCTGGAGAGGCCTGGGCTCCGGCAGCAGCTCAGGCTGCTTCAGGAAGCAGGAAGGCCAAGGTGAAGGGGGCTGGCTGCCTTCCATGTTGTCCCGCCTCTATTTCTCATCTGGTTCCGAGAATCAATTGTTCAGCGTTAAGTGGATGGAGGGACTTTCCTAGCCCCCTATCTGTGTTCGTAACTAGACTTAGTGGAGCCTGCAACAATGGCTTTCTATTTAGAACCAGAAGTCGGGTTTTGTGACGGCCTTCTCCAAAGAGGCGGGAGAGAACAGACTGTGCTCTCCTTGCGGAACGACCACAGAGAGGATGCAACATTTCTATCAAAAACTGATAGGCTGCGTTCTTTTATTAATCATGTAATCTGTTGGTCTAAAAGCACATCCTCAACGCCCCAAACCTGGGTTATTCAACTGAACTCCTAAGTGGAAAATGCCTGCAGAGGGTTCTAAGAATAAGACAAATGAATAAATAATATTCTCCCTGTGCTTATGCTCATTTGCTTCAGTCGTGTCCTACTCTCTGAGACCCCAGGGACTCTAGCCCTCCAGACTCCTCTGTCCATGGGGATTCTCCAGGCAAGAATACTGGAATGGGTTGCCATGCCCTCCTCCAAGTGATCTTCCTAACGCAGGGATCAAACCTGTGCCTCTAAAGTCTCCTGCATTAGCAGGTGGGTTCTTTACCACTAGCATCACCTGGGAAGCCCATGTGAAATATTAAAATGTTAGAAAAAATTAGACTAATATCTCCTTTAACCAGCCGTTGCTCCAGTCTTGTCTCTCGCCTTCTGCATCCCCTCTCCTGAGTGAGCCATTACTATCATTCTGTTGAATACATTTTCAGAAATTTTTCTTATGTGTTTACATATTTAGAATATGGATACTTGTGTTTTGTGTCCACCTACCTAGATGCATGACTCGTGTGGCTTTGGAATTAGTTTTTGAAAGCCCAAAGGGAGCAAGTGGCCAGAACTCTGAGTACGTGTTGTAGCCGAAATAGGAAGCTCTTCATCTCTAAATAGAGCGCTTGTCCACTTGACTTTGGATTTTCCTTCCATGTTCAGGAAGATGTGAAAGGACAAAGTTGATCCTGCAATTCCCTGCTTGGATTCCTTACCTGCTTCTGAAAATCTCTGCTAGATTCCCCACCCCACACAATCCTTAGCACCTCTGACAGGGCTAAGCAGAGTGAGAAAGCCAAGGATGAACAGGGCTGTCACCCATTCCGCCCAAACAAGGTGGAGAACCCTTCCCCAACAACTGCCACAGAGATACTGGCTTCCAAGGTCTCTGGACACTTTTACTTACCATTTATTTCAATAAGGAAACTCTGCCTCAGCCCAAGGATGTGAAAGCTGTCTCTGTGATTTTCTTAGATCCCCGGTTTAATAGCAAGGTTGTACAAGTTCTCTTGCTTTTTTAAAAAAAACCTCAAAATCCCCTTCTTACCCAAGGAAACACAGGATTTAAAAGCCTTGCAGTTGGAGGCTTTTGTCGAGAAGGACAAACAGGTTAGTTGGATAACTCATAGACTGGCAACATTTCGGTGAATTACTTATAAATTTAACAGTAAAGAAGATTTCTTTACCAGGAAGACAAAGCTCACTGCTGGAGCATTTTTGAGTTCTCTTGCACTTCCTGTGACCCTTAAGAGTGTTAATACTCATAACATAAAGCATGGAAAGTCAGAATGCATTTTCACGTCACCTTTGCCAAGGATCGGCTTTCCCTCTGGCTCAATTAACCACTGATTCATAGTCTGCTCTCCTAAAGTCACAAGCTAATTTATCCTGCTATCATTTCATTAGAGGGCAACCTAAGGGCACATCACCCTCCTTCCTTTATTTCCACATAATGCACAGAGTCCATGTTGGTTATTGTTAAATATGACAGCAGTTTCTCCGGCTCTCATTGCAAAGGCAAATGACAAATTGCTCTGGGGTCATATTTTATGAAGAAGATAAAATCCTCTAATGGGTTTCAGGTGCATCATGAAGTCACTGCATGGACATTATCCTAGCTCAGTTATGTTGAGCCTGATTGGATCTCCATTGAAATTTGCCAACAAAGGTCCATATAGTCAAAGCTATGGTTTTTCCAGTAGTCATGAATTGATGTCAGAGTTGGACCATAAATAAAGCTGAGTGCCGAAGAATAGATGTTTTTGAGCTGTGGTGTTGGACAAGACTCTTGAGAGTTCCTTGGACTGCAAGAAGATCAAACCAGTTAATCCTAAAGGAAATCAGTCCTGAATTTTCATTGGAAGGACTGATGCTGAAGCTGAAACTCTAATACTTTGCGAACTGACTCATTGGGAAAGACTCTGATGCTGGGAAAGATTGAAGGCAGAAGGAGTAGAGGATGAGATGGTTGGATGGCATCACTGACTCGATGGACATGAGTTTGAGCAAGATCCAGGAGTTGGTGATGGACAGGGAAGCCTGGAGTGCTGCAGTCCATGAGATCAGAGTCAGACACAACTGAGCAACTGAACTGAACTGATTGAAATTTGAAGGTCTTTAGATGCTGATTTGCTGTACAAAGGGAAACTGACTTTACCTTCCTAACTTCCTCAAAGATTCTATTTCTGATCAGACCCTTTCGCCATTAAGAGCAAATTTTTCCACCACCTCTCTTGTGCTATGAAGTGATGCTTCTCTGTTTAGCACCAAGCATGGTTCCTCATCAAAACCTGGATAATGCCTGATGACAGTATCCCAGTGGCCTGACAAAGGCAGCCTCAGCTTTGGGTACCAGACAGTCCTTTGAGCCCCTGGAGCTTCTCTCTGGCATGTGAGTGAGTTTTGACACAAACTGCAGATTCTGGAATCTGAGGTCAAATCCAATACAACAGCATCAGAAACCATATTTTAAAAGAGAGAGGAGTGTGCTATTCTGAAATAACATTTTCCTTGTGCCAGCCTTATAAATGACAGTGTGTCTATTACATTCAGCAGTAACTTTTGCTTAATTTTTAAAGCTTCATATTAAAATGTTCAAGATTTATACTCAAACAGTTAATATCCAGGGGGATATAATCCCAAAGAGTGAAGGGAACAGGCTTAGTGTTCCCTTTATCATGCCTCAAGGTGACAACACACCCAAGGGGTGCCTCACAAACATCTCAGAGACTGAAATGGTAGAACTCTACTAATCCTGACATCACGCTCAGAGGACCGAGATGGGGCAGTGTTGCAGTGCTCCTGGAAATCAGCCTGGGATTCTCCAACTCCTTCTGGGTAGAACACAGCTCTCATCCCCCATGCTAGCCTCCCACCCACCCCACCTCCTGCCCAGGAGAATGAGCACCCTGTTCCCAGCAGTTTCCTCTAAGTGGTTGCCTGGCAGCCCCCTCTGTGGCCTCTACAGCCAGAAAGTACAGGCCCTAGGTCACACCTCATCAGGAGCTGGGTCTCAACCAAGCCCAGCCAAAGGGTCTCCGGATAACGTCACTTGTCCGTCTGGTGTGGTTTCCTCTTCTGAAGAAAAGGCCTTTCAGTCTGTTTAGCCTGCCTTTAAACCACAATTTCCCCTCTATCAGAAGGCTATGACAAGCCCTACATGTTATGTTATACATATTGCCTGAGTCACATCACCACAGCATTAATGTCAAGTAGAGCTGCTGTCAGCTGTGGCCCCAGGAAAATTCCTAACCTCTCTGGTGCTTCATTTCTCTATCAGCAAGAAGGTGATGGTGATAATGATGATGATGATGATGATGATGTGATATGTTTCTTAAGGCTCTTTGTTGAGCTTCCCTGGTGGCTCAGATGGTAAAGAATCTACTTGCAATGCAGGAGACCTGGGTTTGATCCCTGGGTCAGGAAGATCTCCTGGAGAAGGAAACAGCAACCCACTCCAGTATTCTTGCCTGGGTAATCCCATGGACAGTGGAACCTGGTAGGCCACAGTCCATGGAGATGTAAACAGTTGGACATGACAGAGCAACTGAGCACGATAGAGAGCTAATATCTCTCTCAGTGTTCTCCACATATTGTTGTATTAAATGAAATAAAGTAAGCACTTAGAAATACCTAGCAATATAGAAACTCTCAGTAGATAGTAACAGCTGTTAAATTTTCTTTTCCCACTCCTATGTTCTTTCATGTAATACATAAGGTATATTTTTGCACTTTTTTTCAAATTATTTAAAAAAAGACAACAGGACAATAGACCATTTATTCATCATCCAATATTAAATAGACCTCAGTTAAGTAGATTAATTGTAGGTGTTTTATGAATGGCTGCTGCTAAGTCACTTCAATCGTGTCCAACTCTGTGTGACCCCATAGACGGAAGCCCACCAGGCTCCCCCTTCCCTGGGATTCTCCGGGCAAGAACACTGGAGTGGGTTGCCATTTCCTTCTCCAATGTGTGAAAGTGGAAAGTGAAAAGTGAAAGTGAAGTCGCTCAGTTGTGTCCGACTCTTAGCAACCCCATGGACTGCAGCCTACCAGGCTCCTCCGTCCATGGGATTTTCCAGGCAAGAGTACTGGAGTGGTTTTATGAATGGAGAAAGCAGCAAACTAAGAGAAAATTGGAAAAGACCCCGATGCTGGGAAAGATTGAAGGCAGGAGGAGAAGGGGATGACAGAGGATGAGATGGATGGATGGCATTACCAACTCAGTGGACATGAGTCTGAGCAAACTCCTGGAGATGGTGAAGGACAGGGAAGCCTGGCATGCTGCAGTCTTTGGAGTCGCAAAGAGTAGGACAAGACTGAGGAACTGAACAGCAAGAGAAAATATCCTGTCAGAGATGCAGGATATATTTTAAAATAACTTCTAGGATGAGGCCCGAGTATCAGTTCAGGCTCGTCTCAGCATAATCATCCTCAGTATCACACAATAAGAATTAATATTCAGAAGGGTAACCCTGCACTGGGCTTCCCAGATGGCTCAGCAGTAAAGAATCCACTTGCCAATGCAAGAGTCACAGAAGATGCCGGTTGGATCCCTGGGTAGGGAAGACCCCCTGGAGGAGGAAGTGGCAACCCATTCCCGTTTTCTTGCCTGGAGAATCCCATGAACAGAGGATCCTGGTGGGCTACAGTACATGGGGTCACAAAAAGTCAGACATGACTGAGAGACTGAGCATGCACACACACAACCCTGCACTTCGAGACGTGTATCAGTGAGAAAAAGATCCAATTATTTGAAGATGCTATTTTAAGGCATCAATATCTGCAGATCTCCTACGTTATGTATTGCAAAGAAAAGGAGTTCTAGTGACCTCCAAATTCAATAAGCCATTGCGCCCCATTTCCCAAGGTTTTATTTAATCCAGAGTTTACTGAACTGAGTGAGTGAAGGCCGTCTGCGGGTTGGAAGATTTCAGGCCGCATGTGGTTGAACGAGAGCACACCAAGCCCATGTCATTAGTGACGATCTCCGGCTTAGGCCTTGGAGTAGGGCAGAAAATGCATAATCACTAGATAAGAGTCCACTTAAAGCTTTTTCCTGCTACCATATGAACCCTGCAAATACTCCCATGAGTATGCAGAAATTACTAATTAATATGCAAAAATTACGAATTGTATTGCTGGAGAAATGGAGGATGGTAAACAGTTGAAAGTCCACTTGAAATTCATAATAGGAACTCCTCTTCTCCAGCCAATTAATATCAGCATTTAGGCCTGTAGATCCTCCCATCACCTACCACGTTGCCTCTGAAGATTTGTGGAAACTTACAGCTCTGACTGCCCTTTCATCTCAATTTTACTGATTTAGGAGAGATTGGCCATTTGGGGAGGGTCGCGCTCTGTCTCCTGGTTGGAAGCACAGTAGCCCATTCACTATGCAGATCTTTAAGTGACTCATAAGGCAGCTGCCTAGATTTATGGCCAGTTGATTGATTTAAGGGCTGTTGGCTCTTTTGTTGAAATTCATATTAATAAAAAAGAGGGCTCTATAAATACTTACTGTTGCATGGAGGGAATGCATGAAACATCAGCAGCAAGGATTATGATGTCTTTACAACTCAAGGAGTAGGGTAGAACCATGCTTCCTTTCATCAGGTTATGAAGTCTTAAAAGCAAGTAGGCTCTGAGGGAATTTACCATGAAATTGGCAGGACAAACTAAACTCTAGCAATTATATATAAACTCCTGTTTTCTTCTTTTCACCAAGAAGTTACTTTTACTGCCAAGACATAACGTGTTTTCTTTTTTTTTTTTTTAAGATCAGACATAAACACTCAAAGGTTGAATTCTGGCAAGTTAGTCTCTTGTCCATGTTCTTAATTTATGCCAACATGTAGTATATACATCAGTTTTCAGCTACTTAAGAGAAAACAAATGTTGGTTATGTAGTATAATAGCATAAAACTCATCCATCCAAACTTATAAAGGAGAGGACCTATCCCTCCCCTCCCCCAGGAGATCCACTGTTCCCCATGCAAACCCTGGGAGCCTAATGGACCTTCTTCCCAGGGGCTACCCCTTCCTTCCACCCCTTTGTACTGGCTGCAGACTTTCCACTGCCTGAAACACTCTCTCTGCTTTGTCCTTTCTCCTGTGGCATGTTAACTCCTATTCATTCTGATCTCAAAGGACAGTTTTAGGGACATCCCCCCCGAACTTCTAGAGTAGGTTATGGAAGGCTCTATATCCATCCTCAGATCCTTTACTTTCCACAGTGGGCAATGGATACTGATTTGGGTATTAAGTCATTGCCATGGATTCTCCCCATTATATGACCATGAGAACTGGAGCGGCATCTCTTTTGCTCCTCTTTGCCCAGAATGGTCCTGGCACATACATGGGGCTCAGCAAATATCAGATGAATTACTGAATGCACTTACACATTTACTTATGAATGAAGTAATGTGGCTGCTTTTCAGGTGGGCCAGCCATTCCATTAAGTCCATCCAAGAGGTCAGTGAGTGAGGGGGCTTGGACATTTCTAGACTACATCTTTCTACCTGCAGTCTTCTCATGCCAAGCCCAAGAAGTGAGTGTAGGGCATTTCCAAAAAAGAACAAAAATGTTACATTCCCACCTCTTAAAAAATAAATCCTTCACAGTCCTCACTGGAAAGTACCCTGTACCCCCTGAGCACTTCCTCCTTTTCATGGGCTGGTGTGGATGGTATTTCTCATCTCCTCCCAATGACAGCATTACTGACAGATCCTCTGAGAAAGAACCATGCTCCCCTCCCCCAGGCGCCACACTGTGCTCCAGGCACACCCCCGGAAGCTGCCGTCTAGACCAGGAGTCTTATTTGACTGGTGCTGTCTCTCCGCGTGGCAGGATTCAGTTATAAAAACTACCCCACACATTTAGTCATTCACACATAAATTGGCATTTTCGTTTTATTTTCTTGACACGAGCTAGTTGGGCAATGGATTAAAAGGCTGCACTAGACTGCTCCTTTCCAGTTCTGAAAAAACCTTTCCGCCTGTGATTCACTAGTTTTGCAATTCAGATGTAGCAGCCATAGATTCACAGCATCATCAACCAGGGCTTTCCGATTCCAGAAAGTTCTACGGGGATGTGGCGAATGCCTTCTTCTATGAAGAGGGGCATGAGTAACGCACTAAAGTTACTCCTGATCTAGTGTAAGCTACTTAACGCCCATGTATCTACCAAATAGTTAGCCATCTAGTAAAAAGTATTTTAGTAGAGAGGTTCTGATCTTAAAGAAACCATCAGAGAATTATTTTATTAGATGAATAGCTACCTTCAATTACACCAGTTTTGTCGAGTTTTTTTTTTTTAATGCGTGCGTGCAAACCTGACCATTATGAAATCAACTCCTGTTCTATCCTATCATTGTCAATAATCACACGTTGAGTGCACATCCAAGAAAGTAACTTGGTTCTTATTGCAGTTCAGGGGGAAACAGGTGTAGGCAATGCATGGTTTGTATATTCTGAGTGGGGAACTTATCCCTAGGGTGTTTAGGAAAAACTCAGTACAAGATGTGGAACTAAAACTTCTCCCTGGAGGAAGGTCACGTCTGCTCAAAGAACACAAGAAAGCACATCCCAGCCACAAACACAAAAACTTATATGACATCATATAGTATAGATATACTACTTATTGGTAGATTTGGTTAATTGAAAAATTGTGGTGGCATAATAATAAGAAGAAAAGGACGTCAAACAGGGGCTAGATTAATAGGTCTTAAATACTGTACTAACAAATTTGAACTTGAGTCGAAACTAGGGAGGTACTGAAGTTTGGTCAAGGGGTGGCTGATGTGCGCATGAATATGTAAACAAACTGCAAATAGAATGCAGACATCCCAGTAAAGTGTTTGAGCCTTTCTTACTAAGAAATTTGCAAAGCAAATAAGACTGACATTGTGAGGCTTCATATCCATCATCTTCTTTTCAGATAAATCTCTTTGTCCCAAGACTGTCAAGCTCTTCTTTTTTCATTTTCCTGATTTAGGATAATTTGGTGATCTTGGTAGGTACCTAACTGGGCCACGTTCCATGATAATCTGCAATAGATTGATTATCTCCTTGCATGGGAGATAAAACTAAATATAATTCAGAGATCAATTTCCAGTCAAGTTTGCATCTTCTCAAGTTAAATGTGTAAGCAGAGTCACTTCCTCAACTAAAAGCCTAAACTCCTTTTCTCCCCACTTTACCCTTGTGCAAGCCTGGACAATGCTGACATTTAATGAGGCGTGTTTTCCTCCAAAGTGAGCTCTTCAAAACCACTTCTCCCAGCTTAGAGTGAAAGCTCAGGGAGCAACTTCCATTCTGGACAGAAATGCAGCATTTGGAAGGGGGCGGGGCTTAGATGCCTCATGACTTGGAAAGAGTGGTGATCAGGGGCTGGTAAGGCAGGGGAATGGTTAGTGCAGAGAGAGAAACACAGGTTGTAGCCTGTTGGGAAAGTCTCTCACTATTCAGAAGACTCTAGTCTTTGACTGCTCTCTGGGTCAACACTCAAAGTCCTTCCCAGTCACACAGCTTGGCTTTGCTTTTCACCCTTTGGGGACCCTTTCTATGCTGTTAGCTATGCAAACAGTGACCCTCTGAGAGCAGGCTGGCAACCTGCACTGTGCAGAGTGCATGGAAGCCTGAAAGTGGACTTTTCCCCATCAGGGAAGCATGTGATGACGACTTGAACTAAAACCAGAGGAAGACGACTGGAAAGAAGAAATAAATAGAAGATGATATAGGATATATACTATATATGTAAATATATATATTTAAATTAAAATAAATTTTATTTTATTTTATTTTAATTTTTATGTATATTGAAGTATAGTTGACTTACAATGTTGTGTTACTTTTAAGTGTAATGATGTATGGTATTTTTAATTATAAGATTACAGGAGGAGATGTTCATTAATTGAATTAGTCCACATCAAGGTTGTCTTTTTTTTTTTAACTTGCTGAATAGCTTTTAAAGACCCCTTCTGTTCTTGAAAGGTGAAAGGATACATTTCCTAAAAGAAATAGGAGCTCAAAACATCTTGCTAGGAATGTGGGAGTCAACTCTCAGGAAACTATTTGGTTGCTGGAAAGTGATCATGAAATTGAGTTCTTCATAAACAAAGTCCTTCTGTAATTACAGAAAAACTTACTTTGAAGCCAGGATCCTAAATGTGCCTGGAGTTAATTGCATTACAAAGGACTCCAATCTACACAGGCAGCTGAGTCCATGTATGGTGAATGAGTTGAGGGAAATTATAAAAATGAAGAAACCAAGTTTTAAAAGGATGATTTTTAAGGTAACAAATTCAGACAAAGCATGCTGCTTCTTTGGCTTCTGGTTTAATTTGTTTCATCACAAAATTTTGAAGAAAAATGCAACATCTCAGAATTCATAGGCAATATGTTGACACTATTTAATCAGGTTTTGCTGAATCAAGCTGGAAAGAAAATGCTAATGGGAATAGGATTTTGATAATATAAATAAAGTTGACTTTTTGAGGAAAAGAGGACTCAGAAATGAAAAGAAGAAGAAAAAATGAAGTCTAGAAGATCAGTACAAAGAGTAAGAAATAGACATGCAAGTGTAATTTTGGTGGGAAGGTAGATTTCATTTCTGTTCTGAACTAACTCAGATAAACAGGAAATATCACCAGTCTTTAATGGATGCAACACATGATTCTAAATACTCAAGGTGTGTGTGTGCGTGCGTGTGCTTAGTCACTCAGTTCTTCTCCAACTGTTTGTGACCCCATGCACTACAACCTGCCAGGCTCCTCTGTCCACGCGGATTCTCCAGGCAAGCATACTGGAGTGGATTGTCATGCCCTCCTCCGAGGGATCTTCCCCACCCAGGTCTCCTACATTGCCGGTGGATTCTTTACCAGCTGAGCTACCCGGGAAGCCCTATTCAATGTATACTCACTGACAAGCATGAAGGTACTAAGGAAGGAGTTCCCAGAAATAAAAAATCTTTATCTTTCTCCAGTCACTGCTTAATTCACCTTTGTTCCCCTTATCATCACACTTTCTTCAAAGACTGCATTTTATAAGCTTGCTGATAACTGCTTCCTCCAGTATTCAACTCTGTTTAAATTTCAGGTCTTTGTATTTTCAAATATCAGTGTTTCCCATTCAAAATGAATTTTCCTTCTTTTGAGAATTTCATGGGATTTAATTTTTAATATAAGTATTATTGAATTTATTCCTTTTTCATAAAGCATTTAGCATTAAAAAGACCTCACTAGTTCATTATCAATAATTTTAAGACAATACCCCCAAAAGTCAAAACTTTTATGTTAAAATAAGTCAAGTCATAATGCTTATACTCAGAGACCAGCATTTACTAGGTGGAAAAAAATTTTAAAAAGAAGCCTCTGAACATAGAATTCTGAAGAAGGGGCACATACTTGGCTTGGGTTACTTTGAGCCCAGAATGTTGTCTATAAAGCAAGTTCAGCAAGTCCAGGCGTGTGCACACACACACACACATACACACACATATAATATTTACATGTCCTTTTAATTAGGAACTTTATGAGAATGACTAAAGGATTGATTCATGACTAAACCCATATTCTATAACAATAGGTATTTATGTTTCTAATTTGCACTTCTGTATAAACTAGCTATATAATATTTAGTATTCTGACATTTGTCTCCAGTTTCTCCTCATTGATAATCCATATTTAGTGAGGGTCCGGAAATAGTCCTTGCCCCCTCCAGATCATCTTTTGAATGTCCTGTGTTGTTTTTAATTTTGCATTTGTCTCACAGGATTGAGCTATTTTTAAAAGTTCATATTTTAAGACATTCACTATTTAATATGAAAACTCAATGCCAGATCATTTTATTCCTATTCCCAAACATTTTAAACATTTTTCAGGTGATACAAGAACAATCTTGAAAGTTTGCTCTTGTTGGGACTTTTCCTTCTAGAATTTTTGCTTGAAATATGGTGTTTTTTATTCTTCGAGAAACAGCCTGCCACCATTTAAAAACGGAAATTTTTAAAAAAAGTATATTGTATTGAATAGCCAAGGTCTCCAAATTTGCCAACAGCTTCTAAAGAGTTGTTATAGACCTCAGTAATGGCTCTGGATAATTATTTCTACGATGATGTTGTGTCTGAAAGAGAACCGCCAATTTACAGTCTGAGCGACCATTTTTTGGCATTAATGAATAGGAATAATTATGGGGTTTCCCCCTTTCCCGCTGATCATTTTGTTCTCTGTAATTAGTTGCCTGGTTATTCCTTTCTACAGCGTGTGCACTCAGATCTTGAATGCAAAATTCCTTTTCTTACCGGTAGTAGGGTTAAGTCTGAAGTTGTATGGAAGAAATGAAAACTAGATCATCACTAAACCCAATGTCAAGATAGTACAGCACAGGATGTGGGTTTCAGTGGGCTAAAAATCTCCTGCTCCCTAATTTGTGTTAGTTCATGTACTAACTGAGCCTCACACGTGCCCTTCCTTCAACCCACGCACTCCGACTGGGAAATAAGGTTCAAACCACCTGCCTGGTTGGGTGAGAAGAGTGATGGGACCTGGAAATCCCTGGGGCCAGCACCACCCCAGGGGGTGCCAATCACTGGTCCTTTGTTTTGCCTCTGCCCAATGTTCTAGAGTCCCTGGGTTTCCAGTGGCCTTCAATGAAGCATCACTGCATGATAAAACCTTAACCTTACTATATTCCATCTCTTCCTTTAAGCCCTGAAAGAGCTCAGATTTGAGGTGCCCAGTCTGAAGGGACTCCTACCAGTGCTCTTCAGGAAATGCTGTTGGTATTTAGATGGAACAAACTTTTGTGGTGTAGGACTGTCCCAGATTGTAGAAAGTTTAGCCACCCTGGCATCCAACACCAGCAAACTCCCCATTCCAAGATGACACCCAAACACTCCTCCCGTTTCCAAACAATTCTTCCTGTGGTGACCTTCTAAACATAATTATTTTGAGAAATAAAGTTGAAAGTAACTCCTTCCTCTAACACACCTGACATAGAGAAAACAGCTCAAAGGATACACTAAATTTCAAGAACTTCCAAACATATGAATTTGAAAATAAAGCTAATCCTAAAGCAGAAACATAAATTGTCCAGTGTTGCTTTGTTTAGATATAACACCACCGAGAATGATCTCTGCTATGCAAATATTCAGGCCATCTGCATAAAATAATATTGGCTTTGGTTAACTTTTCTCTGCAAATATCAATATTTACAAAATATGTACACATACATCTTACTTTACTATATTGATCACAATTGAGAATGTTTAGGCAATGGGCCTTTTGATACTTACTCCTTGGAAGGAAATTTATGACCAACCTAGATAGCATATTAAAAAACAGAGACATTACTTTGCCAACAAAGGTCCATCTAGTCAAGGCTATGGTTTTTCCAGTGGTCATGTATGGATGTGAGAGTTGGACTGTGAAGAAAGCTGAGCGCCAAAGAATTGATGCTTTTGAACTGTGGTGCTGGAGAAGATTCTTGAGAGTCCCTTGGACTGCAAGGAGATCCAACCAGTCCATTCTAAAGGAGATCAATCCTGGGTGTTCATTGGAAGGACTGATGGTAAAGCTGAAACTCCAATACTTTGGCCACCTCATGCGATGAGTTGACTCACTGGAAAAGAGTCTGATGCTGGGAAGGATTGGGGGCAGGAGGAGAAGGGGACGACAGAGAATGAGATGGCTGGATGGCATCACCGACTTGATGGACATGAGTTTGAGTGAACTCCGGGATTTGGTGATGGACAGGGAGGCCTGGCATGCTGTGATTCATGGAGTCACAAAGAGTCGGACACGACTGAGCGACTGAACTGAACTGAACTGAGGCAATGGGCTCCAAAATCACTGCGGACGCTGATTGCAGCCATGAAATTAAAAGACGCTTACTTCTTGAAAGGAAAGTTATGACCAACCTAGACAGCATATTAAAAAGCAGAGACATTACTTTGCCAACAAAGGTTCATCTAGTCAAGGCTATGGTTTGTCCAGTAGTCATGTATGCATGTGAGAGTTGGACTATAAAGAAAGCTGAGCGCCAAAGAATTGGTACTTTTGAACTGTGGTGCTGGAGAAGACTCTTGAGAGTCCCTTGGACTGCAAGGAGATCCAACCAGTCCATCCTAAAGGAAATCAGTCCAGAATATTCATCGGAAGGACTGGTGCTGAAGCTGAAACTCCAATCCTTTGGCCACCTGATGCAAAGAGCTGACTCATTTGAAAAGACCCTGATGCTGGGAAAGATTGAAGGTGGGAGGAGAAGGGGATGACAGAGGATGAGATGGTTGGATGGCATCACTGACTCAATGGACACGAAAGTGAAAGTGAAGGTCGTTCAGTCGTGTCCAACTCTGCGACCCCATGGACCATACAGTCCATGGCATTCTCCAGGCCAGAATACTGGAGTGGGTAGCCTTTCCCTTCTCCAGGGAAATCTTCCCTACCCAGGGATTGAACCCAGGTCTTCTGCATTGCAGGCAGATTCTTTACCAACTGAGCTATGAGGGAAGCCCAAGTGGTCATGAGTTTGGGTAAACTCCAGGAGTTGGTGATGGACAGGGAAGCCTAGGATGCTGCAGTCCGTGGGGTCGCAAAGAGTCGGACATGACTGAGCGACTGAACTGAACTGAACTGAGGCAATTGAAGGAATAGATAAAATTGTGATGGTGGCTGTGAGCTATTTACAGTTCTTATTATCACATGTGTCTGTTATCCTGGCACATTTCTGTCATGTTTTTTGCATCACTTGATGCTTCTTTGCTGTCTTCTTGCCATCACTGGTATCTGAGGTCTTCCTGCTCTTCAGGGGCCTCTTTAGCAGTAGGCAATCATGTTTAAGGAATCCGATGAGCTCACTATGCTAGTCCAATAGTGGGTGGGATAATTATACAGTATATTTATTATTCCTGATAAGTAATGAATTTACACTTACTTCCTAGACACTAGATCTTAACCTACTAGGCTACTAGTAAAGGGAAATTTGGGACTTTTCTGGTGGTTCAGTGGTAAAGAATCCACCCGCAATAGAGGAAATGCAGGTTTGATACCTGGATCAGGAAGATTCCCCTGGGAAAAAAAATGGCAACCCACTCTAGGATTCTTCCCTGGGAAATCCCATGGACAGAGGAGCCTGGAAGCCACAGTCCACAGGGCTGTGAAAGAGTAGAATACGACTTAGCAACTAAGTAATCACAAGGGGAAATTTAGGCACTCTACTGCAAACCAGCAATGGAGATATTCTGACATATCAGAGTTTCTGCTGCTGCTGCTGCTAAGTCGCTTCAGTCGTGTCCAGCTCTGTGCGACCCCCATAGACAGCAGCCCACCAGGCTCCTCCGTCCCTGGGATTCTCTAGGCAAGAACACTGGAGTGGGTTGCCATTTCCTTCTCCAATGCATGAAAGTGAAAAGTGAAAGTGAAGTCGCTCAGTCGTGTCCAACCTTTGCGACCCCATGGACTGCAGCCTACCAGGCTCCTCCGATCATGGGATTTTCCAGGCAAGAGTACTGGAGTGGGGTGCCATTGCCTTCTCTGATCGGAATTTCTAGGGATCTCAAATTCCTCTACCTACTTTTAAGCCCAACTAAGCTAGGTACTAATGATGGCGAACATTTCTTATTTTCTCTCTCACTCTTTGAAGTTAGTATAGCATCTTGACTTTTAAGTTAGCTGATTAGAGGCTTGAGAGACAGGAGTGCCAGAACTGACTCTGATCGCCACTTCTGGCTGGAGAGAACTTGAAGGCATGTGTCATCCTGTGATGCACTTGCTGATAGTCTTCGTTTGCTGTCTTCCCTACGGGAGACTCTGCCATAAGTCCCTTCTCTTACCTCAAATGCTTTAACACAGTCAAAATGTTCTAGATCTTTTTCAAACCACATTTGAAATAGGAGCAGCTTTAAAAATCAAAAAGGATAAATGCTACCTGTGTTTTTTCCTGAGGTGCTCCTGTAACCCAGTGGATAGGATACTTCTGATCTTGGGTGATCATAAATCCAATGCAGCCATCATAAGCACCATAAAAGTTGTCACCCAAAGTCATAAAATGAAAGTGAGGCGTGATCCAGCCTTTTAACTCTATAAGTTTTGCAAACATTAACTCCCACATGTGCATGGATCAGTGACCCTGAAATGTGATTCTATAGGAGACTCTGGTCACACAGCTTTTCATTAGGAACAGCTGAGTTAGTGGGACAAATGGAGAACCCGAATGCACAGCCCTGCCCATTTGTAAGCCGTTCCACCACGTACAGTGCGTGGCCTTGAGCAAGTCACTGAAACTTCCTAAATGGCTGTGACCTTGTATATAATTTAGGGGTTATAGGGTTTATGTCCCTGGGTTTGTATGAGGGATGAATGAAATGCCATAAGAGACACTCAATGATCTGAACAAGCAAAACCATTTCTTCTAGACTCGATCTTATTGGAGCTAGAAAAGGGTATGACCTGAGGGATCCACTAGGTCTCGGTTGGTTGCCTTCAGATTTTTCTCACCCTTTTCCTGCTCAGTGTCACAGGATTACAGGGCTGGCCTTGGGGAAGTCCCTGCAAACTGAGTGTTCCAAGTTCCCGGTCAGTTGGACTCATCCAATGCAAGGTATTGGACTGGAGGGTGAAGGAAGGGAGAAGCCAGAAATTTCCCCCCTCCCTGCCAGTGTGTAAGACAGTGGCTATTTCTCAGGCTCCCACAGACAGCTTACATCTGTAGTATATCCCCTCCCTGCCCCTCCTGCCAGGGGTGATATTGGCTTTCAGCTCTTGTGAATTTCTGGACTACCTCACGGTCTCCTATTGAATTCTTGGTTCTTCCATCACTTATGGAGACAGTCCCCTGCATAAAAGTCTCTCTTTATAAATACTTTAGGTGGTTTCTGTTTCCCTTCTTTGATCTTGACTATTAGTAATAATATTAGGAAGACCTTTCACCAAAAAATTTTTCCTAATACCAAATACATCATTAGAAAGTCATTCTTTGGATTCCATTGGATTCTTTTCCTCAAAGGGGGAGAGTAGTATATTACAACATGGAATGTTACGTTGTATAATAGCATTTTCACAATTCTTACGTTATCATTTCATCCATCCATCCACCCACTGAACATTTCATATCTACTGTGAGTTAGGAAATAAGTTTAAGTGCTGGGCGCATATGATAAACTAGATACATGAAATGTCAGACCAGGTGATTTCAAGGCCACTTGCTAATGACCTGAAGGGCAGAGTGCACTTACTTGGGAATCAGAAGTGATAATGTGGGTTAGGTGCCTAACGCTACACTTGGCACACAGCATCAACAAAAGAGATTTCACAATCCTGTTTCCAAGAGCCACCTCCCACCTCATTAATAAACTGAGGTGAAATGAAGAGGTCTGGACAGGAAATATAATAACCATTACACTATAAGTAACCAAAGTTCAAAATTGTTATCTGCAGCTAGCAAGTGGCAAAGTCTGCAGCTGATGGTCACGCCGCTTCACTAACAGCTTTACGCAAAGTCGTCTATGCTAAGAAAGCATGTGACTCTGTGGGCCAGGGCCAGGGTAGCAGAGAAAGCATTTGAAAGAACCAGGAAAACCTGCTTCTCCTCCCTTCTTCCCCAAGCTGTCCCCAAACCCCGTCCGTCAGACACTAACATGGTCATCAGTCATGCTCTTTGAACCTAAGGTTGCTGAACGAAGGCCAGTACTAACTCAGAGGATTGACAGAGGCCATGAGTGAGGTCCGTGCTGTACGATAAGGTGCTCCTGCTCACTTCATGGAAAGCAACAGCATAGAGAGACTGGCGAGCAGCTGGGGTTTTGTGTGAGCTCCTGGCGCTAGAGAGGGTCCGATTCAGGCTGCCGAGTCTCCATATCCTGTGGAAGGACCTAGCACCTGCCCTGCCGACATCACAAGGGCACTGCAAGATCAACTGAAACAGTGCTTTGAAGATGGCAAAAATCTGTTTGAGTTGCACTGCACATCTTCCTTGGTAAATGTACAGGGAGCATAGCCTAGCCTCATGGCTTGAGATAATACAAGTCAGTTGTGAAGACGAAATAAACTGTAAAACAGAATATAAAGTGCACGTTGTAGGGAGAGAACTGTGTCACTGTGTGGCTCTGCTGCTCAAAACCTTATTTTATTTCAAATCTTTATGATAATTTCTATACATACATCAGAGCAGATAAAATGGGGAAATCAACAATAATAGCTAACACTTATCCAGCAAGTGTGCCAGGAACCTCCTAAACCTTTCCTGGAAACTGCCTTACTGAAATCACAAGAAGCAACTCTGTGAGGTAGGCACTATCCTCATTATCCCCACTTTACAGATGAGGAAACTGAGGCACAGAGAGGTCACATGATTTTCTTAAGGCCACACAGCGCCTAACTGCGAAAACGGAAGTTCTGTGAACCAATCATGTAAGAGTGCATTCTTACAAATCTAATGGATTCAACAGGCAAATACATAAGGCTGCCTTGAAAAGGAAATGAGTGTTGGGAAATCACTGCTTGCCTTTGACGGTCACCTTAGGCACCTTCGACTCAAGTCATCATCTCACTAAACACACAGCAGGGGCCTTTAACACCTCTCTCGTTATTTCAAAGGTTAGTCTTCTCGGCCTCCTTTTTTCACTTTTACTTTCTCTAAGCAAAGGTTAGTTGGTACATTAACTGAGATGATTAGAGTAACGACAGCTGAAAACCAGCGAGCTTCCTCCCTCAGTCCATAAGATTACCCCAGAGCTTCTGTGTTAATACTAAAATGGCTAACTAAAAGAATTGTTTAGGGTACTCTTTTTACAAAATCATATGCAAAGTATCACGTTCAAGAGAAAGCTAAACCTAAGGATCCCGGAAAATAAAGAAAAGTGATGTGTCTGCGAAAACAGTAGCAGGGATTTTTTTTTTTGGTAATTTTTTTCCCCCAGGGGCTGTAATTTGACTGCTCCGTTTGGCAACCCTCCAGAGACAAGTCCAAGTGCTTAATCTCTTTCTCTTTCTCTCTCCCGCTCCTCCCCACCGTGCTCGCCCAGGCCGAGGGGAGGAGGGACCCGAGATCCGCTGCTCGCGGCGACGAGGCCCGCAACCCTGCGCCGGGAGGCGGGTCCGGGCGCGGCCGGCGAGCGGGGAGCGCGGCCGAGCGGCGGGGCCGAGCGCGAGGAAGAGGAAGTCCGAGCCGGGCGGCGGGGCAGGGCGCTCGGCTGGCGCCGCAGCCGGCGCAGCGCAGCCGCACCTTCCCCCGGCCGACAAGCGAGCGCGGCCCGCGCCGGGAGCCCGCCCTCCCCGGGTAAGTGTCCCTTTCGCTGGACACTGGGTCCTCTTCCAGGAATGGGACCGCGCGGCCGGGAACGCCGGGATGGGGGACGGGCAGGGGACCCCGGGGGGCGCCCCAGATCCGCAGGTGGAGGCGAGCGGACCGGGGTGCCGGGTTCCTGTTCCCCGCGCGCGCCCTCCCGGGCGGGGGCCAACGGGGTTAGGGGAGCGCCCCGCCGCCGCGACCCCGGCCCGCCGCTGCCCACCGCCGCCTGGAGGGGGCGACCCGCGGCCGCCACCGCCCGGCTCCGGGGGCCCGGCCCCAGCCTCCGTGCTCCCCGCCCTCCACCCGCAGCCTCGGGGCCGGAGCGTTCGCTCCTCGGAGAAGGGATTGCTCAGTGCGCTCGGGACTGTTACCAGGTCAACCCTGCAACTCAAACGAGACAGTCCGAGAACGGGACCCGAGCGCCCGCCGCCCTCGGTCCGCTCCCGCCGCGGATCCCCTCTCCTGGCCCCCCGGACGGCGGACCGCGGTGGGAGTCAGAGGCCCCGGCTCTGTGGCGCGTTTGGTTTGGAGGGTCCCAGCCTTTGCAGATGGAGCCTCGGTGTCCCAGCTCTGCAAATGTTTCCTGGGGCGGGGGGCGGGGGAGGGGACGTGCAGAGGGGCTTGGTGGCCGGTCCATCGCGGCGATCAGTGTAACCCCTGGTCCACGGGGATTTTGTCGACGGTCCTGGCCTCGGAGGACCGCCGGGGTTTGCGGTGATGCCCGCAGCCCGCTCTCCCAGCCTTTGTGTCCTCTAGTGAGAGTCTGGTTGTTAAACCAAAAGCGTAAGGAGGTTCTAATTGGGAAAAGTCGTTAAGCCGTGGCATTTCATTGCGTTTACGGGAAACAATGAGGTGGATGACTTTTTAAAAGCACCAGTGGAGTCTTGCTTGTAGAGCCGGTATTTCATTACGTTCTGGTCCTTAACCTCCCTTTGTACCACCCTCAGGTGGCCATGGCTACTGCACATACTTTTGAAATTGTAGAGGGTGAGTCTGGGGGAAGGCTGTTTGCAGTCAGCATCACCCACGACAAGGTCAGTCACAGAGGAGAGTAGTTTGGGGGTTTTCCGACGACTGGGTACAGAACCTCCTTGTGTTTCGTATTTAAACCAGGAGACCAGCATGTTGACTCTGGGTCAGATTCGTTTTCTAACAGAATCCCAGGCCTAGATAGATTGTGTAATGCCATAAAAATAGTTATCAAGTGTTAAAATCAGCGTCTTCGGGCTGCTCAGTTTCTGTGGTTGGCATGCTTTTAAAGAATTTACAGGCTTTGGATTTTGATTAAACACTATTAAACCATTTCCAGGCCCATCGTGTCTGGGAGTAAGAAACTCCATCCTAATTTCATCTTTGCCAAGTCAGACCGGAGCAAGCGGCTCCACCTCGGGTGGCCTTGGCTTCCTCCCTTAAGAAATGATTTAGAGAAACCAGACAGTTTATGAAGTTTCAAGCTCACTCTTTGCTGCCCCTCCCCGATAAGCAGTACTTATTTGGTCTACTGTATTTCAGACTTAGATCCAAAAGGGATGGTTTCGTATTATGGTCCTTTACCATCCTTGAGTCTGACTCTCCAGTGCCTCCGTTTGCTCTTAGTCCTATTTGAAGCCTTGTGTCTGAGCTGCCAAGCCACCTGAAGAAACATTTCCCCAGAGTTCTCTCTCCTCTTTGGTCCCATCCTCATTAGGTCATCCACAGCTGTCACCTTGTGGCCTTCCTTTTCCCTGGTGTAGATGCTCCCTGAAGCTTTCTGCTGAAGGGCAGAACACAGTGAGAAACACTCACCTGGCAGTCAGATCCGTGCCCGAATCCTGCTTCCCTTGATGTTTTTTTCCTGCTTATCTCCATCTTCACAATGGGCACTGGCTTGCTTCAGTGACTTTAACATAGATGATGGTACCAAATACAAACAAATATTTCCCTGGGAGACTCAATCTGTGCTTCAAAAAGGTTAAATGGTCACCTTTTAACAAATCAAGAGGAAGTGGCAGTGTAAATTTTCAAAAGCGAGAATAACCAGTATTGTTTTATTCTCCTCCTTTGAGGCTATGGTTTGTTTTTAAGTGACTTAATTAAGATTTAATGATTTGTAGTCTGACATATAAATGTGGAAAATGCTTGAGCAGCACTAAATATTTTGAGCCCTTAGTAAACTGGAAGCAGTTCCTGGATCTACACTCTGATTCTTCAAGGCTGCAGTCCACTTTTCACAGATTTCTCTTCCTTCCCACCTTTCCCTGTGGATAGGTGATCTTTCCCACAGTTGCCATCTTTGAATCCTCCTGAAGGCAAATTCAGAGAAGGCAATGGCACCCCACTCCAGTATTCTTGCCTGGAAAATCCCATGGACAGAGGAGCCTGGTGGGCTGCAGTCCATGGGGTCCTGACTAAGAGACTTCACTTTCACTTTTCACTTTCACGCATTGGAGAAGGAAACAGCAACCCACTCCAGCGTTCTTGCCTGGAGAATCCCAGGGATGAGGGAGCCTGGTGGGCTGCCATCAATGGGGTCGCACAGAGTTGGACACGACTGAAGTGGCTTGGCAGCAGCAGCAGGCAAATTATATCCATGGAATAATAAAACTAAAATGGCTCTTGGAAGATCTATCCCAGCCCCTACATCTTAAAGATTTGGGAAAGCACTGGTGTTTAAGAACAGGTACTCAGAAACTAAGTTGACCTGTGTATCATTTCCTTCATAGCACTTTGACCTTGATCCCTCTAAGGAAATTCTATAGACATAGATTCTTTTATAATTGAGAAAATATAACAGTCATAGTTGATCATTCTCTCTGGATTATCTCACCTTTGCTCATTCCTTCCTCTGTCAATTTAGGAAATGGTAAGCCTTCTTCCTTCTTAAGTGGTACTATGGTAAGTGGACACATTGTACATTTCCAAGATGACTGCTGTTGATAAACCAAGTCCCACGAGCGAGTGATTTTCCTGGTGATTACACAGCTCTCAACTGGAAGAGCTGTGATTTAACTCATGTTCATGTCTCTTAGTCCGGAACTGTACTACCTAGAAATGGTAGTGGCATGGTGGCATATTTTAAATTAAATGTAATGATTCTTTGTTTCAGAAAAAAAAAAGTCCCTTGCCTCTTTTGACTGAAAAAGAACATAGATTCCAAATCAAAATATTCATTTTTAAAGTAGGAATGGGAATAGAAATATTTTCTAGACAAAGACCCTAAGCAAGCTAGTACTCATGTGTGGCAAGCTTCTCAAATATTAGCGTTTCGTCACAATGTACGTCAATCTTGCTTAATAAAATGAAGAGCTGACTCCAAACCATTTGGGCATTCAGGGCCATGGGCGTCTGTGCCAAGGAGAACTTACTGACTGCAGGGCCCGTTTTCAAGTAATTATGAGAGGACTACAGGCTCTGCTTCATGTTGCTTGTGCTGATGAGAAGCAACAGATGCTTTAGCAGAGATGATAGAAATATAGGCTGGCCATCCCAGCGAGGGGGCCTGGGTTTGCTGTCAGAGTAACTAGGCTCCAGGTCATCCAGATGCTATGGAACAACTTCATGGATACCTGAGTGATCCCCATCCCAGGGATAAGGAGGTGCTGGTCGATCTGGCATAGTTTCCATATTTGAGTCATATCAGAGTATCTTTTCAATCTGTATACACAAGAGTACCCAAAAATGTTTCTCTGCTGAGATGCAAGGCTTGTAAAAATTTCCAACCCTAAACATCTCCTTTTGGTAAATATTGAATTACTGTTTAACGGAAAGCAAAAGTAGGCTGGATTCATGGATACAAAAAGTCCCTAACCCTCATCTGCTTTTCCCTTTCCCATATAATCCCAGAGGAAGGGCAACTTGAGGAGTGTTAATGTTAGGCTAAGTTTTACAAAGGTTCCAGTTATGCCCACTGGATGTACTAAACCGATGTCTTTAATTAAGAAAGTCGTTTGGGTAAGCTTTAATGACCAGGATGCTGCCAAGCCTGTAGAAACCGCTTATCACCAGCATTAGGAAGATCAAACCATTGCAGCACTTGGCCGAAAGCTAGCAAGCCCTTAAGTGTGAGAAGGACATCTTTTTAAAATATCAAAGTTGAAATGTGTGTGAGTGTAATAATGATTGAGATTTAGAATTCTCATAAAAGGAATCAGTAAATCAATGTCATTACACCATTCAACTGGCGCTAATGTTTGAAGTGGCAAATAGATCTTACCATTGTCCACTCTGTGTCCAGTCACATTAAACACTGACTTAAATGCCTTGAGTCTGAATAAAGATGGATGAGGAGGAGGAGGAGGAGAAGTTCTAGATCTGGGGTGGTGGACCTTTTCCTGTAAAGAGCCAGATAATAAGTGTTTCAGGCTTAGTGGTCCATGTATATCCCCATTGTATATTCTTTGACTTGTAGAAGAGGGGACTGGTTGTTTACATAAGCCTGGTTGTTTAAATATGTAAAAACCAGCCTTTGCTTGAAAGCCATACAGGATTGGCTTTTTCACTGGGAACCTAAATAAATGTTAGTAAACCAAAAAAGGGGGAAAAAAAAAAATCTATGACAGCCATTGTTTTCCAATTCTGTTCTAAGTGAAATATTCTGTTTGAACTATCATTCCCAAAATGACAAATGCCATAGGCTCTATCTAAGCTGTCTGGCTATAGACTGACTTATAATCAAATCTCCTATGTTAATATTTTTTTTCCAGTTACCTTTCTTTATTTGATCTTTTCACTCAGCTTAGAAGTCTCTGTTAGACAGTGATCAGTTGACAGGATTCTCAGCACCAGATTTCAACATTCAGACTTGAGTGAGGTATGGAACATGCAGAGAAGTTCAGCTGGGATGAAATAAATTCCACAAAGAAACAGGTCATTGAGGAAGCTCACTGATAACATGAAATAAAGTTCACACCCACTAGGACGGCAACCAAGGCCCTTGTGTTCTCTTTTCTCCTGGTACCTTCCCATGTATACTCTATGGCCCTCTCATCCAAGGTGGCTCATCCCTGGATGGGCTGTGCTGTCTCTCACCAAAGGTGGGATCCTTCCATACAAAGTTTAACTATATATCTCTTTCTGATCTTACTGGGGAGAAACATGGGCCCCTGAATCTCTGTGCTAACACAGGGCTTTATATGTGACTCAAGTAGAAGGACAGAGAAATATAGTGATCCCCAATGGACACACATTGCCTTTCAAGGTTGCGGGACCGTTTTACTCCTCTCTGTGGCTTCGAGGATCTTGTCTTATGTCTGTGGACCAGTCACTGAATCAGAACTGTTTCCAGGCTTTGCATGTGATTCCGAGTAGAGCATGGCGCTGACGTGTCTGGGTTTGAAATCAGGCTGAGCTGACATCTAGTCCCGGTTTCTCCACTTTACCTGCTGCCCCATCTTTCAAGTCAAGAATGAGTCAGTGAGTGAGTGAAGTCGCTCAGTCGTGTCCGACTCTGCGACCCCGCGGACTGTAGCCCACCAGGCTCCTCCATCCATGGGATTCTCCAGACAAGAATACTGGAGTGGGTTGCCATTTCCTTCTCAAGTCAAGAATAAGACCTCTCAATTGCTAGGAATAAATGAGATTTTTTTTTCTGTGAAAAACATTTAGTTCAGAGTCTGACATGTAGTAGTGGCTTAGTAAATGGCAACTTTTGTTCAATCCATAGTCATTTATTGAGAACCTGCTGTACCTGGAATGATGTTCAGTCCTTTCCTAGGCATGGCAGTGAATACACGAGCCATGGTTTGCACAGAGATATGATCGGGAAGTAGGGAGAAGTCAGGATGAGGGATGGGTCATCTTAGATTGGTGTTTCAGGAAGCCTGTCAGAGAAGGCAAGGTTTGAACGGCAACCTTAGTGATATTGATGAGTCCCTGTTTCATCTAATCTAAGATACTTTTGAAAATACTTTTTTTAATACACCATTAAGAAAAAATTCTGTCAATAAAATTGAGTCTTCTATAAGATACATCCCTAAGTTGTGAAAAATGTGCATCTTAGCACCAATAAGAGGCATTAATATTAGTGCTCCATAAGTACCCATTCCCCACTCCAGTACTCTTGCCTGGAAAATCCCATGGATGGAGGAGCCTGGTAGGCTGCAATCCATGGAGTCGCTAAGAGTCAGACACAACTGAGCGACTTCACTTTCACTGTTCACTTTCATGCATTGGAGAAGGAAATGGCAACCCACTCCAGTGTTCTTGCCTGGAGAATCCCAGGGACGGGGGAGCCTGGTGGGCTTCTGTCTATGGGGTCGCACAGAGTCGGACACGACTGAAGCGACTTAGCAGCAGCAGCAGCAAGTACCCATTGAATGTGGGCATGTGTGCTAAGTTGCTTCAGTAGTTTCTGACTCTGCGACCCTGTGGACTGTAGCCCACCAGGTTCCACTGTCCGTGGGATTCTCCAGGCAAGAATACTGGAGTGGGTTGCCATGCCCTCCTGCAGGGGATCTTCCCCACCCTGGGATCGAACCCACGTCTCCTGCATCGCAGGTGGATTCTTTGCCACTGAGCCACCAGGGAAGCCCACCCATTGAATAAGTTAGTGTTCCTCCATGCTTGCATACAAGGTCCAGCTCTGGTGGTTTACATTGTGAGTTTGTCTCTTCCGTTTCTTGGGGCTTTCCTGGCAGCTCAGATGGTAAAGCATCTGCCTACAATGCGGGAGACCCGGGTTCGATCCCTGAGTCAGAAAGATCCCCTGGAGAAGGAAATGGCAACCCACTCCAGTATTCTTGCCTGTAGAATCCCATGGGCCGAGGAGCCTGGTAGGCTACAGTCCATCGGGTCGCAAAGAGTCGGACACAACTGACTTCACTTTCTGTTTCTTAGTTCTGAAAGGTTGACTTGGAGCTAGCAAAGAGTAAAAGATGGTAAATTATTGTGAGATATTCGTGATCCATTGCACTTTAAAAATAGTTTAAAATATTTGCTCTGGTCATCTCAATGAGCAAAGTGTGTTGGTGACTCCTACTGAAGTGAAATTGGTCTGCACGTAACTTGAGGAGGAGCAAAGCTGAGCAGCTCCTGTAGCCGGTAAGTTTTTGGCAGCTGTCCGTAGAGTTGTGTGAATCTTTAATGCATAGCAATGCCATCCTAAGGGCTGCGAAGGCATTAGCTGGAGCTTGCTTCCTTCTGTTTCCCAGATTTAATTGAACATTAATACTCCCCTCCTCTGTATCCCAAGGGACCGATCGTTCCTCTAACCAAGCAGGTCCTCTGTGATAATGAAATGGGGGGAGGCTCCCTTTAGGGCCTCCGCCCTCCCCTCCTCTGCAAGTCCCTGCGCTTTCAAAGTCCGGGCAGTGTTCTCTTCTCTCCCCACTCCCTCCTTCCTGCTCAGAGCAAAAAGTACTGCTGAAGTCTGCTTTCTGACCACCCTCTACACTCTTTTTCTGAACTCAGTCCAGAGCCTGCCCCAGCTCTCCCCTGCTGTCCAAGGTCTCAGCTTCTGCACAGATGACTCAATGGGAGCTTTGACAATACTCAGCTATTTCTAGCTGTAATAAAGTGTGCTTTCATGCTGTTTTGATTTTAATTTTGACATGTCACTCAAGGCCTGCGCGCATGTCGGCATGCGGGTTCCCCACATGTGGGGAGCGTGCCTTTCCTTCTGTCCCCCTGGAATCTGTCAGCAGCTTCCACCCTCTCCCGCCCAGTGGGGAGGGGTCTGTCAGCCCCGGCCTGGGAGGAAGCAAGTGCAGACCTTACTCCCTTCCAGCACGTCCGCCCCCCATCTTCTCCTGGGACGGAAGCCCTCGTGCTCTAGGAGTTCTTCAGAGCCCACCGCATTTCCAGCTGCAGCCGGAGTCCTTGGAAACAAGCAGATGCAAAGGAAAGGCCGTTTGGTTTGTAGGCATTAACCACCACCTGGCCTCAGGGTGATTTCAGGCTGTCTCCAACCTGTGACTAGAAAGCTGGTCGAGGTGGGAGGGGTGTGTGAGGCCACGAGGAAGCGGGTGGGCACTGATCCGAGGCCATCACCGAGTTCCCCTTACTTCCCGGGGCCCGCGTGATTACAGGCGGTCCTCAAACACTAACATCTGTGCTTCTCTGATGTGCTGGGAGAGAGGAAAAAACTGTAATCTGGGGCATAAATATACGATCCTGTGTTTGTTCCCTTTAACCAAGTAAACCTGTTATTAGGTTAAGCATCTGTGTTGCACTAAAATATTATAGCTGCCTCAAAGGAGGATACGGTTGCTTGTCTGATACAGCTTACACTTTTAAAAATTTGAATCAGCTAAGAGTATGAATTATGAAGCGTAAGAATCAAAATCCGGAATATAGGATTGCCGAGTAGGGGGCAGAGGAGGAAATCAGAGGAGACATAGGCTTGATATTTTTTACTTTTTACTTTGTACTAGAGTCTAGCCAGTTAACAATGTTGTGATAGTTTCAGGTGGACAGCAAAGGGACTCTGCCATGCGTATACATGTATCCTTTCTCCCCCAAACTGACTTATACTTTAAAAGAGATATTTTTTAAAAAACTCTTTGAAAGTTTGGGATTGACATGTACGCACTACTATATTTGATATAGATAACAAACAAGTACCTACTGCATAGTACAGGGAACTCTGATCAATATTCTGTAATAACCTAAATGGGAAAAGAATTTGAAAAAGAATAGATACACGTATATGCATAACTGAATCACTTTGCTGTACTCCTGAAACTAACACAACATTGTAAATCAGCTATGTAATCATACTCCAATATAAAATACAAATTAAAAACAAAAAAGGAGGAAAATCCTTCCATTCCCTCTGCCCTTCCTATCGTAGATCAGTTTTAAGAGAATAACTTGCTAAGAATTAATGAGGGAGAGGCTGGAAGGGTGAAGAGATGAGCAGGGAACAGGATGGGAAATGGGCGCCCAGATGGACTGATGAGGATTGGCTGTGTCTAGGAAAGTGCTCTGAGAGATATTTGCAAACTTTTGCAATATAGTTATGGAACAAAATCTTGGTGGTCTTGGCTTTTTTCCACTTTTATTCAATGTCTATATGAGATAAATGCTTCTTTCCCCTTCTCTCCTTTAACAGTTGTTTAAACTCTAAGGAATTGGCGCTTAATCACAATGTTTAATGGTATCTGATCTTGACACTAAAGTGGCAAGGAAAACAATGTGCAAATAATGTTTTGTGGCCTGTGGACCCCATTTGGCCCATGGGTTGTACTAAGCACAAGGATGAATTACCTCGAGCAAGCTGGAATCCATATGACTTCTTCAAAGTGTAATTATTTGGAAACTCTGTTCCTTCCTTCCTTCCTTTCTTTCTTCTTATCCTGTTCAGTTCAGTTCAGTTCAGTCGCTCAGTCGTGTCCGATTCTTTGTGACCCCATGAATCACAGCACGCCAGGCCTCCCTGTCCATCACCAACTCCCGGAGTTCACTCAGACTCATGTCCATCGAGTTGGTGATGCCATCCAGCCATCTCATTCTCTGTCGTCCCTGTCTCCTCCCACCCCCAATCCCTCCTAGCATCAGACTCTTTTCCAGTGAGTCAACTTGTCACATGAGGTGGCCAAAGTATTGGAGTTTCAGCTTTAGCATCCGTCCTTCCAATGAACACCCAGGATTGATCTCCTTTAGAATGGACTGGTTGTTAGGAAAGCAAATATTGAGAAGTTCTAAAAATTGAGTTGTGATGAGTGCTATAATAGCCATACCTTTCAGAATCCAGAATCTCCCTGAAGAGCAAAAAGAGACTTATTTCACTGAATGATCTAACACGTCAAGATATGAGACTCTACGTTTCCACATAGGAAGTTAACAGATGTTTGTTTTTACCTTCTTACCAAATGAAGAAGAGAGCACATTTTTGTACTAGCTAAAGACAGAATATCTAGCAGCAACTGTTATAAAAAATACCTTTGGCTTTGGTTTACAACTATGAGCAGAAAACATACTTTGCAAATGTTCAGAAGCAAAATACTATGCTCTTGAAAGAGAAAATTCTTCCTGGATGCTTCTGTATGCATCACAGACATAGCAGTCAAATCTAATACTCTTCTGCTTTCTGTGTGTGTGTGTGTGTGTGTGCGCGCGCGCACACACACGCTCAGTTGCTCGGTCATGTCAGATCCTTTGCGACCCCATGGATTATGGCCCACCAGGCTCCTCTGTCCATGGGATTTTCCAGGCAAGAAGACTGGAGTGGGTTGACATTTCCTCCTGCAGAGGATCTTCCCCACCCAGGGTCTGAACCCGAGTCTCTTGCATCTCCTGCATTGGCAGGCGGGTTCTTTACTACTGTACTACCTGGGAAGTCCGTTTCTTTGCTTACTTATTGTAATGCCAGTTCAAGCACTGTTTCTGTGCCATTAATTATGGGAAAAATGGTGTGCAGAGGAGAGATAAGTTTGTTTTTCTAAGGTCTGAATATTGAGTAGAAATGTGGGAATAGTCTGAAATTAGGCAGTCTGTATATGTCATTTGAATGTTATTTGAAAATGCCTGCTAACCTAGGGGTAAAGCCATATAATAAAGATATTGTGAGGCTTGAATGCATAATGTGTGTATGGCACCCCATACATAATAAACCCTTGATAAATACTGGTTCTTTTACTGTGCTTACTGAGTGTCACACTTTGGTTTTATTCCCTGCTACTAGACGTCTGGAACAATAAACCAACATGAAAATAACTGAGAAAAAACATTTCAGTGGTAGAAGACAGCCTTTGTCCTGAGACAGGGGTAGGAGAGAGGGGTGAGGGACACTTCATTCTGTTGGCTTTTACTGTGGTGAGATAGAGTACACGTTGCACTTTGAAATTCAGGTTAGAATGAGCATATCAACAAATATAGTTTCCTAAGTTCTGGGGATACAGTGATGAACAGAACAGACCGAATCTGCGGTGAAGGGAAAAACACTATGTGACGAGCGCTTTAAAGAAAAGAGGGAAATACGTGGCAGAGGGGGAGGGCTAGTGGCTTGCCATTTGCTGGGTGATCAGAAAGGCCTATCTGAGCTGGTCCTTGAAAAGTGGAGCTTAAGATATGAGGGAAGAACATTCAAGGCAAACAGGGGGGTAAAAATAAGTATGGAGGCCCTGGGAGAGAAGTAAACTCTGTGAGTTCTCGGAAAAGAAAAGCAGGCTGTGTATATGAACAAGGGGGCGGGGGCAGAAGAAAGTGAGAAGTGAAGGTGAAGAGGGAGACAGAGCCCAGGTCTCATAGCTCTTTATAACAGTGAAGGTCTTTACTGTGGCCTAAAAGTGGATGCATGTATATGTATGGCTGAATCCCTTCACTGTTCATCTAAAGCAATCACAACACTGTTAATCAACTATATGCATTCGTGCTAAGTTGCTTCAGTCATATTCGACTCTCTGTGACCCTGTGAACTGTAGCCTGCCAGGCTCTTCTGTCTATGAGGATTCTCTAGGCAAGAATACTGGAGTGGGTTGCCATGCCCTCCTCCAGGGGGTCTTCCTGACCCAGGGATCAGACTCGAGTCTCTTATGACTCCTGAATTGGCAGGTGGGTTCTTTACCACTGCTGCTGCTGCTAAGTCGCTTCAGTCGTGTCCGACTCTTCGCGACCCCATAGACAGCAGCCCACCAGGCTCCTCCGTCCATGAGGTTTTCCAGGCAAGAGTACTGGAGTGAGTGCCATTGCCTTCTCCTCTTTACCACTAGTGTTTGTTACCTGATTTATACCCCAATACAAAATAAAAAGGTTTTCTTTTTCTGTTTGAAAGCATGATGCAAAGCCAGTGGAGGGCGTGGGGCAGGGGAGTGACAGAATCTGATTACTGATCATTCAGTTGGGAGCAGTGGTACAGAGCGGATGGTGCAGAGGGGGCTGCGGGTTGAATCAGAACTGGGACATCAGCCACCATGGTGCAGCTGAAGGAGAAGGAATTTATGGGACTCAGGGAGCAGCATGGCCTCTGCTATTTGTTTCAACCTACTTGCTTACCATCCAGTCTCCATCTCCTATTTCCATTGCCCTCTCTCCTTCAGTTCAATTTAGTTCAGTTCAGTCTCTCAGTCGTGTCTGACTCTTTGCAACCCCATAGACCACAGCACTCCAGGCCTCCCTGTCCATCACCAACTCCCAGAGTTTGCCCAAACTCATGTCCATTGAATAGGTGACGCCATCCAACCATATCATCCTCTGTCGTCCGCTTCTCCTCCTGCCCTCAATCTTTCCCAACATCAGGGTCTTTTCTAATGAGTCAGCTCTTCACATCAGATGGCTAAAGTATTGGAGTTTCAGCTTCAACATCAGTCCTTCCAATGAACATTCAGGACTGATTTCCTTTAGGATGGACTGGTTGGATCTCCTTGATGTCCGAGGGACTCTCAAGAGTCTTCTCCAACACCACAGTTCAAAAGCATCAGTTCTTTGGCACTCAGCTTTCTTTCTAGTCCAACTCTCACATCCATACATGACCACTGGAAAAACCATAGCCTTGATTCTCTCCTTCAGCTCCCGTAAATAAAGTAACTAAAGCACCATGTGACCATGAAAGATGCTGTCCCTGAAGCCATGATGGACAAGCTCACCTCCTCACACCCCCTTCCTTTCTAGAACTCGGTGTTGCTGGTAACCATTAGTTGTCTGCCTTCCCTCACTAGACCACTGGCTCCTTGAAGGCAAGTGTTTGAACAAAACAATTTTCCCTTTTACCAGTTGAGATGAGTTTTTAAGAAGTCTGGGCAAAAATCTCTGTTTTTCGCAAATTAATTGAAGAAAAGAAATTTTGAGTATGTGGCTAAATATTTGGAGAAGGACCAGGAGGAAGAAGAAGAGGAGGGAAGGAAAAAAGAAGAAGGAGAAGAAAAGGAAAGAAAAGAAGAGGCAAAGAGAAAGAGCAGGAAACCCGTTGGGGAGATCCAGAGGAGCTCTCATGAACACTTCAGAAAGGGTTCTGCAGAAAGATGTTTTTGTTCCGAGGATTTTCTGTAAGAAGAATCCAGTAGCTACTGGTTTAAAACCTGTAGGGCCTGTGGTCCGTGCAGTGCTTTATGAATGTGTCGGTCCGTGGTCTGCCTTGCCCTGGTTTGCAGGGCACTTGGAAGCTCAATGATGCTTATTCTGAAATAGGAGCGACTGCAGAGAAATTGAAGTGCTCAGAAGTCTTTCTGATGTTCCAAGCTGGGTGAGTGACTGATAATGCATTTCTAGACTGACTGACTATCAGGCCTACTCCAACCCTATACCTATGCCTTCTTATGCATGGGGAGTGGGGGGGCACCCCAGACCCTTCGGTAGGTTGTGAGTCTCCAGGGGCATAGTTTAGTTCAGTTCAGTCGCTCAGTTGTGTCAGACTCTTTGCGACCCCATGGACTGCAGCACACCAGGCTTTTCCCGGCTTTCCGTTGTCCATCACCAACTCTCGGAGCCTACTCAGTCAAACTCCCGGAGCCTACTCAAACTCATGTCCACTGAGTTGGTGATGCCATCCAACCATCTCATCCTCTGTCATCCCCTTCTCCTCCTGCCTTCAATCTTTCCCAGCATCAGGGTCTTTTCAAATGAGTCAGCTCTTCGCATCAGGTGGCCAAAGGATTGGAGTTTCAGCTTTGTGTTCCAGATGGAGAGCACAGTCACTGGCACACCCAACTGTTTGACCTGAAGTTGGGCCCAGGTGTCTGTTTCCACTGCGAAATGCACATGAGAAGTTTGATGTTCAGTGCGAGTGTGGGGGTTTTGGAGGAAAACCTTAACTCTAGTTTTTTACATCTTGAAGCTTAGAAATGTAAAAACAAATTTGGGAAGTCTAAATTTACTATTCTCATATTCTTAATTTAGCATTCTTACTGGAAAAAAAAGATGAATATAGCTAAACCACATTGTTTAGTGTTATTTTAAAATGGTAGAGTAATTGCTCTGTTCTTTGTAAATTTATTTGATTAAGACCGGTCTTTCACATCACTTCGTGTCAAAAGGAAATGGATTCTGGTAGCCTAGTTTTAGTTACTACTCTTATTAGAAAATAATCAAATGAAATAGCTCTCAAAATATTCTGATTTAAATTTCCTAGCTCAGATAGTGAGGCCCTATTGTGTTTCAAAATAAATTCAGAGTAAAACCGTGCAGCAGCCCTTCTGAGCCTCCCACTCTTATTCACACTCCTTCTGGGATTTATCTACTGGCTTTTGCACAATTGATTCCAAGTCACCCACCCAGAGCTGGGCTCATAATCTCCACTTCCAGACCCACCTCTAACTTCCTGGGGTTGTTTTTCTTTTCCCTCCTTTTCCAGTTCTTAGTTAATAGCCCCACAATTCTTTGGTCAGAATAAGTCATTTTCCTTCCTTTCGTGCCTTGTCCAATCTGTTAGCAGTGACTTCCTAAATAGCTCTCCATCCGTGTTCACCTCTTCATGCCCCCTTTCCGTCCTATGAGACACCTCTCTCTTACCTAGCCCGTTAGCATGGCTGCTGAGCCAGCAGGGATTGATGTGTCTAGAAGACCTATCTGACCAGTGAATACATTGTCACAGAAGCATCTCCTAATGGCTTAACCCAACAGAAAGGCTGAAGGTAGAGCCTTGAGGGGAGATAAAAGTCTCAGGAAGAAGGACTTCCCTGGTGGTCCAGTGGTTAAGGGGGCACAGGTTCAATCCCTGGTAGGGGAACTAAGACCCTGCATGCTGTGTTGTGAAGCTGAAAGGTAGGAAATAAAGTGGAAGGCTTCAGGTAGAGATCCTTTGGTGTTTCTGTGATCACATTCCTCCTCTCATATCTCAGGTCCAATCCAGAGGCAGACGGGGCTCATCCTCCAAAACATCCAGACTCCTGGGACTTCTCATGGTCTTTTCCACACCCACCTGCTCCAGCCCTTCTCCCTTGTCTCCCTGACTTAGTGCAGTGGGTTCCTAACTGGTCTCTTGGCTCAGCCTTATTGCCCCCTACTCTATCTTTCCCACGCACCAGTCCAAAGGATCCTAATTCAAACATCTCTAATGATTCCGTGTTCCATTTAGAGTCAAAAGCCAATCCACGGAACAGCCTCTGAGCCCCTCCCCAGTGGGGTCACTGCCCATCCCCACATGGTCACACTCACCCAGTTCGCTGACCTCTCCGTTGGCCCCAGATACACCCACAGGCCCCAGCCTTAGATTGTTTTCATGCCCTCTACCTGGAACATTCCTGCCTGGGAATCAGAGCTTTACTGACTCACTTCTCTTTGTCCACCACTCAAGTGTGCCCTTATCCAAGTCTTCCTGATGGCACTCCAGAAGACAGGAAGCCCGCACCTTGGAGGCTGTAGCCTTCGTGCCCTACTTCGTTTGTATGCCTAGCATTCATGAACACTTAACAAAGGATATATTTGTTTCTTGTCTGTTCATCACGAGAAGAGAGGCCTTGTGCTGTTCATGCTGCATTTCCAGTGTTTTAGAACAGTGCCCAGTGTAGAAAGAAGCTTTATTTTTCAAACAAATCAGTATCACCTCAGCAGCTGCCATCTCTTGCCTCTGAGTCAGGTAAATTCTGATTTTCTGATATTGTACTATGTTCTAGAATGAGATCAGCACTTAAGGTGTTGAATGTGGACATGAGTGGGAGGGTATGCTGGAGTAGAAGTGGCGGAGAACCTGTCTTATGACTCCATCTCCCTCTTCCCTCCATGCTCCATCACTGCCCTCGTTCTCCTGGGCTTCAGAAGAAGCTTCCTTTGGAAGTCCACCTGGGCTTCTTGCCTGCAGTGGTGTCTGCGCTGTAGCACCATCCAGCCCGGAAAACCTTACTCTTGGCTGTTCTCCCGCATCTGCCTTATTCCTGCACAGTACCCACAGCACCACTCAGAAAATATCAAGGCAGTGCTGGATATTTAGGTCTACTCTTTCACCCTTCCTTTATCCAGATGCCACTTATCCACCAAGATAGCCAATGTCAGATGACATTTAAACATGCAAACTCTGGTCCTGGGCTACCTGGCTTCAAACTGGGTTATACCACTTAGGGTTTCATAACCTTGGACAGACTTTTAGCCTCCCTAAGCTTAGGGGCAGCCTCTGACAGATGAAGGAAACAGTACCAACTTCTGGGGTTGTGATGAGGATCAAAGCCAGTCATTCTTTAATATGTTTGCAGAATCTAGTTCTAACATAGAGAAAAGTTAAGTCATATTCATCATTGTTTTCATTTAACATTTCTTTGAAATGGGCATCTTTCAGAAAACTCAAATTGCTCTTAACTTTCTCAGAAATTATCTTTAATTATCATTGTATTCAACTTCATGTGAATTTCATGTGTATGAAGGTCTTATCCTGATGCAGTTATAAACTCATCCAAGTTTTATTAATTTATGTGTGTAGAATAAATATTGCCTGTGTGTAGAAACACTGTATTCATCCACCCTCCTCTCAGCATCTCCTTTCCCTGCTTTATTTTCTTGATTAGCACATGTGTCTGCCTGATGGACACACTATAAATTATTGTTTAAAGCTCCATGGAGGGAGGAATGCATCTTCTAATTAAGGGAATTTCCAAATAAACACAAGTAGAGAGACTAGCATAATGAACCCCCATGTACTCATCTTCCAAGTTCAACAATTATAAACATTTTGCCGATCTTGTTTCATTGATTTCCCCATGTGTCCCCTCCCCCACCTTGAAGTTGTCGTTCAGTCACTCAGTTGTGTCCGACTCTTTGCAACCTCATGGACCGCAGCACGCCAGGCTCCTCTGTCCTTCTCCATGTCCTGGAGTTTGCTCAGACTCATGTCCATTGAGTCAGTGATGCCATTCAACCATCTCATCTTCTGTCGTCCCCTTCTCCTCCCGCCTTCAATCTTTCCCAGCGTCAGGGTCTTTTCCAGTGAGTCAGTTCTCATCAGGTGGACAAAGTATTGGAGCTTCAGCCCCAGTCCTTCCAATTAATATTTAGGATTGATTTCCTTTAGTATTGACTGGTTTTATCTCCTTGCTGTCGAAGGGACTCTAAGGAGTCTTCTCCAACACCATAGTTCAAAAGCGTCAGTTCTTCAGCACTCAGCTTTCTTTATGGTCCAACTCTCACATCCATACATGACTACTGGAAAAACCATAGCTTTAACTAGATGGACTTTTGTTGGAAAAGTAATGTCTCTGCTTTTTAATATGCTGTCTAGGTTTGTCATAGCTTTTCTTCCAAGGAGCAAGTGTCATTTAATTTCAAGGCCGCTGTCACCATGTGCAGTGATTTTGGAGCCCAAGAAAATAAAATCTGTCACAGTTTCCATTGTTTCCCTATCTCTTTGTCATGAAGTGATGGGACTGGATGCCATGATCTTCATTTTTTGAATGCTGAGTTTTAAGCCAGCTTTTTCATTCTCCTCTTTCACCTTCATCAAGAGGCTCTTTAGTGCCTCTTCACTTTCTACCATAAGGGTGGTGTCTTCAGCATATCTGAGGTTATCGATATTTCTCCCGGCAATCTTGTTTTCAGCTTGTGCTTCATCCACCCTGGCATTTCGCATGATGTACTGAGCATATAAGTTAAATAAACAGGGTGATAATATTCAGCCTTTGGAGAAGGAAATGGCAACCCACTCCAGTGTTCTTGCCTAGAGAATCCCAGGGACGGCGGAGCCTGGTGGGCTGCCGTCTGTGGGGTCACACAGAGTCGGACACGACTGAATTGAATTAGCAACAGCAGCAGCAATATTCAGCCTTGGTATACTCCTTTCCCAATATGATGCTCTTGACAACAGGTGACCAAAATATTGGAGCTTCAGCTTTAGCGTCAGTCCTTCCAGTGAATATTCAGGGTTGAGTTCCTTTGGGATTGACTGGTTTGATCTCCTTGCAGTCCAAGGGACTCTCATTAAAAGTTAAAGCTCTTTAAATTGGCCCTCAAAATGGTAGTAGGATTGTTCAGAAGTAAAACCAAAACACTGCTTTCCCACTGCACAGTGGACCAGAACAACAGTGAGGAAACCCGAAGCGCCATCTGGACAGGAAGAGAGAGAATCTGGACATAGGGACAGGGAGGCCTGCGGAGGGCTGACATCCACTTGGTAACCGCTTGCCTCCATGCAACCTTTGAGGGTCTTCTGATGGCCTCACAGACTCAATGGACATGAGTTTGAGCAAACTCAGAGAGATGGTAAAGGACAAGGGAGCTGGTATGCTACAGTTCATGGGGTCGCAAAGAGTTGGATGCAACTTAGCGGCTGAACAACTTCTAACAAAGCCAAAAAAACCCAAAGCCTTCTGGTTCTACCTTCTCTTCTGAGTAAACACGAGACAAAACCAGTTCCATAAAAATCAGGTTTTCTGCTTTCCTGTCACTGTGGATGGTTGTGTCACTTTTCCAGAATTAGATTTCTATTTCTACCGACTTCTGAAAGAACGATGGGGTAACACTTTAGATGCCTAGCCCGTTAAGATTACTGTCAGACACATGGGGGACCCTCATACATTCTGAAGTAACAACCAGTCTTATCAGCAACACATTGGTAAATCACTTCTCATAGTAGCTTTAGTGGCAAGATTGGTCTTCCTCTCCATCATTGGTCTGATATATGGAAGCACCTTCTCAACTTTATGATTTGAAGTAATTGCCTCTATTTCCAAGGCCGCAGCTTATTTTGAGGCAGATTAGCCTGGAATTTGAGGTGAATAAAGCTTTGGATAACCTATAACCTCAAGCAAAGTTCAGTGCCTCTCCACAGCACAGAGGGTTCCAAAGTGTTAGCTCTAACTCTGATAGCTTTGTACCTAAACATACACCCGTGAGCCCTTTTCTCTGTGACATGTCTGGGTCCCCACCTGTCCAGCCAGCCCCCAAGTCCCTGCAGAGTTCTGTTTGCTCTGACTTGGCCTCCTTCGCCCCTCCAAAAGCTGTCATCTGCTTTAAGTGTCCCCTCCTTCTTTCCAAATCTCCCCACTGGAAATCTGGTCGTATGCACGTGCTTGCATGTATGCTCTGTCGCTTCAGTCGTGTCCGACTCTTTGTGACCTTATGGCCGATAGCCCTCCAGGCTCCTCTGTCCATGGGATTCTCCAGGCTAGAACACTGGAGTGGGTTGCCATCTCCTATTCCAGGGGGATCTTCCCGACCCAGGGATCTAACCCCCATCTCTTATGTCTCCTGCATTGGCAGGTGGGTTCTTTACCACCAGCACCACCTGGGAAGCCCTCTATTTGCATACTCAAATTCTCACAATAGGAAAAATAATACAGATAGAAATTTACAGAGGCTAGAATTTTTTTGTGTGCGAGGAAACAGATTGAAGAGGGATTGCAGGGAGCAGTCTGCTATATCAATAGAGGGGAATTCTAAATAAGGACCAAGGAGACTGGAAGGGGCAGGGCATCTGGGATCAAGTATGGGGAGAAAGAGAAGGCAAGGGCAATGGTTTTAAGGCTTTACCTCTGGTTCCCATTTGCCTCCTGTCTCATAGTTCCCTGTTGTATCAGGGAGTCCTGACTAGTTCAGGCAGTGTTCTGGAGGCCTTGCGTGTATTTATTCATTTTGTGCTCACAGCACTTTGAATACATGAGGAACGTTCACTCGTGTCTGACCCTTTGCTACCCTGTGGACTGTAGCCCACCAGGCTCCTCTGTCCGTGGGATTTTCCAGGCAAGAATACTGGGGTGGGTAGCCCTTTCCTCCTCCAGGGGATCTTCCTGACCCAGGGATCAAACCTGCATCTCCTGTGTCTTCTGCATTGGCAGGTGGAATCTTACCACTGAGTCACCTGGGAAGCCCCAAAAGAGGAAACTGAGGTGTGAAAACGGGTCAGGTATCCAAAGACATTCAGCAAATCAATGGCAACATTAGATCAATGCCCAACAGACTGGCTTCAGATCTCATGCTCATAGTTCACTTGATGTATGAGTTAGGATTGGATTCCACTGCAAGTGAGGGGCAGAGGGGCACATGGGACTCACAGGTCTGAGTAGGTTCGAGGCTAGTAGGTACCTCTCTGCTCGTGGCTACCCAAGCTCCTTCTGTCTCGTTGCCCTAAGAAATGTCATCTTCATTATGGCCCCTGTATCCCCAGGTGTTGTATCTGTGGATTCACCCAACCAAGGATCGAGGTTGGTTGGTTGAATCTGAGGATGCAAAACCCGTGGATTCAAAACACATGGATAGGGAGGAATGACAATATTTAATGTACTTCACTGTTTTATACAGGGGACTTGAGCATCTGGGAGTTTGGGCATCTACAGAGACCTCCTGAAACCAACCCTCCGAAGATACTGAGGGACAAATGTATCTAGTTAAAACTGAGGATTGCATTATTGAAGAAGAATCTTTTCTCCTAGTGGCTAGTTGGGGTGCAACTTTCTTGATAGGAGAAAAAGAAAATGACAGAGGGAAGGAAAGTCAACAGCCAGGATCTCTGAACCCTACTGCTTGAGTACTTTGCAAATCTGGGCTCATGACAGCTACCAAAGTATTCAAGTGACTATTGGGGCATCTTCTCTAAAGGGAAAAAAAGACAATGTTTAACATCTGGCGGGATGCTCCACTTCATTACAAATAAATTAGATGCTGGTGTTTGTTAACAACTGGGCATTTCCATCAAACATTTCTTCCTGGCAAGGGCTGTTTACTAACTTAAAGTCAGAAGCGGTCTTTTCTGGAGAGGAAACTGCTAAAGATGTTAATTGTCATGGGATGTCAGTCATTAATGGTGATGTCAGGAAACAGCTGAAAACTGATCTGGTTGACTTGCCTCCTTCAAGCTTAGTGTCTTGTAAGAACTTGCATTTCTGTCAAAGAGGTGTCCTAGTCAGACAGTTGCTTGAAGGACTCCATATTTGCACTGAATTAAAATCCAAGAGATGATTGAAGTTGCAGTATTCTCAATCTACGATAGGAAAAAAAATGGTAAATGCAAAGTTCTAGAATTAAGACCTAAATTGAGGGAGGAATGATTGAAACATCAGTGAGAGGATTAGAAGGAAAATCAAGACATTGGATAACAATTTTTTTTTAACCAAGATTAAAAATTTGAAGAAGCGTAATTGAGTTAAATTGTATATTTTTCAGAAATTTAGATTGAGTGAATTTTCCTCTATAGCATGTTCCCAGAGAATTACAGGAAATCCTTTCTAACAGGGGATCCTGAGTCGGAGGGTTTATTAAGTTTAAAAAAACACGCATTTGGTGGTATGCTACTGGTGAAGATTATAGAATCCCTTATGCTTCACTGAGTTTGAAGAACTACAATCACTTTAATCACACTTGTTTTCACGGTGGCCCAGGGAAGAATTAAGAGACTTCCTTTTCAAAAAGTTTTTGCTAAGACAGCGCTTTTATTCTCCCATTGAGTCAACGGAATTGTCTTCTGTTGGAATTCCAAAATCAGACTTGATGTCCTAGTGAGGTTTAAAAGTAAATTGTTGAGAAGTAATTAACCAGTTAATTACTAGTGTGGCAAAATAAGCTTGTGCTTCAAAAGTGTTTTAACTACTCAGATGGCTGGGGAATTTCAGAAGAAGCCTGTTGGTTAATAGGAAGCCTTGGTAATACAGAACTCTATCTCCCGGCAACATTTCCCAAAGAACTCAGTTTGGGTCTAACTGGAGCTGCCCGAGAAAATTAAGAACAGTGATGTGAGTGGAGAATAAAGCTGCCAACTGGTGAGAGAGCCCTTGTGAGGCCAAGCAGCAGAGCGCTCACCAGGGTTTATAAATGCAAAGGATTTCCTTCCATTCTCTGAGGACGTTTGACAGACAAATGATTGCAGCTTATTGATGGGCATATCAGCAAGCATTGTTTTGAGGAGGGCCTGGGGTGTGGGAACAGGTTTGAAAGGGTGATAGAAAGTGAATATGGTGTGAGTTGGTAAATGTTTAACGACCTTTGAGGTTGGGTGGCTCTGTGTGGGTGTGTGTGCATTCACACAGGAGACATACGTATACACATACATGCATATCATTTAGATAAATTGTACTGTAATAAGGGATGCATAGCACACAATTTGCAAATAACAATAAACACTGATTCTCATAGAATGTTTTTGTTGGTGTTTGCCGAGCCTCTTATATTCATAACCAGCCTATTAATAAGTGAATTTAGCCTCAACATGAATATCGGTGGATATTTTCTTTGACAGTAATATGACAGAAGTGAAACCATGAAGATGTATGTCAGAGCTTCATGTGTCAATGACACAATATTCCTCGGCTGAACTGAATGCTGGATGAATATTTCCTCACTTTTGGTGCAATTTTTTTTTAACAGTATAACAGGTCCAGATGTAACACCCTTTTATGTTCTAATCTAGAGTATTTGCATTTTCTCCATCACTTTCTTAGACATAAAGAGAACAAATAAAAGCCCAGATTTGTAGTGTTTATCAGCTTCCATGGTGTATTCCTGCTGTGACTACTTTCAAGTCACCAGAGTTGGAAAGAAATGTTTAATATCATGACATTTTTAGTCATTAATATGCTGTTTCTGTCATATAGGTAAAACAGATATCAACAGCCTCAAGAGCATAGGTGACAGTAAAATAAGAAGTGAAGAGTTTGAGCAATGTCTATTTTTGGTTCTAAGGCATTTTATTTAATTTTGATTACATTATTTACATTTTAGTGATGACTTTAACAACTGGCTCACGAAATTCCCGAAATTTAATAGCTGGCTCTTGTGAGATGCTAAGGAGAAGAGCATTGAGTAGGAGAGCGTCAGACCTCACGATGCACAGATGCATGGGGAGTGTACCTGAGAGTGCACATCGGAGACGTTTTTACTTGATGAAACGTATTTTGAAAAGCAGTGGCGATTCTCCTCCATATATGGGCCAAATGCATTTAGGTACTGAGTACAGGGGGTTTCCAAGTTACTAAGGACAATTTCAGTCCAAAAGGTGGGGCAGCCCCTGCCCAGCCATTGCTGGAGATCTCTATCTGGTTACACCTGGCTTTTTACTTACGTGGGGTAGGTAGCAGGGGAGGGAAGTAGCAGCAGACCCTTAGTATAAAGGGTCTTTATACTAACACTACTACGAGGGGAATGACAGCAGAAAACGAGCAAAGAGGGGACTTCTCTGGTGGTTCAGTGGTTAAGACTCCGTGCTTTCACTGCTGAAGGTGTGGGTTCAATCCCTGGTCAGGGAACTAAGATCCCACAAGGCCTGGGGCATGGCCAAAAGAGAAAAAAAGGAAAGAAAAACAAGGGAGAAAACTGTGGAGAGTGAAAATTGTTTAGACTTGCTTTGGGGATAGCGCCTGGACCTTTTGACTCAAATGATGATTTGTCTCAAAATTCTGTCTATTGCGAGATCCATGTTGGTTAGAGACATGATGGGAGGTGGTTCAAAGGTCATCTCTACTCTATGCCTAGGGTCCCTCTGCACAGCCTTAGCACTCCTATTCAGTGGCCGGTCCCACCTGTCCTCTAACCCTGTTATTGTTCGGTAGCTACGTCATGTCCCACTCTTTGCAACCCTACGGACTGCAGCATGCCAGGCTTCCTTCTCCTTCAGTATCTCCAGCAGTTTGCTCATACTCACATCCATTGAGTCGGTGATGCCAACCAACCATCTCATCCCCTGTTGCCCCCTTCTCCTCCTTCCCTCAATCTTTCCCAGCATCAGGGTCTTTCCCAATGAGTCAGCTCTTTGCATCAGGAAGGATGTGAAAGATTGGAGTTCCTTCAGAGCCAAAGGATTGGAGCTTCAGCTTCAGCATCAGTCCTTCCAATGAATATTCAGGGTTGATTTCCTTTAGGATTGACTGGTTTGATCTCCTTGCTGTCCAAGGGACTCTCAAGAGTCTTCTCCATCAAGTGTGGTCGTGTTCTTTCCCAGTCTCCCCTCTTCTGCCCTCACCAAGAGTTTTCCAGCTTTCTCCACCTTTGTACTTGCTCAGAGCCATCACACAGCTTAGCAAGCAGAAGACCTCAGAATCCATGCTCCCTTAGAGACTCATGGAAGATTGTAAAGGTAGGCCTATTTTGTCTGACACATTTTAATTTAAATTAACTCAGTGTTAATTAATATTCATTAATAATATGGGCTTCCCTGGTGGCTCAGAGGTTAAAGCGTCTGCCTCCAATGCGGGAGACCCGGGTTCGATCCCTGGGTCGGGAAGATCCCCTGGAGAAGGAGATGGTAACCCACTCCAGTATTCTTGCCTGGAGAATCCCATGGACGGAGAAGCCTGGTAGGCTACAGTCCACGGGGTCGCAAAGAGTCGGACACGACTGAGCGACTGAACGAAACGGAACGGAATATTAAACTAGTTCAGCTTTATTCCCAATATCCACCAAGACTCTTTATATTAAGGGAGTGGATGATGAAGTAGAAAGGAAGTCAGTTTGGAACAGAGAGCCTTTGAGAACCGAAGGCTGGCATATATGGAGCTTATATGGAGAGTGACACTCAGTCGTGTCCAACTTTTTGGAACCCCGTGGACTGTAGCCCACCAGGCTCCTCTGTCCATGGAGTTCTCCAGGCAAGAGTACTGGAGTGGGTTGCCATTTCCTTCTCCATGTATGGAGCAGGCAGAGAGGTAAAATATTTGCTTCTAGATGCTTTGTTTCATCAGACATGAAGGAAGAAATGTTCTTTATTTTTCTCCCTCCCACTTCACACTGCCCACAGCTCCAGAGACCCAAGGCTCAGAAAAACACCCATTTGCTGCTTGGACTGCTTGTAGTGTTTGGCATAAATTGATTTCTTTTTCGAAAGATGTGTTTTGAGTGAAGTGGGTATTTCTGTTGTGTTAACACATGTAGGCTGTCGTATTGAGATTAACACTGACATTTATGCTGCAGAGTCTTCTGTATAAATTCCATGTTTATTTGGTCATACTCACACAACCATCTTTATATTTTCAGTGTATTTATTTTTGCCTTTGTGTTTATTCTTGCTGTTTATTTTATTGTGTATATTTTGATCATTTTATTGCCTTTTTAAAAGGGATGTTCGCATGCATGAAGAGAAAGAAAAAGACAAATTCCAGTTGGTTCATTAGAAACAGTTCTAAACCTGGACTCCTTAAAGCTGTAGCCTGGCCATGGGGAGGAAACCCCAAATGCTGGGCAGCCTGATCGTGTTCTTGCCACAGGAAGACACCTTGACTCAGTGGTCCGCCCAGCTCTGCCCATTCCCGGCCACACCCAGGCCAGATCTGGCAGGTCCCCATCCCTCAAGACATTGCTGCAGCCTCCTGGCCTGTCCTTTGTCCCCCCAGACCCCTGCAGTATTTGTGCAAGCAGGGCAGGGCTCTGTATAAACACTGTCACTCCCTCTTTGACCATCGGGCACTCCACACCCTCTTAATCCAAGTGAGGGTGAAAAGAGCCAATTGTGTGTTCTGTTTTGCTTATCTTTTAAATTGCCAGATCTTTTTGACTGACTAAGCTTTTTTTTTTTTTTAAGTTGTCTAGACTTCTGCTGTAATGAGGAGTGTGTGTGTGTGTGTGTGTGTGTTCATTCAGTAAATGTCTATGTGCCTGCCTGTTCTGTGCCAGGCATCCTTTATTTGCCATGGAGGCACTTAGGATACAAGGGTGAACAAAACAGAGGACCTGCCCTCCTTCAGTCTGCATTCTCTGCAGGCGACAGATATCAACAAGTAAACGTGAAATGTTATCAAGAATGACCAGTGCAATGAAGAGGAGTCAAACCAGGGTTACGGGGTCGAGAAGGAACTTGGATTGGAAGGGAGGGCACTTTCTCTTACTGTTGCCCAGGCACATCGCATCTGTGGATGTTAAAAGCGACAGCCAGAAGGAGAAAATAAAACTCTGCTGTTTATGCTATTTTCTGTAAGGGAGAAAAACTCCACCTTCTCTCTCTTGGAATGATTCTCCGATGTTCCTGACTTCAGTTTCTGGGCTTTCGTTTGCTGACGTTAAGATGCATTTCATAATAGTAACTGGCTCCTAGAGTTGTTTCAAAGGGCGATGGGGTTAGTGCTTGTAATGGGCTTAGAACAATGCCTGGCAAATATGAGTCCTCAAATGGTAGCTCTAGTATGTACAGTAATGATATACATATCTAGCTTGTATCTAGTAAGTACCTAGCACTTATGCCGGGAGACTGTGTTCCAGAACATCAGGATGCTCCTCTTCTGACCGCCCCCTTCCCTGCCCCCTGCCCCAGGCCGCAGTAAGTGAGGGACCTCAGCTTTCCTCTTTGTCAAATGAAATCCTCTTAGTACGCTGGCCTCACAGGGTTTTGTTGTGCAAATCAGTTTAAACAACATGAGATCACAGTTTGAAAACTGGGAAATGCTGTTGGAAATACCACTACACAGGGTGGTATTGAGCACTAATAGGGCCCATAATAACCTATTTAAAGTCTCTAAATGTGAGTGCTATCAAGATACACGTACTCATCCATGCTGTACATCTTGTCCTCCTTCCTTTATGATGGTTTCCCTTTAGGTGGCACCTCATCCCTGGAACAACCTCCAGTTCACTGTGTGGTTGTGGGGGTGATGCCTTATCTTGACCCCTTGTGCTTGAATCCAGTTGTACTGTTGGTGCAGTTGATCCTGACTTTGAATGCAACTCACATTTAAGCCTCTCTTTCCCTTCCTGGTCCCTCACATGATTCTTTCCCCTGAGAACCCTGTCCATCTCTGGATCTGCTTGGTTGTGCCAGCCTGCACTTCATGTTATACCAGGTGGAAGGAAACCAAAAGCCAGGTGAGAATGTCATCCTGTGACGCTGTCAGAAGTGCGTGTATACGCTGTGTGCACCTGCTCAGCCGCTCAGTCATGTCTGACTCTTTGAGACCTCCCTGGACTATAGCCCGCCAGGCTCCTCTGTCCATGGAATTTTCCAGGCGAGAAGCTTTTGTCAAATGAATGAATCTCTTTAAAAGCAAAACTGTTATATGAACATTTATTATATGTATATAAATACTCACTGGAAAAGACTCTGATGCTGGGAAGGATTGGGGACGGAAGGAGAAGGGGACGACAGAGGATGAGATGGCTGGATGGCATCACCGACTCGATGGACATGAGTTTGAGTGAACTCCGGGAGTTGGTGATCGACAGGGAGGCCTGGTGTGCTGCGATTCATGGGGTCGCAAAGAGTCGGACACGACTGAGCAACTGAACTGAACTGAAAGCACTATTCCATTTGCTATATGATGAATGGTTTTAGCCCCAAGACAGAGAATAATAGTGTGTTATTCTATGTACAGGGGCTTCTCAGGTGGCTTTAGTACTAAAGAACCCACCTGCCAATGCAGAGGACGTAAGGGAGGAAGGTTCACTCCCTGGGCTGGGAAGATCCCCTGGAAAAGAACGTGGCAATCCACTCCAGTATTCTTGCCTGGAGAATCCCATGGACAGAGGAGCCTAGCAGCCTACAATCCATGGGGTCGCAAAGAGTCGAACATGACTGAAGCGACTTAGCACAGCACAGCACAGCATTCTATGTACAGAGGAAGCATTCCCAGTGACAGACTTCTTTGGAAATGGCAAAACTTGAAGTACCTGAAGCCAATTCTGCTGTGGGGGCAGCATGGTGGGGCACGCATCCTGTGTCCTGTCTCCTCAGCTCACCCCACCCCTGGGGGGCAGTCTTTGGTGCCAGAACATCTTAACTTCTCAGAAAGCATTGAGTTGTTTCAAGAATTCTTCCCCCACCCCGACCCTCCATCCTAGGCTTCTCTGGACCACTGTTTTTGAACCAGGTAACTCAGTTGGACCCACCACGGAGATACTTACCCCTCACTAGCTCACCTCTCCCTGGAGTAGAGTCCACAAGACTCTCCCCTCGCATCCCCTCCGGACAGGTTTTGTTACAGGGAGATGTGTCCAAAGGTGGTGTTATTGAAGGTTCACTGTCATAGACATGCACATGGGGTTTTACCACCACAGAAGTCAGAAGCTTTTCCCTTGAATTGAAAAAAGAAATCAACAATTGTTTGCTTCAGGCCCTACTGAGGGTTAGACAAACCAGAGAATTGTATCGTAGCACCCTCCCCCTCCTAAGGATGAAGACCTCATCAGCTGCATTGTTTCAGCCCCTCGAACAAAGAGGAGGTGGCACTTCCTCTTGTGGCCAATAGATACGGAGTCTTAATTAGCATCTTTTGTTGTTCTTCTGTAGGAAATGAGTGATTCAGCTTGCTGAGGCCACTTCTGTCATTTGTTAGGTATCCTGTATGTCAGGGACATGTTCTTGAAGTTTCGCTTCTCTTTTCCTCGGCCTCGCCCTAGTGTAATTCATCAAGTAGCCCTGAAGTCACATTTGATGTTATCGTGCCTTAAACCACACAGGTGCAGCCACAGAGAGGAAAACAGATGGGCAGGTTTTTTTTTTTCCCCCATTTTGCAAGTTAAATAACCTTGCAAGGAGGGGAGAGCATTACATAGTTCTGTGAAAGCTCCTGCCGATGGGCCAACGTCAGTACCATCTTTGGTAGTACTCTGTGAGGATATAGGCACCAATTTAAACATTCTTTAATAAAAAGAATGAGCAGGACTCATGGGGTTTCGGTCTTATTTCCCTAGCCCCTACTTTTTAAAAATTAGGATGGGGCTTCCCTGATGGCTCAGTGGTAAAGACTCCATCTGCCAGTGCAGGAGATGCGGGTTGAATCCCCGATCCAGGAAGATTCCCACATGCTGTGGAGCTGCTAAGACCATGCACCACAACCAGCCTGTGCTCTCGAGCCCATCCTCCTCAACAAGAGAGGCCGCCGCAGTGAGAAGCCCGCACACCACAGCTAGAGAGTAACCCCTGCCCTCTGCATCTCGAGAAAAGCTCACATAGCAACGAAGATCCAGCACAATCAAAAACAAATACATGAATAAAATTATAGCATCTTTCCCTGGAGTAGGAAATGGCAACCCACTCCAGTATTCTTGCCTAGAGAATCCCATGGCCAGAGGAGTCTGGTGGATTACAGCCCATGGGATGGCAAAGAGTTGGACATAGCATAGCATCCTTAGACTCTAGGTTATCACTCTTTCAAGTATGGTCCAGGGTCCCAGTATGGGACCCTTTCATGGGTCCATGAGGCCAAAACTACTCTTATAGGCATAAGACCCTGTTTGCCTTTTCCCTCACTTCTCTCATGAGGCTGCATCAGTGTTTTCCAAAGATGCCATGACGTATGAGAGCACAAGGGAGATGCAAGAACCCAGCTGTCTTCGATAAAGCCAGACATTCAAGAGACTTGCTCCTGCTGCTGCTCCTGCTAAGTCACTTCAGTCGTGTCCGACTCTGTGCGATCCCGTAGACGGAAGCCCACCAGGCTCCCCCATCCCTGGGATTCTCCAGGCAAGAACACTGGAGTGGGTTGCCATTTCCTTCTCCAGTGTGTGAAAGTGAAAAGTGAAAGTGAAGTCGCTCAGTCGTGTCCGACCCTTAGCGACCCCATGGACTGCAGCCCACCAGGCTCCTCCATCCATAGGATTTTCTAGGAAACTGTGAAACAGTGACACTCTCCTCACGAAATGGTTTTGGTTTGAACTTATCGTGGGTTTACAGTGTCTCTTTTATAATTACTAAAGATTTTGAACTTTTTTAAGTTTTAGTTTCTGTTATGATCAATATTAGAATTTATAACTGTAAACTGAGGCATTTTGGGAGCCTCAGTCATGTTGAAGAATGTAAAAGGATCCTGAGAAGCACTGACGTCACACCAGAGCCCTCCATGGAGGAGTAGGAAGGTCTGGGTTTCCTTCCTCCTTAGGGAGGCAGCAGGCAGTGCCCCAGAGAGTACGTCCTATGTGGAAACCCAAAGAAATTTCCCACACCTAGGGAATTTACTGCAGATTCTCTCTTGGCCCCCATGAGAAGACCCCAGCTTCTTCTTCCCACTCCTTTCCCCATCACTGTCCTGTTTGAAGTCCTATGTTGTGGTGCCTGGGACTTGGGGTCATCCTGCTCCTTGTCCTTGGGGTCCTGTCGCCCACCCCACCCCAAGGGCCCCCTACTCAGGAGAACCCTGCCTCCCTCCCCATCCCTTCAACTTTCCTCTTTGCTATGTTCTGTCAGGAGAAAACAGTCCCCACCTCACAGAGCTGCTGTGGTTGATAAGTTCATCTCCAAAGTGCTCAGATGCTGCCTTCCATTGTGAATCAAATGATTTAATTCATTTCCATTCAGATTCCAACTCCTCGTGGGTAAAGGTCTTCCATACTATGTAGGGCCTGGTGACATGACTGCTGAGGGACAGTCTTTTTGAAAAAATTCAGCCAGGACAATTTTAATTTATGCGAAAAAAGCCAGAAGGCTCTTATCATCCTCATCATTCTAACAGGTATAGTCGTCAAGGCTTCATCCTTACTTCACACTGAAGTTGGGGGATTTCTGTTTGGATCAAGGAATGGGAGGGACATTTACTGAAAGCTTTCTGTGAGTTTTGTTTTCTTTTTTGGCCGTCACCACAAGCAGCCTAACTTCAACAGCATCAGGCAAGGTTAGCTGTGGTCTCTATCCGGGAAATGGAAGCCCGGAAATAAGGCACTTGCTTACACCAAGGAGGAAATGCATATTTGAAATCCAGTTTGTCTGAAGTAAAAGCCCATAATTTTTCCATAACAACCAAATATAGTGAGTGAGCCTTGACTAAGTTATATATCCAAAAAACGTAGCATAATCTTAGGAGGGTGCATCAGTTTGCTTGGGCTGCTATAACAAAGCACCACAGACTGAGTGGCCTTAAACACAAGATATTAATTTTCTCACAGTTCTAGAGGCCAGAAGTCCAAGATCAGGATGTTGTCGGGACCAGTTTCATTCTGAGGCCTTTCTCCTTGGCTTGTAGATGGTCGTCTTTCTCCTGTAACTTCACATGGTGTTTCATCTATGTATGTCTCTCCAAATTTTCTTATCTTACAAGGACAAGAGTCATATTGGATTAGGACCCACCCCGATGACCTCATTTTAATCTACTTACCTCTTTAAAGCCCCTATCTCCAAATACAGTCCCATTCTTAGGTATTGGGGGTTCATATTTCAACATATGAATTTGGGGGAGATATGATTGAGTGCATAAAAAACAGCTGGTTAACTCTGAACTTGGACTGGGTATGAGATGGTGTTATGGAACTCTTAATTTTCATGGATTGTGAATCTACAGAAAGTGCCACTTTGGGCAGATGCATGATGAATCCCAGAGGGATGGGGAGAGATATCTGTGCCTTACTTTCAAACAATTCAGTGACCACAAAAAAGTTGTAAGAGTGATTTAAAACACTGCAAAAGATACCATGAAAGGGACAGATTGAGAGAAAGTACCTGCAACATGAACCATACATGGATTTTATTGTCTAAAATATATATGAAAACGCTTGCAGTTCATTAAATAAAGACCAAGAAAAAGCCCACATTGTATTTCCAGGAAGGAAGCGTGTATAGAAACACTGCACATTTTCCCAGAGACAGGGTGTTATCCTCTGCAGAGGTCTTGAGGCAAAGGTTCACGGTTCCGTGGCCTGGCTGAGTTTCAGTGTGGTCTTTCCTGAAGGCTAAGGCTTGAACACGTTGGCCTTGAAACATGCGTCCAAGTCCTTGTGATCAGGAGTCGGTTTTGATCTCCCGTGTGTTTCCGTCTGTGAAGGACACTGTTCTGTTCATTGCCTGGTGCTCTTGAGTGAAGAGGAAGCTCCCATAGCTGCTGTTCCCGGGTTACCTAACACCGCTTCAGACCTCCCAGGGCTCAGACATACTCTGTGGGCAAGTTTGTTTTTTTTTTTTTTTTTGAAAGGAAGGTATCTGTTTCTACATTATTAAGGTTCACCTATGGCACCAGCCATGTATTATGGTATATATCTAAGGTAAATAAACCTCTTTGAATAGGTCATTAACAATTCCATTTCAAAAGGCTCAAAGGCACAATATCAAACAATTCAAGCCCATTGGATAGTTTGCTTGAGGAACAATATCCCACAAGTATTAGGAACAGTTCAAGTTTTATCCTGAAATTCTGTGTGTGTGTGTCTGTGGCATGTTTATCCTCAATTTACATCACAGCTATAAAATATTATTTAAAGTTAAATGTCTTTGCCTTCAACTGTGAAACTCAGGAAAGCTTATGAATGAAAAGAAGCAAATAAACCATGCTTTGTAGTGAACGGACACTTTGAAAGGCAGGGAAGATGGAAAATCACTGACTAGCCTCTGCAGTTCTCTCATCACAGGTCAAAGAGAGAGTTTATCCCAAGTCTTGTTTCCAGAGATGTGACTGTTGTTGTTCAGGCACTAAGTCGAGTCTGACTCTGTGACCCCGTGAACTGTAGCACGCCAGGCTTCTCTGTCTTTTACCATCTCCTGGAGCTGGATCAAACTCATGTCCATTGAGTTGGTGATGCCATCCATCCATCTCATCCTCTGTCTCCCCCTTCTCCTTCTGCCTTCAGTCTTTCCCAGCATCAGGGTCTTTTCCATTCAACCAGTTCTTCTAATCAGGTGGCCAAAGTGTTGGAGCTTCAGCTTCAGCATCAGTCCTTCCAGTAAATATTCAGGACTGATTTCCATTAGGATCGATGACTTGATCTCCTTGCTGTCCTAGGAACTCTCAAGAGTCTTCTCCAATACCACAGTTTGAAAGCAGAGATGTGATAGCACAAATTAAATCAGGAAGTCCGTGGACAGAAATGTTTGTTTATACCATGTCAAATTCTGGACAAAATATTTATTTGAAGAATAAAAAAATATTTATGTCTTGAAAGGCATTGTTGAGGCGGACAGTGATAGAAAGTTTTTAATCATTTTTTCTCCCTGAGCTCTATTAGAAGCTGCAAAATCTGCTTTGAAATGACTCTCACTTATGAGAGAATGAAGGACGTAGTTCTCACTAGCCCTGAATCTTGCTAATGTGGCAGCAATCTCTGATCCAATTTTCCCTGGTGGCTCAGAGGTTAAAGCGTCTGCCTCCAATGTGGGAGACCCGGGTTCGATCCCTGGGTTGGGAAGATCCCCTGGAGAAGGAAACGGTAACCCACTCCAGTATTCTTGCCTGGAGAATCCCATGGACGGAGAAGCCTGGTAGGCTACAGTCCACGGGGTCGCAAAGAGTCGGACACGACTGAGCGACAGAACGGAACTTCAGCCACCTCATGCGACGAGTTGACTCACTGGAAAAGACTCTGATGCTGGGAGGGGTTGGGGACAGGAGAAGACGGGGACGACAGAGAGTGTGATGGCTGGATGGCATCACCGACTCGATTGACATGAGTTTGAGTGAACTCCGGGAGTTGGTGACGGACAGGGAGGCCTGGCGTGCTGTGATTCATGGGGTCGTAAAAAGTCAGACACGGCTGAGTGACTGAACTGAACTGAACAGAACTGAAGGTTATCATGATTTCTTCCATTAAGAAGAGTGAACATTTCCACAGATTATTGTGGTGCAAATTTCAGGATTGAAGAGAAAGAAACTTGAGCTTACAAATAACGATGGTCTTAAAAAAAAACCAAAAAACCCCACTAACATCATTTTTGAGAAGATAACTTAAACATCTGGTTTCCTTCTGGGAAACTACACTTTTTTTCTTTTTTGGGGATCTTCATCTTTAAAAGAAAATGTCTCTACTAGTCTAGTCTGCAAGTTTAAAGTTAAGAGAATTACTGCATACCTGAAAAATCTAACAGCACATTGATTTTGTTTATTAGGATTACAGGGTTAACAAAATTAGATATACATGTGTCCTGCCTGGCAAATTGAATATAAATATGTGTGTCAACATACGCTTGCCACAGTTAGAGAAGATTTCCTCGGCATTGTTGCCTTGAGCATTGCTGGAGAAATTTATAACCATCTGCCATCATCAGGAACTTAAATCCTGGATTACACAGATAATGACAAACAATTGCTGCTTTTTTGCCTTCCAGATATGTTGCTCTGCACCATGCAGGGAGTTTTATGGAATGCAGGCTTTATTCCATGTTTTAAGAACAGATATAGGCCTCCATTAATATTTATTTTAATGATATCCGTGTAACTACATGATGAAGGGATTTTTAACTAGAGCCTGTCCTGGTGTAGAATCACTCCTGCAAATTTAGCTAGTCTTATGACCACCATATGGGAACCAGAGTGAACCCAAAGTAAATGTTTTAAAGATTTGGTAATATTGGAATGAGTGTCTGAGTGGATGCTGTTTCTGTAGTATAGCTGAGTGATGAAACCGTGATTTAGGCATTTGAACTCCCACTTTCAGAGGTTTGAAATGTAATGTTTCAGATTGTTTTCTTCTCTGAGCAGGATTTTCTGTTTTACTGTAAATTGCCACTGCCGTTTAATTTGTGTATATTTTTCTTGGTGTAAACTTCAAAAGGGATGTTGACCTAGTAGAAAACCCCTTGCCTGAAGAATAGCATAAAAGTAGCAGCTTTCACACATAGCACTTCAATCCTGGTTTCTTTTTAGATTCCTTTGAGATCAACTTTCAAAGAGTCCTTAGCAAACGGACATTTGTTTTAGGGATGGTATGTAAGTAGGAAAACACACACACAGGCATACCTGTCCCTGCCCTGCTATGTTAGACCCTCTCTACCTAGATTAGGCATTAACTTGACTCAGTCAGAGAGACTTGGGCTTGAATTCATCTAGTTCGATGGAGTTGGTTAATATTCTGCCCCTACTACTAATGGCCCTATAATCTATCAGAGAGAACAGGATGATTGTGTAACCATTGTATTATTCTGTGGAATAACAATCTTCGCTGTAACAGTATCCCCAGTTGATTCACAGGCACATACAGTTAAGAAGTTCTGTCCAGTGGTGGCAAGTGGTGATGGAACCACCACCCACATGCAGGTGACGAGGCCTCAGAGGGGACTGGAAAGCAATGGGAATGGATAAGCCCCCTTCAAAGAGAAGGCACATGTGTGTGTGTGTGTGTGTGTGTGCGCACGAGCGTGTGCCCACATGCTGGGGGTGCAAGGGGACCTGCTGAGAGATTGACAGAGAGGGAAAAACTGAGGTTTCTAGCCTGAGGAACTGGACCGACGTGGGTTGCGGTGGAGGTACTGGCCAGAGAGCCAGTTTGGACACAGGGTAGGATTCCTCACGCCAGTTCCTGGCTTGCGATGATGTTAGTACATTCAGGTGGCATGAACTTGGCACAAATGGAGATAAAGCTTGAGCTCACGGACACATTGCTGCTTGGCGTGTGTGTTCCTGCCATTTGACCATGTGTATCAGGCCTCAAATGTTCATACCCTTTTACCTAGTAATTCTATTTTCAAGATTATACCCTAAAGAAATAAACTTTTCTGTACACCAGATTATGTGCAAGCCTTTATATTGCTGCAGTAAACAACCTAAATTTTCAGCAATGAAGAACTGAGTAATTGATGATATATTCATCCAAGGGACTGCTGCTGCTGCTGCTAAGTCACTTCAGTCGTGTCCAACTCTGTGTGACCCCATAGACGGAAGCCCACCAGGCTCCCCCGTCCCTGGGATTCTCCAGGCAAGAACACTGGAGTGGGTTGCCATTTCCTTCTCCAATGTGTGAAAGTGGAAAGTGAAAAGTGAAAGTGAAGTTGCTCAGTCGTGTCCGACCCTTAGCGACCCCACGGACTGCAGCCTACCAGGCTCCTCCATCCATGGGATTTTCTAGGCAATAGTACTGGAGTGGCTTGCCATTGCCTTCTCCTCCAAGGGACTACTGTGTGCAATTAAAATTTCCCAAGATATTATCGATGATAAAAGTAAAATGTTTAAGACATGTAAGAAAGAGGAAGATCAAATCAACATAGAATAATCTACTTTTTGAAAAACGTCAATACTGCATAGAATAGAAAGTCAGGAAATTAGATCAAAATAATAATGCTAATAATAGTTATCTTTTGGTTCTTTGACATTTAGATTTTTATTGTATTTATACTTTCCTGTATTTTTCAGGATCTTTTGAGATGTCTACAATCAGAAAATAAATTAATTTTATTTAAGTAAAAATGAAGGATACTTATTCAGACAGCCTCTCCCCAGCCAAAGTGGCTGAGGACATAGATTATTAGAGAGATTCACAGGTGAGACCATCCTTTATGTGAGACCAGCACTGCCCACTGGGGTGTCTTCAAAGCAGTCTCTCCCTTGTTCAGCTGGGAGGTGAACGGAGGAAAGGGCCTCAGGATATAGGTCCTAATTAGGACCTTGGCTTTGCTCTGCGTGTGATGGAAAGCCACTGGAGGGGTTTGAAGCTGGGAGTGCCCATGATTTGCACAGGAACAGAATTGCTCTGGCTCCTGTTTGTAGAATCAGCACTGGGGAAGCATGGTTATGGGCAGAGAGATCAGTGAGTAGGTTTGTCCAGATGAGAGACGGTAGGGTGGGAGTTGCAGAATAGGTGGACCACAGTTGGATATCTGCCGAGAGTGGGCCCACTGAGGTTTATGGACAGCTTACTTGTGGGGCATCGGAAAGAAAAGGGTAAACGATGGAGTCAAGAATATTAGCCTGAACATCTGAGTGCATTCGGCATTCAGGGGGAAAGGCAGATTAGCAAGGATGAGAAATTAGGAGTCCGTGGTCAGGCTGGATCTTGAAAAGGCATCTCAGCTTTCAGTGGTGAAGCCAGGGACACACTGGGCATGTGAATCTAGTGGTTGGGACAGAGCTCTGGGGAGGAGCTGTGCACCTGGAAACCCTCAGCAAGTCTGTAGTGTTTATAGTCACGGGGCTAGGTAAGATTGCTTACAGAGAAAGTGTAGACAGAGAAAAGGCAGGAAGGCAGATACTGGGGCATCCCAGCTTAAAGAATGGATGAGGGAAAGACCCAGCCCAGGATACTGGGAAGGAGCAGCCCCTGGGGGGAGAAAATCCGGGAGTCCTCTCTCTCAGAAGCCAAGTGGAGAAGGTGTATCACAGTGGCTGCAAGGTCATTTGCATATGAGCTACCCTGTGTACCAAGAGTTATAGGGAATTATAAGCTCTAAGTGTGCATCTGAGAGTACTTCTTGCCCTGCTCCAATGGATTCAAGGCCTCCCTTTTCTCTTACCAGCAGTCACTCCCCACTTGGCTAGCAGGAAGCTTACAGAAGCTTCCAAGCATGTCTGGAGGCTCCTGAAGATGGGCATGCAGGGTTGAACCAGGTTAGTCAGAAGAACAGGATCTGGGCTGGTGGAGGAGGTGTAATGGGGAACAGGGCTTCGTGGGAGTCAGCTTCCTGCCAGAGTGCTCCTAGGGGCTGGCTGCTACTTTCTCTGCTACTGCTGCCAGGGTTGTCCACCTGTGGTTCCCTGCTCTGTGGCCTACTGAGAATGGAAACAGTCTCCTAAGTATGCATCCTTTCTGATATTTTCTGAAGAGTTTTTGCTGCAAGTAACAAACCACCCACAGTTTAAACTTCTCTCCTAAGAAATGTCATTGTTATAATGCTTGGGGAAGGCGGGGAAGGTCAGAATACACTAAATTGTCTATCCTCCATTCTCTATTGTAAACAAATAAACTGGCAAGGCTAGAAGGAAAGAACTGTTTCTGTAGCCATGATTCTTTCTGAATTACAGGTGATGCTTTTTTCTTGCTTTCCTTTATTTACTCTCTAGGTTTTTTTTTTTTTACAGTGGGCATCTATTATATTTATAATATAAAATTAATATAATAACTAAAAATATATATATTTAAGCATTTCTTCCAAACTTCAGTACACTCTAACAGTCTGCCTTGGTGAGTTGGGTACCCAGAGGGCTGCTGTCAGTCTGGGGTACTGCAGTGGATGGTCAGACCTGCGGAAGGGGAGCCATGGACATATGAGGGCTGAGGTTCAACACCGTGTTTGGACATCCAGCCCAGCTTCCTTCCGCCAGCTCAGCAGGACAGGATTTATCTTTATGCCCCCACCACTCCTTCCCCCAACTTGTCGTTAGTCACAACCGTCTCCTCCCCACTCCACCAGCATCGTGTGTCTGGAATCTCAAGTGGGAGGCTGTGTGTTTGCATGTGTCTATGAACACTTTGACTGTGGGCATCCTTGACGCCATCTAATCTATTTTTATTGAGCTCCTGATGTGTGCTGAACTGAACCCTTTGTCTGTTCCAGCTTACAAAGGTGATCAGTCTTTAAACTCTCAAGTGACTCTGTGGCTCCCTGGCCTGTTTTCAGCCATAAGACACCCCACCTGTGAAGCGCCCAGCATGTTAATCATTGCCAGTGCTTTGGCCTGAGGCTGTATTAGCTGCTATGATCCCCAGTCTTGACTGTGGCCTCTGCTGTCGAGCTCACTGCTGCTGCCTGGGTTCCCATAGGAGAGAGACCCCGACAGGCCTGCCAAAGGCCAAGTCCCCGGGACTGCAAAGCCTGGGAGCCCAAGGGAGGCCCAGGGCTGGGGCTGAGGCTGCTGGTGTCACACCTACTGAGGAAGAAGGGAAAGCATCATGGACTTCCAGCTTTACAGAGACTGCAAGGGAGGAGGGCTCTATGACAGGCAGTGTGAGGGGACTACTCTGGATTTCTAGAGAAGAGAGTAGATATTTGGGCACGCATGGCAGGATGGGGATCAGTGAAGAAGTTTCGTTGGACAATCTGCTTTGTCTCTAGGGGCCACAGATGATGCCCTGTCTTGTGTGGTGAAGTCTGGAGTAGCTTCTCTATTTCTCTCTGGGTGGGAATCACTTGAGGCTCTGACTGCCTTTCCAGCAGCTCCTAGATGTCCTGCCTGGTGTCACACATTGAATAGCAAGGCTGTGAGGGCGACCCAGGGTGGGGCTGAGGCCAGGGAGACCCTCAATCAGGCATATTTTAGGGTCCTCAGTAAGCCAGCTGGAGCTGTCAGGAGTGATGGCTGAAACGGAAGTAAAGAAAGACAGAAACCTGGATGCGGAAGATGGGTGGTGCCTCTGAGAGCCCCTCAGTGGAGACACATTCTGAACGGACATGAGCACTGTGGGAACTCTTTAATGTTCGTGTTCTTCATCGTGGTCTTGATTCTTTCTTGACCAAGAGTCACACAGCAGAGTTTGTATGGCATTGTATTATTTTAGTGACTAGCGATGCTTTGGTCAGAAGAGAGTCACTTTGTGAATATAAAGAACTTGTGACTTGCTAGAGAACAACTCATGCATCAGTTCAGTTCAGTTCAGTCGCTCAGTCGTGTCCAACTCTCTGAGACCCCATGAATAACAGCACGCCAGGCCTCCCTGTCCATCACCAACTCCCAGAGTTCACTCAAACTCATGTCCATCGAGTCGGTGATGCCATCCAGCCATCTCATCCTCTGTCGTCCCCTTCTCCTCCCGCCCCCAACCTTTCCCAGCATCAGAGTCTTTTCCAGTGAGTCAACTCGTCGCATGAGGTGGCCAAAGTATTGCAGTTTCAGCTTTAGCATCAGTCCTTTCAATGAACACCCAGGATTGACCTCCTTTAGAATGGACTGGTTGGATCTCCCTGCAGTCCAAGGGACTCTCAAGAGTCTTCTCCAGCACCACAGTTCAAAAGCATCAATTCTTCGGCGATCAGCTTTCTTCACAACTCATGCATACTGGCTATCAAATGTCCTGAATTTTAGACGGACCACTTGGCTGTGTGTCTGTACCATAGGCTTTGACTTCCAGAGCAGTGATATATTTTTTATACTTTATATGTGTATTTATACACTTAAATATATGTAATCTATATAATTGTTATGCATATGTATATATAAAAATCAAAGTAATTAAATCCTAGAATCCTGGTGCCAAACGGTAAAGATTAGTTCAATCCTCTTTTTTTTATATGAACAATGAAGATATAAGAAGAATAATTAATAAGTTGGGCATGTTCATGTTTAGAAGTCTTATTGGTTCTTTTGAGATCTAAAGTACTAAGCTAGACCACATTATCACATTCTATTCTGAATAGGATGAAGAGGGCTCCTTTCCTTTTGGGAAAAGAAAAGTGGCTTTGGGCTTAATGGTAAGGTCACATTTTGCATTTCATAGTCACCAACCTGTCGATGGTATAGGCATCCAATCCCTGGGAACAGTCATCCTTTGCATAAATAGTGTCCTCAGGCTGTGATATTGTAATTTTTAATATTAAAAAATTATTATTCAGTCTTGTAAATACTTTTTCATAAAACCTCCCTTAATTATTGCAAAACAAAATCGTCCTTTACTTGTGTGCAGAATGGACATTTGAAAGATACGAGGGTTCTGCTGGCCCTGGCTACTCTGAGGTTAGTGTCCACTCATGAGTGTCAGCTGCCTGGGGGACATGACTCAGAGAACAAGGTCTGTCTTTTGAATCATTTGCCTCTATTTACTTGCCTTTCAGTGATGGCAACAAAGCTTTTCATGGTGGCAAACACAATGTAAATTTGTTCTGATAAATATATGCAGTTCAACAAAGTGAATAGTGAGAACCTCTGACTGTTTCACTGGTGGAGATAAGGGGGGAGGTAAGGAAGGAGACCCCTCTAACAATAGATCTGCTAATACCAAGGTCCTGAGACCCATGCAGTTCAATTCACTAAACCCTGAACAGGCAGCACAGGACTTATCATAGGAAAGCAGGAGTGATGGCCACCAGAGGCAGTACTTGCTCAAGTACTAAGCACCCCTTGATCCAGATGAGCCTGGAGTTGCATCCTTGACTAGGAAAATTACCCTGCCCAGTGTTCTGTGACCCACAGCTCCAGCACAGTTCTGTGTTTTCCATGTTAGGTGAGATTCTTGACAGACATGAATCAATCCAACATGTTTGAGTACTACCTTGTGGATGGCACTTTGGGACTGCCCAGAATTGAAGTTATAGCACTGTTCTCTATGCTAGGATAAAGAACACAGCCCCATATCCATCCACAAAATAACATAAAGTTATGCAGGGTGCCATACACAATTTATTGTCAATATAGAAAGGGATCATTTACTTAACAGCAGGTGAAATCACTGTTGATCTGAACAGGAAAGATATCTTCTTCCTCCCAGGGCCTCGGTCTAAGAGGGACAAAGACAGAATAATGATGGTAAAGGTAGTGGAAGAGTTAGGCCTAGTGGGGAGAGTGGGGAGGTTTAGAGAGGTGTGCGATGTGCCCATGTGTGATGTCTTTGTCTAAACATACCATGTCTTTCCTGCCCCTGCCCTTGATCTCAGTGTTCCCCTTCTGAAAGCCTTGTCTCCTTTTTTCTCTCAAAGTTCTGCATGAACTTCAACTCACAACCTCCTGCTGCCTTCCCATGAGCAATCCTACCTAGGCTATCCCTGTCTAACTAAAAGGCTTCTAGACACTTTTCAGGCCAGTTCACTGAATATTCTGTCCGCACTGCTTCTGGCAAGGCAGAATACTGAACGTACATCATGCAGAGGTGAGCACCCTGATGTACCTGGGATGGAGCAGAGTACTCTCTGTGGGTGGACTGATTCATTCTGTCGATGCTTGCTGAATGTCTGTTCCCTTGCTGGGCACTGTTCTCGTGCTGCAGGTGATAGCAAAGAAGGAGAATAGCCACCCACTTGGAGCAGAATCTAGCTGGGAATACAGACAGGAAGATGGTATTACAATGCAGGGGAGAGAATGCCGGAGTGGTAGACATGTGCAGAGTTCAAGAACAAATAGGAAGGCTTGTAACCGAGTCTAAGTTTCTACTGCTCACTGCACAACAGGCCAGTAAATCAAGAGACAAGGTGTTGGACCAAGGAATAGCCACTTTATTTGGAAAGCCAGCAGGCAGAAAAGATGGTGGACTGATGCCCCAAAGAACCATCTTACCCAAGCTAGAATTCTGGCTTCTTTTAAAAGTGGAGAGGGTGTGGTTGGCTATTGCAAACTTCTTGATGCCAGAATCCTTTGATCTTGCTGGTCATTGTTCCTATAAACTTCCAACAAGACAATCACTATATTCTGTTCTGCATCTTGTTATCTCTATATGAATAGTAAAGATCAGAGCCTTGAGAGTGGGCTGTCATGTATATTTCAGGATATAGGAAACATTCCTTTACAAAAGGTGCAGAGTCAACGTGACTAAGCATAGACAAGAGAGCACAGGGGTTAGAGCGAAAGGAATAGACCCAACACGGAGTCAGGTTATTCTTCTGTTATAGGACCTCAGCCAAATCATACCGATCAGGGAAGGATTCTCGGATGAGGTCACATATAACTGAGTCTGGAAGAAATGGGCACTAAGTATAGATGAGAAAAGAGGCCGAAAGGCAGTACTTGGATGAAATCTCAAAAATGACAGAATGATCTCTGTTCATTTCCAAGGCAAACCATTCAATATCACAGTAGTCCAAGTCTATGCCCTGACCACTAATGCCGAAGAAGCTGAAGTTGAATGGTTTTATGAAGACCTACAAGACCTCCTAGAACTAACACCAAAAAAAGATACCCTTTTCATCATAGGGGACTGGAATGCAAAAGTAGGAAGTCAAGAGATACCTGGAGTAACAGGCAGGTTTTGCCTTGAGGTACAAAATGAATCAGGGCAAAAGCTAACAGAGTTTTGCCAAGAGAACACACTGGTCATAGCAAACACCCTTTCCAACAACACAAGAGATGAGTCTACACATGGACATCACCAGATGGTTCTTTGTAGCCGAAGATGGAAAAGCTCTATACAGTCAGCAAAAACGAGACTGTGGCTCAGATCATGAACTCCTTATTAAAAAATTCAGACTTAAATTGAATAAAGTAGGGAAAGCCACTAAACCATTCAGGTATGATCTAAATCAAATCCCTTACAATTATACAGTGGAAGTGGTAAATAGATTCAAGAGAGTAGATCTGATAGCATGTCTGAAGAATTATGGACGGAAGTTCATAATATTGTACAGGAGGCTGTGATCAAAACCATCCCCAAGAAAAAGAAATGTAAAAAGGCAAAATGGTTGTCTGAGGAGGCTTTACAAATAGCTGAGAAAAGAAGAGAAGTGAAAGGCAAAGGAGAAAAAGAGAGATATATCCCTCTGAATGCAGAGTTCCAGAGAATAGCTAGCAGAGATAAGAAAGCCTTCCTCAGTGGTCAATGCAAAGAAATAGAGGAAAAAAATAGAATGGGAAAGACTAGAGATCTCTTCAAAAAAATTCAAGATACCAGGGGAACATTTCAAACAAAGATGGGCACAATAAAGGACAGAAACAGTATGGACATAACAGAAGCAGAAGATATTAAGAAGAGGAGGCAAGAATACACAGAAGAACTGTACCAAAAAGACCTTCATGACCCAGATAACCATGATGGTGTGATCACTAACCTAGAGTCAGACATCCTGGAGTGCAAAGTCAAGTGGACCTTAGGAAGCATCACTACGAACAAAGCTAGTGGAGGTTATGGAATTCCAGTTGAGCTATTTCAAATCCTAAAAGATGATGCTGTGAAAGTGTTGCACTTAATACGCCAGCAAATTTGGAAAACTCAGCAGTGGCCACAGGACTGGAAAAGGTCAGTTTTCATTCCAATCCCAAAGAAAGGGAATGCCAAAGAATGTTCAAACTTCCACACAATTGCACTCATCTCACATGCTAGCAAAGTAATGCTCAAAATTCTCCAAGCCATGCTTCAACAGTACATGAACCAAGAACTTCCAGATGTTCAAGCTGGATTTAGAAAAGACAGAGGAACCAGAGATCAAATTGCCAATATCCACTGGATCATAGAAAAATCAAGGGAGTTCCAGAAAAACATCTACTCCTGCTTCATTGACTATGCTAAAGCTTTTGACTGTGTGGATCACAACAAACTGGAAAATTCTTCAAGAGATGGGAATGCCAGACCACCTGACCTGCCTCCTGAGAAATCTGTATGCAGGTCAAGAAGCAACAGTTAGAACTGGACATGAAACAACAGACTGGTTCAAAATTGAGAAAGGAATATGTCAAGGCCAAATATCATCACCCTGATTATTTAACTTATATGCAGAGTACATTCTATGAAATGCTGGGCTGGATGAAGCACATGATTGCCGGGAGAAATATCAATAACCACATATACAGATGATACCACCTTTATGGCAGAAAGCAAAAAGGAACTACAGAGCCTCTTGATGAAAGTGAAAGAGGAGAGTGAAAAAGCTGGCAACATTCAGAAAACAAAGATCATGGCATCCAGTCCCATCACTTAGTGGCAAATAGATGGTGAAACAATGGAAACAGTGAGAGACTTTATTTTCTTGGGCTCCAAAATCACAGAGCAGGAAATGGCAACCCACTCCAGTATCCTTGCCTGGAGAATTTAATGGACAGAGAAACCAGGCAGGCTGCAGTCCATGGGGTTACAAACAGTCGGACAAGACTGAGTGACTAACAAACAAAATCCCTGCAGGTGATGACTGCAGCCTTGAAATTAAAAGACGCTTGCTCCTTGGAAGAAAAGCTATCACCAACCTAGACAGCATATTAAAAAGCAGAGACATTACTTTGCCAACAAAGGTCCATCTAGTCAAAGCTATGGTTTTTCCAGTAGCCATGTATGGATGTGAGAGTTGGACCTTAAAGAAAGCTGACTGCCAAAGAATGGATGCTTTTGAACTGTGGTGTTGGAGAAGACTCTTGAGAGTCCCTTGGACTACAAGGAGATCTAACCAGTCAGTCCTTAAGGAAATCCATCCTGAGTATTCATTAAAAGGACTAATGCTGAAGCTGCAGCTCCAACACTTTGGCCACCTGATGTGAAGAACTGACTCATTAGAAAAGACCCTGATGCTGGGAAAGATTGAAGGCAGGAGGAGAAGGGGACGACAGAGGATGAGATGGATGGCATGACCAACTCAATGGATGTGAGTTTGAGCTAGCTCCCAGAAGATAGTGAAGCACAGGCAGGCCTGGGGTGTTGCAGTCCATGGGGTTGCAAAGAGTCAGACAGGACTGAGCACTGAACTGAACTGAACTGAACCGATAGAAGAAAAAGGCCTTTCCAGGTGGCTCAATGGGTAAAGAATCTATCTGCAACGCGTGAGAGCAGGAGATGTGGGTTCAATCCCTGGGTGAGGAAAATACCCTGGAGGAAGGCATGGCAATCCACTCCAGTATTCTTCCCTGGAAAATCCCATGGACAGAGGAGCCTGGCAGGCTATAGTCTACAGGGTCGCACAGAGTCAAACATGACTGAAGCAACTAAGCATACACGTACACACATAGATGAAAAATATTCATTGAACATGTAAAATGCATTTAGAAAATCTTGTCAGGCACAAAAATGCAAATACCTGAGTTTCAGCACCTTTTCTGCATGATTATGTTAAGCCATCAGGCTCTCAGCAACATTATCTTTGTTTTCTTAAGGATCTGGTTGGTCTCAGGGCTGAGCTCAGAGCTCGAGATGATGTCTCTGCAGTGAATAGTGTGAAGACTCAGAGGATATCACTGAGGTCTCTGACATGCTTCTCAGTTATTTATTATTTAAAGAGCTTTTTACATGTGGATTCAGTACAGCTGTGGTGCTGTTATCCCTCTGATAGGAACTCTAACTAGGTGTAAAGCCCCAAAGGTCTGTTACCTATTTTTATTTTATATCGTACTATATTTAATTTACAGTGTTGTGTTTATTTCAGGTGTATAGCAAAGTGATACAGTCATATATATATATATATGAATTAACAAAAGCAGTTCCCGTCTTTTGATGGGGTGCTCATGGTTTATAGCATAAATGGCATTACTTTGAGATAGGGATAACTTAGGTATGGTATTGGATTTCTTTTCTTTTTGCAGTTTGAGGCAGTTGTAAAATGACTTAATATAGCTTTTTACAACTGTGTATTCTATAGTATTTTTTCATTTGGTGAAATTTTAACTGTTAATGTTTTTGGCATTGTGCTTTGTACCATTTATTAAATAAAAATTTAAAAAATAAAATAAATAAAATAAAGAGCTTTTTACAATAGAGTATATAAGTGATACATGATAATTGGGGATGGGAAGAAAAATAAAAACTTCATAGACTTAAATTCTACCAGCCAGGGTGGCTACCACTTGTAACATTTTTGTTTTACATCCTTCCAGATGTTTTCCTGCCAGCTTGTCTTTTTTTATTCCTTCAAAAATAGGATCCTACTATCTTATACATCCTGGTTTACAGCCTGCCATTTGCAGCCAATATTTTGTGACCATATTGAATGTTTATTGAAGTATAAGCTTTGTAGCAAAGTGATTCCAAGTGTCTCATAATACCTACAGTTTGCTTTGTGAGTCCAATAGAGATACAGAGAATCAGTTCTCAAGTTTTTTATTTTTACCTAGCTGGTATTGGTTGTAAGGATACTGGTGATTAAAAGACAAGGAAGAGGGGAATGAAGAGGAACTCTACCTTGAAGCAGTATTTGAAAGAACATTTTCTAAGACATTTTGCCATGAAATGGTACGTATCACTAACCATTGGTTTTATTTACTAGAAATTTCCTGGAGAAACTAGGTGACTTTAAGTTAGAGACTATCGAAGACTAAAGTTTTCATGCCCTTCTAGGATGACTTCATTTGAATTTCCTTTTCTAACTTAGTTGATATTTTGCTAATGATGTAATTATTTCTTTAGGCTTTTAAACTATTCTGTGCAAATACCTTATGCAATGCTTTCTTCTTTTTAAGCACCTTTTATTTATTTTCACTAAGCCAAAAAGCACACTTCACATCTGGGAACAACTAACGAATGGGCTTGCTTTCCTTTGAAGACTCATAATTCACTTTCACATTTTTAACAAGCGACTCTGGGCCCGAGGTCCCACAGATGAGACAGGGTTGCTTCCCTCGAGGTCACAAGGGCATCTTCTAATGAAGAATCCAGGCCAGGGCATCACCTGGAAAATCACTGTTCAGGGGCACCCTCCTGAAGGAGGTCATTGGCATTGGAGCTTGACCAGGTGACAAAGGGTGGGAGTGAGGCACCAGAGCAGGATGGAATCCAGAGAGGCAGGAAAACGTGTATCCAGCAGAGGTGGTTCAGGCAGGCAGTATTGGCAGCATATGCAGTGCTGTGTGAGGCTCACAGGAGCTGGGGTAGAGCTGGTAGTGATAGCTTACGGTGAACGATGTCAGATTCGTGATCTCCAAAGAAGAAGATTTAGCTTTGGGACCAGGCTTGATCACTCAAGAGCTTTTGTGTAGCAGAGTTTTATTAAAGTACAAAAAGGTACAGAGAAAGCTTCTGACATAGACATCAGAAGGGGGCCGGAGAGTGCCCCGCCTTGCTGGTCTTAACAAGGCCTTATATACTTTTATCAGATCCACTCCCACAACACACATCTTAAGATAACAGGGTTAGAACTAACAATAGAAAGATCTTAACAAGATTAGTCAGAATGTTTTTGTTAAGGAGAAACATATCCTCGAGCAAGATACATTATTATACTAAGACAAAGCAATGTAGAAAAAAAAAAAAATGTTTGTCCTTTTTTCCTCCTTGAGAACCTCAGACCTCTTCCTCCTTCTCGGGGACCCTGGACTTCTTATCAACCTTCCTAGGAATTGACTCAGTAGGATGAGTGATTCAGTTCAGTTCAGTCGCTCAGTCGTGTCCGACTCTCCGCGACCCCATGAATCACAGCACACCAGGCCTCCCTGTCCATCACCAACTCCCGGAGTTCACTCAAACTCAGGTCCACAGAATTGGTGATGCCATCCAGCCATCTCATTCTCCGTCGTCCCCTTCTCCTCCCGCCCCCAACCTTTCCCAGCATCAGAGTCTTTTCCAGTGAGTCAACTCGTCTCATGAGGTGGCCAAAGTATTGGAGTTTCAGCTTTAGCATCAGTCCCTCCAATGAACATCCAGGATTGATCTCCTTTAGAATGGACTGGTTGGATCTCCTTGCAGTATAAGGGACTCTCAAGAGTCTTCTCCAACACCACAGTTCAAAAGCATCGATTCTTCGGCGATCAGCTTTCTTCACAGTCCAACTCTCACATCCATACATGACCACGGGAAAAACCATTGCCTTGACTAGACGGACCTTGGTCGGCAAAGTAATGTCTCTGCTTTTTAATATACTATCAAGGTTGGTCATAACTTTCCTTCCAAGGAGCAAGCGTCTTTTAATTTCATGGCTGCAATCAGCATCTGCAGTGATTTTGGAGCCCAAAAAAACAAAGTCTGACACTGTTTCCACTGTTTTTCCATCTATTTCCCATGAAGTGATGGGACCAGATGCCATGATCTTTGTTTTCTGAATGTTGAGCTTCAAGCCAACCTTTTCACTCTCCTTAGCCAAGAGACTATTCTGAGCTGCTCTCCAGGCAGTTGGAGATAAAGGTCTGAAGGCTTTGCTTAAAGCTGTAAATAATGAATGATTCAGGAGCCTCTGAAGACCTGTGCCCTAGTCATCTCAGAGGCCAAACCAAGGGAATAGAAGCACTGCTGCTGCTGCTGCTGAGTCGCTTCAGTCGTGTCCGACTCTGTGCGACCCCATAGACGGCAGCCACCAGGCTCCACCATCCCTGGGACTCTCTAGGCAAGAACACTGGAGCGGGCTGCCATTTCCTTCTCCAGAATAGAAGCACGGATGGAGTCAATGAGAGATGAGGAAGTGAGTGGATCTTAAACAGTGACAGTGAAAAAGTATGGTCGAGTAAGGATGCTGATGAAAACCAAGGGGAGGCGGGGGAGGCCCAGAGTCCAAAGGGGAGGTTTACCACAGGTCTAGGCGGAGAGAAAACAGCCAGTGGAGGGGGAGAGTTCGGATAGATGGGGGAGAGTGATGTGTGGATGCTACCGAGAATGGTGGTGATGAGGTGTCCCTCCTCAGTTCTGACCATCCTCTCCTCTGAACCTGCAGGAAGACAGTAAAGAAGAGAAGCCAGAGAGGGATTCAAAATGCAGGACTTAGGAGGTGGAGAGAGCCAGAGCGTTCCGATGGCCTCATTTTCCTTAACATAGCAGACTGCTTTCTGAGTACAGGGGTTGGGGTGAGTTAGAAGGTTTGTGGGGCAAAGTGAATGATAAACCTGCTGCAGAGAGGAACTATAGAAGGAGCGGAAAAGGGTTAAGGCAGGAACAGCTATCCCAGGACAGGCCCTGGCACACAATAGATGTTCAGGTAACATTCAATTAAAAAAATAATGTCAAAAGACGGTTGAGTAGCATCAAGAACCCAACTGAGACTGGCAAACCACGGAATTGTTGTTGTATCATGATGCACGTGTGGTTTTGTCTCATGGATATAGTAAAAAGATGGAAAGGAGAAAGATGGACACTAACCTTGTGTTCTTTTCCTGGGCATCTGCATAGGTCAAGAGTGGAAGAGAATGAAGGGTATTGTTAAGAGAGTGGTTAGTGGGTGAGCCAGGAGGATCTGATCTACTCCACCCCTCAGTTTGGGGGCTGAGGAGTGGAGGCAGTAAGGGTTGCAAAAGCCCGACTTTCACTTTTTATTATGTGTCTATAATAAATGACATATGTACAAAAGCTTGCTCATTTTTAAATGATGATATTCATATATCATTAAAGTTTTTTTTTACCTGTCATGTACATTTATTTATGTTTTATTTTATTTTAATTGGAAGCTAATTACTTTACAGTATTGTATTGGTTTTGCCATACATTGACATGAATCTGCCCCGGGTGTACATGTGTTCCCCATCTTGAAATTTAAATGATGATATTCATGTTATTAATTGTAAGTTCTTCTAAAATAAAATAAGAAGCAGTCTAAACTTCCAATAACAAAATATACTTAGATGTTCAAGGTGGTAGTGAGAGAAGCCCATCCATAATGTTCCTGGGAATTTGTATGAAATATCACATTTCAGTGGGGTAAATGTGGCTGTGAGAAGTCTCAATGTTCAGCACAATATTGAACATCAGATCTGGTCCTTTCTCCCTTCTGAGAATATAGAGGACCGTGCTGAATTCATACTGATAGTTACCACACACATTCAGGGACTAGCCTCGTTCCTGTGTGGGTATCACTTATGCACTGAGCACTGTGAATAACTAGGAGACATGGAAGAGACTGCCTGATCATCAGACTGGTTTTTCCTCTGGTTTAGGGGGAAAGGTCAACTAACCTATATGCCTTCCGAAACAAAGTATGTGATCAAGTAGCTGCATGAATAGTAGAGAATGATATATGTGAAAATGGTTTTGCAGTGTAGAAAAAAACGCATGGCCGAGGTTAGTCTAAGAAAGCTTGATGATTTGGTGAAATTGTAAATAGTAGTTGGAGAGAAAAAGTATGAAAAGCTCAGAAGGCAAATGGTATAAGTGCAAAACGTTACCCACTGCTCTCTGGACTTCTGCAATTGAAACACACTCAAGGCTAACCTGAAAACTGCAAAGAGACCTGAAACATAGCTTTGGGGATACAGCTTTAATAAATAAATGAAGTAAATAGAAATAAAAGTTTAAAATATTTTAGCCAAAGAGTAAATCAGTTTCTCCACTACTGGGTCACCTGGTTGAAATTCAGACATATGGAGAAATTTAACTTTTAATTCCAGAGTCTAAACTTAATTCTGGGAGAAAATCCATTAAAGTAATGAAGTAAGGAAACGACCGAGCAATGATCCTTTATTTTGTAGAGAATACGGTGAGGGGTGGGAGGTACATCACCATTTTCGTGCTTTTGGCTTATTATAAAAACCGACATCTCTGCCTAAGAGTTGCCAGGTTGCGGTTTGTAACTGACTTCAGGGTAGGAGTGGGTAGGAATTTATAGGATGTTCTCCTTCCAAGAAGAGCTAGGAGAATTGTTTTTTGGATGCAGAAACATAAAACTACCCAGGTTTTAAAATAATTGAGTGACTTTTCCTCTGGAAAAATAATTAGTACTCTATCCTTTTTAACTTGAATAGTCAGTAGAGCTGTCATCGGGATCCAAAAGAAATGAAAATCTAGGTGGATATGGTTCCTTCCCATAAAGGGCTTATAACAACAGAATAGTTTGAATTTTACACAAATGTTTTGCATTATTTCATTAAGCTTACTCCAGTACATTTCAATTAGTTTCCTGGAGTACAAGTAAATTGCAGTTTTCACTGCTTTTTGAAAAAAAAAATTGGGGCGGAGGGGAATTGTGGAGATTTACCTGTGGCAAATTTCACTTTTAATAAGTGACATCAAAATGTTTTCAATGCCCTGAAATAATTGAATGACAATTTGAAGACTCTTATAACTAAAATAAAAAATAGGGAAGCTATGGATGGACATTAGAGCAATCATAGTTCTGTTGTTTGTTTCTGTGAATCCATTATGTCATTCGTTGTTCCAAAGAATTAAGAAATGTGTGTGTTTAGGTCTAATTTTGCCCTTTTAAATGTTTCTAATTTCAGTTGTCTTCACTCAGAGGACAGACATCTCAGCTTATCTGGTGCTACATTTTTTTATATTCCTCTCATGTATCCAAACACATTAGTCATCATCACACACATTTCCAGTGAGTTACGAATATGATATCTTTGGATTTCCTCAGTTTCTAGACTCTGGATTTTTGAGATACTCAATCGATTTAACATTTTTACAAGGAACCTAAGTAAACAAGCTGTGCTAAATGTTCATATTAATTGTAAGCTCCATCCTGATTTCACGTATGTTTGTATGTGTCTTAAAATAAGGAAACTTGATAAGTATGCAGTGATTTGACAGCACCAATTAAAGCTGTCAAGCATATCAAGGGCCCTCGTTCCATGCACCGCACAGCACTCATGATGGATTTTGATTATGTGCCTTGCAGAAGGCAGCCCTATGGGCTTTTCCTATTTAAAATTTTAAATAATATCATCATCTTTTGGGTGTTAACAGAGGGCATTTTTAACTTGAAGGAAATGAAGCAATTTATCTTTCATGCTTGTGTTATCATTAGTAGATAAGTTAGCGGCTTCCTGTGCAAATAATTGGGGATTAGTATATCTAAGATTTAGGTTCTCTTGAAGACAAAAAATAATTATCTATAGATATGAATCCCTTTTCAGGGTCATTAGACAAACTTCAGAGTGTTAAAGTGCATGAAAATATGCCCTGTTTTGAATTTTTATACATTGTGTGAATAATAATTTGGCATAAAACTCCTGGATCATGGTATGTCATTTATGGATTTGTTTTGAAAAGTTAAAGTAATATGTAATATAGTACTAGTAAATGTCACGCTGGCAGAATAGAGAGGGAACAGGGTATCTTTTGAGCGCTCATTACATGGAGAGAGCAGGGCCATCTGGTTTACCTGGCAGCAGCTGTGGTGCCAGTATAACATCTGTTATGTCAGGGGTCCCCAACCTCCGGGATCTAATTCCTGATGATCTGATGGAACTGATGTAATAATAATAGAAATAAAGTGCATCATAAATGTAATGCGCTTGACTCATCCCAAAGCCATCCCCACCCAGTCCATGGAAAAATTGTCTTCCATGAAACTGGTCCCTGGTGCCAAAAAGGTTGGGGCTTGCTGTGTTACGTGATTAACTCTGTTCAGTTAGTACCTTTTTTTGGTTCACTGAGGACTTCCTCCTGTTCCTTTCCTGTGACTATCCATTCTTCACAGACACTGCCTCTAGACAAGGGAACAGATCTTCCTGTCCTTGGTTTTGTTTATACTCTTGCTTTCAAATCAGCGTTTAGATAAAAATCCTTTGTTTAATCATTTTCAGTTAGCTCACTGTGTCTGGAGCCCTAGGTTTTTCACACTTTGAAACATGCTCTTTGTTAGCAGTTAGATGCCTCCTGAATAACACTTGGCTTATTCTACTCTAAATGGATGTATTGTTTTAGAAATGTAAATCACTTGGAAAGGGCTGAAGTCAAACATAGAAACGTCATTCCTTAAGTGGCAGCCACTGCTAAGAGTTGCTGTTAGTCATGGTGGTCACCGACTTCTTTTCTGAAGCATCTATCTGCTCTACAAAGTGAGCATATGAGCATCTTTTAGCCATCTCTTCTCCTCATGACCAATGTGACAAACTAGTTCTGGTTTACCCAGGACTTTCCCAGTTTTTCAGTACTGAAAGTTCCACATCCAAGAACACCTTGCTTCCAGGAAGGTCAGCCCTTATCTATAAACTCCCAATGTTAGACCACAATTTTTACAGCATCATGTTAATACTTGTTGTTAGAGCATAGCTATGAATACTTGTTTTGTTTATGTGCTTAGTCGCTTGGTTGTGTTCCACTCTTTGCGAACCTATGGACTGTAGCCAGCCAGATTCTTCTGTCCATGGGATTCTCCAGGCAAGAATACTGGAGTGGGTAGTCATTCCCTTCTCCAGGGGATCTTCCCAACTCAGGGATTGAACCCGGATCTCCTGAATTGTGGACAGATACTTTATTGTCTGAGCCACCAGGATTGTTTCTAAAAATCAAAAGCTAATACGCAAACAGTATTCACTTTGAAGCCACAGAATATAATAAGATCCACAGAGAAAGAAATTCCATACTGAATCACTGAGTTTCGCTGCTTGAAGGAGTTTGTTCCAATGGCTTCTCTTCTTTATAGGCACTCTTCTGTTTGGGGTTATATTTGGCTCCTATTGTTTTTCTGCATCTGTGTTGTTCCCTTCCTTAGATTCCTATTTTGTTTTCGTTTGGTAGACTATTGCCTCTGAGTAACTTTTTATATATAATAGGTATGGATGGTGAGCTCTGTTACTGCATGTCTGAAAATGTCTGATTTTGTCTGCACACTTGATTGATAATTTCAGTCTAGATTCAAAATGATAGTTCCTCAACTTTGAAGACATTGCCTTTCTGATACCTACAATCTAATGTAGCCAATACGTCTGCTGTTAAACTGATACTTCTTAGTTGACTGTGTATGCCTGTGTTTTTCTGTCTACCTCTTTGAAGCTTTGGGAAATTTTTACTTTATTCTTAGTTCTGATGTTTTACCAGTGATCTTTTTTTCATTAATCTTTCTTTCTTTTTTTTTTTTTTTTTTGGCCTTTATGATCTGAAGTCTCCTATAGCTCGGGATATTTTCTCTCCACTAATCCTTCTGCACTCTTCACCTAGAACTCCAGGGGATGAACCAATTCCTCCTGGAATTGATTCTCCCTGTCTTTCAGATTTTTCTTTGTTTATGCTGTATATTCTGGAGATTTTCTTGGCGCAATTTTCCCACCTGCTGGATGAGCCTTAAGCCATATAAATGCTGTTATTTAGTCCACTGAGTTTTCTCTTTTGGCATTTATTTGTTTAATAATCTGAGGACATTCCCATTCTTGCTTTTTTTTTTCCATGAAAGGAATGTGAATATCTATGAACACTGTGGTTCCATCACTTCACGGCAAATAGATGGGGAAACAGTGACAGACTTTATTTTTTGGGGCTCCAAAATCACTGCAGATGGTGACTGCAGCCATGAGATTAAAAGACGCTTATTCCTTGGAAGAAAAGTTATGACCAACCTAGACAGCATATTAAAAAGCAGAGACATGACTTTGCCAACAAAGGTCCATTTAGTCAAAGCTATGTTTTTCCAATAGTCATGTCCATACATGGATGTGACAGTTGGACTGTAAAGAAAGCTGAGTGCTGAAGAATTGATGCTTTTGAACTGTGGTGTTGGAGAAGACTCTTGGGAGTCCCTTGGACAGCAAGGAGATCCAACCAGTCCATATTAAAGGAAATCATTCCTGAATATTCATTGGAAGGACTGATGCTGAAGTTGAAACTCCAATACTCTGGCCACCTGATGTGAAGAACTGACTCATTTGAAAAGACCATGATACTGGAAAAGATTGAAGGTGGGAGAAGAAGGGGACGGCAGAGGATGAGATGGTTGGATGGCATCACCAACTTGATGGACATGAGTCTGAGTAAACTCCGGGAGTTGGTGATGGACAGGGAGACCTGGCGTGCTACAGTCTATGGGGTCACAAAGAGTTGGACACGACTGAGCAACTAAACTGAACTGAAGCATTGTTCCAGCCCTTAAAAAGTGTTATTTTGACAATGATGATCTTGACAGATGATCTTTTTGGATTACTTAAACATTTTCTTTTCCAGCATCAAACACTTCTTTAATTTGTTAATTTGTAGATAGAATGCATCACTCTTTTCCTGCAAAACTGCTCCAGCTAAGTTACCCATCTTCGTTCCTTGGAATAATTTAGGCTTTCTAGTTTCCTGTGCTGCTCTCCCATTGTTTTGGAATGTCTTTCCTTCTATCTCCTAACTCTTCTCCAAATGTTATTGTGACTGACCCCTTTGTACCTCATTTACGCAGAAGGTCTGAGACCTCCCCCTCCCACCACCCTCAACCAGAAGCAGTCTCTCCTTTCTCTCAGCATTCATTGAGCCTTGAGACTTCCCTGGTGGTCCAATGGTTAAGACTTCATGCTTCCAATGCAGGGGGCATTCAATCCCTGGTCAGGGAACTAAGATCCCACATGCCACGTGGTGTGGCCAAACCCTATCTGTAGGGAAGGAATGGAGACACATGCCGAGAATGGACTTGAGGCCCCAGTGAGGGAAGGAGAGAATGGGACAAGTGGAGAAAGTGGGATTGACGTATATACACTACCGTGTATAAAATTGATATCTGGTGAGAAGTTGCAGTGGAACACAGGGAGCCCAGCCTAGCACTTTGTGATGACCTAAAGCGGTGGCATGGGGGGAGGCTCTAGAGGGAGGGGATATATGTATAATTATGGCCAATTCACACTGTTGTACTGCAGAAACCAGCACAATATTGTAAAGCAATTTTCCTCCATTTAAAAAATAAATTAAAAAAGTAACTTCAAACAAACAAAAACAAACATTCACGAGCCTTGATTAAAACTTTCATGTCATTGCCCTTCTCTCACTCTTGTTGAGGGTCACTACTGCTAGAGCAGGATTCCTGAATGAAGACAAATAAGAAGATAAGACAATTCCCAGACATGGAAGGGAGAACGGGGAGTTCTAGAGAGCAGGTGTCGGCTGCCCCTGCCAGGTACCTCATGTGAAAAATAGCTAGTCAGTGGCTAGGGGCTCACGTGCCTGCCTCTCATCTAGAAGCTTAATTGAATGAAAACTTAATTTTTAAAATTGCTTTATGTTCCAAAAGTCTTTTAAGTAACAATTAGTTGATAGATGACCAAAATAGAAACTGTTAAGATTCTTTTTCTGCAGCAGGAAATAGAATTACAGGACCTGGATGCATTCCTAAAATTTCTTTGTGGTTTGGCTGCAGTAAATTACTACTTTACATATAGCTTTTTAAATATATTTAGACTTAAGTTTAAAGAGTGAGAACCACTTGTATAAACATAGTTGAATACCATTCTTTTAATGAATGGGGTAATGTTATTTATATTCTTTCTTCACTTCCTCTGGAAAGCCCATGTCTTTAGGGGAGGGCTTTAACTTATATTCCCCCTGAAAAGTGAAAGGAATTCACCTTCATATATTTTAATTCAGCCACAGAGTTCTCACTATTGCTACTGAAAACTGCTTGACCCAAATCTCTTAGTGTGATGAATTTTAATTGGACTGTCATAAAATAGCACATGACAGTGCATATATCCAAAAGTAGTAAATTTATATGTTTAAGGAGTTAGAATAACTCTTATTTATGTGTGCTTTCATATTGAAAATCCTCCCTTTCTCTCTCTCTCTCTTTTTTCTTTTTTTGAGAAATCTTGCAGTTGGAGCAGTGAAATGAGGCAGGAGCCTGGGTTCATCAGTCAGCAGGGAGGGGGTGGGCTTTTGAAGGACTGAAGCACGGGAGCCATGTGATCACATTTATCATATAGATGACAGGATGGAAGTAGGATTGGAGGCAGCCCAGAAGGAGGTCGTAGTATAACCCATTTCAGAAAGTAATGAAGCCACGGACCAAGACAAAAAAGTGCTTCTTTCCAACTCTAAAATTTTGCACTGTATTAATTGTGCCGCCATTAGACTAATTTCCTGGTTATTTTGTTAAGATTTGGCCCTTTTAGAGCTAGACGGGATCTTGGAGGTTCTTATGCAATCCTTCTATTTTAGAAATGTTAAACCTGAGGCCTAAAGAAATGAAGTGATTCCTTCAGGTCAGGCAACTCATTACGTGGAAAGCTTGGGCTTGGGCCCAAGTCTTCTGATTCCAAAACCAAAGCTTTTTGGTGAGGCTTCCCACCTGTCCTACCTGCTCTCGGCTAGGCATTTGCCCAAGCCAGCGTCCCACCTAAACTTCTATCACCTGGTGCTTGATGACACAGTGGGCTATTGACAACTATCTTTCTCTAGTTACCTCATACCACGACTCTTCTAGATATATCTAATCTTCCTCACTCTTCCCAAGTGCTCATTCTTGCCCATCACATTCAGAGGATGGTCTATCTCTTATTTCCTAGAGGAAATAGAAGTTACCCAAGAACATACTGGGCTACTGCCTACCATCAAATCTACTAACCCCCATCTGCCTGCCCTTTGCCACAGCCAAAGTGTCCCGCCTTATTTAATGCTGGATCCTGGATCCGGGGTCCCAGGTTCTCCTATCTTTTCAAGGATAGTTTTGGTAATTTTCCCTGGTCTAGTATTTTCAATCATTTCTTCCCTAAAAGATGTATCTTGTCATTGTTTATGTATCAAACTGGATTTTTTTCTTTTAAAATGCTGCTTAGGATACCTGTCCAGTGAGCACATTTCACTGTTATTAATAACTATTCATGAGTGACCTCTGCGTGCTTGGTGTTGGGTATCCTGTCATGTACAGAAGAAGTGGGGTCTCATATGGTCTCATGGGAGAAACAGATGCTAAACAAGCATCTGTACTTGCTGACCATTCAGATTGGACAGTGCAAGTCTAAACATTTTTATGGGAGTAGACACTATATTTCAGTTTTGTCATATGCTGTGTTTCAGTTTCATAGTAAAATTTGTGTTAGTGAGTTCTCTCTAGCGTATCGTGCATTACCAGAGGCCTGGCCTTTGCTCTGGGTCTAATTTTAATATCACATGACCAGATGCCCATGCTGTTACAAGCTAGTGTACACACCCAACTATCCCTGCTAAAAATGCATGTTAACTGAATCTAAAGAAGTATTAATCTGCTCATGGAGTTGGAAACTTAAAAACAACATATTTACTCTGAATAAAATTTATTCTCAAATAAATAAGAATACTTAATATAATCTAAACCTGAAAGATAGGCTGAAAAAAATCCTAAAGGCTTTCCTTTTTAAATTAGCAAAGTAACTGTGCAAGCACACACTAGGTATGCTAGACAAGTTTCATCGAAAGAAAGTCTTCCGAGTTCAGACGTGAAATGACACGGCTTCTCTCCACGCGTCAGTTATGACCCTCCAAGTTTCCTCATGGCTCCGTAAGTCAGTTTTAGCATGTCCCCTCTTTTTAGAAGTAAAAGCACTCCACATTAGCAAAACCTGAGATTTCCAGGAAGTACTTGTTGCCGTAATGGTGGGGACCGTGCAGATGAATAAATCACTGTTTGTTAGAAACTATAAAATATTTTATTGGAAGTCTGCCTTCTATATTCAGGTTTCCTTGAACCTGAAAGCCTGTTGAGATATCCTCAAGATGAATGTTAAATAAAATCTCCACGATATATTTGGTAGTTCATTTTTTTTAAATACTGGTATGTCAAAGACTGTTTTTCTTCCCTGATGTGGAAAGGTTGGGGGAAAAAAAGGCCTTCAGTGAAAGGAAATTACCTTTCTAAATATAACATTCTAAAGTGATGTAACAGTTTTTTCCATATGTTGCTTGAATAAATGTAGTGTTTTTACAGAAGTGTTTTACAGTGCTCACCATTAAATAAACCAGCAACCACAAATTCAAATTTCTAAAGCTATCTCCCAAAATATTAGTTTATTAAATAGCTAGTATAAAAAAGAAACATGATATCTTTGGTCTCCTTGTACCAAAATCTATTTTACTTTTGAGCCAATCCAACTTTAAAAACCACAGCCATATGAATTTTGTTCATTTTAGGGGATTTTCCTGTGTAAACTAACATTGTGTATTTTTGTTCCTTGCTAACGCATTTTGAATCACGTAAAGTTATTGGTCTAGGTTGAAAGAAGTTCTTGGACTCTAATCTATATTCCTCTAATCTATAAAAGGTGTTGCTTAGAAAATGTTTCTGCTTAGAAATGCTTGTCCATTTCTGCAGTTTCCTCCATTTTATTAAGTATGCTGCTGCTGCTGCTAAGTCACTTCAGTTGTGTCCGACTGTGTGACCCCATATACGGAAGCCCACCAGGCTCCCCTGTCCCTGGGATTCTCTAGGCAAGAACACTGGAGTGGGTTGCCATTTCCTTCTCCAATGTGTGAAAGTGAAAAGTGAAAGTGAAGTCGCTCAGTCGTGTCTGACCCTTAGCGACCCCATGGACTGCAGCCTACCAGGCTCCTCCATCCATGGGATTTTCTAGGCAAGAGTACTGGAGTGGCTTGCCATTGCCTTCTCCGTTTATTAAGTATAGAATCTGCCAAAATATTGTTAACTTTCATAGTCACCTTCCATCCTTCTGTCTAGACTTGAGGATCTTTTCTTATCTTACTCATAATAATTTTCCTCCACTGGCTACTACTAAGCCCCATATTTTAATAGTGGAATTGTGTTCTTTTTATGCTCTCAGGAACACACCAGGTAGCATGCTGCCCCTGGGCGTTATTGCTAGCTAACTCTGACAGTCTATCCCACTGGCTGGAGATTTCCTGAGGGTAAGAAAGAGGTCTGTCCTAGTCCGGCCTGAGTTCCCTGACTAGGGGGTGCATCCTTGGTGCTCAGATGTTGGGTGCCTTCAGGTCATTTAAAGAGTAACACAGAGGACTTCCCTGGTGGTCCAGTGGTTAAGAATCTGTCTTGCAAAGCAGGAGACTCAGGTTGAATCAAGGCACTAAGATCCCACATGCCACAGAGCAACTAAGCCCATGCATGCACTGCAACTAGAGAGTTTGCGTGCCACAACGAAAGATCTGCATGATGCAACAAAGATCTTGTGCACTGCAACTGAGACTCACGACTGAGACTCAAACCAAAAAATAAATAAATAAAGAGTAACACAAGTTGCTTGGGTGAGCAGAAAATGAATTAGTAAAGTGTGGATAACTGTCTTACAGCACTTGCAGTATAGCTACCATCCAATCTGTTGACTTCAAAGCCTGCTTTCTTGGGTAGAGGCTCAGTAATTTCCTTTGTAATCTTGGTACCTTTAATACCGCTTGAATGAAGCTCATTCATTTAAGAAACATTCCTCCTTTTTACCTTCTGGCCCAGTAAAGGAAAATAGTGTTATAATCTCCAGTTCTGTTTGGCCAGCTTTTTTAATGAAGAGGTCCACTTTGCCCCAAGAATGATAAAGAGAGGGACTTAGGGGAATGTGAGGAAGGGATCATCAAACTTCTAATCTCCAATTCAGTGTTAGAATTAAGGATTCTTTGTCAAGTCATTAAGCCAGCTCTTAGTCTCTTTGTATAAACAGGAAATGACAGAATCTAAACTCTGGGTCATCAGAATATGTTGTGCAGAGTTTGTTGTCTAGTTGCTTTGGGCTTCCTTTCTAAAACATTCATAGCCAACTTACCATTAAATAAAGCCTAGCATTTCTTAATAATGTATAAAGAGCTTTTATCACACAACTGGTGTGTGATCTTTTGGAACCCAGGAATTGATGCAAACTGAAGACTGAACTTGTCATTTCATCAATCTTCTTTCTGTGTAGTATGTAGTGCCTGATGAGTCATGCAAACCTGATATATAACATCAGAATTGAGTGGGCAGAACCTTCCTTTTGACAGTTTCGTTTCAATGTATCTATTAAAATGCCACTGAAAGCAATTCACCTTATTAAGGATTGCTTTATGTATGTAGTTTCCCCAAGAATACACCCATTTTGTAATATGAGCTGTTTGGAGACTTTGCTTTACTCACTTTGTAACCTCCATGCCTGGCATACATTAGACGTTTACTATATAATTTAATCAAACTTGGTTAAAATGAATATATGCACTGGCTAAGAAACCAAAAACAAATAGTTATTGAAAGATGTGCAACTATTCCCTATAGTTTCCACTTCCAAATTCTAGGGTGTTGCTGTTCTTTTACATGGTTGAGACCCACTGGACCTCTTAAGAAACATGAAGGGGCCAATTGGAGATATCAGATTAGAGATAGATATTGACTTGAGTTTGCAAGGAAAGCTACAGACTGTCTATCTTTGGAGGTCTCTCTGAGAACAGAAATGTGTGTCTCTGCATAGTAGATCCTGAATACTTGTTGAATGGATAAATAAAAATCAAGTCTGAGATATTTAAATAATTACCTGCTTGGGTGAAACATTTCTGTGATTGCTTAACACCCTTATTCTAAAACACTTAAATAAGACATTTGTCACCCACTGGAATAACTGTAATTAAAATTTTATAGTATCAGATGTTGGCCATAATATGGAGTGAAAGGAACTCATATAAAGACATATGTCAGAGATGTTGCAGGTTCCCTTCCAGAGCATGGCAATAATGCTAGTATCACAATAAATCAAGTCACACAAATTGTTTGGTGTGCCAGTGTATATAAAAGTTATGTTTATACTACACTGTAGCCTATTGAGTACATAGATAACATTACGTCTAAGAAACAATTTATATACTTTAAACTAAAAATATCGTATTGCTAAAAAATGCTAACCATTATTTGACAACACAAAAATGCTAACCATTATTTGACAATTTGATACCACAAACCTTCAATTTGAAAAAAAAGAAAAGAAAATGCCATGTGTCCAAGGTGCAGTGAAGCAGAGCACAGTAAAATGTGGGTGGAGTTTAAATTGGTATAATTACTCTTGAAAAAAAAATTGGCATCACTCAGTAAAGCTCAACATGTGTATGATGAACAATCCAACAGTTCCGATTCAGGTAAATACGATGTAGAAGCATGAATACAGAGCTATGTACAACACTGCTTGTAATAGAGAAGAAAAATAGAAACAGCCTAAAGGTGCGTTCTTGCCTGGAGAATCCCAGGGACAGAGGAGCCTGGTGGGCTGCAGTCTATGGGGTCGCACAGAGTCGGACATGACTGACGCGACTTAGCAGCAGCAGCAGCAGCAAAGCTGCAACAGTAGAGGATATAAATATACTGCGAAGTATCTAATGACATTCAAAGAAACACTGTCTCTCAGCACAGACAATAACACTGCAAAGCCACATGCAGGAGTCTCACCTACTGTCCAGTTGGAAAAAGCAAGTCACCTTGGAGCATGTATAAGTCTGTTTTATAGTTCAAAAGCACACGGAATTGATCAGAATGGGATGTTGGCTCATTTTCAGCCCTTATATGTTTGCAGGACATCATCTTGGGCCTCTAAATACTGTCTTGTTCATGTCTAGCAGGAGCAAGAAAACTTCTGCTTCGCTAGTAATTTTAACAAAATACTCCAAATTAGGTCTCATTGGTCCTGATTGGTGTGACTTGGGTCACGTGCCTCTCTCTGCACCAATCACAGTAATCTGGGAGAGGCATTACTATGAGTGTTTAGCCTAACTGATATCATTCAGAGCTCCTGGGCTGAGAGTAGGACAAAGGAGAAGAAAATACTGATGGCTGTCAGAAGGAGGGTAGATGGATGTTGAGCTTCTAAAACTATAGACAGTATTATTCCGCCCCCTTTCAGCAGCCGATTTAAGGTTTATATTTCGCTAACTATTGTGACTTTCTTATTCTCTACAAAGGAAATGAGGTGGCTCAAAGAAGGGCAGGTGGAAGGGAGAAAGTGGGTTTTCTGTTGTGGTGGACCTGAGCCCCAGGTTACCTGCCTTTTGAAATCAGAATGTATGGATGAAGTGGCCCCCCCATCAGGTGGGGTGTGGGGCAGAGGCTGGACTTCAGTCTCAAGTTGTATCCCCTCAAAATTGCTTGCTTTCGTTTCATCAACTTTGTCAGTTTTGTCTGTGTTACTTATCTAAGCAATACTTTCTAGATATTTAGGGCAGGAAAGTTGTCCTTTTTTGGCCGGATTACTTTTGAGTATGTTAGTTGCACTGGCCTAAAGTTTTATGATTTCTGGGAGCCTCGTAAGTGGATTTTCACCCTCTGTTTCTTTTGTGAAGTTTGTGTTTAAATCGAGCAGGGGCTTCCCTGGTGGCTCAGCTGGTAAAGAATCCATCTGCAATGTGGGAGACCTAGGTTCGATCTCTGGTTTGGGAAGATCCCTTGGAGAAGGGAATGACTACCCACTCCAGCATTCAGGCCTGTATAGTCCATGCAGTTGCAAAGAGTCAGACATGACAAGCAACTTTCATTTATAAGCAGATCTTTGGGGCTCCTGTATTTCAAATAGTTGACATTTTAGGGAAAATGTCTATGCTTTTGGTATTTGCACAGTCATTATCATAAGGAGAAGTGTTTTTATTGGACATGACTTTAAATCATTTCTTGTTTAAACCATGCCTAACTTAGACCATTAAATCTGCTTTTACCTGTTACCTCTATGTTCTCCTGCGAAGCTAACAGGCCTTTAACTTTGTCCTAATATAAAGAGTAAGTGTGGTCCCTTTTGTGGATAATTTTCATTAACATTCATTCTAAAATAACTATAATTGATCCCATAGTTTTTGTCAGAAACACCTGGCTTTCAGTTTCTCTCCTCACCTGTTGTCTAAAATGAAAGGTAAGCTTGTTTTAGACACTATAACTAAAATGATATGGTGACATATTGGACTTCTGTCTCCTTTTTATGAAACCAACCCTGACATTTTATTTTTAGTCTCAAACTCACATTAGTTGTGGTTTGCATATAGAACTTATTTTAAACATCACCTTGCATGTACTCCTGACTATAAACCAAGTTTCACATTGTTCTTTGGCCAAAAGCAATAAAATATGGCCTGTTTTATCACAGTGAAATGCAATTAGGATTTTCTTTTCAGAAATAGAACATCAATGGCTATTTATAACATTTCCCCAACTTTTAAAAGCCTAGTAAAGTGTTGAGATGTCTGTATATGAAATTCTATTTGTATTTAATGCCATGGGTACAATCTATCAGTGTATTTTGCATTTAAGGCCGGATAATCAAATATTCTTAATGTGTTTCTTTTTTCTAAAAGTTCTTTTGTGACTTTATAGAACAGCCTCTGAGATCCTTAAGTATTCGCCTATAAATAAGCCTCACTGATTGCTAAAGCCTCTTGCCATTCTCATATTCCATAATGGTACTTCACCTTCTACAGACCAAAGATATAACTCATTAGTTTACCTCATCTTGAATTTCATGCCTTTTATTCTTTTTCTAAAAAAGTACATTTATACTTCTCAGCTTTTCTCACGAGGAAACCATTGTCCTAAAGATTTCCTTAAACATTTTCTATATAGGTTCTTTAAGCATAATTTTTTTTAATATGATCTGTTTTTAAATTATCTCTGTTTTCATTTGTTTGTGACTGGTCATTGCTATCACTGGACAGAAAACATTGCTTTTTATGTATTTCAAATCAACTGATGCCACCCTTATTATAGCCAACAGGGCATTTTTAAAGGATGTTTTTCTTGTTTTCAGCCTTTCATCTGCTGATGGTGGTATTTGGTCTTTTCATTTCCTTTCACTAATGCTTTGTGAGCATCGTTTTATTTTATTTCTGACTTTATAGCAAATGTCTGTTGGTTTTAGATCTTTTTAAAAATCATGATAGGTGATCTGTTTCTAGATTACTGAGAGATCATCAGGTATAAGTGCTGTTTTGTCATCTTTGAAACTAGGAGTATGTGTTGATTTAACCTATTGACAGAGCATAAGAGATTTATTTATGTAATATTTATAGAATAAACCCAGTTTATATTGCTGTGTTATTATTTTAATATACTAGGAATAGAATAGACTATTCTTAGCACTTTATTTAACATTCTTCCACCTTATTTATCTAAGTCAAACAAGCCTCTTGCTTTTTTCCTTTTTTGTGTTTTATCAGGTTAGGTTATCTGGTAAGCTTCACCAAACAACCTGGAATCTCATTTGTCTTATATCCTGAAACTTTTTTATATAGCCTGGGAATTGTCTAATCCTTGAAGTAAACTATATTTCTTAGCTTTTCAGCTTTTATGTTTTTAGCTCAGTTTTTAATAATTAAATAGCACCTTATAAAACTGTTTCCACAGAAATGTTCATATTTATTCACAAGGATCCTTTTATATGGCATTCTTAAGTTTATCATCTGTTCCATGTCTGTGATATATTCTTCTAATAATTCAAGTTTCACGTTGGATTTTAAGACTAGATTTGCCTGAAATCTGTCTATGAGGTATTTCGTTCTATATTGAAACAGTGACTGTTTTTTAAATATCAAAATCACAAATTCCTGCATTTTCTTCTGCCTTTCCTATACTACATTTATTGCTATTTTTGAATTTAAGATTGACTATGTAGTTTATATCTTTGTTCTCTCCAATATAGGAAAAAAAATAAAGTTACTAATGTCACAAATAAAATTCCATTTCTTATTCTTCATTTTAAATGAAATTAACTCACTTTCACCATTTATCCCCACTCATTTCCCCATTTCTTGTAATATGATCTAGGATTTCAGGGACTTCCCTGATGGTACCGTGGTTAAGAATCTGCTTTCCAATGCAGAGGGAGTGGATTCAATCCCTGGTTTGGGAACTAAGATCCCGCATGCCATGATGCAAAAAATTTTTTTAAAAATTGAAAATTGACTGGACCCAGAATTTCAGACTTTGATGAGCTGAATTATTATAATAGTGTTTTTATTAGACATTTTTTTAAAAAATTTGAAGTTTGTACTCTGTTTGGACTGTTTTTTGGAGTAATTAGCATACTTTATTCCCTGTTTACTGCTACTGCACGACTACTTTTTCACTCTTTCGTTTGGATTCATTCCTCAGTTCAGTTCAGTTCAGTCCCTCAGTTGTGTCTGACTCTTTGCAACCCCATAGACTGCAACACCCCAGGCTTCCCTGTCCATCACCAACTCCGGAGCTTACTCAAACTCATGTCCATTCAGCCAGTGATGCCATCCAACCATCTCATCCTCTGTCATCCCCTTCTCCTCCCACCTTCAATCTTTTCCAACATCAAGATTTTTTCTAGTGAGTCAGTTCTTCGCATCAGATGGCCAAACTATTGGAGTTTCAGTTTCAGCATCAATCCTTCCAATGAATAATCAGGACTGATTTCCTTTAGGATGGACTGTTTGGCTCTTGAGAGTCTTCTCCAGCACCACAATTCAAAAGCATAAATTCTTTGGCACTCAGCTTTCTTCACAGTCCAACTCTCACATCCATACAAGACTACTGGAAAAACCATAGCTTTGACTAGACGGACCTTTGTTGGCAAAGTCATGCCTCTGCTTTTTAATATGCTGCCTAGGTTGGTCATAACTTTCCTTCCAAGGAGCAAACGTCTTTTAATTTCATGGCTACAGTCACCATCTGCAGTGATTTTGGAGCCCAAGAAAATAAAGCCTCTCACTGTTTCCATTGTTTCCCCATCTATTTCCCATGAAGTGATGGGACCAGATGCCATGATCTTAGTTTTCTGAATGTTGAGTTTTAAGTCAATTTTTTCACTTTCCTCTTTCACTTTCTTCAAGAGGCTCTTTAGTTCTTCTTTGCTTTCTGCCAAAAAGGTGATGTCATCTGCATATCTGAGGTTATTGGTATTTACCCCAGCAGCCATGATTCCAGCTTGTGCTTCATCCGGTCCAGCATTTCTCATGATGTACTCTGCATATAAGTTAAATAAGCAGGGTGACAATATACAGCCTTGACGTATTCCTTTCCCTATTTGGAACCAGTCTTTTGTTCCATGTCCAGTTCTAACTGTTGCTTCTTGACCTGCATACAGATGTCTCAGGAGGCAGGTCAGATGGTCTGGTATTCCCATCTCTTGAATTTTCCACAATTTGCTGTGATCCACACAGTCAAAGGCTTTGGCATAGTTAATAAAACAGAAGTAGATGTTTTTCTGGAACTCTCTGCCTTTTCGATGATCCAGTGGATGTTGGCAATTTGATCTCTGGTTCCTCTGCCTTTTCTAAATCCAGCTTGAACATCTGGAATTTCATGGTTCATATACCATCCCTCAGTCAACTGGAAATATTTTCTTTTTTTTTAAATTTATTTTATTGGAGGCAAATTACCTTACATTAATATATTGGTTGGTTTTGCCATACATTGACATGAATCTGCCCCGGGTGTACATGTGTTCTCCCTCTTGAACCCCCCTCCCACCTCCCTCTTCCCCATATCCTTCCTCCATGTCATCCCCGTGCACCAGCCCCAAGCATCCTGTATCATGCGTCGAACCTGGACTGGTCATTTATGATAATATACATGCTACAATGCCGTTCTCCCCAATCATCCCACCTTCACCCTCTCCCACAGAGTCCCAAAGACTGTTCTATATGCCTATGTCTCTTTTGCAGTCTCGTATACAGGGTTCAGGTTACCATCTTTCTAAATTCCATATATATGCGTTAGTATACTGTATTGATATTTTTCTTTCTGGCTTACTTCACTCTGTATAATTGGTTCCAATTTCATCCACCTCATTAAAACTGATTCAAATGCATTCTTTTTGATGGCTGAAAAATACTCCATTGTGTATATATACCAAAGCTTTCTTATCCATTCATCTGCAGATGGACATCTAGGTTGCTTCCGTGTCCTGGCTATTATAAACAGTGCTGCAATGAACATTGGAAATATTTTCAAGGAGCTTTTGTTCATGATGATACCTACCTGATACACTTATAGGCACATTTTGTTTATCTCTGGTTCTTTCTTTTCAAAAATAGTGACCAGAGGAAAGAAAAGCAATCCCCAATTTTATCCCATTTAAGCATCACCCCATGAACTTCTCCTTTCCCACCCAGGTACTTTGCAAAGATGGAAACGGAGGAATGATTGGTTATAGCCATAGAGAGGAACTCAGGGATAGAGTGACCATGGTCCTTAGGAGGTGGTTCCCATCCTGTGGAGGACTTGGGTTTCAGAGATAAGGGATCTTATTGAGTCTGAGAATACTATCTTACTGAGTTGAGACTGAGTGAAATCATCCATTCTCCTTCTGCTTCTTGGAGTTTCATCTCTCTTCCTGGTACGGAAATGCTTCTTACTTCTGGCAAGTCATTGAATATAGTTTTTATTGCTACTGAAAATTCTAGTCTTTGTAAAAAATTTTCTGAGTATTTCAAGGGAAAGGAAAAATCAAGGACTGGACATCAGTGCCTTTCTAACACCACACCCTCTGGGTTTTTTTAAAAACTAAATAGTTGATTATTGCTATAGGTAAGCTTTATAGACCAGTAGCATGCTTTGCTGTGCTCAGTCATGTCCAGCCCTTTACAATCACATGGACTGTAGCCCACTAGGCTCCTCTGTCAATCCATGGGATTTCCCAGGCAAGAATACTTAAACGGATTGCCATTTCCTCCCCTGGGATCTTCCCAACCCAGGATCCAACCCACATCTCCTGCGTCTCCTGCATTGGCTGGAGGATTTTTTTTTTTTTAAACCACTGCACCAACTGGGAAGCCCATAGATGTGGCATCTTCCTAGGAAAATTATGTGGTTTTTTTTTTAATCCAGTCTTCCTTTTGCCACTTAAAATTGACCCAGATGTTTCTTCCATATTCCACGGAAATCATTCTGGAAAAGTAACATTTAAGTAAAAAGCAATTTATCTTTGCATTTCTCCTCCAGGTGGAGACAGATGTGAAGAGTCAGTGGATGAAGACATTGGAAAGGCTTCAACCATAAAGGTGAGCTGTTTTCATTGTTTTGTCACTCAAGTATGAAATGCACTAAAAGATTAATAAATTCATGAGTATGTTAGGTATTTTCGTATAAGTTCCCTCTGTGAGCAAAATTTTTCTGGTTATTTTTAAACTGTTTTGTAAGATGGAATAGCAACTATAACCAAAGGATGATATACAAAAGAAAACTCGTATCGCCAAGTACATAGGTGAAGAATAAAAGTGGCGTCAGGAAAAGTAAACCATAGTGTGACCCCAGTTGGAGTCATTTCTTCCCGTTGGTTCTCTACTGTTAATGAGTCACTCTTTTAGGTAGCATTTTAAATGCTTTTCATTGGACAGAAAAGTTCTTCCTGTTCTTCTTAAGTTTCTCTCTTTTCTTTAAGACTTAAAATCTCAATCTAATTTTGTGGTGGCAGTACTTGAAAACCACACCGAATGATAAAAGGGAAAGGAAAGGACCTCTTAAAAGGTCTCGACATTATTTTATTCTGTTTCTCCTTTTCTAAGTCTTTTAATTTATCACAGTCAGACCACATTATAAGCTATTTTCAAGACTTGAAATGTTGAATTGACATTATTCACTTCTCTATTAAATAATTACTAGAATGAAAGAAGACACTCAGTCCTGATAAGCATAGCATTATCATTTTTACTCTAGATTATTTTTTCTTTTATACTTTCGATTTTACACCAGGCCTTTTTTTTTTAACCGAACAGTAAAATAAAAATAAAGTGGAAGTGCAGCAAGGGGTTAGAGTTTGCCTTTAGCCAGCAAAATGATCATGCTTTCATGCTTTATTGGAATCATGAATATTTAATACATTACATTATGCTTCTTGAGGTCTCAAATTATTACAAAGACAAATGATATTTTAATGGAATAAAGATGTCCTTGCGTGTGTTGGAGTTTAGAGTTCATTGGTGTTTTGTTAGCTGGTAAAACAATGGTTTTCTTACCACAGATCTTCATTCCTGGCAAGAAAGGAGTTTTTTTGTCTAATGTATGATTAGAATTCTGAGTAGTTTAAAAATCAAGAGTCTGAAGTACAGAGTTGACTTATCTATTACACACAGTGCCTGGGGCCATGATACTTTTAGTGGCCTGTGAAAATGTTTTAATTTTGATTATTTCCCCCCAGATGAATAGAATAGCCTGCCAGCCTTCTTTGTCCATTGGATTTCCCAGGCAAGTACTAGATTGGGTTGCCATTCCCTTCTCCAGGGGATCTTCCCAACTCAGGGATAGAACCCTGGTCTCCTGCATTGCTGGTGAATTTTTTACTGTCTAAGCTACCAAGGAAACCTGGAATATATAATAACAAACCCAGCCTGGATTATATTTTTTTATACAAATGGAGTCATAAAATGCAATTTTTAATACTCTCTTTTATGGAGGAAAAGGCCAGAGTGCCCCAGAACCCAAGAAAGTCATCACATGCCCCCACCAAGGTCACAGTCAGGCACACTCTATATATGTGACCATTTTAGTCTTTTGAATACTTTTTTTGAAGTGAAATAATCATTTCTTTCACAGAAATGATTACCTTCTCTGTAAATGAGCTTATTATAGACTTGTGTGCTCATCAGAGAGAGATACATGGTTCTGTCTCCAAAGAAAGAAATGACATCTTGTGAGGTTAGGTAGCTGTGGTTTTTCATGATATTTGCCTAGAATAAAATATTTTCTCCTCTGAGAGATCCACTGATTTTCTGTTTGCTTTGTAATATGATATGGAAAATAAGGGAAGGGAAAGAGAGACTAGCTCAGGATTCTTTGGTCCCATTCTGGACAAGCATTTATTTTTTGCCTGCAAAATGTGTGTTCCATGAGAACATGTGATGACCCTGCCTCCTCTCTGCAGCGGGTGTCTAGAACTTAAGTTCTTGGATCTTCCATGATTACCAATCTGTATTACTGAGTACATTTCATTCTCAATTACCGTGACTGATCTGGTTTTGTTTGTTTCTGAAGCCATGATCTAATGTTGGAGAAAATATTAAAATGTGTCAGTCTTCAACTGCAGTGATCATGTAAGATTATCTTCTAAAAGTCACTTTGATTTAAAGTAAGTGTGTTGAATGTCTGATGAACTTCTTTTGCAGAATTGGTACCCAGTCAGACAAAAGTTCCCTGAAAGCCAGGTTTTTGCATGTTTTGCTTGTTTCTGTAGACTCTGGAAAAAGCCAGACATCAGGGAAGCCCAAATATTTGCTAAAAGATTGAATGAGCTAATTTCCTTCTCTAGAAAAGTCATGTTTCCCCCTCTTGAGGACTAGGGCGCCAGATCTCTGGTTTGAGGTAACAACTGTGGTGATCAGATGCTGGAAGGGCCCCATCCTCAGTGCCCAGAGAGATGGGTGACCCTGCATTGGTCAGCCTCCATCTCAACTCAGTTTTGTTGTTGTTCAATAGCTAAGTCATGTCTTACTCTTTGCGACCCCATGGACTACAGCACGCCAGGCTTTCCTATCCTTCACAATCTCCTGGAGTTTGCTCAAATTCATGTCCATTGAGTCAGTGATGCCATCTAACCATCTCATCCTCTATTGTCCCCTTCTCCTCTTGCCCTCAATCTTTCCCAGCATCAGGGTCTTTTCCAATGAGTCGTCTCTTCGAATCAGGTGGCCAAAGTATAGGAGCTTCAGCATCAGTCCTTCCAATGAGTACTCAAGATTGATTTCCTTTAGAATTGACTGGTTTGATCTCCTTGCAGTCCAAGGGACTCTCAAGAGTCTTCTCCAGCACCACAGTGTGAAAGCATCCATTCTTTGGCACTCAGCCTTCCCTATGGTCCAACTTTCACATCTGTACATGACTGCTGGATACAAATACAGACCTTTGTCGGCAAGGTTATGTCTCTGCTTTTTAATACACTGTCTAGGTTTGTCATAGTTTTTCTTCCAAGAAGCCAGTATCTTTTAATTTCATGACTGCAGTTTCCATCTGCAGTGATTTTGGAGGCCAAGAAAATAAAACCTGTCACTATATCCACTTCTTCCCCATCTAATTGCCATGAAGTGATGGAACCGGATGCCATGGTCTTAGTTTTCTGAATGTTGAGTTTCAAGCCAGGTTTTTTGCTGTCCTCTATCAACCTCATCAAGAGGCTCTTTAGTTCCTCTTCACTTTCTGCCGTTAGAGTGTATCATCTGCGTATCAGAGGTTGTTGATATTTCTCCCAGCAATCTTGATTTTAACTTGTGATTCATCCAACCCAGCATGGTTTAACACTTTCACAAAAATAGTTGCGTTAGAAGGACTCAGTTTACCCTTTCACAAAAATAGTTGGGTTAGAGGAACATTTTTACTTTTCTAGAATTTCTTAAAGCAACAACAGTAAAGGTATTCTGATGGCCTCCTCCACCTTGGTGTCCCTCTAGATTCCTCTTACCCCATGCTGGTCTCAGACTGGTCTGGGCCACTCCACGTGCTCCTTTTCCTAGCCCTCCAAAAGGAAAAAGTACCCCTGTATTTGTAAAACAATTATTTATTTTGAATGTAAATATATATATATATATTAAAATCTTGATAACCCCCTCCCCCAAAAAAGTCATGTTATATCTCTGACGTGTTCTGAAATTGTTTGAGGTATGTAAGTAAACTGCAAAACCTCTAGTTCTTAGATTAGCAAGTATCTGGGCATGTGAACAAAAATGTATATAGTACATCACTATAATACTAGTCTACCAGTCTGTTCCCCACCAACTATAGATATGAGCTGTTCTCTCCAGGTAGCAAGTCAGAGGATCCTACTGGGTACCAACTGATCAGATTAAGCTAGGAAAGTGAGAGAAATCTAGAGAGAAGCTCTGTTGTCTCCAGCTGTTGAAAACATAGTCTGGAGGTGTAAACAGAAGGAATCAACTGACCTGAATTAGTAGTATTTGGTTAGGTAGTCCTAATTTACAGAAATTTTTAAACTATCAGAGGAATATAGGCCTATTTTGCAGTTTTTTGACCCTAAGTTTTTTCCCTTGGTATGACTTGTATATGTGTACGTGTGTGTGTCTGTTATTCTGCTTCAAGACTATGTCTTTGATGCCAGCTATTGTATAGAGAAAGGATAAACAGCAAAGCCCTACTGTTTAGCACAGGAAGCTGTATTTAATATCCTGTGATAAACTATAACAGAAAAGAATACGAAAAAGCAGGTGTGTATATGCATAACTGAATCACTTTGCTATACAGCAGAAATTAACACAAGTGTAAATCAACTATCCCTCAAAAAATAAATCTTAACAAAGACTACGTTATCTTTGAAATACCACCAAGAAAATGTGTATCTACTGATACTCATATAAGCATATTTTTTCCCCTTAATGAACTTGCCCATCCGTTTTATTGTTGGTGCCTTCTTGTCCAGAGTTTCACCTGCCCTGAGTCTTGATGAAAGGGTATCGGGGATGGAGGTAGGAGCACATGGCAGAGAGCTGCCCAAGGAGCTGAGAGATGCAAGTTAAATGTTCCAAGGCGCACTCTAGGCTCTGGGGGGCTCAGGATGTCCAGATCTTTACAGTTCTTTCTAGCATTTTCTGAACCCAACTGTGTGGTCATGTTCTTGTCTGGAGGGTGTAAACATCACTCTAGTTTCTTCCATCTCTGTCTGGGGATTTTCATAGCCCTGTAAGTGACCTTACCAGTGGTTTCAGATCCCTGGAAGTGTTTTACTTAGGGGTGATAGCTTTGTCGGAAGGCAGCTAATAGAAGCATTATCGGGACTGCAGCATAAATGATTGACATTAAGAACAAATAACTCATTATATTGAGCGAGTCATTGCTAATAATATACCCATCCGGTACAACTCTTGGCACAGTTTGAGGACAACAGCTAAATGCAGTGGGATCTTTAAAAAGTCATTGAGATGCCTTTATTAAGTTTCTTCCATTGCAAACTACCCTGATTATCTCTTAACATGGAGGTGTCATGAAAATAATTTTTAAATGCATAATCAAAAATTAAAACTGTTATAATAACCAATGTAGTGGTTACAAAAATATAGCACATGTAGTCCATATGGCACAAGATTACATATTCAGAAAGACATAGAGAAAGACTCTCTGACTTTGGGCATCTCTTCCTCTATTAAAAAATATCTCCTTTGAAGAGTTCCAGGGATGGGTTGCATAACAGTGTAAATGTACTTAACACTACTGAACTGTATACTTTAAAATGGTTAGGATGGTAAATTTTATATGAAATTGCTACCACTAAAAATTATTTTTTAATTTAAAATATCTTCTAGAAGTTTGCATACCTTAAGCTGGTATGGAGATTAGACACTCTTTTGTGGGGAGGAGGGATGAAGGAAGAAGACTTCCTCATTGTAGATCTTTCATTTTAGCTGTGAAAGTACGAAGGGAAAACCCCAACCATTTTTGAGACAAAAATGATGTAAGTTTAAAATAATAAAGTATTTGTTTTCTTATGAAGGGATGACTTTTGGAACGAGGAACTAGTTCTCATTCTTGGCACTGAGCCTAAGAGGATTCTCAGGATACCATGTGAAACGGTGGTAATAGGTTTCTGTCAAAAACAGGTTTGGGGAGGGGGGCTTCATGGTCAAGTAGGTTTGGGATTTAAGCAAGGTTTGGGTGCATCTTCAACAAAGAGGTGTTACAGACAAGGTTCCCAAACTTACTGAAACAGAATACTTCCTCCCTCCTCAAAGCCCCCTGCCCCACCTGCTAGTTTTTTGACCTATTACTGTGTTGTTCTGTGGAAGGTAGCTTGTGCATGCGTGTGTGCTAAGTGCTAAATCACTTCAGTGGTGTCTGACTCTGTGCAACCCTATGGACTGTAGCCTGCCAGGCTCCTGATACTGAATGCCAATTTAGTATGGAAAGAGGAAGTGACTAACAAACCCACAAATGGGTTATAGGGTTATAGGAAGAAATATAGATGGATTGAAGCCATAACTGCAACCTGTCCCAGTGGGAGGAGCCAAGGAGGATATTTGGAGCACAAAACTCTATACAATGACTCCAAGAGCTCCACCTGGATAACCAGTAATGGAGGCAGCCCTCGAGTTTGCTCGTGAGGGCTTGGTTCCCTCCTCTTCTTCTCTCCCCTCAGACTGACCTGTATGTTCCATGCATACAACTTGTGAAGCATCTTGAAATATTTAGCTAAGCCACTGGGCTTCCCTGATGGCTCAGTGGTAAAGAATCCACCTGCAATGCAGGAGACACAAGAGACTTGGGTTCAATCCCTGAGTTGGAAAGATCCCCTGGAGGAGGAAATGGAAACCCACTCCAGTATTCTCGCCTGAAAAATCCGATGGACAGAAAAGCCTGGTGGGCTACAGTCCAAAGGGTCTCAAAGAGTCAGGTACAAATATAAGCCATTGGCTCAGGGATCAGCAAAAGATGACATTCAGTATTCTGAAATTCTAATGTGGGAGAAAGTTTCTTTAAATCTTTTGCTGTTAAGCTACTTCCAGCTTAAAAACATTTGATAGATTCTGATGGACTCTAATTGGGAGAGAAGTAGCATAAAATTATTTAGCGTAGGTTGTTATTGATACATCATTAAAAGTGATCTGCTTTAGGATGATCATTTTATAAATGAACGCATACTTTGTGTAGAGCGCTAAGTATTGAGAGGGTACAAAGGCAAGAAGACAAGGCTTCTGTTTTTGGAAAGGTTGCAAAATGAGTCAGAGAAGGTAAAACACTTAAAAGAGTAACCTTTCTATGAAGCAGTAGGCGATTAAAAAGTAATAAGAGAAATTTAGAGCACCAAAAATCTTAGAAACATGATTCGAAGAGATGTACTTCTCATGTGAATGTCCCATGTCTTTGAAAAGAATGCTTATTTTCTGTTGGATACAAAAATACCAATTAAATCAGAATGGTTTAATTGTTATTCAAGTCATCAAAATCCTTATTGAACTTTTTCTTTATTTGACCTGTTGTTTTCTGAGGGAGCTGTTTTGAAGCTTAATTGTATGAGTGGATTGTTGACATTTTCTTTTAGTTCTATCAGTTTTTCTTTGTGTATTTCAAGGCTATACTTTAGATATACAGAGGTTAACAAGTTATTCGCTTGCTGTGAAGCTAGGTGCAAGATAATTGTGTTTTAGAAACCAGATAGTATAGCCTGTCCCTGTGAAGGGTGGGATCATGGAGGGTTATTGAAGGTCTTGTGTTTTTAGCATCTGCCACTGACGATGATCCTTGGATAGGTCTGTTCGCAGCTTGCCAAGGGGCCATCTAATAGGCACAGAAAGGCCATCACATAAAATGTCAGAAGAACCAGATGCATTCAGTGATGCCAGATCTGTTTTCGGCAGCTGTAGAGAATGAACCCAGTGTCTGAAGCAGACAGTTGTAATATTTGAGAAACTTGTAGAAGCACTGGGCCAGAGTCACCATGCTTAGGAATCCATACAGCAGAATGATCGATTCACCATAGCTTTAGGTGATCAAGGCCTGTATTCATGTTGACTGAGTAAAGCAGACATCTCCGACTCTGTCCTGGCCCCTGGCTTCCTGTCCCATTCCAGAGCCCAACTATCGCTCTTTCAGTTGCATTTTCCAAGGTATGCATACTTTTAGAAGTCTGTGTTTTATTGCCTTATAGCATTGTGCCTTTCCTGTTCCGTGCGGAAAGCCCTATTCTGGAGAAAGATTACATTTGTGATAAAGACTTTTGAGAGTTAAGTCGGGTATTAAAGCAGTCATTGTGTTTTCAATCGAAAGCCTGGCTGTTGCAATTGATCTTAAGTCCTGCATTAAGTAGAGTATTTTCTTTTAATATTCTTTGTCTTAAAAAGTGTGGGATTGGGTTTCTTAAAATGTTGTAACTTCATATATATTCCTTTGATTTCTAAAGCATAGTCCTTCAAAGAAAAACAGAGTTTAGCAGTTTCACAAGTCCTCATAAATGGAACATTATAGCCACCAGGCTCTTCGACAAATGATCACCAAATCATTTTTCTCCGGTTTCCCTTCTCTCTCTAAGCCCTCTGTTTCACTTCTAACTCTTTTCAGATTGTTTTCAACTGGGGATCTCCCAGTCACCTCTAAGGCCACTTATTCCTAAAACTACCTTTTAACTCCTATTTGAGGAAAATGAAGATATTTTTGTGCAGGCTTATCATTCCAAGTGCACACCTGACACCTGTCTCCCTTCCTCCCCACCACCCCATATCTAAGTTGTCACCAGATCTCAGCAAACTTACTTCCCTACCTGTCTCATCCCTTCTTTTCCATTTCATAGAGAGGAAACCCTTCATAGAGGGGAAAAAATGAGCATCTGATTATTTCCCACATGCTCCACGCTACACTTTTTTATTTCATCCTTTTAGTTTTGTGCAGCTATCATCATGAATTGATCTTCACAGTTTAGGAGACTGAAGTTCTCAGAAATTTTAGACATCAACCAAAGTCACACAAACAGTGGTTTTAGACGTGGGATGAATTGTAACTATCCAAGTTCAAATTCAAGTCCACTGTCTTCTCCACTGCTCTGGAGTTCGAGTTACTGCCCAGCCTAGCCACGCCATGTGCCTCCATGGTACCACCTCTGGGCAGAGGAGCCAGATTCTCTTTCTCTCTGTTTTTTCCAAATTCATGAATCTCCAGTTCAGTCTCTCCTCCAGCCTGGTCCACTCCCAGGACTGGATTAATTATGTCAGGTGTCTAGTCTGAAATTCACAATGATGCGTGGTTGCTTGCTCCAAAAACTCTGACCTATTTTTTCATTCTGTCTTTAAGTCAACTGTTCTAGAAAAGTGTATCTTCTGCTACCCAAAATGGTCTCCACTCCTTGTAGTCGATGTGAGGGGGACACAGTGGGCTCTGGGGTCAGTTTGACCTGGGTGTGCATCACTGCTCATCTCCTTCCTAGAAGGCCGTAGGCAAAGTTTTTGCCATCATCATCTGTAAAACAATGACGATAAACTCACTTCAGGTTGGCTGTTGGGGGTGCATGTACAATGCCAGCTATAGTGAGGGTCTGGCAGGCTCTCGAATGGAGCTGGAGGGCAGTCGCAGTAAGACCGCTATCTGGACCTCAGTTCACATTCCTCTTTCTTTATAAAAGGCTCCGGCCTGATTTTATCTGCCTCCTCCTATATCAGTTAGCCTCTCAACAGTTCATTTAGCAATTTTAATTATGTAGTGCCTCTGGACACTGCTTTGTGGTCTTAAAAATCCTTCTGGAAATGCCTCCTCGAGAGTTGTTAATTCCTGCTCTAATGGACTGAAGTAGTTCAAAGGCAGGACGAGGTCTAACGCATGTGATATATTGCCTGGTGCCTGATATGTAACCAACTGCTCACAGACTTTTTTGATTCAAAATTATAACTCTGTTTAAGTACAGAGACGCTCAGTGCTCACACTTAGTTGTGTCTGACTCTTTGCATCCCCATGGACTGGAGCCCACCAGGCTCCTTGGTCCATGGGATTGCCCGGCAAGAATACTGCAGTGGGATGCTATTTCCTTCTCCAGGGATCTTCCCAACTCAGGGATAGAACCCACATCTCCTGCATTGGCAGACAGATTCTTGATCACTGAGCCACCAGGGTTCGTAGTTCTGAATGTGAAATATATTGCAGAGTAAACTTTGAAGCTCCAAAAAGTCTTACTATCCAGCACTTGTAATAAACCTGTCTATTAAACAGTGAACAATCTTAAAACATGACTGGTGTATATATTCATGTTTTATTTTCTTAGAATACCTCCAAGTTAGGAAATATTGTAATTTTCTTCATAACTATTATTTTCTAGGCCTAACTTTTTTTTCTTGGGCAGATTTTCAGTTTTCTTCATTGCCTCTTCAGTCTCAATAACTTTTTCTCCCCTCCTGGCCAGATTTTCCACTGGGAGTGTTTGGTGGGGAGAATGGTGCTATAAAATAAGCCTGAGGAAGAGTCAGGGATCCGTTTCAGAGACAAAAATGTGGTGGCTAAACATTCTGTTAATTATGGGTCCTTTAGCTTTATTTAGTCACCCCATATTCAGATCCAGTTTTTAAAACTCTATACTTTAGCATTTTAACTGGAGGTTTGGGGACCTCCTCCTTCCAAAATATAAGTATTTGTGAAATAACTGTTTGAAACACATTGTAGGCAAGTTTCACCTGCCAAGGTGTGTGTTCCATCCTGAAGTCACATTTAAATGGCATTTGCAAAGTTTATTTCTGAACAAAATGTGTGCTACTAATTTGGGCAATATTTTGCCTATGTGGAAAAGCTATTTGTTAAAATATTTACTTAAGGAAAAAAAAAAGTCTCCTTGGTCTGCAGGCTTAAAGTTGTAAAACTGAACTGCATGAGATCCTTTGGAAGAAAGCTTCCCAGGGGAATGGCCTTATTCCTTCTTGGGTCAGGCGATGGGGTGAAGGGTTGGAAACCACATCCCCCAGCTGTTGAATCCCCTGCTCAGTGTGTTCCTTCTCTGCCCTGTGCCCTCCTCTCCCTTGTCTGGGAGGTGATGCTAGACAAAACCCCAAAAGGTATAGAGGTGCAGGCTGACTCGGCACACACCTCTGTTGGGATCCAGCAACGCAAAATGAACTTTCCAAAGAAAAATTTTTTAAATTCAAACATTTTCAAGGCTATTTGAACATTCAAAACTAGAATTCTATAGGGAAAGACTGGGGACCAGTTAGGATTCAGTCAGTAAAACCATCTGTATACATAACATATGTTGCATGCAGGCAATCTTCAATTTAAGCCAGGGTTGTTTTCCAAACAGTTCCCTTGAAAAATATTTCAGAGTGTATTTTTTCCTCATTAGACATAAAGCTATGTGTGGGAAGTCCTCTGGCAAACAGAGCCTGTTTAACCCGTATTATACCTGAAAAGCAGTTCAGGTCATTTGGGTGGCCAGTTGCCAATACTAATATTCTTCCCCACTGTTCACATAAACAATTGCAGTTCCAACATTTGTAGAACTGCTCACAAGTAGAAAATGTAGAAAATGTGGCGTAGACATCTTTATGAGGCCATGTATCTTGATATCAGAGTTTAGAGAGACACATATTCGCTATGAATATAAAACTATAGTCATACAGACTTGAGTAATTGTGTATAAGGTTGAGTCAGGAGAGCTTCATCAACATACCAAAGCAATAATAGAAGCACATTGCAATTATATAACACTTTCAAGTCTGATGTATTTATAATTTATGCCAGTTTGAATTTTCAAACTCTTAGACCCAGGCATTTTGATTTACTTTGTGCAAGAGCTGAGGCGGAATGCTTTGAAATGAGCAGTAAGATGGGGCCTAGTACCCTGAGGGGAGAATGAAAAGCCCATAAGAATGATGGCCTATGTGGGCCTCATAGGGAGAGGAGGAACAAGTACAGAAGGATGGGCCAAGGACTTCCTGGTGGTCCAGTGGTTAAGGCTCTGTGCGTCCACTGCAGGGGGCACAGGTTCGATTCCTGGTCAGGGTACTAAGACTCTGCATGTTGAGTGGTTCTGCCAAAAAAAAGAAGAATGGTTTGTAGAAAGAAGGAACATGTATATCATGATAGTCCTCCTCCCAAGTACATCCCAAAGTGAAAATGGGCTGGTTTTGGTAACACTTGGTTGAAAGAAAGACAAAGGGGAGGGGAAGGAAATCTTTACCTTTCAAGTTGCCATCTTCCCAAACAGGGTTACCTCTTGGTCTCTGAGACCTATTCTTCTGTAAAAAGCCTGATAACCTATGATTAGATCCCACATTTGAGAATCATTATAGCTTCAAAGATCCTGATGCTGGGAAAGATTGAGGGCAGGAGGAAAAGGAGGCGTGACAGAGGATGAGATGGCTGGACGGCGTCACTGACTCAATGGACATGAGTTTGAGCAAGCTCCAGGAGATGGTGAAGTACAGGGAAGCCTAGCGTGCTGCAGTCAGTCCATGGGGTTGCAAAGAGTCAGACATGACTTAGCAACTGAACAACAAATGGCTTAAGAAGCTTTTACATCCTAAGTTGGGAACCTTCTGTACCATTAGAACCTGGAACACATTTTCTTTTATGTAAGTAAACAACCGTTTACCAGGACTCTTTTGGAATATGCTCTATTTTTAAATTGGTTCTGCTCATATGTGTGGAGTTAAGTGAGCCTGAGAAGCAGAGTCAACAGCCAGATTCTCATGGGGAGAACTTGGGTAATTTTCCTTTGAAACTCAGAGAGCTGTTGTACCTCTCTGTACACCTTGAGGTCAATCTCAACTGTGTGTTTCTTAGACACAAAATAAAATTGCTAACTTTTTAACATTTACGATTTTTATGAACATAGTTTTCCTATCTGAGAAGCTTTAAACACTTATGAAAATAATTATGATGCTCTTGGGGTCACCTTAGAATACAAAAAACGGATGGTTAGAGGTTCATTGACATGACCAACTGACCTGCCGTGAGACATCGAATGCTTTAATTTATTTTTCTTCCTTCATGATCGTTCTTCTGAACATCTTGAAAGACATCCAAGAGAACTTTCTCTTCTAATTATTTCCAACTATTTCTCAGAAGTTCATTCAGACGTACAATTAAACAAACCATCCATACTTTGGGAGCACCGATTTAAACATCAAATGTTTCCATTTACATATAGAAAGAGGATTAATTATCTCTCCCCACCACCAGATTTTAATCTTAAAGGCAAGTTATTAATTTTGCTCCCTCTTGTATGCTGAGCAGCTGCTCAGTAAATGGGTTAAATAATATGGTATCTTGATTCAGGAAAATGTGGTTCCCAAATGAACCATTTAGGGAAAACAGGATGTGACTGTGAGTAGAAGAGATGAGGAGGTAGATATCTCAACAAAGCAAGTTGTTAGAAAGGAAGAAGTGGAAGGTAGATTCTGGGTAAGCAACCAACAATGCCCATGAAGCAGGCTATTATACTTAATTGTTGCACTCTTATTCCAAATTAAAGATTAGTGTATTTGTAATCTTTTCATCCCTGCCTCTTATCCCTACATACAATTGCAGACTGTCTCTACTTCTACAAACTTCCTCAAGTTATTTCTTGGCACCTTGGAGGGACGGGGAGCACAAATCTTATTATGAACAGCTGTGGTGTCTTCATCTTCTGATCTAAGTTGCTCAGCTCTCCATGACTGGGAGGTGCCCGAAATCCAGATAATACTGCCATCCAGAATCACTCATGCACAGAGCCTACCCTGGGACAATTGGTGCTTTGTTCTTTGGAACATGTGCCAGAGTCATACTATATTCTGTGCTGAATTGGGCCAGATGCTTCTAATACCTTGTGGAGTTTTAAGTGAAAATTACTTTCTGCTCTTGATTTCTCTGTCTTTAGAACTCAACCATAAACTGTAGCGACAGGGTCTGAGGACAGTAGACCAATAATTGAAGGATGGCTTCCATATTTCTACCTTGGATAGCTGGGTGGGACTAGGTCATAACCTGGAGAGCAGACTCCTTGTGATATTTAGCATCCAAGTTATGTGTAGGCAATTTTGTTCCCTGTTTATCCTTTATAATGTTGTATCCATGGGAAAATAAGTCTTATTTCCACCCTGGCAGCACTCTGGGTAAAAGAGGCAAGTTATATAAATATAATGCGAACATGTACCATGGACAAAATGTATTAGGAGTGCCAGATGTTCCACTTTCTGCAGTCCAATAGAGTTGTAGTTGTCTGAAGTAAGCCAATATATTCAGATTGGAATATTGCCAAGAGAAAAAAGTGTAAGAACAAGGGTAAACTTGGCCTTCCTCTCAACAAGCTGCAGTCACTACAAGATAATATTGGCTTTCCCCTTCAGGGGCCTCTTTGGTCTGACTCTCTCATGCAGAGTCTCTTGTTACTTCTCCATCCCATAACCTCTCTACTACATTGGTCCATTCGCTGCTGACTTGGATCTGTCATCTTGTCTCTTCATGAAATGCCCTTCTTCTCTGCTTGGGGTAGAATTCAACCCTCCAGATAACCAATAAGCCTAATGTTTCTACCCCTCTCTGTGCTCACCTCAGCCGTACCTGGGTGTTAATTTTAGACATCTAAAAGATCCTAAATATCTCCTGTTTGCTTATGAGAAACTTGAGGCATGAAGAAAGTTGGTGTCACCACCAAATTTGGGCAGCAAGTTTATGTCAGAGACTGAACTAGAATCAAGAAGTCTTGTCTTCTAACCTGGTATAGTTGCCATCATACCCACTGCATTTATAAAGTTCTTTAGTTTTTCTGCAAAGAGGTATGTATATAGGTACATACACACACACACATTTTTTAAACTGATGAGCAATAAGAAAGATGGACTTTTAAAAATTGACTTACTATTTATTAGTCTATTTAGATCTGAGAATGCCATTTAAATCTCACAACATGAAAATTAAGCCTGTTTAAGCATATATTAATGCTGGGTTTGTATAACCTTTGGTCACCTAACTATTAAGATTTCAAGTTTCTAGCATCCCCAGCTATGGGATCATCAGACTTTTAAAATCTTGCACTGCTGTAGACATGACTTTTAAAAAGAATTTCAACATGTCAACTTTATGGGTAGTAGTCAAGGATTGGCACTAAGAAGGCTGCTTGTTTCTGTTATGTGTTCAATTGAGTCTTTGTGTTTTCATCAAACTTATAAGAGACAGCATTATGGTGTCTTATTCTAGTACTAATATGGGATTTGGGGAGAATGGGTGGGTATCTGCTTGTAACACACAATCTAACATTACAGAGTGTCTCGGGAAAGACTAGCTTGAAGCGCAACTTCCAGTGACAGTCTCCCAGAGTATCATTAATTTTCCTTGTTCAAAGCAGTCTAGTTTTTCCTATTTGCAACAGATGTGTCTAAACAATATATATTATTCACTCAAGCAGAAATATTTTCCTGCTAAAATGACCTAATATCACATGGTTTTTCTTGTGTGTAAGGAGCATATACTGCTTGGGGACATTTAGAGAAACCAAATTCAGATGTGTGGAAAGATATGAAGTGGTGAAAAGCAGAACTGACCATCCTTTAGAGCTAAAGGTGATATGAAATCCACCAACAGTAACAAGTACAAATTTTGTGCGTTGTTGAGTGCTACCTGTCCCTTGAAAAGATTTCTCAATCAACAAGTATAAAGGGTTGCAAGATCTCTTGGGTTTTTGTGAAATGTGTATCTAAAGAGACATAGAGACCAAAGAAGTATTTGAAAGTTGACTTGTAGACAATAGTGACTAAAATATTTATACACAAATAGGCTTCTTTCCAGGAATATGGAAGGGAAGATTGAATCAAAAAGCTATTTTTTTTCCAGCTGGTTTTTGAGGGCTTTTCTGTGCATTGGAGAAGGCTCAGGGTGCCTATGTATTGTTGTGTCCTGGTGCTTCCACACGGGCTGGATGTGAATCTCATTGCTCTCTGTCCTGCCAAGAAAGCATGTAAAGCATTGGCTGCCCTTCCTGCAACTTTTCTGAAAACAAAACAAAAGTTATCCTGGGAGCATTAAACACCAGAACACCTTCTAGACAAAGTGCAAAGTGATTTGCTTCTTTACGGCTCCCTCAAATATCAGTCAACTCCCTGAAGTCTAGTTACAAAGAAGGAATTATGGTTTTCTCTAAGAGCCAACAGTTCCCTTTGTAAATTTCTGGACTTCATGGGGGTGATATTTTTGAGTTCTTCTACAATAAAATTTAATGGTCCATTTGAAAAAGTGTCCCCATATTGAGCATAGTTTCCATTTCAGGGTTGTTAGAGTCAATTCTTGAGTGCTAACCTCCTCTTTGATCTGTGGGGACCCACTGGTTTCCATGGAGTCTCGCTGGCTCATGACCAAGTGAGAGTTCAGCATTCCTGTCAGCTGGGGTGCAACGTTCCCAATCAGGTCCGACCTGAACTACTTGGACAAAGGACTTTAAAATCAGAATGCTTCATATGTCAGCCTGAAAATACGTTGATTATTTTGGGAGAAGAGCGTAGTAAAGGTCTAAAAATGTGTGTTTCTTTCATTTATTTAAATTTTGATGCATTTCTGGAAAACGGTTTTAGTCTTCTGATGACACAAAATCCATACTTTCTCCGTCCTCCTACTTTGTACGAAATAACACAAAGCAGAATATCTTATTTGACCTTAAATGTAAATATGATGAGAGCCAAGTTATTGTGACCAATATATTTCACGCATCTGGCAGTAATGTTTTTATTTTATGGCAGTGATGACTCAAAGCAATTGTTGATCCTAATTTATTTTTAAACCTTTTAGCTTAAGCCTTCTTCTTGGGGCTTTTTTTCTTTTCTCCCCCACCTAGTGTTGTATGATGGCTAAAATAAGATCACTGTAAACACCAACATTCATTTTTTTTAAGTCAAACATTTGGGTTGGGTTTTTAACAAAGAATAAACCCAGGACCAAAGCATAGAACTAGAAGAACAGTCCAAAAAGGCAACATTAAGGAACTGAGCAGGGCCACTATCTGCAGCTACACAGACCCGCTCTAATCCACATAGACCCATGCTAATCATGGACCCACCAGGAACAGAGTGCCCCCTGGAGTTGTGCCAACCTACCAGCCCTAGGACTACACTGTGGATTCAGGAGAGGTAGGTTCCTGACTTAGAGCTTGCCTTCAAGTAGAGGAGGATGGGAGCCCACAAGGCTCATAATTGTAGACAGCTGGGATTGTCTTTAGCGTGCAAAATGAGTAGGAGCAAAGAGAAAGAAAATATGACTTTGACTTGGGTTTGTGGGTGTTGTAGAGGCATTGATGGCATTTGTGCTCCTACAGAGGGCATTCTCTGGCCTACTTTGATGCCTGATTCCCCTGCAGTTACCACTGCTCAAATCCGCAAGGCTTCATTCTAGGGAAGAATTAACTCTTTAGCTAACGTGGAAAACCATGACATGTTCTTTGGGGGAAATGTTAATCTAAATTACTTTCAACACTCTACTTGATGTCAGAGTTACCCAAATCGTTCATTTAGATCCTTTTGGCAGAATCCTGTGAAGCAATTATAAAGAATGAGTCTTACACTCAATCAGGTTCTTACCAAGGTGTTCTCCATGTTGAAATCATGCTAACTCAGATTTTGACCTTGAAATGTATTTCTAATTTCCTTTTGAAACCATGCCTGAGATTACTAAGGGATTTTTGTATTTAAGGAAAAACATGACTTTATTAATTTTTATCCCTGCTCCGTCAATGAAATAGATGTTTATTTTTCTTCATAAACCCAATGGATTTTGATAGAAATATCAAGAAAAACCATCAAGAAAAATATTTTATATAATATTTTCACATGTGCTTATGTTCTAAAAGTAAATAAACAATGAGGAATCAATTTTCAAATATCAGTGATGTTGGTGGTATTTTTTTTTAAATAATTGGCTTAAATTAAGTAGCTTCACTTTTCATAGCTTCTCACTGACTTTTATTTCATTAACTGTATAAGGAATATGATCCATTTAATCATATTTTTAAAGACATGGATAAGATAAATGTGGGGTTTTTAACAAAAAATAAACCCAGGACCAAAACATAGAACTAGAAGAATAGTCCAAAAAGGCAACATTAAGGAACTGAGCAGGGCCACTATCTGTAGCTACACAGACCCCCTCTAATCTACATAGACCCATGCTAATCATGGACCCACCAGGAACAGAGTGCCCCCTGGAGTTGTGCCAACCTACCAGTCTTAGACCTAAGGGTTATTTTTTAAAGTTTTCACATTTTGGGGTTCATTTGGCAAACTTTTAGGCTCCCTAGTTGTTGGAAAAACCCTGGATCACACTACTTCTGTTAATCCCATCCTTCTAATTTATCCCTCATTCCCTCCCTTTCCCCTTTAGTGGCCATAAGATTATTTTCTGTGTCTGTGAAGCTATTACTATTTTGTATATAGGTTCATTTGTACTTTTATAAGATTTTACATATGACTAATACTATATAATATTTGCCTTTGTCTGTCTGACAATTCACTCAGTATGATAATCTCTAGATCCATCTATGTTGCTATAAATAGCAATATTTATTTCATTCCTTTTTAAGGGCTGTTGTTGTTCATGTTGGTCATGTCTGACTCCTTGTGACCCCATGGACTGTAGCACACCAGGCTTCCCTGTCCTTCACCATGTCCCAGAGTTTGCTCAAATTCATGTCCACTAAGTTGGTGATGCTATGCAACCATCTTGTCCTCTGTTGTCCCCTTCTCCTCCTGCCTTCAATCTTTCCCAGCATCAGGGTCTTTTCTAATGCTGAGTAATATCCAATCTTAGACCAGTCATCTGTTGATGGGTACTTGGGTTGTTTCCATGTCTTGGCTATTGTAAATAGTAAGAAGGCTTTTCAAATATACTGCTTATATAATTATGAACTGATTATATAGTATCAGTTATATGTGGAGTCTAAAACATAATACAAATAAACCAAATGAACCTATATAACAAGTAAGAACTAATGGCTTAACTAATGGTAAGAACTAATGGCTCCTTGAATCAATGGGATCCCTGATATTAAAGAAATTATGCTCTGGGGCACACAAAAATTGTGCAGATGTTATCAAGCGGCTACTATTTAAATAGTGGGAAAAGAGCATGTGACCTTAACTACCTTCCCCCTTCTTAACTTTACTACCTCACCTTTGATCTGAGTCTGTCTGCCTGGGTTCTCTCTATTCCATGGAGAAAATTAGACCTGAATCCAGCACGCCCACATGAATAAATCAGTATTACGAGGTGCTTTGCAGTGCTGTACAAATTCTAGAAATTGATGCTGCCTCCTCTGCTTTCCCCTTTGTTCCTTGAAGTTCCTAGGGGAAGCCAGAGGGCTTTTATATTGTTCGTTCATGGAGATGAGTGAACTTCAAAATTAAGGATGATTTTGCAATTGTCTTAGAAGTTGAATCCTTTGAAAAGATCTAATTAGTTGCTCATTGTAACTATAAGCCTATATTAAAGCTCTGTTTCACAAATAGTAACATTGAAGTGAAAAGAGAATACAGAAAATTTTAAGTCATTATTGCTTTGACACGTGTAATATAATTAGTATAAACTACTTAATACATAAATATATGGAGTAAATATACATAGTAAACATATAATATACATGCATTAAGTTTATTATACTGTATAAGACATATATGAAGAATGGTTTCAATTATTAAGTACTATTGAAGCATTGATGCATAAGATCTTCAGCTCTTTGTCAATGTACTATGATTTCTTTCCTTTGAATCTTATGATGGAAACTCATATCAAGGACTTTAGAATTAGAAAAAAAATTTTAAAGGTGATTAATGTAGGTGTAATGCTCTTTTTTTTTTAACAGAAGTAAATGACATAAAAGCCCTTCATTATTATGGACTCAAAAAATCATCCTCTACGCCTTTCCAGAAGTGAAGTACAGGCACAGCCCAAAGTAACTGCACTTTTAGTTGATAAATCAAAGAATGAAAGAGAAAAACAAGATGTTTGTTGTTTCTTTGTAGATGCTTAAGTTCACTTCCACACATAATTTTATGGTGAGAGGTGGGTGAGAACTCCTCAGGTTTCTAGTTTGGGTGAGAGGAAGGAGTACTCTGATGGATAAAAAGGAAGATAACCGGTCCTTCCTACAACCCTCCTTTTTCTCTTTTAGTGTTTCTGCAGGTAGACACACAGCATGCGTGTGTGCTTCTAACTAGCAGGGAGTAAATAATTCAACATTTGCTGCTGCATATCAACTCTCTGCTTATTTTCCCCCTCAAATTACATATTCTGGCAAGGTTTCTCACTTGTTAAAACATTTAATTATTATGTTTGGCAGTCATGGTTGGTTGCATTATATAAACAGATGCCTACTTCAAACATCAAAACTGATTTTTTTCATAGTCTGCCAGAAAGCGAGACTATTTGATGTGCAGTTTGAGTGCTCTATTTCTGATTATATAATTTAGGTCTGGGAATAGAATTCTGGCATTTGTCTGCAGTCTTTATGGCATAGAAAATTAACCTTTAGCCTCCTCTTTAAAGGGCAAATCATCTTGGATAAAAGTTCCAAAACCACTATAAGGTGAGCACCATTCTATTAAAAGAGACTTCTATCTTCAAGCATGTGCGCGTCAAGGACTGCATTATTTGTAAACAACTCTGGGTATTCTGTGACCTCTACAAAGCTGTGGCTAAACTCAGCTCCCCATCCTAGTCAGTGTTTAGATGAAGAGTCTGCTAGAAAAACTTGCTTTTCTTCTGCCTGTCTGTAGCCAGTGCTTGCAATTAGATGCTGAAATGTACTTAAGAGCACTTCCTAGGACACTAGATTCTCATTTAAGGCATATATCCACCTGTAGTCAAATAAAATTTAGGTATCCAAAGCGCTTAATGGACTGTTTTCTTTCTAAACTCAGTTTCTAGAAGAAACCTTCCCTCCCCATCACAGACACAAACTAGTTAGACATGAGGGATGTATTTAAAGAGAAAAGATAAACCTCCAAAAGTGTGTTGTGCAATTAGTTCTCATCCAGCCCTGTCCACCTTCTTCTCCTCCCTGAATTTAGTCAATGTACCTGGTAGAGTTGACCCTGAGGCAAAACAGAGTCTGACTCATCAGAGGGAGGCTAAATTATAGTTTGGACACCATACTTACTTACTGAAGTGGGAACCTGTATGACTTAGAAAAAAATTAGCAAGAGTTGAAAGAGTTTTTTATTGTTAACTCTAAAATGACCAGAAAGTTCAGTTAAGTAGAACTTTTCATCTCTTGAGTTTTGGGTAATTGCTGTTTTACTTAATAACAATGACAGAACTGATGACCTCAGAGGCCAAACCCTCTCTCCTCTGACTTCTCCAGAATCAGCTTGCTACTAGGAAGTTTTAGAAGCTCATGCGAGAGTGATATCCACTGAAATGAGGAGTAGAGAGAAAGCTGGGTTCAATCTCTTGTTACAAAACAGAAATAGACACACAGACTTAGAAAGCAAACTTGTGGTTACCAAAGGGGAAAGGCCATTGGAGGGTAGGGGTGGGATAAATTAGGAAATTGGAGTTAACAGATACATGACTATAGGTAAAATAGATAAACGTGGACCTACTATATAGCATAGGGAACTATATTCAATACCTTGTGATAACCTATAATGGAAAAGAATATGGAGAAAAGTATATTTCATATATGTGTGTGTATGTGTGTGTGTGTGTGTGTGTAACTGAATCACTTTGCTGTATACCTGAAACTGCTGCTGCTGCTGCTGCGTCACTTCAGTTGTGTCCAACTCTGTGTGACCCCATAGACGGAAGCCCACCAGGGTCCCCCGTCCCTGGGATTCTCCAGGCAAGAACACTGGAGTGGGTTGCCATTTCCTTCTCAAATGTGTGAAAGTGAAAAGTGAAAGTGAAGTCGCTCAGTCATGTCCGACCCTTAGCGACCCCATGGACTGCAGCCCACCAGGCTCCTCCATCCATGGGATCCTCTAGGCAAGAGTACTGGAGTGGCTTGCCATTGCCTTCTCCGATACCTGAAACTAACACACTGTAAATCAACTATTGTTGCTGTTTCGTCGCCAAGTCTTGTGCAACTCTTGCGACCCCATGGACAGGGTTTCCCAGGCAAGAATACTGGAGTGGGTTGCCATTTCCTCCTCCTGGAGATCTTCCCCACCCAGGAATTGAACCCACATTCCCTGTGTCTCCTGCATTGCAGGAGGATTCTTTACTGGCTGAGCCATTGGGGAAGCCTATAAATCAACTATATTTCAATTTTAAAAAGAAGAAAAAGAAAGAAGCTCTTGTTACAGATTATTGTAGAACTAGGTTTTTGGTGTCTGGATTTCGCTTTTATTTTAAATTGCACGATGCCAGATTGCACCTCATACCTCTCCTAGAAAAGGTACACACAAACTGGGAACTGTTTTCTGTTTGGAAATGGGAACCCGAAACTTTTGTTGAGCTGATGACGTGACGTAGCTGACACATGTAGCAATCACGGGCAATATTTGAGCAGCAGGCGGTGTGGGCAGGCGCTTCACAGGCTTTGTGATTTCCTGGGTGCCGCCCTGTCTGTGATAACAGCCCCTGGCAGCTCCTCCTGCTCATTCTTGTACCTTTCACTACACTATCCATTACGTGCTTGGGGAACTTGGCCAAGGTCACACAGCTCCTAAGTGGCAGAAACGGGACTCACCCCCAGACCTGCCAGACACTGTGTCTTCCACACCTGCCCTGTCTCCAGTGTGAGTTCTTGCACAGACTCGTGTGTTCTTGCCCTTTCCTTCATTCCCTCATGCTATCCAGGTGGGACAACCTCATCTTTCAGTTTTTTATATTTATAACCCATTTGAGGGTTTTTTTTTATTCCCTTTCTTTTTCATGGAAAATTCATTTGTATTCTGTTAAACTTTGGTGACATTCTAGGACATCCTTGATGCATTTAACTAGGTTCTCAGCCACTTACCAGGTATTTGATCCTGTACAAACTCTTCAGCCCTTCTGAGCCTCAGTTTTCTCCTCTGTAATGTGGGTGTAATATTATTTTTCATGGTTTAAGTAAAGCACCTGGCACGGTGCTGGTGTACACCCTTTCTGAGAGTTTTGGTTTAGCCTCTTGTCTGTAATGATAAAATTTATTTCCCTTAGTGGAAGGTTAAGCACAGGATAATTTGAATTTAAGACAATAAAATTAGATAGTAAAAATGAGCCCACATAAACATTTCTTACAGATATCATACAGATGAATCGAGTAAAAACTAGTAAAATTACTAACCACAGGACATAACATGAAAGAAAAATTCTCTAAGATTCAGACCACATACCATAAAAAAATATGTGTACCTCAACAAATTCTCAGCAATTAAAGAATTATGGATTTGGAGTAGCACAATTTCAGCTACAAAAGGGGAAATTTTTGTTGAAGGAAATGACTGTTGAAAGGGAAAGGTGGGAAAATGTGTGTGTATATATATATAATGTAATATAATTTAAAAGCTTTAAAGATTAAAACAGAATGAAAGCTACAAAATGAGAAAATATGCATGGCAAACTTTAGAGACTTGATAACACAGACAGGTTTATGTCAATGTGAGCACAATATCAGACTGTAATTAAATAAGGAATGGGTCCAAGGAAGCTTTCAGCTGTTTCACCTAAAATAAAACAAATAGAAAATTAAATTTGTATATTCAACAAATCTTAAAATGAATTTTACCCCTACCAAGTAAATGAAACTCCAAGGCCAAATTTGGAAAGGTTGTAAGGAAAAGAAAAATATCCTCATGCACTATTGCTGACAATGTAAATAGATGATCTTTTTGGATAATACCTGGCAGTGTATAAATAGTAGGAATTATCAAAGTCTTCCTCTTTGAGCCAGCAGTGCTCTTCCTGGGAATTCATCCCAAGGGTATCATGAGATAATCACTTATTAAGTCACTGCAGTGTGAGAAGCTGTGAGAAGCAGAGATGGAGGAGATAGACTCTCATCTGACGGAACAACTAATGCAATTTAAAGGCACTAAAATAGTACATGTTCAAAAAAGTTCTCAGAGCATTAATTATAATGGGGAAAAATGCAGGGTAGCCTCATTCTGAGAATGGGGAACTCATCGGTTCCCTGAATCACCTGCTGTCCCAAGACTAAAACTCCTCCGTTCTTCTATGCGTACCCCTGTGAGCCCCATGGTGCCCCCACCATAGGTCTAAACTACCCTGATTCCTCTCTCTGCTCACTCCCAACCCCATGGAATCAATTCCCAAGCCACACGCATCCCCACTCCAGCTGCCTGTACCCAGGCCACCAGCATCCCTTTCCCATCTGGCCTTTATCTCCCACCTGCACTCTTACTCCCTCCAATGTGTTTTCCAACTTCAGTTAGTGTCTTCTTTTCAAAATGCAGATCTGATCATGGAACTTAGCTTCAAACCTTTCAAAGCTTTGTCATTGCTTCGCTATAAACTCAAACTCTGTTTAAGATATTCATGGCCTGGTTCCTGCTTACCTCTACAGTCTTGTCTCTTATTTTTCCCCTTCTTTGCACCACACACACACACTCACACACACACACTCACACACTCTCACACACATAGTCACACACACACACTCACCCACACACATTCACACACACTCTCTCACACTCACACACTCACTCACACTCACACACACTTTCACACATACTCACACACTCACTCACACACACACACTCTCACACACACACACTCACTCACACACACACTCACACTCTCACACACACACACACACTCACACACTCACACACACTCTCACACACACACAGTCAAACACACACTCACACACACAAACACACACACACACTCACACACACACACTCACACACCAGTCTACCTCACTACATTGCTTGCAGTTCCCCCAAACAGACACCTTGGGTCTTTGCAGGCGGCAGGCCCTATACCTCACCTCATTCTGAAATTCCAGGCTGTTCTATCTATTCCTGTTTGTTCTTCTGAATTCAATTCCTGTGTCATCCCCTTCAGGGCATCTTCATGATATAGGCCACTTTCTAATATACACAGACACAAGATGCGGAGCCCACCTGTGTTCACAGCATCTGACTACCCCTTGTGTAGAATACTCTTTATTGGAAAAGAACTTCTCAGTTCTGAAAACTCATGTCCAAACACTGTTTTCCATTTAACTTGAGGCAAAATATATTATCCTATTTAATCTCTAATATGGTGAGTTGTAACACTATCTTTTATACTATTTTGTTGGTAGTGGTAGCTACAAACCATTTTAAATTATGTAAAAGAATTGTATTTAAGGTGGGAGGTGAAAGAGAGGTCTCCTCAAGAAGGAGGTGATCCGGTTGAAGCTGCATCTCTCCGAGACTGCCCAAATCCTGTTAATTAGAAAATTTAGTAAGTCAACTGCTCATTAACTTAAAACTCTATTTTCAAATGTTTCCAGCAAGAGTAAAGAGGGGAACCTTTTAAGGTTTTTTCAGTGTGTTCCCTTGTCTTTAATGTAAATAGTATTTGTGACTCCTTAAAGGTTGGTATGAGTATTATCTGATACTTAGAGACCAAATGGGGCCCCCCAAAAAGTAAATATGTTTTCTTATTTTTTCTAGTCAAATATTTAAAAAACTGCTTTTAATGGACACCTAAACTGAGCAGTGCCTGAAAAAACTTTAATAATTCTATATAATGAGCATGGAGACATCTAACTTATTATGCCATTAAGAACTCTTCACATGTAAACAAGAATTATTTCTTAACAGAAAAAAGTCCAGGCTAACTTCAGATGCCATAGTAAACAGAAATTTTTGTATTTGGTTCAGCCTGAATTATCCACCTTGACCCAATCAAACTGATGGAAGCAGCAGGAATTACTTTTGTGCAGACAGGAATAAAAACTAATCCTGGTCAGTCAGCACCTTGTAATTAATCCACCTACTCGTTTTAAAAGAGAGAAATGTTGGCACTTCCCTGGTTTAAGGTTCTACACCAATCTAATATAGCATTCTACAACTATACAGGGTTTGATTTCAGGGTAGAATTACATATAACAAAGGTTTTGCTATAACAGATGGTTATTTCCAACTGCCAAGTATTGAGGTTTTCTTGGGAATCTGTTCTAACCATCCATAAGCAAATTTATGAGTAAATGAATTAAAGACAAAACATGGAGTTATCTTTTAAATTTGGCGTGAAAACCTGGGCTTTAACATACTAGCTTAACATTGATATTGTGGTTTTTAAAACCTGAAATCTCTGAATACCAACTAATTGTAAACTGGAAGTCAGTCCAAACAATATCGCCTTTCATTTCTGAAAAACAGGTAATAAACCACTAAAAAAAAGGTACAACAGTGTTAATAATTTTATAAACCAGTATATTAAACAAATTCTTTTAAAGTTGCCTATATAAATGAAGGTTCTATGCTAAGGGATAGTAGCCTCACCTTACTTTAATGTAGAGGAGAAAATAAATGTGGAAATCACCTTTGCTATATTAAGTGTTTGGCATAAGAAGGCTCCATTGCCTTTTCTTTATTCTAGTTGCTGTGTTTTTAATAAAATGCACATTTAGCAGTTTTTAATATATTTTCACCTAGGTTTTAATCTTGAATGAATACTAAACTGCAAGGAGGTGCTTAGTCATCTGATAAACTTCTGGAGCTTTATGGCTGTATTCAGCAATATTGGTAGGATTTCTAGGGGAGCAGAAGATGTGAATCTTAAATCTAAAGAGGAGATCAATACCAGCAGCCCACCTTTCACCACAGTGCTCTCTTTGAAGAATCCCTATAATAAAGTAGGTGTCATAAAGTAGATCATACTTACCCCTGGGAATGTTTTTATAATTACCAGGTACTTTTTAGATCAGATCTTAGCATCTAATTATAACAGTAGCATGTTTTTAAACATTACAAAGACTGTGATAGAAGTGTCATGCACACTCATTGTACCAAAGTCCCAGCGTACTATAGTTGTTCATTCATTCATCCCACAGATGCTATTGAATATGTACTATGTTCCAGGCTCTATTCCAGGCTCTGGGGATTTGACGTGGGCAAAAAACACATGCCCCCTCCCTCATCAATATTACAGAATAGACTAGTAGCAGAGATGACTATAAACCAAATATTCATTGCAAATTATAAACACTAGAAAGGAAAAAATGTACAGGCACTGCCTTGAGGAGGTGGTCCTTTTAGAGAGCTCTGACAGATCAGTAGTAGCTAGTGGGGAGATGGTTATGGCAGAAAAACAATGTGGAGAAAGCATGAACCTCTAGAGAAACTTAGAGAAGAGTGGTGAGACTGGACGGGTACAGAGGCCAGTAAGGTGAGTAAGGAGTCAGAAACTGGACTTTTGAGGTGTTGGAGGCCATGTCGAAGATTTGGTTATTGTCCTCGAAGAAATGAAAAAGCTTGGGAGAGTTTTCCGTTGGTGGGATAAGGGTGGGGTGACATCAGATTTCCAATTTACAAAGTTTGTGGTGCAACGGTCCTACACCCTCCATGAGGGACATTCTATTAGTACAAATGATAGATGAGCAGGGTAAAGATAGAGGAAAGTAAGTGCCATTTGAGAGAGAGTTGTGCGTGCGATCTCAGTTGCTTCGTTCGTGATCAACTCTTTGCAACCCTGTGGACTGTAACCTGCCAGGCTCCTCTGTCCATGGGATTCTCCAGGCAAGAATACTCGAGTGAGTTGCCATACCCTCCTCCAGGGGATCTTTCCAATCCAGGAATCAAACCTGCATCTCCTATGACTCCTTCGTTGCAGGCAAACTCTTAAAAAAAAAAAAAATTGGAGGTAGTAATAGTTTGACTTTCTGGAGTAAAAGTGGAAAAGATGATTCCAGAATTTCTGGCTGGTATATCCCTGCAAATGGGAGTAACATTCCCTTTCCTGTGAAATTTCAAATCTAAGATATCAAATAGTCACTTAGATGTACTGGTCTATTGCTCAGGTGTTTGGGCCACAGGTAAAAATCAGTGATTGAATGGTCCTGCAAAGGAAACTGAAAAGGGCTGTCAGTATAGGTGGGAGGAAAAGCAGGATTATAAGAAATTGAGGTCCCCAGGGGAATATAGAGCTTCAGGAAGAAAGGAGTGGCCAAAAGTGTCAGGTGCTGCCAACGAGTCATAGGAGAAAAAGACTGATAAATACCAGTGGGATCAGGAAGCATCTACACAGAGCTGCTCGGGTGGTTGCAGAGGGTGAGGGGGAAACTGGATTGGATGAGTTGGGGAAGAAATGAAGAGAAGCACAGATAACCCATTTGTGATTTTTTTTACTAACCCTGACACTAACTCTTGAGGAGAAGAGACCTATAGCTGGAGGAGGGGGACACAGGGAGAGTCAAGGGGGCAACTTCTTGGATGGGCAAGTCTGAGCACATCTTCCTACTCTTAGAGCGGATACAAAAGAGATGCCCTGGACAGCTAATTAACATCTCTAAACAGCAAGACTTGCTTGTCTATATGAGAATCCAAGTTCTGTGTGAATTCACAAATACATTTTTGGAGGATTATCAGCATTAGCAGCTGATTATTAGCAACATGGGCAGATTTTTTTTTCCCCCGTGTGTGACCTCTATGATGCTCCAGACTGCATATACGGCTGCTACTGCTAAGTCACTTCAGTCGTGTCCGACTCTGTGTGACCCCATAAACGGAAGCCCACCAGGCTCCCCCGTCCCTGGGATTCTCCAGGCAAGAACACCAGAGTGGGTTGCCACCTCCTTCTCCAATGTGTGAAAGTGAAAAGTGAAAGTGAAGTCGCTCAGTCGTATCCGACCCTTAGCGACCCCATGGACTGCAGCCTACCAGGCTCCTCCATCCATGGGATTTTTTAGGCAAGAGTACTGGAGTGGCTTGCCATTGCCTTCTCTGTAGTATATACGGCACAGGGGGTTTATATTGTAGTGCTTGGTGGATTTGAGTACAGCATCAATTCAAGGCCATTCAGCCTAGCTTGTTGTTATCACTTAGAGATAAGAAATGAGGATAGAACATTGCACATGAGATGAGGCTCAAAGCTGTTCACCAGCTCACCCAGAGGCCAGTGGCATGACCATCAGAGCCAACAGTGGCACAAAACAATTTGCAGTAAATTGCAGGTAAACACCAGTGGCCCACACTTTGTACAGCATCTGCCAGAAGCATCAATCTTCAGGAGTTATTTTGTTTCCCAAATGCCACATCCTAGAGCCAACCCACTAGATGTTGGGACTTGGGGGAAAGGGCAATTAAAACCTTCTCCTTCCATCCAAGTTCTGAACCAATTTGGAATTTGAAACAAAGGAGCAAGGCAGATGGAGACTAAACCTCCACCTTTATTACCAATAAAACCAATGTTGGAGGCTGTGTCTTATACCTGTGAGCAGGTGAGCATCCTGATACTAAACTCAGCCTCAGAAACCTTCCCACCAGTGGGCTGAACAGGGACAACCCTCCCCACATAGAAGCGGAGCTTTCCTGAAAGTAAAGCAAAACTGGTGCCACCTGTGGGTAGGTAGCCCTCTGCCAAAAGAGTCAAAATCTAATTCCTGCTTCCTGCCCCCAAGATAAATGTGTATGAGGAGTCAGAGAGAGACCAGGAGCTCTTGGAGCCCTACTCAAATGGAAGAAAGTCTCCACATAGCCAGCCCTCTGCCCAGCAGCTTCTTCTTGAAAGAATAGTGGGAGGTCATATATTTGCTTGCAAAGAGTTAGACACGACTTAGCAGCTGAACAGCAACAACATATATTTGCTACAGACATGGAAGCTATTCTTGGATCTGGTCACTCAGTGCACATTTTTGTAGCTGACAGCCATATCATCACAGCTTGTCGTGCCTTTACACAATCAGCAGTTGCCAAGAGCCCTCTGTGTGACCAGAACCAGGTCCTGAGACATTAGGAAGAAGCATGTGGCCAGTTCGGCCCTCATGCTCTTCAGAAGGCAGGTGGGGGTGGTACTGATGTTTTGGAAATTTAGAAAATAGTTGGTAACTCATGGACATCATAGGAAATTAGAAGCAAATATCCGTGAGCTGAAGTTTATCATGAGACGTATATTGGCTTCTGCGGAGCCTTCAGCATGACTCTGGGTTTCCAGATCTGCTGTCTAAAGAGTGTGTTTCCTTCCCCGGTGTGCCCCTTTTCAGGAGTGGAGGGGGAGGGTGTCTTGTAACAAGTCTGATGTGGGGAGATGATCTCATGGACTCGCGTTGTCCTTCGCATCCTGGCGGGTGCACCGGTGGCCTCTGCGGGTCTCTTTCAGGAAGTGGATGTGTGGGACCTGGGAAGGGTGGGGTTGCCCTGCACAGGCAGGACATTACTCTTCTTCCTCTTCCTGACCGCGTTTCCCACAGCAGTCCTGGTCATTGCTCAGCTTCCTGTCGGGGAAAACCTTGGCTACTGAGCGTCCACCTGCCACCACCAGCAAAGAAGGACGACAGAAGGTGCCCTTGAGTCCACACAGACCCCCTGACAGTGGTACCCAGGGCCTCAGCCATCTGAAGTGAAGATGGAGCCAGTTTTCTGTTGTGTGTGTCGGGGGGCTGGTGAATGGGATAGGAAGCTGCTGCCTGGGCCAGTCGTGTTCTGGGCCAGAACACCCCAGGCGAGTGGAGTGTGGGGGTTCCGAGGGGCCCTGAGGTGGAGAAAAGACAAGGCAGTGTCATGGGACGGCTGCTGCAGCCAGGGTGGCCTTGGGAGATGAAGAAGCAAGGGGGCTTCTCGGGGGGATGAGGGGGCCAGGCAGCCCGATGCGTGAGGAGATAAGGGCTGGGCATTGATTTATTGTATCCAGCACACTACGAGCTGGTCACACACCTGGCTCCCCTGCTGTCACCAAGGTAATAAAGGTCCCAGACTTCGGGAAGCCCGCATTTAGGACCTCCCTGGCAATCCAGTGGTTAAGACTCTGTGCTTCCAGTGTACAGGGCGTGGGTTTGATCCCTGGCTGAGGAACTAGATCCCACATGCTGCAGGACGTGGCCAAAACGAATCAATTGATTAATTTTAAAAAAAAAGAAGAAACCCACATTCAAGTAAGTTTCTTTCTTCAGACCTTCCTTAATCCATCCAGGCAGGCAGGTCAAGTAAGTTTATTTCTTTGGACCTTCCTTCATCCATTTCAGGCTGGCAGGGAGAGCTAGGGAAAATGCAGGCTCCCGGGCAGTTTTAGACCTGGGAGAGCAGTCATTTCAGGGTGAGCCCCAGGAATCTGTATTTTATAAAATGTTTCTGATGCGCAGTGGATTTGAGGCAGCTGGTTGAGTGGGACAGATGGATGCCCCAGAGGGGGACAAGCGCTGTGGTTGTGAGCGTGAGGATTGTCTGAGAACAGAGGAGCTGTATACCGCCTTGAACGTGGAGGACTCGGGGCTGGCGCGTGGGGAGTGTTATTTCAGGTATCCACTGGCTCCATTCCTGCCTTTCTCACAGATCTCCATCTCACCTCAGTGACTGACAGCAGCTGTGCAGGGACCTCAGGGCCTGAGGTGGGGCAGTTTGCTGTACTTCTGACCCTGGCCCCTATGTCTCCCACCCTGGACTTCTGATTGGCCTCCTGGAGATAGGTGGCTGCTGTCTGCAGGGATCTCAGATACGTGGCAGGATCAAGCCCCAAAGAAGAGCTCCGTCCAGGGGCATTAGTGGCTCTTCATAGAGCTGATCACTTGCTTCTCAACATCACTGTGTTATCTCCACCACCTCACCCTGAGGATGAGGCCGGGCAGCTTCTGCTCATCCTGATGGGTTCCTGGAATCCCTACCAGCCTGCACTCCTAACGACCCAGCCTCCTACGACTGGGACAGCCTTCCACCGAGAGATGATTCAGAGTAAACACACACTGAGTTCCTGCCTCCTGACTCTGTCCCCTGAGGAATTCCAAGTGACTCTGGGCCATCCTCAAGACCCCTGCCTCTCGGCTAACACCAGACCCCAGGCTTGAGCACCAGGCTCCCCTGATGTCCACTCCCAGGGGAGTGTCCCCAGAAGGCAGGGTCAGCTGTCTTTGTGACTCTGGGGGCCACAGGAACTGAGAGACTGCTGGAGGCCTCTTTGCTCTTTTCCCAGGAGGGTGGGTAGTGTTGTTTCCTGAATGTCTCTCCCAGCTGATCCCGGCTGAGCCCTTGGTGGCAGAGGGGAGGGAGCTGCCCAGGGCAGAGGGAGCCCCTGCTCCACTGAGGAAGCGGGGAGGACACAGGACTGGTCCCTCTCAGCAAACACTGTGCCTCCCCAGAGTGACCCCACCTGTGCCTCAGATGTGTGTCTGAACTCCTCCTGAGGTCAGGAACGGAGAACAGAGATTATCAGCTTCCTGCTCTCAGGCCATTTCAAGTCCCTATCCTTCATTTCTACCTTCCCTCAGTCTGCCATGATACCACAGTTTTTCTACGGTTTGGAAAAGTCAAAATAATTAGCAAATGAGGGAAAGTTCAACTAAATGAATATGTAAAATATGTATCCCCAAAGCACTACTGCTTTTTAGTACACTGGAGGCTTTTTTTAAAAGTATTGGGATGATTGTGGAGGGATTTGGGGAATTTGCCTGCTTCCTACAAAAACAACCTTGATCTTATTAGATAAAGTGTAGCTGGGTAAGAGAAGTAGAGCAAAGTCAGGGAATGGATCATTCCATCTTCTCCATCTGTATAATCCATAGCAGTCATAAGGACAGAAAATAATGTCAAAAGACCCAGCCTGCCTACAGTTAATTCAGGCTGAGTAATTATAGTGCAACAAGGGATTCTAGAATTTTCTACTGCTTGCCCCCCCCCACACCAGGTTTAAGACAAGCATTGGTCTCTAAACCAATGTCCGCCTGGCATCTTGACCAGCAGGGGGCATAGGTGAGCAGTGTACTCTATGCCCAACACACAGGTCCCACCTTCTCAGTCAGAGGCAATTCCAACCAGCTCAGGAGACAGAATTAGGTCATCGGAATCAATTCATTTTTTTTTAAAGTTCTTGAGTATTTACATAATTGTGAAATTTTATTAAATTCCCTTAATCAACTTTCCTCATCCGCCAAAACCGATATAATTTTGTGACGTAAACACTCAGACATTAGAAATACTTTTCACATTTTCTAAACAAATTCTGTTTATCTAGACGACTGGTTCTCTTTTGGAAAAACAATTGCCCGAAAGCTGTTCCAATTTAGGAGAGAAAATAAGCTGGGAAAAGAGAAACAGATACACATGTTCATGCCCCCACCGCACATCTAGTCACTTTTGTCTGTTTGCTTGTAGGTCTGGGTTTTTTGTTTTGTTTTAATTTTATGGAAGTGTAGTTGATTTACAATGCTGTGTTCATTTCTGCTGTATAACAAAGTGACTCAGTTATATTTATATATTTTTTCATAATATTTTCTCTCATGCTTTATCTCGGGTACATTTAAAATAGTCATTTTTAAACGTTGAAAATGTAGGCTTTATTTTTTTAAGTGAAAAATGAAGAGTCAAAAGAACAAATCACTTCCCTGCAGATCGGCACTTCTGTCGTACCGAGCATCCTCTGCTGTGGATGGGCTGTCTGCGTACCGCTCATCTGTTTCTTCCGTTTCCAGCCCTTGCTCGTCTCATCTCCCACTTTCCCTGGGCCTCCTGAACGAGGATCCGCAACACAGGATGAGTGTGTGGGTGGAGGCCGAAGGCGGGTGAACTGCCCGGACCTGTCTGTCTGGGGTGTAGCTCCATCTCAGGTGGACGGAATCCTCCCGACGGTAGCAGCCAGACAGGGCTGTCCACCCCATCCCGGTCACCCGGCAGGGCCGCGGCCACCTGGGGACATGCTGTCCACAACCATGGTGGGGGCTTTGGTCAGAGGGTGGAGAAATCGAAGCTCTCCTCGAAGGGCAGAATCCAAGCTTCTTATCCCTCAGAGCCAAGATGAAATTCAGACTCGAGGTAGGTTTGTGACTTTGCTATGACTGCATAGTTTTCTTTTTAAAGGGTTCAGGAAGGTAATAATGAGCTCACAAGCTTCCCCCCACACACACCCCCCTTTCAAAGAGAATTGGTACATCTTCAGTCCGTTTTTCTTCTCAGGTTATTATTAATTATGGCTAACTCACTGGTGGAAGGCTTATTTTCTCTTTTCCAAGTCAAAGACATAGAGACCTTCAGTGATTGCACAATGAAAGATCATCATCTCACCTATTGTCCTGTAAAAGCTTTTATTTTAACATGTATCCTGGTTCTATGATATGTATATTCGACTAGTAGAACAGAAAAGGTTTACCGGCTTTTGGCAAATTCTGGTCCAAATTGTATCACTTTGGTACTTCTGCTGTGGGAAGTGGTAAAAGTAGTTAGCTTCTGGGTTTCCTCATTAATATTTTTATTTTCTGTTACTCTTGTTTTGAGGCAGCAATGGAACTCGTGACCAAAATGTAGCTTGCCTGTTAACTTCACTCCAAAGGCTTTGGTGGCTTTTTTTTTGAAAGAAATTTTCTTTGGAATGAAAAACTTTGGAAATTCCTGACCTCGTTCTGTTCTGTCTAGACCTGGGACTTCTTAAGGATACTTAGAAGGGAACTCTTTGGTCTTGCTGATGTCTGACCTATGAGAGAAGCACAGAGCCAGCAGAGGAAGCAGGGATGAGCCCAGAAAGAATCGGCTCCCGGGGGCTTTCTGAGCTGGCCTGCTACCCCTCTGAGGGCTTCTATCTGACTCAGAGCTCTGAGAGGTTCCACGCAGTAATGGCTGACTATCCCTTCATTTCAACAAATGTGTACGTGCTGCACATTTTTCTAGATACTGACTTTCTCTAGTCTCTAGCTAACCTACAGTTGAGAGGTATGAAAATTCAATGGTACAATTTGTTTTGTTCTGATGATGGTTTCCGACCATAATTTTCACACTGATGGTATTCAAAATGAATCAAGTCAAGAGGCTGCTGTGAACACGGTCTTATATGTTTATTCATGGCAAGATAGTCAATTCATTGTTTAACCGGATATGAAAAAGATAGAAGGCTCTGCTTTGTTCTAAAGTGCCAAAAGAGTTAGTGATCACTGGTAACATCTGGCAATCAGAAACAAATGTGAGCTGTAGTGTTTCAAATGTTGATCACCTTGTTGTACTCCTAGTACATTTATTTAAGAATATTCAGAGCTTTACAAGATGACAAAGTAGTATGCTAACAAGTGAGGGATTTTTTTTAACAGCTTTATTGAGATATAATTTACATGCCATACAATTCACCCATTTAAAGGATACAATTCAGTAATTTCTGGTACATTACATTATTCATTTTTAAAGCTATAGAAAAATCTTACATAGCATAAAATTTGCTATTTTGACTATTTAGAAGAATACAATTTAGTGGTATTAATTACATTCATAATTCTATACAGTCATCACCACTGTCTACTTGTAAAACTTTCGTCACCCCAAACAGAAACTCTGTAACCATGAAGCAGTAACTCCCTATTCTCTCCTGCCCCCACCTTTGGTCACCTCTAACCTACTTCCTGCCTCTAGATATGTCCCTAGATTAGATATTGCATATAAATGGGATCGTACAATATTTTTGCTTTCACATCTGGCTTATTTCACTTAGAGTAATGTTTTCAAGAGTCATCACAACATGTATCAGAACTTCATTCCTTTTTATGGCTGAAAGGATAGTATGTTCTAATTCTATTTTATTCTCCCTCCCTTAAATATATCTTAATTTCTAACCTGGTCATAGAAAAACCTTGAGATATTTTTCGGTCTACTGGTATTTTTATGTTTATTTAAAGTCTGAAAAGACTCTTAGAAAGGTATTTGTTTTCAGTCAGCTTTTTAAAGGCAGGGGCCATAGATTAATCTTTTAAAAAATCCTTTTTATCCCCTCATGTCTAGTCCAAGAACTGGTCTAGAATATTCCACAAAGTTATCTTGAGCTGGACAAGATAAATATAAGGTTTTAGTTTTAGGTACCAGCAAAGAGAACTTAAATAAAAAGTTATATAATCTTTGTGCTTTAGTTCTTTCTTTACTGGAGCAATGGTATTTTCTTTTGATGTAAAAATTTCCAGCTGCAGTTATTTCACACACCTAGAATTTTATTTCACATGCCATGGAATCACTAAATATTGAGAGCAGAGTGTTAGCAGAGTAGCATATATAATATGTTAAACTGTGACATGTCCAAAGTTAACTCAGGAAATCTGACAGTGCTTAATTCATACTAGTTTAGAGCCTCTTTGGTGATTTTTTTTTTTTTAGGGTGATTAGAGAGTATCCCAGCTGCTTAGTACTAAGTGTGATGTGAAACAAGTCTTTTCAGTCATAGCTGCTCTTGGCGCTGTGGAGCTCATTACTCTACCTTGGAGCTGGGCTCAGGAATTAAGAGCACTCAAACGGAAACAGAAACTCTTGCAAGTTGAAGAAGCCTTTTGACACCTCCTTGAAGTAGGGAAACTGGAGGCAAGGGTGGATTGGGGTGATTCACAGGGTTCATCTTTAAATGCAAAATATGCCTATGTTTCTTCCAGTTCTGTCCAGATAACTAAGGATGTACATGTATGTTTGTGTGGCAGCCCACACTTAACTAAAATGAACTCTTATTATGCTTTGACTGTTTCAAAAGTTGTGAAGGACATGAGAAGGAGGAGAGATGCAAAATGAAGCCCTTGATGAGGACTTGGAAATAAGTCATCAAAGGATACCTTTGCTGCAGATGATTCCCAGCCTACTTTCGAAACATCTAACCAAGAACAAACGTTTGCACGTTCATTTTTTTTCACTAATTTTATTGCAGTATAGTTGATTTACAATGTTGTGTTAATTTCTACTGTATAGCAAAGTGATTCATTTAGACATTTTATATTGAAGCCAATGGTAGTCTGTATGCCTTTGAAATGTGAAAAGCAATAATAATTTAAGCACCTGGTATGACTTATAAGGCATCAAGATAGATTATACAGGTTGGCCATGAAAACGAGGCTCCTGCCTTGATGACATTTTGCACTTCACACAGACACATTCACACAGATACATTTTTGCATATTCTTTTCATTATGGTTTATCCCAGGATATTGAATATATCGTCCTTGCTATCTGTCCCTTCCATGAGCTACAGTTTGCATCTGCTAATCCCCAAATCCCAGTCCATCCCTCCCTCTCCCCTGGCAACCAGAAGTCTGTTCTCTATGTCTGGGAGTTTGTTTCTGTTTCATAGATAAGTTCATTTGCATTTGCATATTTTAAATACACAACAAAGTGACGCACGTTGTTGAGTGAAATCATGTCCATTTTTGTGTATGTGCTATTTCAGAAATTCTGTTCCTCAATGAAGTGCCTGTGAATGCCCGAAAAACTTGACCATGTCACTCTTTTCCAGCATAACAGAGGCCACACCCACCATTCACTTGTCCTGTGGTCCTTCTTTAGGTGATGAGCCCAGTTAGAGCCCTCTGGCTTGATACTCTAAACCCACCATGGTCAGGGTTCTATGATTGGCACCGAGTGACTGTTTTTGATGGCAGGGCCTTCAGAAACATGAACTGCAAAATGTCATCAAGGCAGGAGCCTTGTTTTCATGGCCAACCTGTATAATCTATCTTGATGCCTTATAAGTCATACCAGGTGCTTAAGTTATTATTGCTTTTCACATTTCAAAGGCATACAGACTACCATTGGCTTCAGTATAAAATAATAATTTCTGGCTGTAGGACTCGACACCCTATAGTCGAAAAGAAAGCCTTTCCTTCCTCATTTCTCAGTGACAGCCTGTAATCATCTTTGAGTAATTTTTAAGATTCTTTCTAAACCACCGTTTCCCTCATCATGTCGGCTGGGGAACAGCTTCTCCATGTATGAATGGAATGGTTCTCATTCCTTTCCAAGCTCAACCACCTAGCTAGTAAGAAAAAGTAGCTGTAAATCTCCGCCAACTTTCTTTTTTCAACAGTTCTGCTGGGAGCAGAGTCAGATGATAAAGTCAGCTCACCACCAGATATTGAGGACCCGGCGGGGGAAGTTTCAGGTAACCACTAAAGAGAATATGATTATACCCACACCTGATTCCCTAATTCAGGTCCAGCCTAGGCTTGAAGGAATGGGGGCCAAGGGTGGATCTGGGCTTCTATTTAGCTGGCCCATCTCCTTCTTTAGGACTAGGACAAGTTTCAGGTAGCTTGTTTGGCTTCTTTAAATTCCAACTGGAATTTTTAATCATGCCCCATGTGTTGTTGTTCGGTCACTAAGTTGTGTCTGGTTCTCTGTGACTTCATGGACTGCAGCATGCCAAGCTTGCTTGTCCTTCAGCATCTCCCAGAGTTTGCTCAAATTCGTGTCCACTGAGTCAGTGATGCTATCTAACTGTTTCATCCTCTGCCACCCTCTTCTCTTTTTGCCTTCAATCTTTGCCAGCATCAAAATCTTTTCCAGTGAGTCTGTTCTTCACATCAGGTGGCCAAAGTATTGGATCTTCAGCTGCAGTATCAGTACTTCCAATGAATATTCAGGACTGATTTCCTTTAGGATTGACTGGTTTAATCTCTTTGCAAAGGGAATGCTCTCACGAGTCTTCTCCAGCACCACAATTCAAACGCATCAGTTTTTCAGTACTCAGCCGTCTTTATGGTCCAACTCTCACATCTGTACGCAACTACTGGAAAAAGCATAGCTTTGACTAGATGGACCTTTGTCAGCAAAGTGATGTGTATGCTTTCTAACATGTCTAGATTTGTCATAGCTTTCCTTCCAAGGAACAAGCATCTTTTAATTTCTTGGCTGCAACATTAGGCAAGGGTAAAATGAACCCAGAGAAATCACAGCTTGGTGTATGTTTTACCCATAAGATGAAATTGTTTCGTCTTTGTAAACCAAAATTAAAATTAACTCCATTTTATAATGAATGGTAATGACTAAATATGACAGTAATGATTGAAAATAATTTACTATATCTGTGACTGTTTTCTGATGGGATTTAATAGACACTTATATTCTGACTTGTACTAATTTTACTAGTTTAGACAAGCTGTGTATCCCTTTTCCCATATATCCCCATGATTAACTATCATTATCATTTGATAAGAGCCCCTTATTTTAATTAGAATAATCATAGGGCTTATGATTCAATAAATATTCACTGAACTGCTTATGTGTAAGACTAATGGGCATGCTAGAAAGATTAAAGAATTGTTAAAGAATTACTAAGGCTTCTCCTTTTTTAAAATTGAGGTATAATTGACATATACCATTGACAGACACCATAATGATTTGATTTTAGTATATGTTATAAAATGATCACCACAATAAGTCTAGTTAACATTCAACACCACACATAGTTACAGTTTTTTTTTTTTCCTGTGATGACAGCTTTTAAAATCTATCTAAGGCTTATCCTTGACCCCAAAAGAGCATTTGTGACCTAGAGAAAACAAAGGTAAAGAAATGCAACAAATATAATATGAATAAACAGAATTAAATACATGGGTAAATGGATATTGGAAGAAGGAATGATTAATTTTAAGAGATAGTACAGTTTCCCAAGTAGATAGAACTTGAGTTGGGCCTTCCAAACCATTGAAGGTATTTTCAACTCTGAAATTAGGGCTAATAGAAAGTAAATATTTGCTCTTGTTACACTTCCAACCTTTTTTCACGCATGAAGTTTCCCCTAAGTCAAACCAAAGGCTTGAAATTAATTTGGTTATTTACTGTCGGGGCAGTTATAGTATAGAAGCAAATTCACTCAGAGGCCACATGTGCCATACTTAGAGAAGAGTGGGAAGAGCATCCCAAGGGCAGACACTAGCCTGAGCAAAGGCCCAGAGGCATGAAAAGCTGGTAGTACTCATGGGCAGTGTTGAGGAGTCTAATATGGCTGCAGTAACTGGCCAGACGCTAGAAGGCTAACTACCGAGGTAAGGAGTGTGGATTTGAGCTGCAGACCACGTGGAACTATATCAGACTTTCTTGGCAGAGTGTAAACGTGCATTCTGAGTTTTAGAAAAGAGCTGTGTAAAGATATGGCTGAGGAACCAAGAAATTGAACTTAACAAAATATATTAAGGAGGTCATTGTCATGATTCAGCCCAAAACTCTGAAACTGACAGTAAGAAAAGGAAAAGTGGGAAGAAGCCACACAGACTTAACATTATGTTTATGGCCTTTGTAAAGTTTTTATAGCAATTGCTTATAAGGTCCATCATCACAGTGAGTGTACTCATGGGATTTTAGTTTATGGAAGTGACTGAATGATAACACGGAGACACTAATGCCACTGCAAGATTCTTATTACTCACGTTTCCCAAGGGTGCGGTGCTGGCATGCCAGGCAAGGCCACATGGGGACACACCAGTTTTGTCCAGGAGGCAGAAAGAAATGAGAGGAAAGCCTAGGTCAGACTTGATTGGTGTTTCCAAGGGGCTTCCCATGCAGGGCAGGGTCCACAGCTTAGGACTGGCTAGTTTGAATAATTCTAGCTGGCCTTGGGGCATAGGGGCTTCCCCTACTTTTCTGATACCTAACCCTGGGGTTTTGTGTGAGAGTTAGATAAAGGGGTGGTTTGAAGTATAGGCTCTAGATCACAGGGGAGATGTAAACAACTCTGGCTGTTTGTTTGGCCCTATGATTGTTGCTGTTCAGTCGCTAAAGTGAAAGTGAAAGTCACTCAGTCGTGTCCGACTTTTTGCGAACCCATGGACTATACAGTTCATGGAATTCTCCAGGCCAGAATACTGGAGTGGGTAGCCTTTCCCTTCTCCAGGGGATCTTCCCAACCCAGGGACCAAACCCAGGTTTCCCACATTGCAGGTGGATGTTTTACCAGATGAGCCACAAGGGAAGCCCAAGAATACTTGAGTGGGTAGCCTATCCCTTCTCCAGGGGATCTTCTCAACCCAATTCTTTGTGATCCCATGAACTGCAGCATGCCAGGCTCCTCTGTCCTCCACTGTTTCCTGGAGTTTGCTCAAATTCATGTCAACTGAGTCAGAGATGCTATCCATCTCATCTTCTGCCGCCTCCTTCTCCTCAATCTTTCCCAGCATCAGGGTCTTTTCTGATGAATTAATGGGTACAAAATGGACAAATACAGAATCTAAGAAAACATAAGTCTGAAGATCTCTACATGTATCCTGGTGGTTCAGATGGTAAAGAATCTGCCTTCAATGTAGGAGACCTGGGTTTGATCCCTGCATCAGGCAGATCCCCTGGAGAAGGGACTGGCTACCCACTCCAGTATTCTTGCCTGGAGAATTCAATGGACAGAGGAGCCTGGCAGGCTACAGTCCATGGGGTCACAAAGAGTCAGACATGACTGAGCAATATCTGGACATTTAGATAAGTTCTTTATCACTTAATCCTCTCGATCATGTGCAGTAAGTGCCAGATTGTCCCCATTTTACACAAGAAGCAACTGAGATCCAAAGGGGTTCAACAGTTTACCCACGTTCACACTAGTGAATGATTTTTTTTCCAGCCAGATTCAATCCAGGTCATAGTCAGCTTCACCCCTGATACTAAGCTCTATCCCCACATTCACTTCTCTATCTGATTATATTTCTCACTCTGGACTCAGGACGTGAGATTAGTTCTGTTGAAAAAGTGGTGGGAACTTGTTGAAGCTTCCTCAGAGCTGATTAGACTAGGGAACAGAAGTGGATGTATGTGGTTCACTATCTCTCTGTAATTCTTTATGCTTCTACTTGCTTTGTCAGAAGAGTGTGAAGATGTGTTTGCATACTGGTGGCCTCCCATGCAGCACATTATAATAAGAAAATATTATTAAGTAAAATATGTGACTTCAGCACTGTCTCCTCCGTTCCCGGAAACTGATTCTAGGCTTTGACTTTTTTTCTCTGATCTCTTTGACTCTGGGACTTGGAAGCTCTCATGTCAGCAAACAAAGCCCTTGGCCGACTTTTTTTCTCCCCTGTGTCATGAGCCAGTGATCCAAATTGGCTATGGAAGAGTCTCTGAATTCCCTGGGATAGACTCTGAGGTCCTGTGTCAGTAACTACCCTGTTTGGTCATTGTCCAGAACTTCCTTGGATCATCCCCACCACTCCCCGTGAGGTCTGTCTCTTCCCAGCCGCCAGGGCTTTGTTCTCCAACGTTTGGCTGCCTTCTCACCCCCTCTGTCCGCACATCTTCATGCCTCACTTCCACGAAGAGCCAGCTTGGTGCTCAGCCTCTGTGGGAGGGTGGCCGCAGCACATGTAAATCACACAGCCACATCCATGAAGCATCTGCTTTGCAAAAGCCATGAGGGGGTTACAGGACCATGAATGGCCCAGGTCAAGATCTCAGGGAGCTTGGGACTGGCTTCACAGGCAGAGTAAAATGGTGAGTGAGTGAGTGAAGTCCCTCAGTCGTGTCCGACTCTTTGCAACCCCACGGACTGTAGCCCACCACACTCCTCTGTCCATGAAATTTTGCAGACAAGAATACTGGAGTGGGTTGCCATTTCCTTCTCCAGAGGATCTTCCCAACCCAGGGATCGAACCCAGGTTTCCTGCATTGTAGGCAGATGCTTTACCATCTGAAATGGTAAAAGATGCAAATAACACTTTTAAAAATGAAGGCTATATCAAACAAGAGTTTAGAAGTCATTCCCCACCAAATTGGTACCACTTTGTATGTTTATTGCTTCACTCATCCTCACCTTTCCACGTGCTCCCCACAGGTTAGCTAGGAGCTTTCACTTGAACTGGGCTGTGAACCATCAGACAGAGGTGTCACAAGTCTAGTCTTTATAAGAGCCTTTGCAGAAGGAACATGACGGCTATTTCTGTTTCCTACCCACTAATAGTCCAGTTATGTGGGGACAACCCCTGTCTTTACATGCAGAGCTCGGCTGCAGGGAGTTAGTGTAGCAGAGGGAGTAAATGTTTCAGCCCCAGAGTTAGGCTGCCTGGCTTATATACCAGTTATACTGCTTCATAGTTAGAGGACTTTGAAAGCTACTTCCCTCCTGTGTGTTTCATTTTTCTTAAGTGCAAAATAGGATAGCAATACCTACCTTTTCACAGACCACAGCCTTGTCTAATTCAATGAAACTAAGCCATGCCATGTGGGGCCACCCAAGATGGGCGGGTCATGGTGAAGAGGTCTGACAGAATGTGGTCCACTGGAGAAGGGAATGGCAAACCAATTCAATATTCTTGCCTTGAGAACCCCATGAACAGTATGAAAAGGCAAAATGATAGGATACTGAATGAGGAACTCCCCAGGTCGGTAGGTGCCCAGTATGCTACTGGAGATCAGTGGAGAAATAACTCCAGAAAGAATGAAGGGATGGAGCCAAAGCCAACCAAGGTCTGTCTAGTCAAGGCTATGGTTTTTCCAGTGGTCCTGTATGGATGTGAGAGTTTGACTGTAAGGAAAGCTGATCGCCAAAGAGTTGATGCTTTTAAACTGTGGTGCTGGAGAAGACTCTTGAGAGTCCCTTGGACTGCAAGGAGATCTAACCAGTCCATTCTTAAGGAGATCAGTCCTGGGAGTTCTTTGAAAGAACTGATGCTAAAGCTGAAACTCCAACACTTTGGCCACCTCATGCGATGAGTTGACTCACTGGAAAAGAGTCTGATGCTGGGAGGGATTGGGGGCAGGAGGAGAAGGGGACAACAGAGAATGAGATGGCTGGATGGCATCACCGACTCGATGGACATGAGTTTGAGTGAACTCCGGGAGTTGGTGATGGACAGGGAGGCCTGGTGTGCTGTGATTCATGGGGTCGTAAAGAGTCGGACATGACTGAGCGACTGAACTGAACTGAACTGAACTGAATCTACCTTTTAGAATTGTTATGAGAATTAAATGAGTTTTTTTTTTTTTGGTTCATGGCAGCTTTATTCAGATTAGCTCCAAACTGAAAACTATTATACATAAATGTCCATCAGAAGGTGAATGGAAGCTCAAACTGAGGTATATCCATACAGTGAAATACTGAAAGAACCACACACAGTACACATGGCTTGTAAAATAATTTTTATGAATAAAACTGGACACAAAAGATTATATACAGATTCAATTTATATGAAACCCTAGAAAAGCCTAATCTTTTAAAAAACTTTATTTTCAGCTGGTTAACAGGGCTTCCCAGGTGGCTCCAATGGTAAAGAATCTCCCTGCAATGCTAGAGACCCAGGGTCAATCCCTGGATCAGGAAGATCCCCTGGAGGAGGAAATGGCAACCCACTCAAGTATTCTTGCCTGGAAAATCCCATGGACAGAGAAGCCTGGCAGGCTATAGTCCTTGGGGTCACAGGAGAGTCAGACACGACATCGTGACTAAACAACAACAACAACAACACAGCCAGTTAATAATGTTGTGATAGTTTCAAGTGGACAGCAAAGGGACTCCGCCATACATATACATGTTTCCATTCTCCCCTAAACAAATGAGTTAACTTTTCTAAAGCATGAAAATGGTACCTGGCACACAGTAAAAACCCATATTACCATGTGGTCCTCATGACTGAGTGATTCTCATCTTTTAGAGGTTTTCTTGTCCATTCCTGGAGCTGTCTTGTAAGTCAACAGCTCCATTAATCGTCTCTGTAAATTTTAAAAAAACAAAGTTTAAAAACTTGAGCATAAGCATTTCCCCTGGAATACCAGAATTGCTGGTATTTTATTACTTCTCCATGGACATTTGAATAGCCAACAATGGCTTTGAAAATAATTGGGAAGACGTGCAGCGTCTGTCGGTCTCCATATTGAAGTTTCTGTTGTGTTTTTGTTTCCATGTGAACTTCATTTTTTTCCTAAAGTTTATAAGCCTTTTGCTCCATGGTGAGATTCAGCAACATGTTTCAGTTCCAAAGAACAATATTTGTCCTACTTGAAAAATCGACCTGGTTTCCATTTTCTTTACAAAGAAGTTGCTCAATGCTTTATGCTTCCAGACTTGGATTTAGCTTGATATTTTCACAAACGTAATTTTTTCATCTTTGATCATTTTTGAAAAACTTCTTAAAAGCTGCCAGTATAACACATTGTCTGCCTTTGGGTTTTGTTTTCTTTTTTTTGATGTTTTTATTTTTTGTTTTGTTGATGCTAAGTTGCCTCTAGCTGATCTTAGTTTGAAATAAGGATGTTAGGTGTTGAAATGTTAGGAATTCACTAGAAATATAGCTCTGATCTATAGAGTAGGATCCCAGGCTGCAGAAAGTATTTCTTCCTTGTAGAGAAAACTGTTGATTCTACTTTCCTTGAAATGTTAAAGTGTAAGGCAGTGGTTAAGAACACAGAACCCTGGTTCTTGGATTTCCGCTTGAGTCACTTTGAACTTGTTACATAGCTTGCCTAAGCCTCAAATTGCTCAGCTTTTAAATGGGGACACTTGAGTTTTAGGGACCAGATGAGACCTTGTAATTCTTATAAGGACTAGCAAGTGTTCATTGTGATGCTGAACAAATACAAAGGCACCAATATTCATGATTGCTATTTTGCAGATGTCTGACATGAGAGTTTCCATGAGAAACTCTATCTGGCTGTTGAAGTTTTTTTGAATATACAATGTGACCCTCTTGAATGGAGGAGATTTTGTGTGAGAGTATCTATAAAGTGACCCAAGGTGCTTATTGAAGTCACTGTGGTCTGGAAGAAAGTGGGGAAGAACCGTTAAAATAAGAATTCAAGGAACTTCCTTGGCAGTCTAGTGGTTAAGATTCTGTGCTCCCGATGTTGGGGGCACCCATTCGATCCCTGGTCAGGGAACTAAGATCCCCACATGCCACACTATGGTGTAGCCAAAAAATAAAAATAAAAAAAAAAAAGAATTCAATTATAGAACCTTCACCTTAAAAAAATGTTAATTTATCATTTTCTTGACCACTTTCACAGCCAGTCAAATGAATCTGGGATATGTTTATGTAAGTTATGCAAAGAGTGTAGAAAACTAGTATTAGCCTCAAATAGTGTCCAGAGCCTCTGCTATATATCAAGATTGTGATGAGGGAGAATTCAGATCACAGAGAATATTTTAGAATGTCTTTCCTCTGTAAATATTTTTAAAAGCCCATATATCTTTTTAATTATTTCTTTGCTAGCTTAAGTTGAAAGTCTAGGGAGTCTGGCAGAGGAATTCAGGCTAAAACCAGGAGACCGAAGGTGATGCTGCGGGCGGTGAGCACTCCGCGTGTGAAGTCTCTTCCCTCCTCTCCCCAAAGCCCTGAGCTGCTTTAAGCCCTGTGGTGATGGCAGGCTGCCAGCTCTGGGAAAGAATCTGCAGTTTTCATTTGAAATCAGAGGATGGAATTTAGACACTTCTTAATCTTGCACTAAACACTTTGACTATCTAGTTACACGCACATCACACTGAGGCACACACACCTCTCTTTTCTTCGGGCAGCATCAGTGCTGAGTCCAGGGTCTGTTTTTCCTCAGCTCCATTGGATCTCACTGTGTGGATTTGTTTCTGAACAACAGCATCTCTGTGCAAAATGCACAAAAAGAGTCTTTAGCTAACCAGGATTTGAAAAATAAATCACCGATTCATGAGCATCATTTTACAAGTGCTTTTTAAGTCCAGGGATATAAGAAATCATCTGTGCAGTACAAGGGACAAAGGTCTCAGGTGAGTATTCTTTGTATGTTGAGATGGAGTATGTGGGTGATGTTTCAGAAATCCAACTTGGAAGCTGCTACAGAAGTGATTGTCTCTTTAATTGTGATCTGTAAGACTGTTGTATTTCCAAGAATAAAATTACTTTTGAATTACCAAGAAAAGAAGCAAAAATTATGCTATGGCCAATGATAAAAAATTTTTAATTATTTTTGTGGGTTCCGATTTTATATATGTGTGTGTGTGTGTGTGTGTGTGTGTATACATATAAAGTGTGCTAGATTTTGCTAAAGATTGTTTGGGAACCATGTTAGTATCAGAAGTCCTTTTAATATACCAACAGTTTAAAGTGTTTAAAAATTCCTCCAGGATGGGAGGGAGTTTAGGGGAGAATGGATACATATATACGTGTGGCTGTGTTCCTTCACTGTTGACCTAAAACTCTTCAGTTCAGTTCAGACTCTCCGTGACCCCATGAATCACAGCACGCCAGGCCTCCCTGTCCATCACCTTACCACACTGTTAATCAACTTCACCCCAATACAAAATAAAAAGCTCAACAAAATAAATAAATAAAAATTCCTTCAGGAGCTGAAACAAAATGTATGTGATGATTCGATTCTGAAAGAATAAAGATCATTACAATTTGTGAACTCTTGAGCTTAAAAATATGAATAAAATAGTAAATTTTTAATCACTTAGGCCAGAGGACAATTTGATGTGCTGTAGGCAATGGAAAGAGCACCAAATTTGCAATCAGGCCTTCAGCTCTCTAGCTGTGTGCCTTGGGCAGGTTATTTGATCCATGTGTCAGCATCCTCAGAATCTTTGAGGGGGGCTGAGCTTAGGGCCCCAGCCCTTGAAGGAAGGAGTCCTGTGTGGGCAGGGTTGGACCAGGGAGTGGGGAGATTTCAGGACACTCAACTGGGATGTAAGTCAGGGTGCCTAGGGATGGGAGAATGGGCAGTGTGGTCCAGGACAAGCTTCCTCATATTTCAAAATCTTGCTCAAGGCCGGCCCTAGAAGGGAGGAGCCTTCTACAATAGTTCTGCTTGGTCATTTAGAATTCAGATGACCCCAGCAGGGGTTGTCCATTCTTTGTGTACCAGTGGAGGCCAATGTGACTTCTCCACCCATTGAAACATCTATTTACTCTGGCTGGCCTCAGTGGGGGGAGATTAACAGATAGCTCCGACTTGCAAAGGGAAAATGCTGTGTTTTGTTTTCTAATACCAAAGATGCTTTTTTAGGGTGAAGAATCTAAAATGTCATCACGTTGTTACCCACTCAAGAAAGTAGTTCTCTGAACTTAGGGTTACCAAGAGGAAGGATTGGGGAGGGGATAGCTGGGGAGTTGGGGATTGACATGGACACACTTCTGTATTTAAAACGAATAACAAACAAGGACCTACTGTACAGCACAGGGAACTCTGCTTAATGTTATGTGGCAGCTTGGATGGGGGGGTGGAGTTTGGGGGAGAATGGATATATGAATATGTATCCCTTTGCTATCCTCCTGAAATTATCACAGTATTGTTAATTAGGTATTCAGTTCAGTTCAGTTCAGTCGCTCAGTCGTGTCTGACTCTTTGCAACCCCATGAATCACAGCACGCCAGGCCTCCCTGTCCATCACCAACTCCCAGAGTTCACTCAAACTCATGTCCATCCAGTCGGTGATGCCATCCAGTCATCTCATTCTCTGTCGTCCCCGTCTCCTCCCGCCCCCAGTCCCTCCCAGCATCAGAGTCTTTTCCAATGAGTCAACTCATCACATGAGGTGGCCAAACCCCAATATAATATAAAAAGTTAAAAAAAAAATGTAGTTCTAGTCCTTTTTGACAGACCTGGAGAATCTGCTTCTTATGAAATTTTGAAGACATTTTTTTCTTCTGGTAGGCTACTGATGCTTTTTCTCTTTTTTATTTTTAGTTATTTTTATTTTATTTTTTATGTTTCAGATAAAGAGCAAATGTTGGCGGGTCAGTTGTGAACTACCTTGTTTTACTATCAATTTTGAAAGATAGTTGATAGTTATGGAAGTTGTTGGCTTATTAATGGTTTGACTCCATAACCTGACTGTATATTATTCAAATACCCTATTCCAGCTAATTGAAATATTCCATTTTAATAGCTCCAAATACATATATAAGAAAATAGAGTATGCTCAAGGAAAAAGAAGACTAATTTATAGTGAAAGCAATATGGAGAAATGTAACAAAATCCAATCCTTCAAAGCCAGGCAGTGTACAAAGGTCTAAAGCTCCTTTTATCCTCTTAAAGCAGTTGTACAGATGATGTATGTTTGGGCAGGGTTAGGATTTGTGTCCAAGTCTTGAGTTTACCTGTCACTTTAAAAGAGACTAAATGGCTTCACCCATTGTCGTTTGTTGATGTCGTTTAGTCACTAAGTGGTGTCTGACTATTTTGCGACCCCATGGACTGTAGCCTGCCAGGCTCCTCTATCCATGGGATTTCCCAGGCAAGAATACTGGAGTGGGTTGCCATTTCCTTCTCCAGGGGATCTTCCCGACCCAAGGATCAAACCCGGGTTTCCCCTGTCTCCTGCTTGGCAGGTGGAGTCTTTACTGCTGAGCCACCAGGGAAGCCCATCACCCATAAATGCCCATATCTAGAAATTATTTGGAAAACAGTTTAATCTGATTACAGTTGTTAAGCTCAGTCTCTGAAAAGAAATTTTAGTTGTTTTTTTCCCAGGGAGAGTCATAATTCATACAGTTTATGAGCTTAACGTTTATCTTTTTCTCACAGTTACTACATGGAAATGCAGATTTCAAAGTAGCATCAGGAGAGAGTGATTGTGGTCATCGCCTTCACGTCTCTTTCTTTGTTCTTATGCCCTTCACAACTAAAGTTAACTGTCCTCAAAACTGATGACATTTGAGTGTGCTCCATGGACCGGCCCGATGTCAACATCCTGGTTTTGCTACCATACAACAGTGATGCAAGTTGTAGGCATTGGGGGACACTGGGTGAAGGATACAGGAGAACTCCTTGCACTTTTTTTCGGCAACTTCTTATGGATATATACGTCTTTCAAAATTAAAAAAATAATTTAACCTAATTCTTCTCTAGACTATTTTCCTGAGGTCTCTAATGCCTAGGCAAGTATTCCAATTAGATGCTTTGGCTCAGGAAGTGACATTCTGTAAGGTTTTGTGGGAAACAGATAATTATCTTGCAAATGTCGATGCTCCGTAAATGACTTTGAGGTCCATGGTCTCTAATCACCCTGCTATGGGGAAGAGAGAGACTTGGTGATGAAGTCTGCTACTTAAGGTCATTCCCTTTGGCCCCACCTCCTTGCCCGAGCAAATGGACCAATCCCTGGGCTCTTTTTTTTTTTTTTAATTTATTTTGTTGGAGGCAAATTACCTTACATTAATATATTGGTTGGTTTTGCCATACATTGACATGAATCCGCCCCGGGTGTACATGTGTTCCCTTTCTTGAACCCCCCTCCCACCTCCCTCTTCCCCATATCCTCCCTCCATGTCATCCCCGTGCACCAGCCCCAAGCATCCTGTATCATTTAAATACCAGGAACAATAATGTTGAGCTCTAGCTGACACTACGAGCACCAAGTATGTGCCAGGCTCCATCATGCCTTACACGCTTAAACCTCAGAACACCTCAGGACAGCAGGAAAATGAAGCAGTTTTAAATGTAACAAGTTTAAACAGTCATTAAGTACTGTCCCTACTTTCTAAAGAGTTCACTCTGTTAGGAATCTTAATGAAAGGCAATGGATCCTCTGAGCTAAACAAATAAACAGAAAAATTTCCTTTTGATTTATAATGCAAACAAAAGAAAACTTTGAAATTGTCTAATCATCCTTCTCTTCTGAGAATAAATACTGGCAATTATCCATGACCCCTGCTTGTTACTAATTCCTGCTATGTTTAGCATTGAAAGAGCCAAATTTTAGATCACAAGTTTTGTTAAATAGTTCAGGGTGAGAATAATATTTATTATCGGCAGTGAGCAGCTTTGTATTGTTTCAGATTGGTGATGTGTGGGGGTGGGTGCAGAAGGTTAGAACCAAGTTCCAGTATCATGATGAATCATGGTGTAATGTGCCTGCCAGCAGGAACCTTCCAGATGTTTCAGCTAAATTAGGAGGAGGACTGTATTCCCTACCTGTGTTCAGGGCTGCCCGAGCAAGCGGACCCACCTCCCTCTGTCTATAGGGCAGCTGGTACCCACCATTTATTGGGAAGTTGTGAAGAGAGCGGAAGCCTCATTCTGGCTCAGCTACTAACTAGCTCATTGATTCTTTTTTTAAATGTTTTATTGATGTGTAGTTGACTTCCAATGTCGTGTTAGTTTCTGGTGTAGATCAATGATTCTTAAAATATGTTCCCAAGACCAGCAGCATCAACATCATCTGCTGACTTGTTAGATATTGTCAGGCCCTACCCCAGACCCAAGTCGGACACAACTGAGTGACTACACATACACACACCTCAGACCCACAGAATCAGAAACGCTGGCGGTAGGATCAGTGATCTATGTTTCACTGGATCAGCAGTAGGATCAGCGATCTATGTTTATCTGTCAGTTGCTCTATCTTGGCACATCAGTGTTTTCATGTTCTTCAGATAATTCCTCAGAATTGGAATTGCTGGGTCATGTGGTAGTTCAAATTTTAGTTATTTTGAGAAACCTCTATATTATTTTCTACCATGCTGCTACTGCTGCTAAGTCACTTCAGTCGTGTCCGACTCTGTGTGACCCCATAGACGGAAGCCCACCAGACTCCCCCGTCCCTGGGATTCTCCAGGCAAGAACACTGGAGTGGGTTGCCATTTCCTTCTCCAATGTGTGAAAGTGGAAAGTGAAAAGTGAAAGTGAAGTCGCTCAGTCGTGTCCGACCCTTAGCGACCCCACGGACTGCAGCCTACCAGGCTCCTCCATCCATGGGATTTTCTAGGCAAGAGTACTGGAGTGGCTTGCCATTGCCTTCTCCGATTTTCTACCATACCAGTACCAATTTACAGTCCCATCAACATTATACAAAGGTTCCCTTCTCTCCACATTCTTACTATCCTCTGTTATCTTTTTGATGATAGCCATTTGACATGTGTCAGGTTGTATCTTGTTGTGATTCTGATTTGCATTTCCCTAGCAATCTTGAGCATATTTTCATATACCTGTTGGCCACCTGTTGCCATTTCCAAAGCAAAACTTTTTTTTTTTAATAAAATCGTTGAAGGATATCTATTGATGCAGAGGAGAAAAAGAATCCTCTGCTCTCCAACACTCGTCGTAGGGTCTCCAGAGGAGCATCCCAGAAGACAGAGGTGGGTACGAGTCTGTCCTCTTTGGGGCTGAGTCTCAGTTTTCTAGGTCTTACTCTGCTCTGGCCTTCACCCCAAAAGTCTAGGCTCACCTGTGCTGAAAGCATGTGGCCTCGTAAACACACCTCAGAACCATGAAGAGAAACATCAGCAAGTTAAGTAGCCTAAAGTTTGTTAGACTTGCTTGATCCACCTCAGTCTGGAGGAGCTTTTTCCCTTAGGGAAGCTTTTAGCTTTCTGCTTTTCTACCACATCAGGATTAGGGGAAAGCAGTTACTTTTGTTTTTCTATCCCCCCTCACCCTTCTCTCCCCCAACTCCCACCTCCTCACATGGGAGGGAAGAGATCACATATCAGAGACGTTGCTTCTTCAAAAGGGTTTGGGTACGTTCGCAAATCCTTGTTGAGACCTTCTGTGTATTAAAATTTTTATCTCCAGGGTTCAGAAAGAAAGAAGCAGCAGGCTGGGGTACAGGATGGGGTTTTTTCCCCTTTCTAGGAAAAATGCTGACAATTAACTAGTGCCTCTAGGCATCTTCTTAAATGCTCCTTGTCAAAATGAGTAAAAGCTCTTCCCAATGAGGAGGACTGCTTATGTCTCTTTTTTTCTTGCTTACAAAGTCTTACAGCCCTTGTTTATTTTGATGGGACCAGGATCTCCAGTTCTAAGTCTAACTTCTGTCCTATTATTTTTTAAAAAGGTACAACAAAACCAGTGTTTTATGAGCTTAAGATATGATATGTGAATTTTAACATTTGTAGTTGATCCTGGCTTGTTTTTCAGAAGTGATTCAAAAACCAATCCTGACTTCAAATCCTTGGATGAGGGTTTGGGTAAGGGACCCTCAAGAATTATCTGACGACTCAATGTGTCATTCTTCTAGGACTGTGGTTTTTGTCTAGCTGTCCCAGTATTTTTAAATGTCCAAAACTGTGATACCGTGTTACCTGGGTGTTTGGTTTGGCAGAATTACCAAATCAACTGCTTTTTCCACTGTAATTCTCCATAGAGACCCTGAGGAAATTCTAACATTTATTGATATGTTAAAGGCTTATGAAAGTACTAGTAAAATAATGACTGTAATTAATAGTAAGAGTGGAAAATGAAACTAAAAGTTTGTGGAATTAAATGGTGGAGACAGTTCCAGGCAGTCCAATGATTAAGACTCCACACTTTCACTGCTGAAGGGATGTGGTCAATATCTGGTTGGGGAACTAAGATCCTGCAAGCCATGTAGCATGGCCAAAAAATAAAGTAAAACAAATCTAATTCAGTTATCTTAAAAAAAAAAAAGAAGAAGACAGTTCCAATTTCCTGACCTGCAATTTTAATATTCTTCCCACCTGCTACTATAAACATTTTCCCCTTATTCACTACGCTGAGTGTTTCCATGATGGTTTTGGTTTTCTGGTACTTTTTTTTGGTCTAATCTTGTATGAAGTAACAAACAACTAGTGATGTATTTAATCCTTCATGCTTATTTTTATGTGACTTACAAATAGAAGAGAAATAAATTGTTCTTAAAACATCATTTCTAGTAATCTGGTTGTTCTAAGACTACTAACCTAATACGCAGTGTAGTGTCCAAGAGTCCATGAGTGTGACCCAGTGTCAATTGCTTTCAGGCTCCAGAGTCAGGCAGGTCCCACAAAGAGCGACTGGCGAAGAGTGTGTCACTGATGGGAGTGGTGGGGCCTGCGGCAGACTGTGAAGGGCACAGTCAAGGTGAAGGGAACAAGCTGAGCTCCGGCCATCGCTGCTGAGTGGGAATACAAGGCTAGTGGTAACCAAGGCTTACTGTTTCTTTGGCATATCCTCCCCAAGAAGGAAAATCTGTATTTTTATGTGAAATATCCCAAATTTTCATTTTTCTATTTTGAAATAGCTTGATTTTTAAAATGTGTTTTATCAATTCAAACAATGTAAACCCAGTGTTGACAAACAAGTCTTCAGGTTACACTCTGCCTACTCAGCCTTATATCACAACTTCCCGGGGAGTCTTCAGCTCACATCAAGCCTCCATAACCCTGTGGGTCTGGGTTTGGTCACACTAACAAGGGCTTCCCAGGTAGTGTAGTGGTAAAGAATCAGCCTACCAATGCAGGAGACACAAGAGATGTGGGTTCAATTCATGGGTCCGGAAGATCCCTTAGAATAGGAAATGGCAACCTGCTCCAGTATCCTTGTCTAGAAAATTCCATGGACAGAGGAGCCTGGTGGGCTCCTGGGGTCATAAAGAGTCAGACACCACTGAGAGGCTGAGCAGACAAACACTGAAGACTAAGCTTCACCAGCTCAGTGTCCCTTCCCATCAACTCAGGGTCCAGACCTCTCCTCCCAAGTAGTCCCTCCCTGGTTCCCCAACTCCCCTGCCTGTACTGTCACTGCCCTTTGTTCAAGGATGTGTACCCCCCAGGGCCCCTGCCCTGAGATATTTGGGGACTCCCCTGGGAGTCCATCTGAAGACCACCCAACCCCACCCCCAAGCTGCTGATGTTCACTTCTCTCTCTTTATGGGAAAAGGGCTGCCTTTCTTGTTATGTTTTCTTCCCTCGTACAGAATCTCACAGCTAAGATGTTGCAGCTACTCTCTCCCTCTTGTCTTTGTACCTCTCAATCTCTTCCTTCTCTGAGATATTCACAGGCTGCCTGGTTGGCTGGGGTGATGTTACTGAGTCCAACCTCATACTACTCACCAGACAACAGGCCAGTAAATCAAGAGATAAGTTGTTGGGGCAAGGAATAGCAAGGAATTATTCAGAGAGCTAGCATACTGAGAAGATGGTAGACTAGTGTCCCAAAGAACCATTTCACTGGGGTTAAAACTTGAGGCTTCTTTTATACCAAAAGGGAAGGGGCTGTGGTTGGTTGTTGCAAACTTCTTGGTGTCAGAATCCTCTGTTATCACAGCTGTTCACATAGGTCAGGTCACAACGCTCCTGTAAACCTCCAACAAGACATGCTATTCTCTGTTCTGCAACTTTTTATCTCCATATGAATGGAAACCTGTCATACCTTTAAAGGCTAGAGCCTTGAGAATGGGCAGTTCTGTATATTTGAGGCTATATGCAACATTCTTAAGAACATTGCAAAAGCAATAGAATACAAAAGTTAAAGTAAAAGAAATGGATCCAATGTGAAGTCAGATTTGCTCTTGCCTATTACAGGGAAGCCAGCTTGTGTAGGGACTTCCTTCCCCACCTCTCCCAGGGCCACCAAATCTTTGATTACCCTCAGATCTCTCACCTCCAGCCCCATTCTCTGCTCCCCACACAAAATCTGAGATGTGTACTTGAAAATAGAGCTGAGTCCCAATTTCAGATATTGTTAGGATTCTTTCTTTAAGAACCAATTAAACAGACCCCTTGAAAATCAGTCAGTTCATTCATCAATCAAGACAAGTAAACTGGGTTGGGAACCACTCTAAAGATTCTCCCAGTCTTAACCTCCCAGTTTCCATGGACGCTCAGGCAGGGCACCCATTACAGTGAATTTGTTCTAATCATCATCACTGCATGTGTACTTAAAGTATAATGAGCCCCTAGGTAATTTAGAACTAGCCATTCTTCCCATTATCTGTGGGTTACTGGAGCATAATTTTTGCAGTTATTCAGTGATATCAACTTTTATGTTACCACTATTCTGGGAGTATATTAGGACAGGTACTTGCCTGGAGTAGAGTGCAACCCCAAATTATATACCCTGTGGTAAAATGAACTATTCCGTAATCTATGTTCTAACCTGGTTTCCAGAATGCAGTTTTGCAGAAAGTGGAGGTGATGTCAGTGAATAGGTAAAATGCATGACCTTGATGCTAGGCATTGGTCTACTGTCAGATAATATTGTTAAAACTTTTTGTGGGGAATCTTTCTGTTGATAGCAGATGAGTTAAGATGTCTTATCATAAGTTCTGCTGCATGAGAAATTATAGATAAGTTAAAGCAGTTTCCCTTTATGAAAGCCATATGCTCCAGGTGTTTGTATGAATTCATGGTTATCTGACTAAAATAGTGGGACTCTATATAAGAACCTCAAGTTATATGAGAGCCTCAAGAAATACTGGGCTTCCCTCGTAGCTCAGTTGGTAAAGAATCTGCCTGCAATTCAGGAAACCTGGCTTTGATTCCTGAGTCAGGAAGATCCCCTGGAGGAGAAAATGGCAATCCACTCCAGTATTCTTGCCTGGAGAATCCCATAAACAGAGGAGCCCAGCAGGCTATGGTCCATGGGGTCACAAGAGTCGGACACGACTTAGTGACTAAACCACCAAGAAACATTGTGTAGTTCAGAAACGGGTCACTGTGTCAACCCATCACCCCAAAGTGTGGAATCTTATTTAGATTTGAAGATTTGGAAAGTGTTCTTTTTTATTTTAATTAATTTTATTGAAGTGTAGTTGATTAATAATGTTGTGTTAATTTCTGCTGTATAGCAAAGCAATATACTTTGCTTTACAAATTCACTCATACAGATGTATTCTTTTCCATTTATTTCCATTATGATTTATCACAGGATGTTAAATATTGTTCCTTAAGCGACACAGTAGGACCTTGTTGTTTATCCAATCTCTATACAATAGTTTGCAAAAGCATCCTTGAATGCCCCAGGCTCCAAAGCTGTCACTGTACTAATCCACAAAGAAGCTGGAACCCAGAGAAGTGAATAACTTGCCCATGGTGACCCAGTTGTCTAGGAAAGCTTCAGTTCTACACATCCCAGCTCCAGGTCTGTGCCCTTTCCATGCATCATGTTACAAGTGGTGAATGATGGTTTGGATTGAACAAAGTAAGTTCAGCTTTGGAGCTGGTTTTTATTTTGGCTTCACTGGGATAGTAACTGAGTCTTACAAAAATCTAACCCCTCAGTATTCTCAGAGAAGCTGCATTTTCTTTCAATTGGAGTATAGTTGCTTTACAATGTCGTGTTAGTTTCTGCTGTATAGTGATGTAAATCAGCTATATGTATACATATATCCCCTCCCTCTTGGACCTCCCTCCCACCCCACTTCCATCCCACCCATCTAGGTCATCCCAGAGTACCTAACTGAGCTCCCTGTGCTATACAGCGGTTCCCACCAGCTACCTGTTTTACACGTGGTAGTGTATCTATGTCAGTCTCCCAATTCATCTCAGTCTCTTCTTCCTCTCCTGCGTTCACATGTGCATTCTCTACATCAGAGCAGCTTATTTCATTGGGAGTTACATTTTGTTTTGTTCTAATATCCAAAATCACTGGTGACTGCAGCCATGAAATTAAAAGATGCTTGCTCCTTGAAACGAAAGCAATGACAAATATAGTTAAGGTTTTTCCAGTAGTCATGTACAGATGTGAGAGCTGAACCGTAAAGAAGGCTGAGTGCCGAAGAACTGATGCTTTGGAATTGTGGTGCTGAAAAAGACTTGTGAGAGTCCCTTGGACAGCAAGGGTATCAAACAAGTCAATCCTAAAGGAAAGCAACACTGAATATTCATTGGAAGGACTGATGCTGAAGCTGAAGCTGCAATACTTTGGCCACCTGATGTGAAGAGTTGACTCATTGAAAAAGACCCTGATGCTGGGAAAGTTTGAAGGCAATAGGAGAAGGGGGTGGCAGAGGATGAGATGGTTAGATAGCATCACCGACTCAATGGACATGAATTTGGTCAAACTCTGGGAGATAGTGAAGGACAGGGAAGCCTGGCGTGCTGCAGTCCAGGGGATCTCAAAGAGGCAGACACCACTTAGCGACTGAACAGAACAGAACAAAAGAATGTGCAGATTCCTAAGCAGATGTCTTATGTTTGGAGCTACAGTGGTACCAGGAAGTCATCCCTGGCTTTGGGTGTCCTGGAATAGGTGAACAAGTGGTCCTGAGCTGTACTTAAGGCTTACCTGTACAGGGTCAGTCCCTAAACCCCCTAGAAGTAGCACTGCAGTGGAATGGGGTGGCCCCTCCTCCAAGCTGTCCTTTTGTGACCACTTCTCCCCTTCAGGCTCCTTTGATGTTCATTTTCATCTGATTTTACCTAGATGAAAATGCCAGGCAGGGACGTTTAAGTTGTGGTTTACTGTTACCACACCTTCTAAGGGGCCCCGTCCAAGTGGTTGCACAAGAACAGTCATGGTTCCTGCCCAAGTGGTTCTGCCCAGTGTGTGGAGGGGGTAAAGGAAAAGCCCCGAAGAGGGAGGCTGATGTGTGCAGATTAGAAGGTGGGTCACCCCAGAGTAGAGAAGAAAATAGAAGATTCTTTAATAAGGGGGCAGAGTTTCAGTAAACATAGTTATTAACTGTGGTATGCAGTAGGATATTTGCAAACAAGATTGCCCAGAGAAAAATCTAGGTCAAGTGGTCACCGTAGGCGTAATGCCAGGTACACCAGCCGTCTACACTTAAGGGAAGTAAAATGACCTGGACGATCTTGTCTGTCGGCTTGGCTTCCCCCAGCTGTCTTTCCTCTCAGCTTTCAAATGTCAGTTCACACACTCCTTTCATGGGAAACCTTCTCTGACCACCCCCCAAACTAGGCTTGGTCCCCTTGCACCAAGCTGTGTGTTCATAGCTGCTCCCCCTGCATACCTTCTCTGCAGAATCCAGTCTCAGGTGGAAGGAACACTGGTTCATGTGATGGCTTGGGATCTGTCCCCCGGTCCTACTCTGTGCCCTTGGAGAACAGACTGCTATTGCTGCATCTGAAAACCTGATCTAGAAGAACATTGCTTTCCCAAAGGCTTCCTCTAAAAGTGGTGTCTTTGCAGGATTTTTTATAATGGTATGTGGCATGAGGATTTTTTGAGATCCTGAAAACCTTTTGGTGGAAGCTGCAGGAAAGCAAGATCTTGAGTCACCTGAAGCAGGTGTTCCTGGGGATTCAGCACTGTCCCATGCTCCCCGTGGCATGAGGGGCAACTCTCCACACCCACCCCTTGAACCCTGCCTCCAGGAATCACTTAGGGCAGTTATTCAATAAATATTTGAATAAAGGGGCAAGTATGAATGGGAGACCTGATAGCATCTCAAATAATTAACGAATTTCAAGATGGAAGTGAGGTGTGATCTGTCTTGTTTTCCTGTAGTGGTCCTTGAAGAACTTCTCCATGTGAGAAAATATTTTGATGATTAGACAACTTTAATAAAGACTAGCTTGCCTGAAGTGTGATGGACTATCTAGCAGGGGTCAGTGTCTAGTAACTAACTGTCTTCGAGCAGAGACTGGACTTGGTGAGCTATCGTAAGTGATCATTCAAACACCAAATAAGGAGTTAGATTGAAAGTGAAAAGTGAAAGTTGATCAGTCTTCTCTGACTCTTTGCGACCCCATGGGCTATACAGTCCATGGAATTCTCCAGGCCAAAATACTGGAGTGGGTAGCCTTTTCCTTCTCCAGGGGATCTGCCCAGCCCAGGGATCGAACCCAAGTCTCCCACATTGCAGGCGGATTCTTTACCAGCTGAGCACAAGGGAAGTCCAAGAATACTGGAGTGGATAGCCTATCCCTTCTCCAGGGGAACTTCCCAACCCAGGGATCGAACCAGGATCTCCTGCATTGCAGGGAGATTCTTTACCAACTGAACTATCCAAAACCTCAAAGTACCTTTCCAGTATTGAAAGACTGTTATCATGGGATTTTCATCCAGCTAGCTCCTACTCACAAAGAAACTGCAGAAAGTTAGGATTGGTTACGCATTTTCTTCACTGCTGTGTCTTTAGCGCTTATACAGGGCCTGCCACATAGTAGCTGCTCAATAAATATCTGTTGGGTTAAATATATCAGTAAATATCAAATTCAAAATCTATTTCTAGCACAGAATCGGTTCTAATTGTTTATTCCATTGACCTGAATCAAGCAGCCAGTCAATCAAAAAAGGGCTGAAAATTGGGCAGTAAACTGCCTAGTGAAAAGCTGTGGTCAAACATGCGAACTAAGCACGTGAAATTGAACTGCTATCAGCTTTTCAGACCAGAGAGTCTGGGGTCGGTATGAAACTGGATCAGTGGGGTCCTGGCAGGAGACTGGATTCGCTCGGCTGGTTCAAATGAGAGGTTAATTGAAGGGGCTGCTCCGTGGATGGTGGTGTGGCCATGGGAGCCAGCAAGGAATGTGTGGCGCCCAGAGATCGCGTCAGTGGCAGGAAATCTGAACCACTGTCCTCGGGGATAACCCACAGGGACTCTGACGGCTCAGGGAACAAGGAAGAGTTAGGAGAGCCCCATGAGAGCTGGAACCGTGGAGACCAGGGTGTCTTGGCTGCAACCACTGCTAAACCCCAGATGCTTCATCAGCCAGGGCGTAGACAGAAAAGCATCTCTTTCCTTCTCCTCCTGAGCATAATACTGGTTTCTACTGTCAGCCAAACCCAACTGGAAGCCAGCCAGCAGGGAGCAGGGCGGATGGAAAAAATGGGAAAATGGGGGTGGGGGAGTCTGGCCACGGGGAATCACCTTCACATAATTTTTTTTTTCAATTTTACTTTAAATTTAATTAATTAATTATTTATTTAAATAAATACTTCTTTAAAGTAGAGTCTAGATCACAGTGGATAGTGAGGGAACTCCCCCCCACCCCCACCACTTCATCACACCTCTTCTGCAGCAGCTCGTATGAATGTTCTGGCTTTTTCTCCTTTCTCTTTTTTTTCTTTTTTCTTTCATCTAATACTGGTAAAGGACTCAAAAATTTTTATTCAGAATAAACCAAAGTAAATTTGGTGACACTTGTTTCTTGGCCTAATTAAGATTAACCCTGTAGCCTAACAGACAGGCCTATTTCCTTTCCTTTGTTCTGTTAACATAAACAAGTTACTTCATGTACCTCTGTGGGAACTGGGAATTAGGCAAGTGTTTAGACGCATAAAAACTCTCAGCAAGTTTGGCACTCAGCTTGGATACCAAGTAATTAAATATAAGATGAAAGATGAGTCCAACGGCGCTCGCTCTCTAAGATTGAAAGGGAAATATGAGTGCAGGCAGCCTCAATCAGCTTGATGTTACTGTCAGTGTGAAGTTACTATCAGCTTTTCATATTACTTGAAGGGGCGCTTGAAAACAGTGGGAGAAACCGGTTTAGGAAAATAGAGCAAATGTTATGGACACAGTTCTTGCTGCATCTGAGCTGTTGCTTCATCACGCTTGTCACTCTTGTCATTGTTTATCTGATGCTTGTGCAGTCTTGCCAGACAGGAGCTTCCAGAAGGCAAAGCCACGTCCATTCACTGAGCCCAGCATGGAAACTGGCATTAACTAGGTACCTGGTTAGCGAGGCTGAGTCAGTGGTGGCTGCTCATAGTTAATGGAGAGAGAAGGTGTGAAGGGAGATGGTCAGCAGGTCCTTGCTATGTGTGCCGAAGTTCTGAAAGGCAAACGCCAGGATACACATCAACAGATGGGTGTTTTGAGACCATTGTAATACCGTAACTAAGATGGCAGCCTCATTGCCTTCTTTGGTTTAAAAAAAACAAATAAACAAAAACCTAGAGAGTAATAAGCCATTTCAACTCTGTTAACAGAGAGGAATAAGTTCTGCCTTCCTGGAGTGGACTCTGTACTTGGCCTTTTACAAATTTCTGCCTGAATTAGGATTGTCCTTGAGAATTGGTTCAGGAGGCCAAATGAATAGAAGCTCTAACCACCCCACTTCAGTTCTGGAAATTAAATAGCCTCCCCCTGGACGAATCCTTTTGCTCTCAGATCATACACCTGGAGGTTCAGCTTTCAGCCACTGTGATGTTGAAGGTAGCCTTAAGATTAAAGAAGAAGACTGCTGGTGGTGATTTTAAAGGGTGGAAGCTACTGGGGCGCAGATTCAGAATGAGCTCAGAGATGGTTCATAGCCACCGTGGGTGTGTTGTCCATATCTCCTTGGCAAGCTTATGTCCTTACCACTACTACTTTTGAGAATTGTCGCTCTGAACCCACTATCTTGGAGTCTGCAGGATGGGGGTGCAACTGGAGATGTCCACTCAGCCCTGCCCATCACTCCATCTTCTTGGAGCTGGCCAAGGGGGCTGCCTCTCTCTTCTCTGCCAGAATGTGAAATGGCTTTGCAAGCTCACGTAAAGGTTATGAACCTCCATGGTTGTCACGCTGCAACTATAATAAATTCTTGTTTTATTTATTATTTTGGAAAATACTGCTGCAGGATTTCAAGAGTCTCCAAACCTCTTCTAGAAGTTCAAGTACATTTTTTGAAAGAGCATTTTCAAAAGTATAGATTGTGCTGAATGCCTTTAGTTATGAATGGATTAGATGTGCGTTATCTCCCAGAGAAAAATGTGTCTGGAAACAGTCTGCATTCCTAGGGGGATAATTAGTTCATTGTACTTAGCACAGCAAGTCCTCCCGTGGTGTCCTTAAAGATGGGACTGATCTAGTATTGAAAGCAAAAGACTAATTGTAACATATTGCTTGCTTGATATCTAAAAATTGTTCAGTTCAGAAATAACCAGGCCTTGATTTCATCATCTCTGGACAGTAAAGACCAAAATATCCTAATAAAAGAGCAGAGTGAAAAACAGCGCTAATGGTCATCCCAGAGACAGAGAAGAGAGCCCGTGGAGGGACTCCTGAAACAGCACGGCTTCAGAGTGCCCAGGACGTGTGTCCCTCCAGGCTACCTTGGTTGGTTTTCATGGCGAACTGGTATATGATGGAGAAGCCGGACTGCGGCTTGACAGGCAAGGTGCGGGTGAGCCGTGACAGAGTGTTGTGGATTTGTTGTCTGTTTGCTAAAGTTCTTATTACCATGATGCCTCAGCAGGGACACTTTTGTGCAGCAGAGGATGAGAAATTATATTTTCAGTTGGATAATTTGAGTACTGGGACGAGTTGACTCACTGGAAAAGACTCTGATGCTGGGAAATGTTGGGGGCGGGAGGAGAAGGAGACGACAGAGAATGAGATGGCTGGATGGCATCGCCGACTCTGTGGACATGAGTTTGAGTGAACTCCGGGAGTTGGTGATGGACAGGAGGGCCTGGCGTGCTGTGATTCATGGGGTCGCGGAGAGTCGGACACGACTGAGCGACTGAACTGAACTGAACTGAACTGAAATTGATTCGGCTCCTCAGGTGGAGTTACTGGTAAAGAATCTTCCTGGCAGTGCAGGAGATGCAGGTTTGATCCCTGGGTCAGGAAGATCCCCTGGAGGAGGAAATGGCAAACCACGCCAGTATTCTTGCCTGGAAAATTCCATGGACAGAGGAGCCTGGTGGGCTTCAGTCTAGGGGGTCGTGAAGAGTCAGACATGACTAAGCACACATCTCTATCTCTGTCTAACTATTGATTATTTATAGTTTGGTTTCTCTTGTTAGATTCAATACTCCAGGATAAACAAAAAGTATTCCTTTCATTTAATATCCCCTTGACTTGAGGGCGTTCATCTGCCTTAAACCTATGTCTTTTGCTGAGGGTAAATACTTCTTAAATTTGTGAAGACAAAGTTGCTTATCATTAAAGTTACTTCACTTTGAAAATAGTCCTTGAAAAAGAAAAAAAAAACAGATTAGCTCTTTTGTTTGTTTAACAGTTTGGTTTGTATCACAATAACAAGGCAGTTTATAGCTGGTGACATTTTCTGGGTGGAGAGTAGCTTGAAACAGTGTATATAGATGTTTAGTAAACAAAGCCTGCAAGGCAGAAGGGTGTTAGTACCATGATATCTCACTTTCATGAGGAAGGTCATCATCCTAAGGGACATCAGTGGGACACAATACCTCTTGGCATGAAACTGACTTTAATGTTTAGCACATTTATTCTATGGCATGAGCCTAGAAAATGTAATTTCATGCCTTTTTCTTTCAAAGAAAAAAGTTCTAATAGACTAAAAATGTATATTTATTTTGAGTAGGAAGTGGCAACCCACTCCAGTATTCTTGCCTGGAAAATTCCATAGACAGAGGAGCCTGACAAGCCTGATGGCCTACGTCCATGGGGTCACAGAGTTGGACACGACTGAGCGCAAACACACAAATACATATTAAGGCTGTTTTGTCAGTGGCCTGTGCATTAGTAAATGGTTGGTTTTACCATTTGTCTGGGGAAATGTCACAGTGGCGATATCTTAAATCACAAAATAAACAGGTCTGGCATCCAGCTTTTAAATTGTTATGCTCAATATATAAAATATTAGTTGTGATTTGAAATACTTCCTTATAGCACCTTTGTATCTGAAAATGTAAGATGATTGTTTAAACCTGCCTTACCCAGTATGGATGATATGAGGCAAAATCTTTCCTTGAATCTGAAGAATGTATGCACATCTCTGCCCTTCCTTCTTTCTCCAGGCTGCTCTTTCATCCTTCATTGCCCAGCTTCTTGGAGCTGTTGCCTGGTTGCAAAGTCAGCAAAGCCTGTCCACTAGGTCAGACCCTGTCGAGTCCCCAGAGCTGCATGTTATCTGCACTTCCTTCCCGCAGTCTTCCAGCCCTGCCTCCCAACCCCCTTCCTGCCTCCTTCCTAAAAGACCTGCGTGGATCCCAGAAGGAGGTTCAGGCTTATGACACCACTGTGGCAATGACTCTGTAAACCTTCCCAGGGAACTTTAGAGTTTTAACAGACAACTTTTACCTTAAACCAAAAAAAAATTTTTTTATGGACGATTTTTAAAGTTTTTAATGAATTTGTTCACGGTTCACATATTGCTGAAGCCTGGCTTGGAGAATTTTGAGCATGACTTTACTAGCGTGTGAGATGCGTGAAATTGTGCGGTAGTTTGAGCATTCTTTGGCATTGCCTTTCTTTAGGATTGGAATGAAGACTGACCTTTTCCAGTCCTGTGGCCACTGCTGAGTTTTCCAAATTTGCTGGCATATTGAGTGCAGCACTTTCACAGCATCATCTTTCAAGATTTGAAATAGCTCAACTGGAATTCCATCACCTCCACTAGCTTTGTTCGTAGTGGAGAATGAGATGGCTGGATGGCATCACCGACTCTGTGGACTTGAGTTTCAGTGAACTCCGGGAGTTGCTGATGGACAGGGAGGCCTGGCGTGCTGTGATTCATGGGGTCGCAGAGAGTCAGACAAGACTGAGCGACTGAACTGAACTGAATGAATTTGTTACAATATTGTTTCCATTTTATGTTTTGGTTTTTTGGTTGCAAGGTATATAAGATCTTAGCTCCCTGACCAGGGATTGAATTCATACTCCCTACATTGAAAGGTGAAGTCTTAACCACTGGACCGCCAGAGAGGTCCCAACCAAAAAGAACTGGTTTCTCTTAGTGGACTGGCAGAATGATTCTGGGAAAGGGTGTTTTTAAATGACGGGGCTTTCTGGTCTTCCTCTAGTTGGGCCACTAGACTGGCCTGCACTTGGCTTGCTGGCTGGTGTGTGTCCTGCTGGCTGCAGGTGTGTCCTGTGGGTGCTGCTCTTCTACCCCTGGATCTCCACTCCTGGCAAGGACACTGTGAATGGCTCCCGAGCTGCCCGTAACCAGACTTGCAAGGGAATTAATAAGAGCTGCATCCCAGTGAGAGTGTTTTTTCACCTTGCTGTCGAGTCACGAAGTTGTGTCCAGCTCTGCAGTCCCGTGGACTGCAGCACACAAGGCTTCCCTGTCCTTCACCATCTCCCGGAGTTTGCTCCAACTCCCCCGTTGAGTTGGTGATGCCATCCAACCATCTCATCCTCTGTCGCCCCCTTCTCCTCCTGCCCTCAATCTTTCCCAGCATCAGGGTCTTTTCCAATGAGTTGGCTCTTTGCATCAGGTGGCCAAAGTATTAAAACTTTAGCTTCAGCACCAGTCCTCCCAATGAATATTCAAGTTGATTTCCTTTAGGATTGACTGGTTTTTATCTCCTTGCTGTCCAAGGGATTCTCAATAGTCTTCTCCAGCACCACAGTTCTAGTATACTAGGATACTAGTATTTGTGCCTTTTACTTGTCTTGGGATTAATTTTGTTGCATGGACAAAAGTCTAGTGGCAAGACAATAGGGCAAGGACTTCCCTGGTGGTCCAGTGGTTAAAAATCCGTCTTCCAGTGTAAGGGACTAGGATTTGATCCCTGGTCAGGAAACTAAGATCCCACATGCTATATGGCATGGCCAAAAAGAAGAAGAAGCCAAGAGCCTCTGCATATACCATCCCATCCCATCCCTGAATGTAGATCTCTGTGTCTTCCATATGAATATCAAATCTACAGCATAGGAAGCTTCCCTGCTCTCTAAATTAATAATCCAGGATAGGACAGAGATGATTAGAAAATAAACATAAGACCACATGACTCTCTCAGTGTAATAAACAGTCATTTAACAGATGGAAAGAGCAGTGGACTGGAGTGGTTGTGGAAGGTTAGATGAGGCTCATAAGATTTCAACTGACTCTTAATTAGGCAGAAAAAGAGAACTTGGACACAGGTAGGGTGGACATCATTTTGGAGGGCAACAGAGGTCACCGTGGAGGACAGAGGGTTAAGAGAGTCTGAACAGCCCAGCCCGTCCTCTCAAACTGCTTTTTTAGCGTCAGTGATTTCCATCAAACTGGTAAATTTTGGGGGGAGGCGGATTATTCCAAGTTGTCTTCTGAACTAACTGATAAATGTCCATCAGAATGGCTCACTGAAGTAACCCTGTATATGTTCAGCTTTATTTGAGAGGAAACGGGCATTAAAACAAATTATCCTATTATGTTGTTAGTTTAAAATTACTTAATAGGTATGATAGAAATAGCTATATTAAAGATGATCGGCTAATGTTATTTTTCATAACCACAAATGAATGCTTTAAATGGAACTTCTATTTAAAGGATTCTGATGCTCTCAAGTAGTTTAGTTTTAGGTATCTATACATGGGCATAATCCAAACCTTGAGTTTTAGCTCCACGGTGCAGTGGTATCAGTTTTCAAGTACATTTTTGTACTTCTGAAGACCTTCATCTAAAGAACTCGATATCTTTCTCAAATATGAACTTTTGAATCTTGATATAAAAATAGATCTAGCATTTTGAGGAAGACAGGTAGCCTTAGGGAAGTGGAAACCCAAAATAATTAGAAGTTCTTTCCTACTGAAGTGTGTGAGTTAGATCATTCTGTCTCTTCACTACTTAGTATTTATGAATATAAAATCACAGAACTAAACTGTTGGTCTAAGAAATGCCTGTAAGTTTACGTTTTACCTATTTGTCTTCAGATAGATTTTTCCGTACTGTTTTTAAAATACTCAAGCTTAAATGTATTCTTGTGCAACCTTGCTTACTTGACACTGTCTCGTTAAGGGAAACCAAGGATTCAAACTTCTGTCATCGGTGTGTTAGTCTCTGCCCCACCCCCACCCCCAAACGTGGCTTTAAAACTTATGGGAGACATGTGTCCACTTCCTTTGAAACAGACTTAAAAGTCGGGAGGAGCACTTGAAAATAGCCGAGCTCCGAGATCTTGCTGCTTTTGCGGAGTTTAATGAGAACGGTGGCTGGAGCCAGGAAGGTAGAGCCTGAGCAGCTGTAGGCGAGTGTGGGTTGTATTTGATGTTCACAAAAGAATGTCAGCGGCAGGGTGTTGCTCAGCAAAGCGTGCATTTTCAAGTTACCCACAGTCGTGTCTATTGTCCTGTTTCTCAGTTGAATGATGTCATGTTTCATTTAAGGCTCTTAGTGATGCTGAAGTCTGTGGTCTGCACACCAGGGGGAAAGAGGCAGGGAGAAAGTTGCCAATCAGGTTTTTGTAAAGCCTTTGTGTGTTGGGTTTTGAGAGATAAAAGCTGACTCATGCAATATTTCTGCAGAAGGAGCTGCACGGACTAGTAAAGGCTTCTGGTTCTACCTGACTGAGCTCCCAGAGAGGTCAGTGCGTCAGCTGAAGGCAGATGTGGCTCCGCCTGGGCAGAGCCCAGGTAGGTGCAAACGTGGATGTGTCTGGGGAACCGATGCTCGACACCCTTGGTCCTTCCTGCTGGAGCAGCCGAGCCCAGCCGCCTCGGTGAGAAACTGTCATGGGGATTTTCTCCACCACACTGTGCAGGGCCAGCCGCTCGCTTGAATATATTACAAGTGTTCTGTTATTATTGCTATGGACTGAAAAGAGTTCTCCAATAATAGAATTAATCTGGAAGGTGATGTTTTTTTTCCTGCCTCTGAACTGCAGTTTGCCTTCAAAGATTTTTGTCTTGTTTTGGTTTGAATTTGATTTCCCCTTAAAGTTAGGTTGAAATAATCTAGAGAGCTTGATGTTGGTGACTCTGGGGAGAAAAGTAAAACCTAAGTGTTCGTGCAGTGACTGCTGAGTATTTTCATGTGCTTTCTTCATGAGGTTCACGCAGGTTAAGCTGGGGAACAAAATAAATGTTTGCAAACTTTATACTTAGCAACTGTAGTGATGGAATCTAGTCTGAGTCTAATGGTCACCAAAGTTGACCGAGTAAATGCAGTTTCCATGTTGAGTGCTTATTGGTCAGAAATTCTTTTGTTAGGAGGAATAATTGGAGAAAAAAAGGCATGGATTGCAGTCAATGCTGTTGCACAGTGGAGTCTGACTTTTATTTTAATTTAGTGATACTAATATATTTGAGAGAAGATGTATATATTTGGCATTCCTTTTCATTGATCATATGAACATAGAAATTAATTCTTTTAACTGAAAATATTTAAATATTTGTTACACACTGATGTTGTGATTTTTGGTTTCTTTAAAAAACTTTTGCAGATTATAAAATTGGTACACATTGAGGAAGGGTGGTATTGAGAGGTAAATATCAAAGGAAAAACCATCCATTCTCCTACTTTGTAAAACCAAGGTCAGTATTGTATTCTGCATCTTTTGAATCATTTTTCTAATGTGGATAATAAATAAGTGGCATTTTTAATTCAAATTTAGGGTCACACTGTACTTATGTTTTATAAACCACCCAGTTTACTCAACTGTCTATTAGGACCATTTTCTGCCCTTAAGGATTTGAAAGGGCATGACATTCAATAGTTTTATATTGTACTTTCTAGATGGATTTATTCACTCAGATCTCTATTGTTAGACGCTTTGAATTCTCTTCCTCCTCTTTTTTTCTCTGAGAAAATGTTTAGTGTACTTTATGGATGGTTTATTTTCTCAGAGTGCTATTGTTAGTTCCTTGGGTTTCTCCTTCTCCTTCCTCCTCCTTTTCCTTTAAGAAATGTTATTTAACCTAATCCTGCCTCTCAAGTGAGCAGAGATGTTTGGGGAACTGAGCATGCTCAGTGCAGAGGGAACCTGTGCATACAGCTATCATTGTTGCAGTGCTGCCTTGAGACTGGTATTTCCACAAAAACAAAAAAGAAGCCAGAGCATAGATTGTGATTTAGTCTAAGTGAAAAAAAAACAGAAGTTTTTTAGCCTTTAGCAAAGTCAGTGATATATAGATTTCATCATTGAAGACCTGGCATTAGTAGAATGCAGAAGAAAATTTCTCTTTTGTGGTTAGTGCTTGTCCTGTGATGCCAGCAAGGAATGGACCGTACAGATGTGGCATCCATGTGACTTGGTGTTTATTTCAGGGTTGGGACTGCATCCCTGCAGTTGGATGGGACCTGGGGAATTCAGCTGGTCCAGCTGCCTCACTTACAAGTGAGAGACTCAAAGGCTGCAATACAGTGACTTCTCTGGTGGTCCAGTGGTTATGATTCCATGCTTCCACTGCAGGGGTGAGGGTTCAATCCCTGGTCAGGGAACTAAGATTCCAATGCCAAGCAGTACAGCCAAAAAAAAAAAAAAAATTGCAATACAAACCTCCATGGTACAGAGCCAGGGCACGAATGCAGATCCTCTATAGGAGTGATGCCTATAACTTGATTTCTGGCTGGTCCACTGTGCTCTTTCTGTACACACAACTGGGCATATATTCATTCATTCACACATACACACACACACACACACCCCCACACACACTATTGACACGTTGGTATTGTGCACTTTATACAAGTAGCTTATATTTAGTGCATCATGTCCTGGTCTCTGAGCTCTTTTTCTGCCTATTCTGTGAATCTATGTATGCATGCTGTACTTAGCAACTCAATCATTTGACTCTTTGCAACCCCATGACTGTCGCCTGCCAGGCTCCTCTGTCCATGGGGATTCTCCAGGTAAGACTATTGGAATGGATTGCCATGCCCTCCTCTAGGGGATCTTTCCAACCCAGGGATCAAACCCAGGTCTCCCACATTGCAGGCAGATTCTTTATCAGCTGAGCCACTAGTGACCCTATAACCAAGTATCAGAACTAATGGGCCAGAAATCAGAAACCATAGTCTCTGATTCACAGTTCAACTTTGAGCATGATGTAACCTAACCTATCTTTTTTCTCATCCATAAAATGTTCCAAAAATAATGACACATGTGAATGAACTGTGAGACTTTGTGAGTGGGGTCAAGGGGAGGGAAGTGTGTGTTTTGTTTTTTAAGGATAATTGTCATAGAGAGTTAAAGACCTGGCATATATGGTAAGGCTGATCTGTTATAATAGAGGCTGTTCGGGTTATCTCTTGCTGCATTACAAATCACTCCAGAGCCTAGTGGTTTGGAGCAACAACAATCATTCCTAATCTTTCAAGGTTTCTGTGAGTCAGGAGTTCAGGAGAGGCTCTGCCAGGTGATTCTGGCTCAGGGTCTCATGATGTTGCAGCCAGATATGACAGGGCTGGGGTCATCTCTAAGGCTGTTCTTTCATACCATCTGGTGCCTGGGCCAGAAACACCCAGTCTGTCGGGGCCAGATCAGCCAGGGTCCCTTCAGCTTCTCTCTGCATATCCATGTGATCTCATTCCATGACTTCTCCAGCACGTCAGCTTCAGGATAAACAGACTTTTTTATATGGTGGCTCAAGGCACATCCAGACACACTTATTGCAAGGACCTTTTGTCTTCATGCTCTGCCATATTCTAGGGCTTTGGGGTCATGTTCATGGCTTGGGCAAGGTCCCCTGCCACATCTGGGTCCCAGTGGAAAGGGGAAGGATGTGGAGGAATGATGTCTGATGCTGGAGAAATGGACCACCAGAGGGGCACGTATCTTTTCCATTGGTGAGAACTTGACCACGTGGCCACATCTAATGGCAGGGAGTCTGGAAAGTGTGCTCAGCAGAAACTTTGTTCACTAAGGAATAAGGGGAGTGGGTTTTTGTGGACAATTGCCAGCCCCCCTGAAACGGACAACAACACTTTAACCCTGCTTTAACCCTGATCCGTCATCACCTTCACCTCCCACACTAATTGATCTTCCAAAACAGATAATAAAAATAAAAATGATAATAAAAATGAAAAAAAAGCCTTAAGGTCCCCTAGGTCCTCTTTTTTTTAACCTTATGTTTTCTATTGAGGTAAGGCAAAATGGTTGTCAGAGCAGGACTTACAAATAGCTGAGAAAAGAAGAGAAGCAAAAAGCAAAGGAGAAAAGGAAAGATATAAGCATCTGAACGCAGAGTTCCAAAGAATAGCAAGGAGAGATAAGAAAGCCTTCCTCAGTGACCAATGCAAAGAAATAGGGGACAACAATAGAATGGGAAAGACTAGTGATCTCATCAAGAAAATTAGAGATACCAAGGGAACATTTCATGCAAAGATGGGCACAATAAAGGACAGAAATGGTGTGGACCTAACAGAAGCAGAAGATATTAAGAAGAGGTGGCAAGAATACACAGAAGAACTGTACAAAAAAGATCTTCATGACCCAGATAATCACTATGGTGTGATCACTCACCTAGAGCCAGACATCCTGGAATGTGAAGTCAAGTGAGCCTTAGAAAGCATCACTACGAACAAAGCTAGTGGAGGTGATGGAATTCCACTTGAGCTATTTCAAATCCTGAAAGATGATGCTGTGAAAGTGCTGCACTCAATATGCCAGTAAATGTGGAAAACTCAACAGTGGCCACAGGACAGGAAAAGGTAGTTTTCATTCCAACCTCAAAGAAAGGCAATGCCAAAGAATGTTCAAACTGCCAAACAATTGCATTCATCTCACATGCTGGGAGAGTCATGCTCAAAATTCTTCAATCTAGGCTTCAACAGTACATGAACCGTGAACTTCTAAATATTCAGGCTGGATTTAGAAAAGGCAGAGGAAGCAGAGATCAAATTGCCAACGTCCGATGGATCATTGAAAAAGCAAGAGAGTTCCAGAAAGACATCTACTTCTGCTTTATTGACTACACCAAAGCCTTTGACTGTGTGGATCACAACAAACTGTGGAAAATTCTTCAAGACCACCTGACCTTCCTCCTGAGAAATCTGTATGCAGGTCAAGAAGCAACAGTTAGAGCTGGACATGAAAAAACAGACTGGTTCCAAATCAGGAAAGGAGTATGTCGAGGCTGTATATTGTTACCCTGCTTATTTAACTTACATGCAGAGTACATCATGCGAAATGCCAGGCTGGGAATCAAGATTGCTGGGAGAAATATCAATAACCTCAGATATGCAGATGACACCACCCTTAAGGCAGAAAATGAAGAAGAACTAAAGAGTCTCTTGATGACAGTGAAAGAAGAGAGTGGAAAAGCTGGCTTAAAACTCAACATTCAGGAAACTAAGATCATGGCATCCAGTCCCATCACTTCATGGCAAATAGATGGGGAAACAGTGGAAACAGTGACAGACTTTATTTTGGGGGGCTCCAAAATCACTGCAGATGGTGACTTCTGCCAAGAAATTAAAAGATGCTTGCTCCTTGGAAGAAAAGCTATGACCAACCTAGACAGTATATTAGAAAGCAGACATTACTTTGCCAACAAAGGTCTGTCTAGTCAAAGTGATGGGTTTTTCCAGTAGTCATGTATGGATGTGAGAGTTGGACTACAAAGAAAGCTGAGTGCTGAAAAATTGATGCTTTTGAACTGTGGTGTTGGAGAAGACTCTTGAGAGCCCCTTGGACTGCAATGATATCCAACCAGTCCATCCTAAAGGAAACCAGTCCAGAATATTCATTGGAAGGACTGGTGCTGAAGCTGAAACTCCATTCCTTTGGCCATCTGATGCAAAGAACTGATGCTGGGAAAGATTGAGGGTGGGAGGAGAAGGGGATGACAGAGGATGAGATGGTTGGATGGCATCACTGGCTCGATGCACTTGAGTTTGAGCAAGCTCCGGGAGTTGGTGATGGACAGGGAGGCCTGGTGTGCTGCAATCCATGGGGCCGCAAAGAGTCGGATGATAGCCAGTTAACAAAGTTGTGATAGTTTCAGGTGCACAACAAAGGGACTCAGCCTTACATATACATGTATCCATTCTTCCTCCAACTCCTCTCCCATCCAGGCTGCCATATGACATTGAGAAGAGTTCCCTGTGCTATACTGCAGGTCCTTGTTGGTTATTCATTTTAAATATAGCAGTGTGTACCTGTTCAGCCAAAGCTCCCTAACTATCCTTCCCTCATTCTCCCTTAGGCCCTCATTTAACCAAACTGACATACCTGTGCCCTCAAATGTAGAAATTCTGGAGTCACCACTTAGCTAAGGCAATTTAGCCAATGCATTAGCTGCATTAATTAAGAATGTCTATTACAACTCAATCCTTGCCTAACTGCAGGAGCCACTTTACTTCTCAGTTTTCGCTGACTAACATAGGAATCAATTAGTAAATGATCTGAATATTTAGTACCAGACTTTACAGCTCAAAGAATTTTTTGATCTTCTTTCAACCCCTCACCTCTTGTTTGAACAAGAACATTTTTGCAAAGCAACCCTTCCTATCCTTGACTTTCTTATCCAAACTTTGCTTTACTGACTCTTCAGCAGTAATAAGATCTTTTTTAATTATTTATTTTAGAAAACTTTTAAACTTACAGAAAATTTGCTAAGCTAGTTTGGAGTTTCTATACACCCTTCATCCAGCTTCCCCCAGTCCTCACATCTTGTACTACCAAGAGTACATTGGTCAAAACTGAGAAATTAACATAGTAAGAAGATTTTTTTTTTTTACCTCTTTATTACCAGACAGCTGCAAATAAGAATGAAAACCATGTTTCCTGGATTGAACACTCGGAGCAGCAAAGAACAGGTTTAATTGTAGTCCTGGATCTGCTATTATTAATAATACAGAATCATGTTATTTTAGAAAACAAGAGGTAGAAATTCACATTGAGATCCAGTGGCTTTTATCTACCGAGCCCTCCACTGTTATCTCAGAGATGGGTAGAGGATTCCTCAAATACTTGGTACTATCTTTGAAACATATAAATGAGTACTTTTTATAACTTTGACTCTTAAAAATTTGTATGTTTTTTGAATCATGAAATCAGTTTACAACTTTAGGCTCTACTAAAGATTCACTGTGTATTAAATGAATTTCTCTGGTTGATAGAATATCTTCTTGCTTCTATCTTATTCCCTCTGTTTCCTCCTCTTCACAGACAGTATAATAGAGAACATAATTTTATTCACTGATTGAGCACTACACATTCTCTTGATGTCCATGACTGTCCTGCCAAGGAACTCTAATTAAGTATTTAAAGTCTAGAATAGCCATGAGCAGAATTTGAAAACCCTGATCACCCCTCCTCCCTTGCTGTGCATATAGCCCTCCCTTGTCTTGTAAAGCTCTCCTGGGGGCTGGTGACAGGGAGTGGTCGGTTATCACCCCATAGGATCCCCCTATAGCTGTAAACATTGTCAGAGAAGCCTGGACTTTTCCTGCCAGTGAAAGTTCTGCTTCCCCCTTAAATCAGCCACAGAGGCAAGTTAGAGCCAAGAAGTGCTACTTCTGATTCTGGCAGTGACATTCCAAAGGAGGGCAATTAAAATAATGGAGGTTTGAGGAGCAAACAGAAAAAAGCCAAGGAATTTGAGCTCTTTCTCCTAGAAAAAAATTAGAGACTTGCCATGAAGCAAAACGTGTGAAAGGTATCTGTGTGGGAGCTGGATAGCCGTATTGTTCATTTTATTGAGGATGGCACAAGAAGGAATATTTTTATGTTGATGGCTTTTAGGCTACAGTACTGCTGGTTGTGAGCATCAAGCCCCACCCCCACCCCTGCCCCCTGTGCTACCACCACCATCTCCAGGTTTACCAAGGGTCGGATGAACCAAGACCCTCGAGCTGGGAAAATCACTTATTTCACGTTTTCATGATCAAATATTTCATATTTCATATTTTCATGGTCAAAAGAGCCACTGACATGGGCCATTAGCAACAACTGGCAAGTTCTTCTAAGTTGCTATGTTATTAGCCCTGCGTTTTGAGATTTGGAAAGAGAAACAGGTTTTGAGAAGGAAAGCAAAGCAACAAATTACCCAAGTGTTAACACGGGTGCTAACATCTTTCACTCAAAGCAGAGGATAAGGCTTTCTTGCTCTTCAGTTTTCTCTCTGGGTGTTTCAGTTTATCATGGGAAACCAGCCACCCCAATATCTAGTACACAGCACTTGTCTCCAAATGCTGTTGCTGCTAACTCATAACAATATTATGTATTAATGAACAGAGTAAAAAAAGATAAACTTCAAACTGTATGTACCTTTTCATTCACTATTATTGGGAGAAAGATTGATAAGGAAGTTAAGTTTAAATATTAAATATATATAATATTTAAAATACCGTTAGTTGCTCAGTCATGTCCCACTCTTTGCAACCCATGGACTGTAACCCGCCAGGCTCCTCTGTCCATGGAATTCTCCAGGCAGGAATACTGAGTGGGTTGCCATTCCTTTCTCCAGGCGATCTTCCCTACCCAGGGATGGAACCCCAGTCTCCTGCATTGCAGAAAGATTCTTTACCATCTGAGCCATGAGGGAAACCAATGAGTATCAAATATATAAATATTTAAGAATAATATAATTATCTAAAAGATTTCTTGGGGAAGGAAATGACAGCCCACTCCAGTATTCTTGCGTGGATAATCCCATGGACAGAGGAGCCCAGCAGTCCAGGGGATCAAAAGAGTCGGACACGACTGAGCACACACACTAGAAGATTTCTAGATCAACATTGTCCAGCTGAAATACAGTGGAAGACATTTATATATTTTATAATTTAGCCACATTTAGCCAGTAGCCACATTCTTAAAAGTAAGATGAAACCAGTGAAAAAAGTTTTAAGATCTTTTAACTCACTCTTCAAAAATATGATTCCAACATGTAATTAATATAAAATTATTAATGAAGTATTTTATACTTTTTGTTTCATCCTACATCTTTGAAAGTATATTAGTCACTAAGTCATGTCTGACTCTTTGTGACCCCATGGAATGTTGCCTGCCAGGCTCTTCTGTCCATGGAATTCTCCAGGCAGGAATACTGGAGTGGGTATCATTCCCTTCTCCAGGGGATCTTCCTGACCCAAGGATGGAACCCAGGTCTCCTGCATTGCAGGCAGATTTTTTTTTTTTTTTTTTACACTTGCTTTTGCATTTTTTATTTTTCTTAGTATCTTTTGTAGGGCAGTTTTCTAATTTTGATTCAGTTCAATTACCATTTTATTACTTGCACCTTTATTTTTATTATATTATTAATGATTCTAATTGTTTATTGATTTTATTTTTATATTTATTTAATTATTAAACTTAAGTCCAAGACTTCTGTATCAAAATGAAACTTCTGAGAAAAATAGTTTAGCTGCATTCATTCATCAGAGAAAAAAAATGCTGGAGCAGAGAGGTTAAGGGGCTTTATCCAAGGCCACAAGGTGTTGAAATCTGTCAAATGCCTCTTCTATTTTTAATAGGGTGAGTCACATTAGTTGACTTTCCAATGTTAAATCGACTTTGTTTCACTAGAGTAAATGCCACCTGGCCACGATGCACTGCTGTTCTTTTTATCTGTGGCTGACTGAGTTGCTGAACCTCGAGGAGGGGGTTCTGGGTCTGGTTTCGGCATCAGGGCAGTGCTGGCCCAGAGAAGTCCTCTTCCACACTGTGAATGAGCCGTTGTTGAGTGTCATGTCTTCAGTCCCTGTCTGCTGGAGGTCACCAGTGAACCCAGCCAAGCCTGTCCTCTGTGTCTCTAGCTACAAATTAAATTGCCTTAGTATTAAATTGGCCAAAAAATTCATTCGAGTTTTTCCATAGGCTGCAATGAAAAACCCAAATGAAGTTTTTGCCAGTCCAACAGATACACAGCATTATGCAGTTTATCTATTTCTTCTTGAGTTCAGGTAGTTTGTGTCCCTGCTTCTTTCTTGCTGTGTCTCTTGTTCTTTCCTCTACCCCACGATGGCCTCTGTCTTGACCACATCCATCCTGCCTCACCCAGATTTCAAACTTGAGTCATAGAATTTAAGTGCACCGTTGTTCACAGCATTCCCTCTTTTTCATGTCTGTGGAGGAGACGTGGTCGGGGAGTCCCGAGGGGACGGCTGAGACCTGCCCACAGACAGCACAGCAGAATGGCCCCCATGACCAGGCAGCCCGTGGGCCCACAGAACACTGACCCCACCTCACCCAGCTCCCAAAGCCTCACACGTGAATGGGCCAATCCGGGGTCTCTGAATTCGAGGGAAAGCAGAGGCCATGAGGAGAGACTCGGGGAGAGCAGTTGCCAAGGGCAGTCAGACCCTGGACCTGGTGCCTGCTCAGCTTCAAGTCCCGGGATCTACCCCAGGACACATCAGGTGGCTGCTGCAACAGGAGGGATAAGAGTCAGACCAGCAGAGACGGTTGCTGATTTCTGGATGTGTGTGCACATGTGCTCAGCCATGTCTATGAGACCCATGGACTCTAGCCCACCAGGCTCCTCTGTCCATGGGGATTCTCCAGGCAAAAATACTGGAGTGGGTTGCCATTTCCTTCTCCATGCAGGCAGATTCTTTACTGTCTGGAAGTGAGCGTTATTTCACACTTGTAGCACATCTCAGTTTGTGTGGGCTGCAGTTCAAGCGCTCAGTAGTCACATGTGGCTACTAGTTACTATGTTGAACAATGTACCTCTGGAGATAAATATTAATAATTGATTAATTGTATTAGGAAGAATAAGCCAGACAGGGTGGAAATCTGAACTTATTTTGAAAGAAGTGAGAGCAAGACTAGACAATTTTTATGAAGAACATTATTTCCTTATGTGAGAAAACTATAATTATCTTCTAAGCAATGAATCAACATAAAAATTGTTATCCACCTGCAGTCTCCTATTATATGCCATTAAATGACCTAGTTTTAAAGGTTTCACTTCTGTCATCGGTAAATTTTGGAAGGTATTTAATTTGGGGCAGTAAGTTTGGCTAAATACTAGCACTCCAAATACCTCATATATTCTGTTTTATAAAATGTCTGGTTGGCAGTCTGAATAGGCTGATTCAGTGGCCTAGAGCACGTGGCCTGGTATTGAAACATGTGAAGTCTTCCTTGCTAGGGTCCAATTCATGTTGCCATGTAAGATTCATCCATGAAGTGAACCCTGTTGACTTGAGTTTCTTGTCCCACTTTCTCCTCTCTTTGAAAGTATAAAGGACACTAGCAGCCCCAGTAGCCCAAAGTGGATTCTCAGTCCCAATATTGGCTGGCTAACTTGCAGTGAAAGTAAGTAAAACAAAACAAAACACAAAAAACTCTGTTGTGTTCATTTCTCACCATTCTGATAATGAATATTTCCCAAGAGTTATATAAATATCAAATATGATTTTCTCAAATGAGACTATGACTTAGGACCAAACAGAAGTTGGGGGAGATGGATACTACTCTATCTGAAAATCGGAGCATCAGGCAAGGGAGGATGAGATGACCAGACGGCATCACTGATGCAATGAATATGAACTCGGGCAAACTCCAGGAGATGGTGAGGGGCAGGAAGGCCTGGCGTGCTGCAGTCCATGGGGCTGCAAAGAGTGGTACATGGCTGGGCGACTGAGCAACAACAACATGGTCTCATTGGCCTTTTGGGACCGTAAAGAATCCTCATATACTTCCCAAGTCTGTACCCGTTCCAGAAACAGACATCAACCTTATGGCTATGGTTGTGATAGATGCCAATGTGTGTCTGCTCCTGAACTTAACTACCCAGGACTTTCTTTCTTTGAAAAAAAGTTATTTGTTCGTTTGTTTATGGCTGTTCTGGGTCTTTGTTACTGTGCACAGATTTTCGCTAGTTGCAGAGAACTGGGACTGCTCGCTAGTCACCATGCTTGGGCTTCTCATTGCAATGACTTCTCTTGAGCACAGGCTCTAAGGTGTGTGGACTTCAAGTAGTTGTGGCTCATGGGCTTAGCTGCCCAGTGGCATGTGGGATCTTCCCAGACCAGGGATCAAATCTGTGTCTCCTGCATTGGCAGGTGGATTCTTAAGCACTGACCCACCAGGAAAGCCCTGCCCAGGACTTTGTTAACACCAGGCCCAAACACAAGTAAGCATCCTTTGCTGCAAACACACCTAAATGCCTGGCTGTTTCTTGGATTTTCCAATATTCAAGTTGGACTGGGATTTTTAGCACAAGTATATATTAACTACCATAACCAATCCAAGTTTTATAGGCCATAAAGTTGTTACAGAGAAAGCAGAAAGAATATCGCAAAAACTTTAAAAAATTGTGGGAAATATACCATGTGGTAGTGGTTATACTGGTGATTTACTCATTTCCTACATTTTTGTTACCATTCCTTCTTGTTGATCCAAGTTAGTTAGTTCCTTTATTTTATATTCATAGTTTTACTATTTGCAGTACACTCAACACTAATATTTGCCAGGAATATAAACCACGAAGAGGCAGATAAAACATCTGCCTGCAGTGCAGGAGACCCGGGTTTGATCCCTGGGTTGGGAAGATCCCCTGGAAAAGGAAATGGCAACCCACTCCAGTACTCCTGCCTGGAAAATCCCAAAGGACGTAGGATCCTGGTGGGCTACAGTCCCATGGGGTTGCAAAGAACTGGACATGACTGAGTGACTTCACTTTCACTTTTCTAGACCACCAAGAAAAGTCTGAATGTTCAAGGATATAGACTTGATGGGTTCTTTCATATTCTAGAAATATTGATACCAGTTGTTTGATGATCTTTATTATTGAGGCAAACCAAATTCACATTCCTTTTGAAAAGACTATCATTGATCTATATTCTTGTTATTGTGTTTGTCTTATTACAACCTTCCATACCTGAGTTCAGTCGCCTATTTTTCTAACAAGATCTATAAACATGGATTTGGGTGGATTTTGAAATGAAGCAAATTTCTTTATTAGTCACACCATTGCAAGACATTTTGCTTCTATAAACTTGGGATCACATTACTGGGGGATAAAGTATGGATCCTGCCTTACAAATGAAGAAGATTGGAACTTTGTGTTTTATCAGAATAGCTTCTGAAAGTTTAAATTCCATACAGGGCCTGTTTTGAACCTAAGATTTAAGTGCTACAGGCTTTAAAATTTCTCTTCTTATTCCCTTTTCTGAATACTAACAGCCCCATTTCTTTAGAAACAGTTCTGATGTTTATTATTTAATTGCATGGTCACACTGGTGTGTTATCTAACTGGACACATGGAAAGTAGTAGTTCATCAAATATACTCTGTAACAGTGTAACCCCATGTACACAGCAAATGGAATGCCAACTTTCGGGAAGAGATTTAGAGAAATGTTGTGATTAAGTTTTAAAGAGGATGTGGGTCTCAATATTTTGAGTTTTCTTGTCCAGTACTGGAGAATTATTGTCCACGCAACACTTTCTTTAATGCTGTATATAAGTAAAGTGTAAAATTGTCAGCATCATTAAATAATGGTGTTTCCAGGTTGGTAATGTAAAGTTTTATGGAATTGTAATAGAATATTTAAAATCTAGAACAGTGGTTCTCAAAATACTCTAATAGTTCCATATTAATAAATATTATTAATATTATTAATCTAATAAAACATAGGATGTGGGGGTTTTTTGTTTGTTTTTTAAATACATAAGCATCCCCTTGGTGCTTGTTGAAGCTGTAGATTCCTTGCGCCCTGAGCGCTGGGCCTTGATTTAGTAAATCTGGACTAATGGCTCTATCAGCCAGGTGCTCATGCTTTGAGGCCAGATGCAGTGCTTCTCAAACTTTAAAGCGCTTGCACATGGCATTGGCGTCTTGGTAAAAGGCAGACTGACGTTTAGTAGGTCTAAGGTAGCGCCAAAGGCTTTTAAGTCTGACGCATTTCCAGGCGATGCTTAAAAAACTCCGCCTTTGCCATTAAACGTCCCATGGGTATCTTCGCATTTCCGTCTACACCTAGCGTGCTTTTTGCCTTTGGCCGTGTCCCTTAAGCTAGGTTTTAAGCACCTTCAAACCTTGCTGTTTGCTCTAATTTTAACTACTTGCCTATTTTGCTTATCTTGTCCGTTTATTTGTTTTTCTTCACGTGTATAGATGCGCACCAGTTGCATCGTGAAGTGCGGTCAGCTGTAACACTAGCTTCGTATCTCAGAACCGCAGCCAGGCGCTCCTGCTCCGGGGACCTCGGGGCCATGGAGCTCTCCGACAGTGACCGCCCGGTCAGCTTCGGCTCCACGTCGTCCTCGGCCTCCTCCCGGGACAGCCATGGTTCCTTCGGCAGCAGAATGACCTTAGTTTCAAGCAGCCACCTGGGCTTGTTTCCTCAGGATAAGGAAGCAGGGGCCATAAAACTGGAGCTGATGCCAGCCAGGCCGTTTTCCAGCAGCGAGCTGCAGACGGACCGCGCGGCCGGGCAGCAGAGCACAGACGAGGGCGGCGAGAGGCAGCCCCGGGCTCAGCGCAGAGTGGAAGCCAACGGGGCCACCAAAACGGGGGCCGAACCGGCCACCAGCCCCAAGCTGCTCTATGTGGACAGAGTTGTGCAGGAAATTCTGGAGACCGAACGGACTTACGTGCAAGATTTAAAGAGCATCGTAGAGGTAAGATGCACTGGGGGTGGGGGGTGGGGGAGGGTGGTTAAAGTTTGTCCTGCAGGATCAATATCCTCCCGAAATAAAGGGCAAGGAAGGGCTTCTTAGGAAGCCCGGTGTCTCCTAAGAGGCAGAGATGGTGTGAATGTTTAAACAGATCATCACTTAAGAGGAAGCCCTGTTATCACTGGGTTAAGATGCTCAGTGTTTGCGTTCGTGAACTGATTACGTGTTGGGAGTAAGCATGATGATGTCAGTGCCAGCACTGGGGTGTTGTGTTCCTGACTCCTGCCCCAGAGATCTGTGAGTCTCTGGCAGACAGACAGACAGGATGCAAGCTTCCTGACTTGTAGGTGTCAGGGGTGTGTTGATTGAGCCCCTTGGGTCATCTTCAGCTTAATCACAGTTGTCTCCTGGTGTCTGGAGCTTCCAAAGCTGCCAGTGCCTTGTCTCACCTCCAGAGACTGCTTTCATGGGTTTGGGGTGTGGCCTGGGGGTGGGCGGAAGATCCCCAGGTGATTCTTCTGCGCAAACAAGCGTGGGAATTACTGTTTGATGCTGTTTTCTGTGTTGGTTGTTGTTTAGGGGAAGGTGGCGAAAAGGAGAGAAGAACCCTGGACTTGGTCTTAGGTGTTTACCTTTACTTTTATAGTAAACAAATTCGCGTAAATTATTTGACTCTCTGCAAACTGAACTTAGCTGAGGTACCAGATCCAAGCCTCTGGAAATTCAGTTATTAATTTGTTATGATTGTTGTTTCTTTTTTAATTTTTATTTTATGCTGGAGTATAGCAAAGAGTCGGACACGACTGAGCAACTGAACTGAACTGAAATGATAGTTGACTTATCCAGTTGTTAATTTGACTTTGATTATAGCTAGGTTTTTAAGGATAAAATGATAATTATCAGAACAGATCAGATGCTAATTCGTTCGCCATGATTTAAAATATTGTATTTCAAATTGATACATTATGAAGCTATACTCCCTACGCTGCCTGGTACTATCCCAGGTTCTTTCACGTGTTACTGCCCATTTCCTATTTTAGATTTTTAATCTAAAACGTGTTTCAGAATAAACTGGTGGAATATTTGCTGATGAGGCCATTCTCCACCAAACACATACACTCTTAAAGCTTTAGGGGAAAAAAAATTCTAGGACACAATTGTGTTTTCAGTTCCACAAATGATCAAACCAGACAGTCTTCTAAAAATAGTTATGACATAACTTCCCAGTAAAAATAGAAAAAAATCAATTGATGCTCAACCAAAACAATATGTGATACCAAATGTAGAGTAAACCAGGCCAATTGTTTCTTGAATTTCAACAATGATGTCATTTGTACTTGAGAAGAAATACCTGTGAAATTGCCAAAATTTGTGAAACCTCTCAGGAAATTTATGGTTGTCAAAGCTTTCTTTGGCTTTTTTTCCTTTGTTTCTTTTCTTGGAAACTTTACCGCTTCATCGAAACTCGCCATACCGACAGAGAAAGCTTTAGTGTCTGAGCTGGAATTCTATGAACACTTTTTTTTTCTGAGGTCAGTTAACAAACTTCAGGTGAGAAGAAATACAATAAGAGATCTATGAAAGAAAGTAGGCTAAAACAGGATTTTTTGCTTCAATAAAATACCTTAAACTTTTTTATTTTTTAACAACGTTTCAGCAGAAGTTTTATTCTAAACTGTCCAAATATTCTTGCCTGTTTTTTTCCCCCTTATCAATGGATTAGCCATGTTTTGCACTATGGGTTGGTGGACTTTTGCTATAAAGGACTAGATGGTAACTCTTTTCAGCTTTCTGGGCCCTAAACTGTCAATCCTAACTGTTCACTTCTGCCACTATAGCCCAAGAGCTGCCCCAGACTCTGTGTCAGTGAAAGGGTGCGGAAGTTCAAGGAAAACTTTAGGGCCGTTTTTGACCCAAGGACCATGGTTCGCCAAGTGCTGTATTTGCCTGTAAATCTGTGCTTGCATTTCATCAACTGTGAAATGAGACTAAGATACCTGCCTAATAGGGTTGGTGTTATGATAATTAGATAATATATGAAAAGCTCATACAACAGTGCCTGGCACGTGGTAAGCAATTAATAAGTGGAAACACTTATCTCAGGCCTCTTGTGAATTTGCTGGCTGAGACTGAGCACCACTTATAGCTATCTTCTGTCTTATCTGAAGTCTTTTACAAAAATAAACTGATTTAGTAATATACTACAGTAGAAATTTCATTAGGAAAGAGTAATTTTTAAGTGGGTGATTCCAATGTTATTATTTTGAAGGCAATTGGATTATTTATAAAGAACCCAGGGAAAATCTAAGGTGACACATAATTAGGGAGAAGAAAGATGAAGAAGGGTGTTGGGAAGGAGGGTGGTTGTAAGAAAACATCCCAAATAGAGAGGGAAGCACCTGGGCAGGAAGAAGATGCTGCTTTGTTCAGGAAGTCTCTGGAATGCTTTGAGTCACTTCCCCTCCCCACCTAGAAGAGTGCACAATCTCTTCAGATCACAGTTGGTCACTGCAGCCTCTTCTTCACATACTTTTGTATGTGACCACTTCTGTTTCTCAAGATCACAATTTTCACAGAACGGTGAGACTCGTTTTATGTAGTTCTTTCCTTTATGGAGGCTTCCCGGGTGGCGCCAGTGGTAAAACTCCAGCTGCCAATGCAAGAGACTCGAGAGACATGAGTTCAGTCCCTGGGTCAGGAAGATCCCTTGGCGTAGGAAATGGTAACCCACTCCAGTATTCTTACCTGGAAAATTCCATGGACAGAGGAGTCTGGCAGGATACAGTCCATGGGGTCACAAAGAGTCAGACACGGCTGTGCATGCACCCCTCCTTTATGGAGTATAACGAATTATTTTCCACCTTGCAGCAACTTTACCCAATATGGACTGTTATGAGTATTTTAAAACTCAAGATGTCAACTCCTTTAAAAATCTGCTTTCCTTAATCCATTTCCTATCTGTTTTTAAAATTCTGTAGCTGATTTCTTTAGTGTCTTTGATTTTTCAAATGCAGAGTTAAATGGGGAAAAGGCTACTTAGTTAAAACCTATCCTCATGAGTTCTCACCACACAAAGAGTTTGTTAGATGACTTTCTAAGCAAGAATAATTTCTGAAGAAAAACCACCTAACTGTTTCTAGAGATAACTGGGAAGTTGTTTTTCACTTACAGAGTAGCACAGTTTCAAACTGTCTGAGCGAGTGAGTGATAATCTCTCAGTCGTGTCCAGCTCTTTGCAACCCCATGGACTGTAGCCTGCCAGGCTCCCCTCTCCATGAAATTCTCCAGGCAAGAATACTGGAGTGGGTTGCCATTTCCTTCTCCAGGGTTCAGACTGTCTGCACTCCTGTTTCTTGAGTTCCTACTAATGAATGGTCTTCAGTATCATTCTTGGTTGTATTTATTTCCCTTTGTTACAATTTGTCTGTAGTGTATCTTATCCATACATATCCTCGCCACTCAGGTTTATATTTTGTCCTTAGAATTTATAAACAAACATTTTTTGTGAAAGGTCATTGATATATACACTGATTTAAAAGATGTTAACACAATATGCCTTGGTAGCTGAATATGGTACCACATAGTGTATGAGTAGCTTATTTCTGAAGAAGAGATCCTGCTAACACATTATCTGGGCAATAGGATTCTCAGCTGTTTGTGATAATGCAAAGAAGGATGTATGTCTTTCACTACATAAAGACATTGTATTAAAATCTTCCCAAATATATTGTTTTTTTTTTCTTTTCCATGCCATTTAGGAATTAAAAAATGAATTCTGAAAATTTAACTGAGAAATGTCATTGTTCTTATTGCTTCTGGTCTTCATCGCAGGCCCTTTTCTCTGTCCCCTCCATTCCCTCCCCATGGCAACTCCCTCTTCTGCTCCTTTGCCTGACATCCTAGACATTTGCTTTTGTACACTTGACATTTTAGAGAGAGGTGAGGTCTTGACTATCGACCATACTGAGAGAAACAAGAGAGCTGTTATTTCCATTTCTATATATGGCTCCTACTAGCATTCATAAAGTGAGATAATAAGTATGAAAGCTAGTTTTAAAAGTTAAAAGTAAAATCGCCAGTGATACAATTTGTGGAGAGAGAGAAATTCATAGCTGGAAAGTAGGAAATAAGGGTTTCTTTCATGTTTAATAGGATCTTAGATTGACTGACCAGAGATTCTCATGGGTAGAGTGGGTTTCTTTAATCTTTCTAAATGATCTATAAAAGAGCCTTTGACAGCCTCATGAGACTTGGCCCTGGATATAGTTCATGGCCTGTTTTAACCTTTTAGGAAGGGTTTTAAATAGTTCATAACATTATCTAATACTTTGTAATTAGAAATTATATCCCTACTACAAAATAGGATCTTTGAAATATAAGAAATGCTAAATTAAATCATATTTTGGGATGTTGAGGACGTGCATTTAATGAGGGGAAAGTAGGTAACATGTGAGTTTATTTTTTTCTATCATATTCTAGAAAGTTAAAATCCTTTTTCAAGCACCTTTATCCATACAGTGTGCTAAAAAGCTCAGAAGTGATTATTATAGCCTTGCTGCATAAAATTTAAAGAACCAAAGCCTTAAGCAATCCTTGTTAAAAGCATTCAGCATTTTTCAAAAGCTGTAGCTGCACAAACATTAGGCTGTTGATCTCCAACCTCCAGCTCTTATATTTCTTGATCGGCATGAACTCTTTGTTTATCGTGTGATAGTACAGATAGTTGGAGGAGGAAATGGCAACCCACTCCAGTGTTCTTGCCTGGAGAATCCCAGGGACAGAGGAGCCTGGTGGGCTGCCGTCTATGGGGTTGCACAGAGTTGGACACGACTGAAGCGACTTAGCAGCAGCAGTACAATGTTAGGATAAGGTGGACGAGAGAGCGATGCTTTTCACCCACTTAGTGACATGAAACACATTGAACACAACTCTGCCTGTTGTCAGAGCTTAGCGAAGAGGCTGCCCTTAGCACCAGAGGTTTCCACTAGCTGGAAGGCAAACTGTCTTACACTTGGGAAGTGAACCTCCCCCAGATCTGTGCAGGGTGAATGAAGGAACCCAGTGATCAGGCCCAGGAAGTCTGTGCTGTGCCTTAACCATGGACCCTGCCTAGAGACTTAGCTTTTAGGCTGATGAGATGACTAAGACTTGGATAACATGGAATCTGAGTGGGTTTTTGTCCTGAGCCCCCTCTCAAAGACAGCACTATCAAACTTGGAGGTGTTTTCTCTTGAAGCCTGGTTTGATTCAGCTGGAGAGAGAAGATGATTTGGTGTGGAAAGGTCAGTCCATGTGTCTGCTACTCCTCTCCCTTGGCCATGAAAGGATAGCTTTACATGGGTGTTCCCTGGACCAGCCACAGCTGCTTAGGATACTTGACAAGAAGAGAAAAGTTTTGAACCAAGGGAGGAGGTTGATAAGATGTCATTGCTTTTATTGTCTTTTTATTTGCACATGTCCTCACTCAATACGTTCCCTCCAGTTTAAATAACATTTATTAAACTGACACTTTTTATGAGGTTCCTTCAGACTAACATTTCGTGAATACTGAGGGAATTATGTGTTCAATGCTAGAGTGTAGGACTTGGCAGGGATTGTTTTTAATGAGGGCTTGTTACGTGGGTGGATTTAATAAAGTGCTTACACTGTAGTACTTGGCACATTTTAATGCACTTTTTCTTTTACATGGCATTTGAGCACTTTTATTTGAATGTGTCTCTTTATTTTTTCCTTCCAGGGGCTTTTCTCATAATGGGTGAATGAGATCTTTCCTAAAACCATTTGAGGTCTATGGTAATTTTGAAGCAAACCTGTCAAGTAGTTTCGGGTTGATGTATTGGGTTGGCCAAAAAGTTTGTCCAGGTTTTTCTGTAACATAGGAAACCTGAATGAACTTTTTGGCCAAGCCAATAGGAGTTGTTCATCAAATAGCACATCTAACCACTGTATATAAGCCCCCCAGACTTCTCTTTGACTATTCGTTTTGCCTCTGTGTTGCTCTTATGCCCCCTCCTTGCTTGCTCTACCCGACTCTCACCTCTTGCCAGCTTAACAGCGACAGAAACTTAGAGGGTAAGAACATAGTGATTTTGAGTATTCATCTGCTCTACTGGTTTCAGCCTAATATTAGGGGGCGGTAGGGGGAGGGGCCTGGCCTTTTATGTCTTTTGTCCATTCTGTTCATACCTTCTGATTAACTGCTGCTGCTGCTAAATTGCTATAGATGGCAGCCCACCAGGCTCCCCTGTCCCTGGGATTTTCCAGGCAAGAACACTGGAGTGGGTTGCCATTTCCTTCTCCAATGCGTGAATGTGAAAAGTGAAGGTGAAGTCGCTCAGTCGTGTCCGACTCGGTGACCCCATGGACTGCAGCCTACCAGGCTCCTCCATCCATGGGATTTTCCAGGCAACAGTACTGGAGTGGGTCGCCATTGCCTTCTCCGGATTAACTGCTAGTGAATATCAAAACTAGCTCAACATGGGCACCATTTGGTAAAAGCAAAGTGAGTGGAGGTGTGTAGGGTTGCTGTGCAAAGGTTGTTGTTGACTGTTCACAAGAGTTCATGTATACTTAATGAATGGTGTCAATTTATTCCCTCCAAATGGTTCTAGCCAGATTTTGAGTCAAAACCTAGGAAAATTATTCAAAATAATTATATTGGTCAGGTTCTCCTGGGAGCATGGTAGACAGAAATCTTAAACTTGGTGATCACACCCACCACCTCAATGAATCTGAATAGCTGTAAACATACTGTGTGGCTGCTACTACTGAATTTTCTAGATATGTACCTTAATAGCAACAAAAAGACGAAAACATAACATTAACAGCAACTAGTATTTGAGAGCTTACCAGATTTCAGGCACTGAATTAAGCAGTTACAGCCTCACCCACAGCCCTGCTGTGTGGGTACTGTTATAATTTTCTTATTTTTAGCACAAGAATATTGCATGTACAGACAGTAAAGGAACTTCTCCAAGGTTTGCAAATGGTTAGTGGTGAAACAGGAACTGGAATGTTAGGTTTCATGCCAAAGGCCTCACTTACTGCTACATTGTTATTGCAGATCTCCCCTTAGAGTCTAGCAGAGAGCTCAAAGGTTTGGTCTTCTTCCTGAGCTCTCTGGAGCAGGGTGTTGCAGCAGCAGCATGGTAGACATTCTGGACTGGATAGTGCTTGGTTATCAGACTTCAGATGATAGTCGCTCTTGGTTATGGAGGACAGTCCTGTGTATTGGAGGATGTTAGTATCAAACCTGGCCTCCGCTCACTAGATGTCAGTAGAACCACCGCCGACCCCACTCACGACAACCAAAACTGTTTCTAGACATTGCCATATAATCCACAAGGGACAAAATTCCCTTGGCTGAGAAACACTGTTTTAAAAATTTGGTAGGCATAGTGTATAAGTGTAAGTAAAGCCACAGTAACAAATCGGCCCCCCAGTTTAGTGATATAATACAGCAGAAGTTTCTCCTTTTACAGTCCTGTATGTGTGTGTTCAGGTTAGTGGACCCGGTGCTATTCCATGCACCAATTGATAGAAGGCAGGGGAAGGAGAGTTTTTGAGACAAGTGTAGAAATGGCTCACCTCTTCTCTCATTCCACATCAAGCTATAAGTTTGGAGATACAGTCTAACTGTGTGCCCAAAGAAGGAAGGAAACATTTTGTGAACAACTGCCAGTGTCTACCATGTATTATATTGGATTGGCCAAAAAGTTCATTCAAGTTTTTTCATAAGATGTTGTGGAAAAACCCAAATGAACTTTTTGGTCAACCCAATATGTAACTGCAATATTCTCATTATAAAAACCTACACCCTGCATCCCATCACTAAAGGTAAAAATAAAAATAAAAAATACATAAGGAAGAAAGCAGGAAAGATCTTGATGATGCTTACTGCCAAGATTATAGTTAACTCTCTCTACTAAAGAACCCCATAGAATGTTTTAAATGGAATTCTTCATTTAGGACTTCAACAGACTAAGATCTACCTTCCCTTATTCCTCTCTCCCCCGTTACACATTTCCATCACCTCTACCTTCTCTCTCTCCTATTTTTCCTAACTCCCTCCCTTCTTTTGTTTTTGTAGTTTTTCCTATCCATATGACCTGTCAATAGGGCTCTTTGGAATTTTTGAACACAGGTGGTATTATCAATATTTCAGTTTAAGAAGAGGGCTGCTGGGTCTAGCATAGTGCAAAGGCAGAAATCGCGCTTCTTTGCTTGTCTTCTGGAAACATTTTGAGTAGACTAGAATCAATGAGAATAATGGACTAAAGCCAGCAAACCCTGAACAGAATGATCATGCTCAGAAACTGTAAGTTTATTGCCATACTGATAAAGTTTATAAGAAAATGGAATACCCTCCATTTTACTGCCCTGCCTTTCTTTTAAACTAATTTCTGTAGTCACTCTGAGAAGCCAAAATGAGAATTGTGAACACTTAAAGAACAAGTAAACAATGGAAAACCTAATGGTTGAAATTGTTGTAATACATTTCTTCATACATAATAATCTTAGGCCTTGCACACTTGCACACTCTAAATCAAGTGATATCATTATGGATAATTTCCATAAGAGAGTGAAAGTGAAAGTCACTCAGTCGTGTCCGACTCTTTGCGACCCCATGGACTATATAGTCCATGGAATTCTCGGCTGGAATACTGGAATGGTAGCCTTTCCCTTCTCCAGAGGACCTTCCCAACCCAGGGATCAAACCCAGGTCTCCCGCATTGCAGGTGGATTTTTTTACCAGCTGAGCCACAAGGGAAACCTTGTAGAAGTCAACTTTCATCTTTCCAGAGGTGAACATAGAGAAAGTAAATTTGCCATTGATAAATAGTGGTCTGTTTATGTCATTAACCTTTACCTGGAGTACGCTTTGCAGATTACTAAGAACTTTATACAATAGCATAATGAACACCACTTGGTGTAATAGTAATAATTATGGATTTAGTGATGTTCTCATTGTCTACTTGAGAAATACTAAACCTCAGCTAATAGTCACCCTTGAGTGCCTGACATTCCTGACTTATGACTTGCTTCTTTTTTTAGATTTTTTTGTGGCTTGCTTCTTGAAACTTGGGTCTAGAATACTTCAGGTCAGTCTAAGGATTTCCAGGGTATTGGAGGCCCTGAGTCCAGCTTTGTAGGACATTCTTACCAGGTTTCAAGAGTTCGTGATCTCAGAATAGATTAGTTATTTAATAACTTCCATAGCATGTGTCTAAGACCCAAGAAAGAGTACAGTTGCTATAGAGAGAAAGCAATATGAATTTCAAGTGTGTACGATGAATTTTGCTATAATTTGACATATGTGCTTTTAAAAATCACTGAACTTGCAAAACCATATGAGGGGACAGCAGGGGAAAATAGATTCCAAGTGCAACACTCGAAACATGTGACACATCGAAAAAGAAACAAATGGACACAGTTTTATACATGTTAAATGGTTAAGAACTAAATACCTACTATAGTAAATATGATACTTCAACTTAAAAAAAAAACAAACATGAAATTTCTTGTGGGAGCCACCTGGTACCCACAGCTGCCACCCCCTGTAGGAGGAAGAGAACAAAGGGAAGCGGGAGACAGTGAGAAAAAAGAACAGTAAAGAGGAGAAGGAACAGAGAGGGGAAAATATAAACTAGGCTGAGAAGGAGAGAAGAATTAAAGAGAGAAGCTGTGTGCAGGGTTGTAGTCTGAGTTATTATAAAGCAGGGTTGCCTGACACCAATGCAAAATTGACACTCCTGGCGTGGATGGGTATGGCTTTAATAAGGTATGCAGGGACTGAGGTAGCTGGTAGGTGTCTGAGCTGTATGTGTGTGTGTATTTGTATTCCTCTGATGGTTTTTCCTGTGGTCATGTATGGATGTGAGAGTTGGACTGTGAAGAAAGCTGATCGCTGAAGAATTGATGCTTTTGAACTGTGGTGTTGGAGAAGACTCTTGAGAGTCCCTTGGACTGCAAGGAGATCCAACCAGTCCATTCTAAAGGAGATCAGTCCTGGGTGTTCATTGGAAGGACTGATGCTAAAGCTGAAACTCCAATACTTTGGCCACCTCATGCGACGAGTTGACTCACTGGAAAAGAGTCTGATGCTGGGAAAGGTTGGGGGCGGGAGGAGATGGGGACGACAGAGAATGAGATGGCTGGATGGCATCACTGACTCTGTGGACATGAGTTTGAGTGAACTCTGGGAGTTGGTGATGGACAGGGAGGCCTGGTGTGCTGTGATTCATGGGGTCGCGGAGAGTCGGACACGACTGAGCGACTGAACTGAACTGATGCTCTCTGGAAGTGCCTATACTTTTCTGTGTTCACCTGGATTTTTTGTTTGTTTGTTTTATTGTGAATGCAATCCTGCCTAAGCAAAATTCAGAAATTTGAATTAAGTTCAAGTTACTCCCTAGTACATTAATCATGTGGGAACAAATTCATGCTTTCAAAGCAAATGTTAAAGCAGAACTAACTGTACTTACCTCTTGAGTGTTATGACTTGTTACAAATAGGTCTCACCTCTCCCCCGTCCCTTTTGTTCAGACTAGAAGATTAAAGAACACCATACTTGTTGTCAAAACACATGATCTTCCATCCCTAAAGCATTTTTTACTTCCGCCCTATAATAAAAAATGACTGAAAAGAATTTCAAGCTCTCTTAGCAATTTGAGAGTTTATTTCTGAAAACTAACAAGTAGATATATTTTTACCCAAATCTTGGACCAACAAATATGATTATTTGAAAATGCAAATAGTTGTGGATTTTTCAAAACTTTCTGAAAAGATTTTGACAGTTTGGGTCAAATACTCTTACACAAGTGCTAGCCCTTGCTGTCTTGATATTCGATCACTAAGTCGTTTCTGACTCTTTGCAACCCCATGGACTGCAGCACGCCAGGCTTCCCTGTCCTTCACTGGCTCCTAGAGTTTGCTCAAATTCATGTCCATTGAGTCAGTGATGCCGTCCAACCATCTCATCCTGTATCGTCCCCTTCTCCTCCTGCCCTCAATCTTTCCCAGCGTCAGGGTCTTTTCCAGTGTGTCAGCTCTTGGCATCAGTTGCCAAAGTATTGGAGCTTCCACATCAGTCCTTCGAGTGAATGTTCAGGGTTGATTTCCTTGAGGATTGAAACTTCTGTTACACCAAGGAGATTTAAGGGGTAAATGTTTGTATTTATGCCATTAAAATTAGAATATTTTCCAGCTACACATGCAGATTCTGAGTTAGACAATGTATTAAAGGAAAGGATAGACTGACTTACAGACATAACTGAAGACATTCATTTCTTTTGTGAGATCAAGCTCTTAGAGAAATACCTACAACTAAAAAGTCCCTTCCCATTCTTCCAGCTTTTCTTTTAAGGCAACATTTTGATTTCTAATGAAAAGGTGTTTCAAAAACTTCAGTTAACTCAGGTGATTGAGTAGCTATTATTACTCGTCTGCTAAAGAACTGCTAATATATTTCAAAGACTGCCTGTGGGCAAAATTCTATTGAAGATTTGCTAAAACAGGTTGTGTTCATTTGGGGGTAGAATTATGCTGCCTTTTGGGTGTATGCCATCTTGAATATGCAGTTATACTGAGTGGGTAGAAAATTACAGAATTCAGGAAATTGTGTTCTAAACGAACCAACCTTCAGTTGGGAGTAGTTTCCCATGGCTGAAAGTTTCTTCCAAAGAAAAATGTCGCTTGCACCTTGTGAAACTAAACATCAAAGAATCAACCCAGGTCATTTGACAAGCCTGAAGCAAGTTGATGTCAAACAACCCTGCTCTGTAACACCTAGAAAAAGAGGTAGCTTGAGCTGATGCAAGGTTTGCCAGCCTACATAGTTCAGTAGTTAACTGTTTTCTGATCACTTATGTTTTCAGTTTCTCCTCTGAGCACCAAGGCTACTCTGCCACTTAAATCTGATAGCATTGTTCTCTACAGCAGTTCACATGGAATGTTTTATATCTTTTTAAACCTGGTGAAATACACATGACATGTGTTAATTTTAACCATTTTAAGTATACAATTCAGTGGCGTTAGGTACACTGACATTGTCGTACACTAAACTACATAACTATTACCACTATCCATCTTGAGAATGTCCAACTCTTTGAGACCCCATGGACTGTAGCCTGTCTGTGGGATTTCCCAGGCAAGAATACTGGAGTGGGTTGCCATTTCCTCCTCCAGGGGATCTTCCCTACCGAGTTATCAAAGCTGGGTCTCTTCCATTGCAGGCAGATTCTTTACTGCTGAGCCACCAGGGAAGCCCAAGATATACATGACATGTATTATTTTAGCCATTTTAAGTGAATGATTCAATGACATCAAGCACACTGACACTGTTGTACATTGAACTGTATAACCCCCACCACCATCCATCTTGAGAACTTTTCTACTACCCCAAATTGAAACAGTGCGCCCATGAAGCAATAACTTTTCATACCCTCTTCCCTCAATCAATTCTTTTTTGTTTTTAAAAATTATAGAATACACATAACATAAAATGTACTGTCTTAACCATTTTTGTTACTACACTGTAGTAACATTAGGTACATTCACAGCATTGGGCAAACAGTCTCTAGAATTCTTTTCATCTTGTGAAACTGAAACTCTGTCCCTGTTAAACAGTAACTCCCCCTTCTCCCCTTCCTTCAGCTGCTGATAACCACCATTCTACTCTCTGCTTCTGTAAATTTGACTCTATACTTCACATGAGTGGAATCATACAGTACTTGTCTTTTTGTGACTGCTTTTCTCACTGAGCACAGTGTCTTCAGGGTTCATCCTTCTCATAGCACATGTCAGAATTTTCTTCCTTCTTAAGATTTAATAACATTCCATTGTATGTCTATATAACATTTTGTTTCTCCATTCATCTATTGGTGAATACTTAGGTTGCTCCAAATAGCACAGAATTTTTGATTAAGTAGAAATCACACAGAGTTTTGAACTGGAAAATAACTCAAAAGTCTTAACTGGCTGTGGATTCTGAAAGGGTGAAGTGTTTTGGTTAGTTTTCTACTTCTAGCAGTCAGCATTGCCTTTGACACTTAAGAGGCCATTAGTAAGTATTTGCTGAATGAATTACCAAGTTCTACACAATTGTTCTTATTGGTGAGGAAATGGAGATGCAGAGAACCAAGTGATTTCTCCAACTGAATCCAAATCTTAGTTCTGGCACCTGCTACCTTTGATCTTGAACAGTTATTTAATTTCTGTAACCTTCAGTTTCTTCTTAAAATGAGAGAGCTATTGTGTACCTCATAGAATGTTCTGAGGACAAAAGGATGTGTTGCCTATAAAAATAAGAAAAGAAAGTTGCTCAGTCATGTCCAACTCTTTGCAACCAGTCCATGGAATCTCCAGGTCAGAATACTGAAGTGGGTAGACTTTCACTACTCCAGGGGATCTTCCCAACCCAGGGACCAAACCCAGGTTTCCCACATTGCAGGCGGATTTTTTTTTTACCAGCTGAACCACAAGGGAAGCCCAAGAATACTGGAGTGGGTAACCTATCTCTTCTCCAGCAGATCTTCCCAACTCAGGGATCAAACCGGTATCTCCTGCACTGCAGGGGGATTCTTTACCAGGTGAGCTATCAGGGAAGCCCAAAGTGCTTTCCTGGGTTTGATGCCTGTAAAGTGCTTTCCATAGACCTGGCATAGCATAAACTCTCAATAGATGCAAGCTGGTCAAGCCCCAGACCCTGCAGCTAAGTATTGGCAGTGCCAAGACTGTATCTATTACATTTAGAAACAATTTCAAAAACACAGGCATTTATTGGGTGCCCCTTACTGTGCCAAATAAGAATTCTCATACACACTTGTTAATGAAAATCCCGAAGACACATTACTTTCACTACTCGGTTTTCTACATGTCAGTCACTGATGAGGATGAAATTGACATGGACACATGTGAAGGGCAGAGCTTGTCTTTCCTGCATCCAGCCACCGCATAGTGTAGATAAAACCAGGGCAGTGGTTCAGAGGGGAAATGGGAACAATTAAGATCACTTCCTGAGCAATTGTTTGGGACATGTCTAAAGCAAACTGGAATTATCCTTTTTTCCTCTAGCACAGATACAGGTCGCTTATTGAGGATGAGAAATTGTCTCCTGTAAAACCAGAGAGTCAGGGCTAGTCCACTTATGATAAGTAAAAGACCAGCTGATGCTCTTGGACCCCTTCTTGTCAACTCCTGTTCTGAAGTTGGAACTGGCTCTGACGTTCCAAGTCCTAGTTGGAAAGAAAGAAGGTAAAGAAAGTTACTGATAGATTGTGTAAATTTACTTAATATTCAAAATTACCTGGAATGTTTTAGGTACTAGTTTTGGCAAGAAAATTCACTGGAATAGAATCCCCACTTCAAAGACAGGGCAGAGTGAAACATCACAAAGATGCTTTATGAGAAACACACAATTAACTGGTCATCAGTGAGGTTTATACCAAGGATAGCAACTCCCATAAACAGGTTCAAAGGGGCAGATGATGATAATGTAATAACTTGAGCAATTAAAAGCTATCGCCTAAGAAATCTGGTTAGGAAGAGCAACTTAAAAGTAGGATTTTTTCAAAAGAGGTGATGTATTTATACATATAACTGCTTCATTTTGCTGTGCAGCAGAAACTAACACAACACTGTAAAGCAACTATACTCCAATAAAAAAAATTTTTTTTAATAAAGGAAAGAAAAAAAAAAAGTAGTATTTTTCTAGGGACTTCCCTAGCGGTCCAGTGGTTAAAACTCTGTGCTTCCAATTCAGGGAGCATAGGTTCAGTCCCTGATTGGGGAACTAAGATCCCACATGCCATGCAGCATGGCCAAAAGATTTTTTTAAAAGAGAGGGTTCCCCCTGGATTAATGAAATCTGTCTGAAACTCTGAAGGTGACATCACTTTTTCTTCAAGCTCTGTATATCCGAATAAGCAATCAACATGGGCCCACTGTCTGAAAGGCATTTTTTCCTTTCAGAGAATAATAGACATTGAAAGGCAACACAAATTACCCCACCCACCCCATCCCCTGTGATGAAATAATGAAAATGAAGAAAATCTAAATTCTGCTAGAACTGAATCTAAATCCTGACTCTGCCATCTCCCTTTGTGATCTTGGATAAGTTACTAAACTTTTCTAAGTTTCAGGTTTTCACCTTAAAATGGGAATAATATGATTGTCACAAAATAAGACTATCCATGCAAAATGCTAGCACAGTGATAAGCATATAGTAAGTTCTCAAATGAGAATAATGATGATTATTGTTAATATACGTAGTATTATTTGGAAAGGCCAGTAATTTCTGGTACATTAAAAGTATCATGGTGTTGTTCTTGCTAATCTATGCTGAAACTGAAGGTCCAATATTTTGGCCACCTGATGTGAAGAACCAACTCATTGGAAAAGACCCTGATTCTAGGAAAGATTGAAGGCAAAAGGAGAAGCGGGCAGCACAGGATGAGATGGTTAGATAGCATCCAGACTCAATGGACATGAATTTGAGCAAGCTCTAGGCTTTATTGACTATGTCAAAGCCTTTGACTGTGTGGGTCACAATAAACTGGAAAATTCTGAAAGAGATGGGAATACCAGAACACCTGACCTGCCTCTTGAGAAACCTATATGCAGGTCAGGAAGCAACAGTTAGAACTGGACATGGAACAGCAGACTATTCCAAATAGGAAAAGGAGTATGTCAAGGCTGTATATTGTCATCCTGCTTATTTAACTTATAAGCAGAGTACATCTGGAGAAGGCAATGGCAAGCCACTCCAGTACTCTTGCCTAGAAAATCCCATGGACGGAGGAGCCTGGTAGGCTGCAGTCCATGGGGTCGCTCCGAGTCAGACATGACTGAGCGACTTCACTTTCACTTTTCACTTTCACACATTGGAGGAGGAAATGGCAACCCACTCCAGTGTTCTTGCCTGGAGAATCCCAGGGACGGGGAAGCCTGGTGGGCTGCCGTCTGTGGGGTCACACAGAGTCGGACACGACTGAAGTGACTCAGCAGCAGCAGCAGCAGAGTACATTATGAGGAGCGCTGGGCTGGAAGAAGCACAAGCTGGAATCAAGATTGCTGGGAGAAATATCAATAACCTCATATGCAGATGACACCACCCTTATGGCAGAAAGTAAAGAGGAACTAAAGAGCCTCTTGATGAAAGTGAAAGAGGAGAGTGAAAAAGTTGGCTTAAAGCTCAACATTCAGAAAACTAAGATCACGACATCTGGTCCCATCACTTCATGGGAAATAGATGGGGAAACAGTGGAAACAGTGTCAGACTTTATTTTTTGGGGCTCCAAAATCACTGCAGATGCTGATTGCAGCCAGGAAATTAAAAGACGCTTACTCCTTGGAAGGAAAGTTATGACCAAAAAAGCAGAGACATTACTTTGCCAACAAAGGTCCATCTAGTCAAGGCAATGGTTTTTCCCGTGGTCATGTATGGATGTGAGAGTTGGACTGTGAAGAAAGCTGATCGCCAAAGAATTGATGCTTTTGAACTGTGGTGCTGGAGAAGACTCTTGAGAGTCCCTTGGACTGCAAGGAGATCCAACCAGTCCATCCTAAAGGAGATCAGTCCTGGGTGTTCATTGGAAGGACTGATGCTAAAGCTGAAACTGCAGTACTTTGGCCACCTCATGCAACGAGTTGACTCACTGGAAAAGACTCTGATGCTGGGAGGGATTGAGGGCAGGAGGAGAAGGGAACGACAGAGGATGAGATGGCTGGATGGCATCACCGATTCGATGGACATGAGGGTGAGTGAACTCCGGGAGTTGGTGATGGACAGGGAGGCCTGGCGTGCTGTGATTCATGGGGTTGCAAAGAGTCGGACACGACTGAGCAGCACTGAACTGAGGAGCTTGTGAAGGACAGAGGAGCTTGGCGGGCTACAGACCATGGGTGGCAGAGTCAGACACAACTTAGCAACTAAACAACAACAAAAGCTTTGTTAAGGTATTTCAGAAAATTATTTAAATTTTGCAATTTAAAAAGGGTGTATCTTGCAATTTTTAGTTTATCTGATATGCTTCCATGTAGTTGGACTTCACAGGCCTGCTAGAGCTGCAATGGCAGAATGAAATTATTTTCAGAATTTTGGTTTGAGGGAAGTTAAACTGAGATTGATTGAATGGACAGAGCACTGGTCTCAGCTCAGTCTCATGCTAATAGTCAGCCATGTGCCCATGGACAGCCAACCGGGCTGACCTCCGCTTCATCCTCAGTAAATGACTCTAATTCAACAAGCCAAAAATCTAAAGATGACTAGAGGTCTCATCTTCTCCAGCCTCAGCTCTCAAAAATGTAACTAGGAAATAAGTGAGTCCTTTGAGCGGCCAAAATAGATATTTCAAATGCCAAACAGTAAATCCTGTGTCTTGACCCAAAGAGAGGCCCCTCTCACTGTGAGCCTATTTACTCTACGTTTAAAATAAGCTTAATGAGAGCATTTCCTGGCAGTCCAGTGGTTAGGACTCCAAGCTTTCACTGCTGAGGGCCCAGTGCCTGGTTGGGGAACTAAGATCCCACAAGCCTTGCAGTCCAGCCAATAAATTAATTAAATAAGCTTAATTATTTGGTTTCCTAACCCACAGCAAGAGGATGGAGGGGGCAGAAGGAGTGGATGTGGTGGCGCTGAGGAGCCAGAGGAAGAGCTCCTTAAAGTAGGTGAATTAACATAGGACCATTTAGAGTGGTGCAAACCCACCTTATCCCCCTGGTGAATTTCACTTGTGAATTATGCCCCAGAGCATAACCGGAGTCCTCACTGATGAACCTGAGTAGCAAGAACTTTTTTACTATGTTTGTTATAGCATCTAAAATATATTTCCTGATTCCTGTTCTTCATAAATAAAGTGGTCTTTTAATTATGATAATTGACCTTTATTGAAATATAATTGGTTTACAGTATTGTTTCAGGTATACAGCAAAGTGATTTAGATGTATACATATTTTTTCAGATTCTTTTTCATTATAAAATATTGACTGTAGTCTCCTGTGCTGTACATCAGACTGTATTGTTTAGCTATTTTGTATATAGTAGTATGTATTATGTTAATCCCAAACTCCTCATTTATCCCTCCCTGACAACTCGCCCCAACCCTGCTTTCTCCTTTAGTAACCATAAATTTGTTTTCCATGTCTGTGAGTCTGTTTCTGTTTTGACTTAAATGTTTTTCACTGTTGTTAATTGTACATAACATAAAGTTTACCATGTGTAAGTGTGCAGTTCAGCAGCAGTAAGCACATACACAATATTGTACAACCATCACCACTATCCGTTTCGTCCCAAAAGGAAGCTCTGTGCCCATGAAACAGTAACTCGCCATGCCCCTTTCCCCGGCCCGTGGCAGCCTCCAGTCTACTTTCTGCCTGTGAGTTTGCTAGAATCAAGCAATAGTTGTCCTTCTGTGTCTGGGTTCTTTCACTTAGCGTAATGTTTCCAAGATTCATCCATGTTATAGCATGTGTCAGAATTTCATTAATTAACTTTTAATTCTAGAGGAAATTTTCTATAACTGATCCCTTAACAAAAGTGAGATGACCCTTTATAAAAAGTGAGTCTTGTCCTTACTGTGTAAGGAGGACCTGATGAGAAATTACAAGCATCTATCCACCCCAAAGCAAAATGGAGTACTTGTCCTCAATGTGAGGACTTTTGTTTCGTTAAACTACTATGAAAGAATTCGTAGTGATTTCTGTGCTTAAATCACGGACACACACATACACACACAACGCAAAGTAGGCCACGTAAAAACTGGAGCGAAGCCACAGTCTGTCTTTGGTTTCAAATGGCTGAGGCAAAATTATTCGTGTTTTCTCAGAATGCTGCTTGAGGACATTGGGGGTGGCGGGGGGGGGGGTGTGGTGTGTGTGTGTGTGTGTGTGGCAGAGTGAGCCATTCTTTTAAAAAAACACTTTAAGATATTTTCTTCTGAAACAAACCTTTTTTTTCTCTTTGGACCAAGGAGAACTGCTACAAGTGTTCCCTCAGTTTTATAATGGGGCTTAAAGTTAAGCTGTTAACCTTTAAGTGGGAGATGAGTCGGGAGGCAACTGCCACTCTGGCCGCTGGGGCGGCCTGCAATCAACACAGGATGGCTGAAAAGACTGCGCTTTTGTCCTGTTTTCCATAAAGCCCTGTATAAATCACTCAGTCCAGGGGGCTGTATACGGCCTTGTAAATGGGGTTCCCAATGCAAATGCATATAGAAAAAAGGGTGAGAGTTAATCTACTTTTGATGAAGGAAGCGTTTCGGGAGGTAGGTGGGCGGGAAGATAGTCAAAAAGGAATGCAAGTGTTTAGGATCCTTTGTCATCCTTGAGAGGCCCTGCTATATAAAGGCTGTCCCTGAGATCGAGGGGAGGGGAGGGAGAGAAAGAGGAACACTGGGTTGGGTTACATTCAGTACAACTTTTGCCACTTGGAGAGCTTGTGGGCGATCTGCCAGGGACTCGGTTAACCCTTTCTTTCCGAGCTCTGTTTTGCCCAAGTAGCAGATGAACCAAGTTCACAGGAATTCACTCTGCAGTCATTCAGCTGGGAAAGCTTACAATAGAAACTCTGGCTGTTGCTGACATCAGTTTTGTGGGATAGAGGGAGCTGCCTAGAGATTTTTAGAGCCCTAGGTATTGATTCCTTTGGCTTCCTTTATCATGGAATTATAAATGTGAATGCTCTGGTGAGCACCTGCCCCAGACTGGGGATGGGAGAATCAGAGAGAGATTCCTGGAAGGAGGAGTCAGCCAGGTTAGGACAGCAGGGGACAGTCTTGGCAGTAAGAAAGGAATTTGTAATGATGGTGACCCATGAGAAGACAGGGCATGTGGCCTCTCGCTGTCTCTCAGTTCTAAGTAACAGGACAGCCGTGGACATTGTGCTTGGATTGAAGAGAAGAGAAAAATTAGTTTTTTTCACACGTCTTACTCTCTGGGCCCTGGAATCGGAACCAGGGTTCCAACAAAACAAAAGGAGATTTTTGAATTTACCCCATTCAAGAGGCCCTGGTGGTTGAGAATCTGGCTGCAATGCAGGAGAGCTGGGTTGGACGCCTGGGTCAGGAAGATCCCCTGGAGAGGGGAATGGCTACCCACTCTAGTATTCTGGCCTGGAGAATTCTATGGACAGAGGAGTCTATACTTTAAGAATCTACATTTGGACTTCCCCAGTGGCTAAGCGGTAAAAGAATCCACTTGCAATACAGGAAATGCGGGTTTAATCCCTGGGTCGGGAAGATCCCCTGGAGGAGGAAATGGCAGCCCACTCCAGTATTCCTGCCTGGAAAATCCCATGGACAGAGGAGCCTGGTGGGCTACAGTCCACGGGGTCACAGAGAGTCGGATACAATTGAGCAACTGGGCAAGAGGCCCAGCGTGCTTCAGGAAAGTCAAGTTTCTGGGGCACATCCCATCATGCCGGCCCACCTGCACCCCATTTTACCCTCCACATACGCCTCTTCCAGCTCCCCTGGAGGTCACTAAGTCCTTCACTGTGTCAGTAACTGGTTAAGATAGTGCTGTGATGAGATCAACAGCGGTGTAGTCAGAGAAGCAATAAGATACATCCTGAGGGCTGCTCATTGTTTTTGGTACAATGAACGGAACTGTTTCCCCTATGCATTTCCATATTTAGCAGTGAATTACCTAATGCTGCCAGGGTATAATCACAGTCATCCTCATAGAAAAACTGCCCGTAAAGAGATCAGTCTTTGTGCGGGTTCTTTACTTTAAAATATCCAACCTCCTTGTACTGCAGTTTTCAAGAATAGCTTGACCTCCAGGGTCATCATCAAACTGTGTGACTCAGTAGTGGGAGGAAGAGTAATGTCTTCCAGCTTTTTCCTCTTTCTATTAAATATTGTCCAGGTAACTCCTGTCTTGGGGGCTTGGTTGAATCTTTATTTTGTTCCCAGGTTAGAGTTCCAAGCAAATTAGCATAAATCTTACTAGGTTTCTGTGTCTAAGGCCTTGTTTTTTCTCCATCGAGTGAACACTACTTGAACACCTACTATGTATAGACCAATTGCTATGGAAATTACCTATATCACAGTTCCTGTCTCAGTACAAGACTGGAAAGTGCTCCAACTCATTAAATAAGTCATCTAGTTAATTACTGCCCTGCACATCATTAGGTCAAGCACACACTCGCTGGTCACGTGTATGTGGCAAAAGGACTGTATCTGTTTTAATGGGCCATTCTTTGGTGTCCTTATTTCCAAATGTCTGGTGCTCTAGAATTAAAAGTCCTCAGGGGAGGTATGGGTGTTTTGTTTTTTTTTTTGTTACTTGCAAACAGGAAATATTTTGCTGACAAATCCATGGCCACCTTTTGATATTTAGTGAAAACCTTTAAGCCATCAGTACACGAAATGATGTGTAGAGTTCCATGGAGTTGGTCATGGAACCAACTGGATATTTGTATCCAGACTGACTGTTGTCAAAGACTTGTTACTCTAATAAGCTGACTATGGTACAGGCTCTCCTGTGAAGCAGTAAAACCCCCTCCAGGGTCACTTACCCACATTCATAAGGAAGGTTTGCTACACACATGCTGCACCTTGTATATTTCCTGTCAGCACGTCAACCCTTTCCTCTATAAATAAAGAGCTGTTATTTGTCTTTTCATTGCTGATTGATCTTCATTTTGTAGTGATTCCCGACTCTGTAGCTTTAAACTCTCTGCTTTCCAGGCTCTCCATTGTATACTTTTTTTTTTTTTAATGTACTTAAAAGTAGCGTGGTGCTGGGAGAACAGGAAAAATTCATTTATAGCATTTCCACATGATTGACTTTGTAAAGGAGTGCGTTCCTAAGGGGAGAGCTAGCTATGTAAAGTCATACAAATAAAGAGGGGTGAAATGACCGACCCTTGGGGAGACTGGCAAGGGAAGCAGGATGCTTTGAAGGGGTAGAGAACCTTGCACTAACGTATGAGCAAGATGGGAAAGCATGAGCCAGTGTTGAAAGTAAAATGGCACATGGCTGAGAGCTGGTACGCTTGGCTGGTATACAGGCCTGGGGTGTGGACTGATGAACATGTGAAGGAAGTGGGTTCATCCTGTGAATGTGCTCCATGGCTCAGTCATGTCCAACCCTTTTCCACCCTATGGACTGTAGCCTGCCAGGCTCCTCTGTCCATGGGATTGTTCAGGCACAAATACTGGAGCGGGTTGCCATTTTCCTCCTCCAGGGGATCTTCCTGACCCAGGGATCAAACCTGCATCTCCTGTATCTCCTCTGTAGTAGGTGGATTCCTTACCTGCTGAGCCCGTCCTGTGAATGGACTAATATTAATTCAGATATAGTACCTGACAATCCTGGTGCACCACAGTCAGAGAAAGTTGTCATTTTAGTAGGCTCCTAACTCAGGGAGGCCTGGCGTGCTGTGACTCGTGGGGTCACAGCAGAGAGTCGGACACGACTGAGTGACTGAAATGAACTGAACTGAACTCATACCTAATAAAAACTGTGTGTAGTCCTAAAGTCAACAGCAAACTTCTCTTACTTCTGAAGATACTGTGGGTACATGCTCAGTTTTGTCTGACTCTTTGCAACCCAATGGACTGTTGCCCACCAGGCTTCTCTGTCCATGGGTTCTCCAGGCAAGAATACTGGAGTGGGTTGCCATGCCCTTCTCCAAGGGATCTTCCTGACCCAGGGATCGAACCCAGGTCTCCAATCCAGATCTCCTGTATCTCCTTCACTGGGAGGTGGATTCTTTACCATTGAGCCACCTGTTTAAGAACTAAAACCTTTAAAGCAGTGGTACAGGGTCTGGGGGCCAAGCTGTAGTCAGCTGGTACCGGTTTGAAGGTTTGAATGCAGCTAAGTCACTCACTCTCTGGGGAATTGAACACTCTTTTTTTTTATTATTATTTATTTGACTGCACCACATCTTAGTTGCATCAGTGGAACTCAGTGGGATCTAGTTCCCTGTGCAGCAGTGGAACCTGGGCCTTCTGTACAGGGAGTGGAGTCTTAGCCACTGGACCCCAGGGAAATCCCAGTTGAACCTTTCTAAGCATCTAGCAAAATGGGATTAATAATGGGGCTCACCTCCTGGGGTTGCTATGAAAATTAAATGAGATAATGCATATAAAGTAGTGAGCTCAGTACCTAGCCCCAAAACAGATAATAATAGTAATAATAATGATAATAATAGCAGTAGTAGTAAATAGCAGTGAGGAGGAGTTAAACCTCAGATGATCTAATAATGTACATTTATCTTACCAGTCTTTTATTTTCTTTCCCATACACAGAGCCCCTTGGGCTTTATTTAATTTTTCTTAATTACCATGTTTCAAATTACAGCAGCAGTGCCAAGATTGTAATTGAGATGAATCAGGTTCTTATTTTCAGTACTTAAAGCTTTGCCAGGACACACATCCCTCTGTCACCTCATCAGCCTTTTCTTCATTTTTCCTCCTGAAGGATTACAATCACATCTAATTACATCTGTCAGCTTTCTTACTTGGAGACTGAAAGTAGGGAGGAGTATATTCTAAGGAAGGGGCTTCCAGGTGGCTTAGCAGTAAAGAACCCTCTTGCCAATGCAGGAGACATAAGAGACTCAGATTTGATCCCTGGGTCAGGAAGATTCCCTGGAGAAGGAAATGGCAACCCACTCTGGTATTCTTGCCTGGGAAATCCCAAGGGCAGAGAAGTCTGGCGGGCTACAGTCCATAGGGTCACAAAGAGTTAGACATGACTTAGTGACTAAACAACAATGCTAAGTCAAGTTAACCCAGTGAGAAGGAAAGCATGACAACAGTCAGAAGAAAAAAAAACAGGGTGACTAGAGAACTCAAGGGAGTGGTTAGTAAACTTTCTGCCCTGTCTTGTCAGCACCCACTAGGACCCTGGTGTCATGCCCTACTGCAGGCAGCCTGGCAAACTCTCTGGTTGCCCATTTTAAAGATTTTGAACATATTTTGTATTTACGCACATTTGGTAAGCACATAGATTATCCCAGAAATGCTTTGCTCCTTTTTTTGTTAGCTAGAAATGATGATCAAGAGGAATGGTAGGTTTCAAATGAGTATGGAAAGATATCTCAGCATACAGCAGGACCTCTTCATGGGTGTGTGTCCACCTCTCTTGTTTTAAGAGCTTTAGCGTATCAGAATATTGTCAATGTAACTTGGAACCCTAAGCAAAATTTTTAGAAAAAGATTTAACAAAACAATAGAAAATTAAGGGTTTTTTGTTTTTTTGGGGTTTTTTGCTGTGTTTATTACAGAAGGAACTCTTCTAAGAATTTTTGTTGTTGTTGGTTATAACTAAAGGGTAATAGAAGAGATTAATTTTAGTGTTAATTTCGTACCCTGCTTCTTAATTGTAACATGTTTAGGTTTGCTTATATTCATCAAATTCTTCATCCTGATATCAGTATGAAGTAAATAAAGACAATTGATTGTTTTTAATTGAATTTATTTATTTATTTTTGGCTGTGCTGGGTCTTCATGTCTGCACGGCTTTTCTCTAGCTGCAGTGAGCAGGGGCCCATCTGTAGTTGCAATGTGCAGGCTTCTCACTGCTGTGGCCTCTGTTGTGGCAGAGAATGGGCTCTAAGGCCCACGGGCTTCAGTAGTTGCAGCACGTGGAATCAGTAGTTGCGGCTCCCAGGTGCTGGAGCACAGGCTCGATAGTTGCGGCACACAGGCTTAGTTGTTGCAAGGCGTGTGGGATCTTCCCAGATCAGGCATGGAACCCGCGTCTCCTGCATTGGCAGGCAGATTCTTTACCACCGAGCCACCAAGGAAGCCCTGACAATTTTTATAATGGTTGTCAGAAGTGTAGCCAAAGATGGGCCGCTATGTGCTTTAAGGACTTTGATATGTAAAGGGGAGTCCTGTTTCTTGATATCTTGCTTCTATCATTAGATTACTGTAGGCTGCCAGTTCATAAGTATTTTCTGCTTACAGTTTTAGAGGAAAACCAACCAAATATTCCCCAGCACGGTATTTGCTCTTACTACTCAGTACTCCTGTTTTTAACAGAGCTCCTGTGTCCCCACCCCACCCCCAACTTTCTGTTTCTGGGACAAACTGCCTGACAGCCCCCTTTCCAAGTCCAGCTGTCCTCCTGTCCCCTCTCCAGGGGGCACCTCCTGCTCCCCCCAACTTCTTTCAGGAGGAAGAGGTGAAGCAGTAGAAAGGACCGAGCTGTCTCAGGTGTCATTTGTCACCGCTAAGCATGAAGGCCATTCCCGACGTGTTTTACTGATGTCTTAGGTATTGAAACTATTATAGAAGGTAAATGAGGCTGAAAGTTCCATGTTTTTTTAAATTCTTCTTTTACTCAAAAATCTCAGAGCATTAATACTGACTTCCACATATGGCCAATGAAGATCAGCCTCTATACCATCAGTTAGGAAAACTAATGAAAACTGATATCAGCAACAGAAGCTCCTTTTAACTGGAAATTCATTTGGGTTTCAGTCCTGCACGTGCATGCGTGTTTCTCTATCTTCTTTTTCTTTTTTCCTCCCCTTCACACTTTCTTCCCTCTTTCTCTTCCCCTCCCCCATTCTCCACAACGAAGTTGGCAGAAAGATTTGTCCTGTTGATGATATATTGTATTTTCCGTACAGTTCTCTAGGGGGAGGGGAGTTCTATAGATTCAGGAACAACATTGTTCCCACAGTTGGAGCTTTTGTTTCCAGTCTAACGGGGTGGCCAGAGACACACCCCCCACCCCCCACTCCCATTTATCTTCCTCCCTTGTGGATATCAACAGAGGAAGAAACCAGATTAACGTGAAGATTAGACTTCTGATGCTTTATCTGTAGGGTACAGCAGGAACTTTTACTGTAAACCCCATTTAGCGGTTTATTTGGAAGAAAGATAAAAGGTTTCTTTCATTTGAAAATGTGTTCTTCTATACTCTCACAGCCCTTTATAAATAATTCTTCTAACACTTAAGTTGTTACACTGAGATTTCTTTCTTTCTCCCTTACTCTCTTGTGAGCCCCTGGAGGGACAGGTCCTATCTCACTCATTTCTGAATGCCTTCTCACACAATTACTACCACACAGGTCTGTGCCTCTCCAAAACTCTTTATTAACTAGGTAAATTATAATGAAGCTATTGAGTGGAATACAATGCAGCTGTTATAAAGAATGAAAAGGAACTATGTTTATGTATAGGAGTTATGTATGTTTACATATACTGAATGGAGAAGCAGTGTTGTGAATCAAGCATGGAATCTCATTTTTTCCAGATATAATTATGCCCCAGAACATAACCCAGAAGCATACACACCACATCTTTAATTAGAGTTATCTCTGGAGAGAGACAGGGAGGCCCTTGTCCTTATTTCCTACGCTCTGACTTGTTAGAATTTTGTTTTCTACAGCATAAAATAAAACTGACCAGTGTTAACTTGGTTAGAGAGTGCCCCCTGCCCAGACTTCCTGGGAGAGGTGTTTATCTTCCTGTCCTCTGCCTTTCATCTCGTCCCTTCACCTTGGCTCTGTGCTCACCTGCTACCTTCTTCTGTGCTCACCTTGGCCAGTTCTGCCCTCCTGTCATTCGAGGTTTCCTCCCTCTGTCTTCTCTTTCTCTGCACCTCCCATCAGCCTGTTCTTGGATGGCTGCAGGGACGGGTGATAGATGGCATGGACAGATGGGTGGATATATGTGTGGCACTGGCAGTTTTATAGCTAATGTTCCATTTTCTGATGCGGGAGTGACCTTTGGTCTTATGGCAGCCTTCCTAACTGCCTCTACCTGCAGAGCATGGAAGGTTCTCCGTGATCAAGTCTGTCCTGACTCTGGCACTTCTCACTTTGCAGCCCCACCTCCAGGGTCTGTTCATGCCCTGCTCCCTCAGCCCATCTGTGCTTCTTTCATCGGTTTTTTTTTGGGGGGGGGGCATTTCATGCAGCATAAAGGATCTTGGTTCCCTGACCAGGCATCCAACCCTGTGCCCCCTGCAGTACAAGCGCGGAGTTTTAACTTCTAGAACACAAGGGAAGTCCCTCAGCTCCTTTAAGTGTCCTTGCTGCAGCCTACATTTTGCTACCATGTGCCCCTTTACTCTTCTCTCTCTTCCTTGATATTGTGTCTTCTCCAACTTTCTCTCCATTCTAATTCTCAGTCATCCTTAAAGATTCAGCTCCACCATTATCACCTCCTCTAGAAAACTTCTCCCTGCCCTGGAATTGCCCACTTCCTCTTGGCCTCCTGTCTCCCATGTGCTGAATATTATCAGTCATGCTGCCTGAACACGGTATTGTGTTTACTTGTTTACATTTGTCTTTCAACTACACAGGGAGCTCCTTGCAGGGAGGGATCATGTTTTATTCATTTTAATTAATTCCTGACTTGTAAAATAGAATTTGACATGCATTCTTATGACCTCAAAAAGAGGTGGCAGTGGACTGGCGGGGGTGGGGGGGGAGTAGTATTTGTATGAATAAATGTGAATGTGCTTTTAAACTGTAAATTGACATACAAATGTAAGTTATTGTCGTATCAACATCATCCCAAAGTGATACATGAAACTTGCAGGCAGATTTTCTATAAACAAATGATTACTTTCTAGAAAAGGTGGAGGTGTAGGAAAAATTGAAAAAGATGCTCCCCCCAAAATAAAGACCGATAATCTTACATAGGCATTATATCAAAGGGCTTGGAATTTGGAAATGCTAACACAAAAACTAGACCAAAAAGAGTAAGCCAAAGAGATGAAATTTTGAAACCCGAGCAAAAGGATTTATGAACAGAACCTCTTCTTTGTTTTATTTCTACGATATGACTATCTTCAGGAGAGAGAAATAGTAGAAAAAGTAGATGCTGATCTAAATAAATTTTTTTCTTCTGTGGTTTAATTTCATTTTCATGTTAAACAGTTTGTAATTTTTAAACATTTTAAGCATTATTTTAGAGGGAAGGTGGCGGGGGGCTAGGTGCAGGGACATTAACTTAATTCTTTCAGGGCATCTTAAATAAAGCAAGCTTCTGAGAACACTGAGTTTGAATTCTGTCCCAGTTCTGGAAACATCTTTTCTCCAGCATCTCTGCTGGACCATTGTCTAGACCAGACCTCAAACTGTCTGAGAGTGTGTATGTGTGTTCCTATCGGCCACACACTGACATTTTTGTAAAATACCACAAAAAAAAAAAAAAAAGAATTACTAGAGAAACAAAATAGAAGATATCAGATATGCAAAATACAAGGCTGAATTTTCATTAGATTCAAAAACCATCATTCTGTCAAAATGCTATAGAAGTCTATACAGGCTTAGTCTCAACTTCTGCACTTACCTTGTTGTAGATCAGTAGTAGTTTGCAAATTGATTGCTGTCCCTTTATCACACTTCAGATAGCACCGAGTTCAGCTTTACTTGGATATTTTCTATAACAGACATCACAGAAATGAAAAAGTTATCAAGAAGAGCGCACACATGTACAAATCTTGCAATGGTGGAACTGTCAATTAGAGAAGAAATACTTTAGGCAAAATTCATAGTAATATAATAAAAACCTTTTTCAAATGGTGTTAAGCTGTTTTTTGGTGTGTATCTCTTCCTGCCCTCCTCAGCACTGAGTGACTTCTTTGATCCTCTTGGCGAATAATTATTTTCAGTGCAAAAGTTTTAAATTGATCGTTGTTAACTGTAGGGTAACCATAGGTGCTGACATCAAGCCAATAAAATTAATAAGCAGCGTGACAGGCTCTAATAAATTTCACTGGTGTCTCTGCCCTGTCATTTGAGCACAGAATGAGCTATTATTATCACCGAGCTTCAGACCTCTCATTTTGGCTTCAGATGCTTACAGCTGCTGGTGCAGTACATGCTATGGTAGTTTCCAGTAACTGGTTTGGGGTTAAAGTGTCGTATTTAAAAGACTTAGTTATGATCAGGGAGGAAACACATCGTGGCCCTATGGCTTTGATCTGTTTTCGAGAGTGGCCTGCGAAACTTTGGACTCCCTGACGATGTATTTCTCAATGAGTTCAGAAAGCAAGCGGCTTTTAAAATCTAGTTCCTCGACCAGGGACTCTGGGGTTTTGAAACTCTTTCATCTGGAGATGGGCCATCCCCTGTTGGAAGTGGGCCACGGTTCTTTGTCTCTCACCCCAGATGAAATTCTTCAACCCCCTCAACTTGGTCCTTCCTTGACATGAAGAATTTAGTATCAGGTTTCTGCACAGTGAGCCAGCTTCTCACTTGAAGTGAGAAAAAGGATTCTTCTTTTCTCCCTAAACCCCATTGCAGTCAGTCAGGTGAATCTGGCATCCCTGCATCATCTTTGTCCCAGCCTCATGCTGCTGTTGGGTGTGGGTCATGCCTGCCAATATCACCCATTTTACTTTTTTAATTTCATACTCATCTGCAACCTTCTGTTTTACCTTCTTAATTTTGCATATGGTGTGTCTTTTTATTTATTTTTTTAAGGCTCATTTATTTTATTTAATTTTTTGGCCACTCTGTGCAGTGTGTAGGATCCTAGTTCCCTGACCAGGGATGGACCCTTCACCGCCCCTGCATTGGTGACACAAAATCTTAACCACTGGACCACCTGATGTGTCCTTTTGAAATGTTAATGAAAGTATTAAGAAGCTATCAAATATAAGCATTCAATGCAGTTAGCTATTAGCAGCCCATCTCTTTGGACCCCATGTAATTTTATGAAACTGTCAAGAAATGCACGTATTTGTTTTTTTTGAGGACACCTCACTTTGATTCATACTTGCTCAAAATGCCCTCTTCCTTCAATTCTAGCCTTGTTTACAATGTTTTATTTGGGCATTATCTCTAGAGCCTGTACAGGTACTGAAGCTCCCTATAATTGTTCCAGTCATAAAAGTAAGGAGGCCCGGGTCTTGCTCTTGTGGGTTTTTAATGGCAATTACACACTTAAACCTTGTGAGTCTAATTTCTTATTGAGATGACCGCTTTCTCAAGAAGAAAAGATGTCACCATCAAGCTTGTTAAAACACAAAAAAGGCTTATGAACATCAGTTCCTGCACGACCATCATTTTAAGAACCAGAATGGTTAGTTATTTGACGCAGTCTGTGAACCATGCTGGGGAGACAGTTCCTGATGAAGCCCTGCCTGCTTTTCATTTGAGGAGCATGAAGGGCACGAGAGGGAGGCTGTGGCTTATTAAAAGACAAGAGCAACAATTATCTGACGCTTCTAACATTTCAGCCTCGCCTTTCACTAGTTGCGCCTAAATATTGTTGTGTTTGTGACTGGCCATTGGAATGCAGGCCAGGGCTGGGATTTTCAGGGTCTAGCTGACTTTGCCCCCCTGCCGAGACTTCCCCAGGAGCTGCAGAGCTCCGGGTGATGGCTGGTGGAGAACCATCCTGCATTGTTCAGCCCAGGGCGGGGGACTATTTATTTTTGATTTTACGTTATTTCAGCTGTTTTCACTTTTTTCTTTATTGTTTTCTTGCCTCCTACAGAGCTCTCTTTTCAAGTCTGGCTGGGGCAAGGGGGACATTCAGGGACTCAGCACACAGCATGGAGAACAGTTTTCCCCTCTCTCAGCAGTTCAAATAGCTTCTAAGCCACGTCCATTTAACCCACTGTGGGCCTGAGCCCATGCCACGTTAGCTCAGTTGGGAGTTGTTGCCGTGTTAAAATGGATAAAATCATTTCAGTGCAGTCCATAGCTCCTTAATATGGTCTATTAGATAGTATGAGTGAATTATATGTTTATTTTAAAAAACATACAATGTTTAGAAAGCATTTTTTAAACTAGCGTTTGAGGATGCATTTAGTTCTGTAGTTTCACAACAGCTTTCTGACTTAAAAAGGTGTGCTTAAAACAATTTCTTTGCATTTCACAATTTTATTCCTGGCTTCCCACTGTATGAATTTTGCAGTATCTTTTTTTATCATATATTAATAAATCAGTTGAGGGGACAGCAGGCAATATTGTTATGCCAGAAGTCTGACTTTATTGGTAATCATGGTCATTATGTTATCTGTCTGCTGCTGCTAAGTCACTTCAGTCGTGTCCGACTCTGTGCGACTCCATAGACAGCAGCCTACCAAGCTCCACTGTCCCTGGGATTCTCCAGGCAAGAACACTGGAGTGAGTTGCCATTTCCTTCTCCAATGTGTGAAAGTGAAAAGTGAAAGTGAAGTCACTCAGTCATGTCTGACTCATAGCAATCCCATGGACTGCAGCCTACCTGGCTCCTCCATCCATGGGATTTTCTAGGCAGGAGTACTTGAGTGGCTTGCCGTTGCCTTCTCCGATGTTATCCGTCTAGGGAAGTGCTAATACATTTTAGGTATAGATGTGTTAATATAGGTCTTCCCTGGTGGCTTAGACGATAAAGACTGCCTGCAATGCAGGAGACCTGGGTTCAATCCCTAGGTCGGGAAGATCCCTTAGAGGAGGGCATGGCAACCCACTCATATTCTTGCCTGGAGAATTCCATGGACAGAGAAGCCTGGCAGGCTACAGTCCTTGGGGGTCACAAAGAGACACTACTGAGCGTGCATGCATGCACACACACACACACACACATTTTAATGTATATACACCCTTTCTCCTTGCTCAAACTCCCTGCTCTATAAATAGGGAAATATTATCATTATTAGTAAAAGAGATTCTGTATTCTCATCGTGGAGTTAATGAGCACTTTAGCATAATAATTACTTGAAACAGATATGAAAGGTTCACCACACATAACTAAAGATGCCTTGGAAAAGAACAGAAGTGTTTATGACATCTTTCTTGTTGATTTCACAGGATTACCTTGACTGTATCAGGGACCAAACGAAACTTCCTCTGGGGACAGATGAAAGATCAGCCCTTTTTGGAAACATACAGGATATCTACCACTTTAATAGGTAAGTTAATACTCAGAAGATTGTTCTCACATAAGAACATTATGAGTTTTTCTCAAATGAAGGTGGCCTCAGAAAACTTACCAGAAATCCCTGATTCCACTGCATCAATTTCTGTGAGCTATCATGCCGTGAATTTTTCTACTTGGAAACATCCTTGTTTGTATATGAGTCTCAGATTAATTCAGAATCTCATCCCATTCTATCCTCCTGGCTCAGAGAAGAGACCTATTCACCGTGACAGAACAGAGGCATCTTCGTTCCACAATGCAGGGTGAACAGGGCATCCAAAAATATATGCTGCCTCAGTCCCCAGCATCTCCACTCCCACTGGATTTTCTAAAAATTTTTCTCTGCCGAAGGAGTGGGCAAGAGAGTAAACACACAATTAATACTCTTATCATAACAGATATTAATGCAAATTAGTAATTAAAATTTATGGTACTTAATTTAATTCGGACATCTATTGAGTACCTACTGTGTTGCAGGCATGGGGCCTAGAAAAGTACCGTAGGAAACAAGACAGGGAGTTGACAGGGATGGAATGAACTTATTGGTTATTATATTGTAGTACCTCTTGGAAGACCAGCTAGTAGGCAGGTAAAGAGCACAGATTCTGGTTTCCAACATATCTGGGTTTGCATGCCAACTGGGTCACGTCTATATTCTTTGGAGAATTTTAGATAGGATGCAGATGGTTCCCGACTTACGATGTTTCCACTCATGATTTTTATTTTATTTTTTTACTTTACAATGGTGCAAAAACAAGATCTGTTCAGTAGAAACCGTATTTCAAATTTTGAATTTTTATTTCCCCAGCCCGTCCCCAGGTAGTGAGCTACAGCTCTCAGGCACACTGTCACAATGGTAAGCAACCAATACACTTACACCATTCTGTTTTCACTTTTAGTACAGTGTTCAATACATTGCATGAGACAGTCAACATTTCATTACCAAAGAGGCTCTGTGTTGGATAGTTTTGCCCAGCTGGAGGCTAACGTTAAGTGTTCTGAACACATTTAAGGTAGGTGAGGTGAGGCTTTTGTGTTCAGTTGATCAAGTGTATTTTTAAAGCATTTTTAAAATTTTTTATTTATTTTTGGATTGACTGCATCCATCGCTGCTTGCAGTCTTTCTCTAGTTGCGGTGATCAGGGGCTACTCTCTAGTTGCAGGGACTTCTCTTGATGCTGAGCACAGCCTCTAGAGCATGGCTTAGTTGTTGTGGCACACAGGCTTAGTTTCCCCATGGCATGTGGAATCTTTCCAGACCAGGAATCAAAGCAGTGTCCTTAAATTGACAGGCGGATTCACCACCAGGGAAGTCATTAATGCATTTCTGAGTTCTGACATTTTCAACTTATAGTGGGTTTATTGGGACATAATGCCCTCCCTCATTTCAAGTCTTGCTCACATCTTCCTGTCTCTATAAGGTTTATTGCTTGCCTGTGTGCTAAGTCGCTTCAGTAGTGTCCGAGTCTGTGCAACCCCATGGACTGTAGCCCCCAGGCTCCTCTGTCCATGGGAATTCTCCAGGCAAGAATACTGGAGTGGGTTGCCATGCCTTCCTCCAGGGGATCTTCCCAATGCAGGGATCAAACTGTATCTCTTGTGTCCCCTGCATTGGCAGGCAGATTCTTTGCTACTGGTACCACCTGGGAAGCCCAGAGTTACAGTAAAACCTCCTTGCTGCTGCTGCTGCTAAGTCACTTCAGTCGTGTCCGACTCTGTGCGACCCCATAGACGGAAGCCCACCAGGCTCCCCCGTCCCTGGGATTCTCCAGGCAAGAACACTGGAGTGGGTTGCCATTTCCTTCTCCCATGTGTGAAAGTGAAAAGTGAAAGTGAAGTCGCTCAGTCATGTCCTACCCTTAGCGACCCCACAGACTGCAGCCCACCAGGCTCCTCCATCCATGGGATTTTCTAGGTAAGAGTACTGGAGTGGCTTGCCATTGCGAGTTCTATAATGCCCTATCATGGGGTCACTCAACCAGAGTGTAAATTATAATACTGAAGTTAGTATATGTGAGCTCCTTGAGGGTAGGATCCACATCTCCTTGGCCTTCCCTAACATCCATGTGGATCCTGAACACCTAGCCCAAGCCTGGCGTCTGGGAGACATGTTTAAATTATCAACCTATCCCTTAATTTTGAAAGCCTGGGATATGAAAAAAGGCAATGTTGCAACATCTCTTTCATTGGACTCAGTAGACTTTGAAAACCAATTTGTATGTTCCACGACAGTGGTTCTGAACCCCACCTACACTTTGGAATCCCCTGGGAAGGGTTGTGCTTTGTTTTGTTTTTAATATGATGACTCCTGCCCCCAAAAGGTCTAATTAATGGGTCTGTGGTGGGACCAGGGCATCAAGATTTTTTAAAAGGTCTTCAGATGCTGGGAAAGATTGAAGACAAAAGGAGAAGGAGGCAACAGAGGATGAGATAGGTAGATAGCATCACTGACTCAGTGGACATGAATTTGAGCAAACTGGGAGAGAGTGGAGGACAGAGGAGCCAGGCATGCTCCTGGAGTCCATGGGGTCACAAAGGGTTGGACATGACTTAGCGACTGAACTACAACAGATGTGCAGCCATGGTTGAGCAACACTGTCTAGATAAAATAAATACAATAATAAGAAAATAGAAGAATGGCATTAGAAAATGGAATTAGGGAATTTAGAATCTGCATTTGCATTAGTAACATGCTGAGGTTGGAGCAGGCTTCATTTAGCAGCTCTGAGGGTAATAGTCCAAGGAACTGTGAGTGGCTTCTCCACCCAGAGCTCCCTGATGGTACAGTAACCCAGGAAGAGGAATCGGGCCTAGTGTTGGGAGGCCCTGGCCTCAGCTTTCTGGTGGTTTGGCTGTGGATTGACTGTAATGACTGTTTATCTAGTGCTTGTTCATGCCAGAGGCCATAGAGCTTTGTGTGCATTATCGCTTTATATAAGTCTGGGCCTCTCTGACTCCAAGCCCCAGGCATTTAGACACATTCCCTCCTGCCAGAACAGAGCCCCGCTTTGCAGCTCTTGATTTGTGGCATTGTGGCACAGGCCAGGCAGGAAGGGTTTTGTACTCCCTGGAGTTTAAAGCTTCCTGTGTCTCCTAATTTAAAGGAAGACAAGACAGTGGGAGCCCCCCGTGTCAACAAGAAGGCACCTCAGCTGCAAAAGATGGAAGTCAGGTCTTTATATGCCTGAATTGTTCTCTGTGCTTTTCTCTTTGGTGTTTGCTGAACAAGGAAATGAGACGTGACTAAAGTAAGCCTGAGTCGGGGTGATGATGACATGGGAGTCATCGGAGGTGACACAATTCTAAATGATGGTGTGCATGCCTGTCCCTTTGGGAGATCACATTTGTAAATCTCCTGCACATACATTGTCTCCTTTCATCCTCTCAACAGCTCTGAGGCACATAAGATACAAAATGTGTACACATTGTTCGGACAGAGGAAACAGTGTAGAAAGTCCTTTGCTCAAGGACATAGAGCTGGAAAACCAACCTAGCCTATTTTGACTTTTTTATTTTGTCTATTTTTAACTTTTTATACTGGAGTATAGTTGGTTAACAATATTGTGTTAGTTTCAGGTGTACGACAAAGTGATTCAGTTTTATATGTATATATATATTTATATACACACACATATGAATCTGTTCTTTTTCAAATTCTTTTCCCAGTTAGATTGTTACAGTATACTGAGCAGAGTTCCCAATATGATACGGTAGATCCATGTTGGTTATCCATTTTAAATATAGCGGCATGTACTTGTCAATCCCAAACTGCCTAAATGCCCCTACCCCTCACCCTTGCTGCTGCTGCTAAGTTGCTTCAGTCGTGTCCGACTCTGTGCGACCCCATAGACGGCAGCCCACCAGGCTCCCCCGTCCCTGGGATTCTCCAGGCAAGAACACTGGAGTGGGTTGCCATTTCCTTCTCCAATGCGTGAAAGGAAAAGTGAAAGCGAAGTTGCTCAGTTGTGTGCGACTCTTAGCGACCCCAGGGACTGCAGCCCACCAGGCTCCTCCGACCATGGGATTTTCCAGGCAAGAGTACTGGAGTGGGCTGCCATTGCCTTCTCCGACCCCTCACCCTTACACTCTAGTAAACATCAGTTTGTTCTCTAAGTCTGTGCGTCTGTTTCTGTTTTGTAAATCAGTTCATTTGTTTTAGCTTCTGTGGATAAGTGATGTCATATGATGTTTTCCTTTCTCTATCTGACTTAATTCACTCAGTATGATAATCTCTGGGCTCATTCATGTTGCTGCAAATGGCCTCATTTTATTCTTTTTAACGACTGAGTAATATTCCATAGTATATATGTACCAGATCTTCTTTATCCATTCTTCTATTGATGGAAGCCTGTTTTAAACACCTGGTTTTGTTGAATCTCAACTAGTATTTCTTCTTATTTTTTTTATTATTTCCAAGAATATTTTTCTGTTTAACTTTTACAGTTAATTGTATTATTTTGCCCCTCTTTACTTTTATTTCCTTTCTCTTAACTCTGGACTAAATTTAGAGCTTAAATGTCTTTACTATTATATTTCATTAAATAACAGTATCAATGTGACTTTTTATGTTAATGCCTCTTATGAACCCTCTGTTCTATACATCAATTGATTTCGAAGATACAACTATCTGGCAAATCTATGGTTACGGCTTGAAATGATTTTAAAGATTTTACTTGTTCAGGTCCAGAGTTCTCAACATAATATAATATTATTGCACCCAACTCAGCAAGATTTAAATCTCTAAAACTAAAGAGGGCAAAAAGAAAATGATTTTATGCTTGCCTGAAAAATTTTCTCTGGTGGCTCAGACAGGAAAGAATCTACCTGCAACCCAGGAGACTTGGGTTGGGAAAATCCCCTGGAGAAGAATATGGCTGCCCACTCCAGTATTCTTGCCTGGAGAATCCCATGGACAGATGAGCCTGGCGAGCTACAGTCCATGGGATCCCAGAGAGTCGAACATGACTGAGCAACTAACACTTTAGAAAATTTTAGCTGATTAGATTGTTTTTCAGGAAGTATTTCCAAAATATGGAAAAGCATATGATAAACACTTATGAAGCACCCCTATTCCATCAAGGCCTTCCGTTATGCCATTTTTGCTTTAGAAATGCTTGAAAGTGTAAAGGTTTTACCAGTAATGCTGAGCCCCCGATATGCCCCTCCGAATTGCATTCCACTCTGTGGAGAATGGCACAGTGATGTACCAGTGTGCCAGTTCTCCAGGGTGAGGACAAGGGAGGGGGAATCTGAGATTTATGTCTACCAATTTCTATGGTATAAACATACCTACAGCAGATTTCAGGCTGCTAAGAAGACCTTACAGAACATGGAATTAGGAAGAGATGTACAGAATTGACTCAGAAAAGCCAGTATAATCTGGCTCAAAATACTACTATCACTGTAACTATCATCCAAGACTTAGTATTTCATCCCCAAGTATGATCTTTGCTGCCATGACTCTTAAGTATATACACATAGTGTGCTTTAACTTACTTCGGGCGCGTCATGCACTTACCAGTCTTTTACAAGTCTTTTTCACGCAACAGTGCTTTTGAGATTTATAGTTCTACTTTGCTTATTTTAACTGCAATGTAATATTCCACTATGGGCTTTATTACCTTGCATTTTGCTGATTGCAATAAGACTAAGCCTCTTCTCTTGTTTTTTGGCCTCTTTGATTTCTTCTCTGAATTTCTGGCTCCTACTCATTGCCCAGTTTTCTGTCAAGATATTTCTTTTTCTTATGATTGTTTAGGAGTTCTCGATGAGTTCTGTCTGGAGATCTTTGTGGATTATGCAAATTGTAGTCCTCCGTTAGTATGAGATTTGTCTTTTAATTATGGCTTCTTTGAAAAGAAGTTATAAAATTCATGATTTTGACTACTCTAAGTAAATGTAATTTTTATAGTATGAGAATTTTGTGTCTATTTAAAAGCTTATCTCTTTTATAAATATGCTCAGTTCATAAATATGCTCTATATTTTTCCTAAAAGTATTAAAATTTTTGCTTTTCACTTACATCTTTAATCTAAAATTGATGGAAATGTGGTATGTGATAGGAAATCGAAATCATTATTTTCAGGGAATTCCCTGAAAGTCCAGTGATTAGGACTCTGTGCTTTCACTGCTGAGGGTGTGTTTCGTCTACGGTCATACCACCCTGAACATGACCAGTATCATCTGGGTGTGTTTTCAGTCCCTGGTTGGGGAACTTACTAACATAAGATATGTAAGCCATGCAATGCAGCCAAAAAAGAAAAGAAAAGAAAAAAAAACCCTCTTTTCATATAACTAGCCCATAGTCCCATCACCACAGACTGAAAAATATATCTTTTCTATGCTGATTTGTAGTTCTGCATTTCTCCCAGGTAAAGTTTACGTGTAGGAATGGTTGTTTCTGGGCTCTGTTTTGTTTTGTTGGTCTTTTTGTCCATCCTTACTCCATACCACGTCATCTTAATTATTAAACCCACGTTTCTCTTCTTCTACAGTGACGTAGCATTTCTTAACTCTTTGCACTGTCAAGTGATTTTTTTCATTTCTTTTTGCTTTAGTTTGTCAGGTTCCATGAAGGGAGCTTTCTTGGGGCTTTTATTGGAATTTGATTTAATTTATAGACTAATTTTGGCAGCAGTGATATCTTTATAATATTGGGTCACCAACCATAAACATATCTCATTAATCAAGCTTTTTAAAAATACCCTATAATAACGTTTTATAATTACTCCATCTCATTCATGCATGTCACTTTTAAACACTTACTCTTTTTGATGTTATTTTTGACTAGAATATTTTCCTATTTTTTAATTCACCATTGTTGTCATGTAAGAATGCTTTCAATTTTTATATGTTGATGCTATATTTAACCAACTTTTTAAACTGTCCCATCAGTTCTACTTGTTTATAGACCCTTTTAGGTTTTCTATGTAGACAGTGGTGTTTGAAAATGAGAATTTTTTGCTTTCCTTTACAGTTCTTCTGCCCCTTATATATATATATATTTTTTTTTTTTTCTTGTCTTTACTGCTTTGGGTAAGTCTTCTCAAACAGTGCTAATTAGATTCTTGCATTCTTAACTTCTTTCTGACATTAGCAGGAATGCTTTAACTGTTTCACCATTAATTATGATGTTTGTTCTGAGATTTAGACACTTCTATTTTGCTGAGATTTTAGTGTGAATGAATATTGACTTTTATTGAATGTGTAATCATCCTTTAAGAAAATCAGTATATGATTTTTCTCCTATTCATAACGTGGCAAATTATATTAATAGGCCTTCTGATTTGAATCATATGTACACTACTGGAATAAACCCTGGATTTCCCAGGTGGCAGTAGTGGTAAAGAACCTGCCTGCCAGTGCAGAAGACATAAGAGACATGGGTTCAATCCCTGGGTTGGGAAGAGCCCCTGGATAAGGGAATGGCAACCCACTCCAGTATTCTTACTTGGAGAATCCCATGGATAGAGGATCCTGGCAGGCTACAGTCCATGGGGTTACAAAGAGTTGGACACGACTGAAGCAACTGAGCAATATAGCAGAAAGTGACTTAGCACACGTGCACACGTTAACCATGCCTGGCCATGATGTTTCACATATTTGTGCATGAGGAGTTTAATTTGTGTTTTTTTAAGAACTTTTTCACGCATGTTCATAAATGACAGTAGTGTATAATTTCTTTCCTATACTGTCTTTGTTCAGTTTTGGCATATTACTAGATTCAAATTGTTATCTCATGAGATCTTCCAACATGAACTGTTTTGAAATACAATTAAGATTTCATTTTTGTTGTGTTTTTTGTAGCCAAATCTTTCTCTCATAATCCCTATGATAGCCTGGAAATTTAAGACTCTGTTTTGGTGTCTGGAAGAAATTCCCAAATGGTCAGGAAACTAGCTCAGTCCAAAGAAACCACTTTCCCCAGTTTACCTGTTACCTTTCCCTTGTTACCTAAACTTCCAAAACTTTTTTTTTCTTAACTACATGTTAAAGAGATGTCAATTGTTTTTACACAGTGTCCCTCTCTTGGAATACAGAAGAGTTATCTAGCTTATAATTTGAATCTTTCTTTAAGGATGAAGAGTGAGGAAGTAAAGACCATTTCTCTACATCAGAATTTTATTTTTAAATTATTTTTTAGCAAGTTACAATCATCTAAGCTCTCTTCTTTTCTCAAAAGATGAGAGGAGAATTTTCCTATTTCCTTCAACTCTTTCTCTCTTTTTTTAAATTGTATTTATTTATTTGACTGCGCTGGGTTACTGTGAGCAGACTTTCTCTAGTTGTGGCGAGTGGGGGGACTACTCTTTAGTTGTAGTACATCGTTTTTTCTTTGTGGCGACTTCTTGTAGAGCATGGGCTCTTGAGTGTGTGGGCTTAAGTAGTTGTGGCACACGAGCTTAGTTGCCCTCCAGCTAGACCAGGATCCTCCCGAGATCAAACTTGTATCTCCTGCATTGGTAGGTAGATTATTAACTACTGGACCACCAGGAAAGTACTACCCTTTCTTTTTATTTGGTATACCTATATTGAGTCACTGTTCCATGTCAAACACTAGGCCAAATCTATTAGTCTAAAGATGAATGACATTGTTGTGTAGCAGAGGCAGTAAGTCATATACCCAAGGAATGAACAAAATTTTACTTTGAGAACTCTGAGGAGCAAGGAATTGATTTTATCTGAGGGATCAGTGAAAGTGTCCCAGAGCAAGTAACTTACGTCTTAAGACAAAATATTTATTTGGGTCATGCTTCTTTTCTCCTTTGAAATATTGTTTAGAAAGCAAATCATGGGGTCAGTTCAGTTCAGTCGCTCAGTCGTGTCTGACTCTTTGTGACCCCATGGACTGCAACACCCCAGGCCTCCCTGTCCATCACCAACGCCCAGAGCTTACTCAAACTCATGTCCACTGAGTCAGTGATGCAATTCACCCATCTCATCCTCTGTCATCCCCTTCTCCTCCCACCCTCAATCTTTCCCAGCATCAGGGTCCATTCCTATGAGTCTGCTCTTCACATCAGGTGGCCAGAGTACTGGAGTTTCAGCTTCAGCATTAGCCCTTCCAATGAATGTTCAGGACTGATTTCCTTTAGGATGGACAGGTTGGATCTCCTTGCAAGGGACTTTGAACTGTGGTGTCACAGTTCAAAAGCATCAATTCTTCGTCACTCAGACTTCTTTATAGTCCAACTCTCACATCCATACATGACTACTGGAAAAATCATAGCCTTGACTAGATGGATTTTGGTTGGCAAAGTCACATCTCTGCTTTTTAATATGCTGTCTAAGTTGGTCATAACTTTTCTTCCAAGGATCAAGCGTCTTTTAATTTCATGGCAGAAGTCACCATCTCCAGTGATTTTGGAGCCCCCCAAAATAAAGTCTGTCACTGTTTCCATTGTTTCTCCATCTGTTTGCCATGACAGGACCAGATACCATGATCTTAGTTTTCTGAATGTTGAGTTTTAAGCCAACTTTTTCACTCTCCTCTTTCATTTTCATCAAGAGGCTCTTTAGTTCTTCACTTTCTACCAAAGGGTGGTGTCATCTGCATATCTGAAGTTATTGATATTTTTCCTGGCAGTCCTGATTCCAGCTTGTGCTGCATCCAGCCTGGCATTTCACGTGATGTACTCTGAATATAAGTTAAATAAACAGGGTGACAATATACAGCCTTGATGTACTCCTTTCCTGATTTGGAACCAGTCTGTTGTTCCATGTCCAGTTATAACTGTTGCTTCTTGACCTGCATACAGATTTCTCAGGAAGCAGATCAGGTGGTCTGGTATTCCCATCTCTTGAAGAATTTTCCACAGTTGGTTGTGATCCACACATTCAAAGGCTTTGCCGTAGTCAATAAGGCAGAAGTAGATGTTCTTCTGGAATTCTTTGTTTCTTCCTATGAGCCAAAGAATGTTGGCAATTTGGTTCCTCTGCCTTTTCTAAATCCAGCTTGAACATCCCAAATCATGGGATGCATACAACAATAAGGCAGGGCAAGGTGGGAGCAGTTATCTTTTATGTTAGTGCATTTTCGTACCATCAAAATGTCTTCAACTATTGCCCAGTGGTAGAAATATATTTTTACCCATAGACTTTTTTCAAGTAAACTTTTCAAGACCAGTGTTAGCGTATCAGTGAATTTAATGGAGTGTTTGGTACTATTAACCTCACTCCATTTTCTGTTTCCTAATCCATATGTGTCTCTGTAAATACCAACTGACCTACTTGGTTTGGTGGGAAAAGGAAATGGAGCTTAGAGTCTATTGCAGACCAGAAGAGGAGAGACCCTCCTGAATCTTGTTCAGTGGAAGGCAGTAGAATCTTCAAGGTCTTATTACAATTCCTGAGTTCAAGTACACATTCGTGGTCATAGAAAATCTTACATGGAATATGTTCTGTAAAAGAGAACTGTGTTTCCTTTAACTATCCATCCAAACAAGGAATATGAACTCTAGAAAGAAATAATATTTTCTTTTTTCATAATGCTACACAAAAGGGAGGGAATATTTGGAACAATTGCTGCAGGAAAAGGGAAAATACCCCAAATCTGAAGGTAGAATGACTCTAATTTTAGCTCTGAGTACAAAACACAATCTATGAGTCACTTCTTCCTGCTAATGTACTTGCAAAGTTGTTCATTAGTTTCACTGATGCAATGAGAAAGCTGGTCTCCACCCCATTAGGCTGTAACTCTAGGACAGCCTGTTTCTGGTCTTTATGGAGTCCTTGATATCCCTCTTTCCATGGCCCCATCTGTGTTCCCGTAGTACATGGTGTGTTATTTTCTAGTTAGTTGTCTTCCATACCTCCCACACTCCCTGTTGTTCCCCAAACAGCAGCTGGTGGGTTCCTTTCTATACCTCCCACAAAAACACACTATGTTCCTCCTGTCCTTAGACTCATGACCAGTTTCTTAAATGACTTTCTCTTCCAACCCTCCCCAAACTTAGATATCACCTCCTCAGAGAACATTCCGTGACTGCTCCAGTGCTCCTTCACCCACCCACCCAGCCTCAGGCACACTCTGCTACACTGTCTTCTTTATTTCCTTCATAACACATTGTTGTTATTTAGTTGCTGAGTCATGTTTGACTCTTTTGTGACCCCATGGACTGTAGCCCACCAGGTTCCTCTGTCCATGGGATCCCAGGCAAGAATACTGGAGTGGGTTGCCATTTCCTTCTCCAGGGGATCTTCCTGACCCAGGGATCGAACCTACATCTCCTGTATTGGTAGGCAGATTCCCTACTCCTGAGCAACCAGCCCCTCATAACACATAGTACAGTATGATATTCTGTTGTGTTTGTTTTGCTTTTCAGTAAAACCAACCCTTTGCTGTTTTTCACATAAGCATTCTTAGTAAGCAATAGTGTACTATGCTGCATGAGTTTCTACTGGTAAAGGAATAAAATTTCTTTTTCTTAATTTTTATTTTATTATAATAACAGCACTTAACATGAGATCTACCCTCTTAAATTTTTAAGTGTTCACTACTTCCCTGTGGCTCAGACAGTAAAGAATCTGCCTGAAATGCAGGAGAGTTGGTTCGACCCTTGGGTGGGGAAGATTCCCTGGAGAAAGGAATGGCTACACACCTCAGTGTTCTTGCCTGGAGAATCCCATGGTCAGAGGAGCCTGGAGGGCTATAGTCCATGGGGCTTCAGAGAGTCAGACATGACTGAGCAGCTTTCACAGACATGTTATTGTTACTTTAGATACTATGTTACAGCAGATCTTTAGAACCTATTCATCTGGTTTAGCTGAAACTTGATGCATCTTAGGTAATAGCTCTTCTTCTTCCCCAGCCCCTGGTAACCACTATTCTACTATCTGATGCTATGGGTGTGACTATTTTAGATTTCTAATATAAGTAGAATCATGCAGGATTTGTCCTTCTGTGACTGTTTTGTTTTGTTTTTCATTTGGCATAATGTCAAGGTTCATTCATGTTGTTACAGAATGCCTTCGTTTTTAGGACTGATATTTCACTGTACACACACACACACATATATATATACACACAAATACATATACATACATACCACATTTTCCTTATTCATCTTCATCCATTCACAGACATTTAAGTTATATCCACATTTTGGCTGTTGTGAATACTTCTGCGATGAATGTGGTGGTGCTAACAGCGCTTCAAGATCCTGATTTCAATTTTTTATGTAAATACCCCAAGATTGGGCTTCCCTGGCTTCCCTGGTAGCTCAGTTGGTGAAGAATCCTCCTGCAATGCAGGAGACCCAGGTTTGATCCCTGGGTGGGGATGATCCCTGGAGAACGAAATGGCAACCCGTTCCACTATTATTGCCTAGAAAATCCCATGTATAGAGGAGCCTGGTGGGCTACAGTCCACACGGTCGCAAAGAGTAGGACACAACGGCATAGCATACCGCAAGGTTGGATTGCTGGGTCGTATGTTAGTTCTACTCTTAATTTTTTTGGAGACCCTCCATGCTGCTTTCCATGGTGGCTGCACCGTTTTGCATTCCTGTCAGCAGTGTATGAGGGTTCCAGTTCTTCACATCCTTGCCAACATTTGTTGTCTTTTGTTTTACATTGTGTTATTTATTTCTTCAGTTGTTAACATTTATCACCCCTGATCAGAACATAAGTACCATAGGACGGAGCTTTTGTCCCTGTTCTTTACCCCATCACCTCCTGCCTATAATAGTCCTGACAAATGAGGCTTTCGGTAATGACTGTTTTGAATGGAGAACTAACAGTGTGGTCAGCCAGCTGTATCAGGATGGTTGCTCTGATGACAGGAGTGTGAAGGAAATCAGGCTACTGCCTCCTCACTGTTTCCATTATTTTATAAAAGGGTTGTAAAGGAAAGTTGCCCAGATGACTCACACAAGGCCTCCCGGGTACGCGCTAGCAGGTTGAAGACACCATGATGTGGAGACTAGCCCTCAGCTTTCTTGAGTCAATCTGAGAAATAAATGTTTCAATAGGTGTGTTTATAATAGTGCGGGACTGGGATTCACAAGCCCTGATACTAAGCCCAGCTATGCCTATTAATTATTTGCTGTGTGACCTAAGGTAAGCCACCTCCCTTTTATGAGCCCTGGTTTCCTCATCTTCAAATTGGGGAGTAGGACTGGAAGGCATCTGAGCTCCCTCCCAGTTCTGGTTCTTGAGCAATGAATGCCATTCGTTTACAGGTGAGTTATACTAGAGGCTGGGTGGGTCCTCAAGACACTTTGTCCTACCAGGAGATCCAAGCTGGAGTTGAAATTAAAGCTCCAAGAGGAGCTTGATGAGTGTAACACTAAGAACAGAGGGAGTTAAATACTGTCAAGGGGTATTTCTATTAAGCCTTGGAAGTATAAAAATATGATGAATTCTGCTCAAAATTCTTCTCTCCTTAGAAACAGAAGAATATTGAAAGACCTTGTTACATAACCTACATCCGGAGCACTCTATCCTCCAACAGTGGAAAACACTGGTCCAGATATGTCGCCTTTTTAGCTAATCTTTTTGTTTGACTTTTTATTTTACTTCATCCAGTATTTAGATCCCAGTGATGAAATTTCAGCTATCTTTAATTTAATCACAGCCATCCTTCTATAAAGGGCTTCCCTGGTGCTTCAGATGGTAAAGAATCTTCCTGCAACGTGGGAGACCTGGGTTCGATCCCTGGGTTGGGAAGATCCCCTGGAGGAGGGCATGGCAACCCACTTCAGTATTCTTGTCTGGAGAATCCAGATGGACAGAGGAGCCTGGTGGGCTACAGTCCATGGGGTCACGAAAAGTCAGACATGACTGAGCAACTAAGCACATCCTTCCACAAACTATACTGATAAAATTATCAGAACTATATATTCCAAACAAAAATAATCTTTAAAAATGGTATGTTTTTGTGGAATATTAGGGAAGAATGTTTGAAATTGGGTCTGTCCTGAAATCACGCATTGGAAAAAGTTCCTTTCAAAGTGCAAGCTAGATCAGTGGATTTCAATGTAGCAGGATATAGGATTATATGGTTTCAGACCCCAGTAAACCTCTAAGAAACTACCACTTGTTGAGTTTTAGTGTATTATCAAAGAAAGATATCCATCAGTTCAGTTGCTCAGTCGTGTCCGACTCTCCGCGACCCCATGAATCACAGCACGCCAGGCCTCCCTGTTCATCACCAACTCCCGGAGTACACTCAAACTCATGTCCACAGAGTCAGTGATGCCATCCAGCCATCTCATTCTCCGTCGTCCCCTTCTCCTCCCGCCCCCAACCTTTCCCAGCATCAGAGTCTTTTCCAGTGAGTCAACTCGTCTCATGAGGTGGCCAAAGTATTGCAGTTTCAGCTTTAGCATCAGTCCCTCCAATGAACATCCAGGATTGATCTCCTTTAGAATGGACTGGTTGGATCTCCTTGCAGTATAAGGGACTCTCAAGAGTCTTCTCCAACACCACAGTTCAAAAGCATCGATTCTTCGGCGATCAGCCTTCTTCACAGTCCAACTCTCACAACCATACATGACCACGGGAAAAACCATAGCCTTGACTAGACGGACCTTGTTTGGCAAAGTAATGTCTCTGCTTTTTAATATACTATCAAGGTTGGTCATAACTTTCCTTCCAAGGAGCAAGCGTCTTTTAATTTCATGGCTGCAATCAGCATCTGCAGTGATTTTGGAGCCCAAAAAAACAAAGTCTGACACTGTTTCCACTGTTTTTCCATCTATTTCCCATGAAGTGATGGGACCAGATGCCATGATCTTTGTTTTCTGAATGTTGAGCTTCAAGCCAACCTTTTCACTCTCCTCTTTCACTTTCATCAAGAGGCTTTTGAGTTCCTCTTCACTTTCTGCCATAAGGGTAGTGTCATCTGCATATCTGAGGTTATTGATATTTCTCCCAGCAATCTTGACTCCAGCTTGTGCTTCTTCCAGCCCAGCGTTCCTCATGATGTACTCTGCATATAAGTTAAATAAGCAGGGTGACAATATACAACCTTGACGTACACCTTTTCCTATTTGGAACCAGTCTGTTGTTCCATGTCCAGTTCTAACTGTTGCTTCCTGACCTGCATACAGGTTTCTCAAGAGGCAGGTCAGGTGGTCTGGGATTCCCATCTCTTTCAGAATGTTCCACAGTTTATTGTGATCCACACAGTCAAAGGCTTTGGCATAGTCAATGAAGCAGAAATAGATGTTTTTCTGAAACTCTCTTGCTTTCTCCATGATCCAGCGGATGTTGGCAATTTGATCTCTGGTGCCTCTGCCTTTTCTAAAACCTGCTTGAACATCTGGGAGTTCACGGTTTACATATTGCTGAAGCCTGGCTTGGAGAATTTTGAGCATGACTTTGCTAGCGTGTGAGATGAGTGCAATTGTGCGGTAGTTTGAGCATTCTTTGGCATTGCCTTTCTTTGGGATTGGAATGAAGACTGACCTCTTCCAGTCCTGTGGCCACTGCTGAGTTTTCCAAATCTGCTGGCATATTGAGTGCAGCACTTTCACAGCATCATCTTTCAAGACTTGTAATAGCTCAACTGGAATTCCATCACCTCCACTAGCTTTGTTAGTAGTGATGCTTTCTAAGGCCCACTTGACTTCACATTCCAAGATGTCTGGCTCTAGGTCAGTGATCACGTTATTGTGACTATCTTGGTCGGGAAGATCTTTTTTGTACAGTTCTTCTGTGTATTCTTGCCACCTCTTCTTAATATCTTCTGCTTCTGTTAGGTCCATACCATTTCTGTCCTTTATTGAGCCCATCTTTGCATGAAATGTTCCCTTGGAATCTCTAATTTTCTTGAAGAGGTCTCTTGTTTTTCCTATTTTGTTGTTTTCCTCTATTTCTTTGCATTGATCACTGAGGAAGGCTTTCTTATCTCTCCTTGCTATTCTTTGGAACTCTGCATTCAGATGCTTATATCTTTCCTTTTCTCCTTTGCTTTTCGCTTCTCTTCTTTTCACAGCTATTTGTAAGGCCTCCTCAGACAGCCATTTCGCTCTTTTGCATTTCTTTTCCATGGGGATGGTCTTGTTCCCTGTCTCCTGTACAATGTCACGAACCTCCATCCAGAGTTCATCAGGCACTCTATCTATCAGATCTAGTCCCTTAAATCTATTTCTCACTTCCACTGTATAATCATAAGGGATTTGATTGAGGTCATATCTGAATGGTCTAGTGGTTTTCCCTACTTTCTTCAATTTAAGTCTGAACTTCGCAATAAGGAGTTCATGATCTGAGCCACAGTCAGCTCCTGGTCTTGTTTTTGCTAACTGTATACAGCTTCTCCATCTTTGGCTACAAAGAATATAATCAATCTGATTTCGGTGTTGACCATCTGGTGATGTCCATGTGTAGAGTCTTCTCTAAAATACTCCTACCTTTTCCAGTGATATTTTTGTGTGAGGCTGTTGAATGCTGAGCCGACATGAGCAGCCATCTGTGTTCTATTAAGATAGGCATTAGAGATTTCCAAAGTATAAAATAATACCACTCTTCTCACTAAATTTTGTTTTATAAAATCTATTTTTCACAAAAAATTACTTGTATTAACTTGTACTAAATATATAATTACATGAATTGATCTTTTTAAAATTACATAGCAGCTTTAATTTCTAATAAGTACTGATATATTCCACATAAAGAATTTTTAAAAGGTAAGCAGGTCTTGACACCAAAATGTTAGAGAATCACTGGCTTGAGTAAGGAGCATGCTATGTAAAACTCCACTTCTGTGTAGAACTTACGGCTGGCTGGTGGTATCTTACCTTCAAAACTAGACTCTTCCTTCATTGGCAGGCAGATTCTTTAACTGAGCCACCAGGGAAGCCCTACCTTCCAATAAGAAAGAACAAATGAAAATCCCCAGATATTTGGGGTGAACCACTAACATGAATGACAGAAGCCAAAATGATTAAAATGATTGTAGAGCAGAAAGCAAAGAGCAGGAAAGTTAAGTCCAAAATAACAATAGTCATCATTATCACCTCCTTATAAATATGAGAACATTTTTGCACCTATAAAATAATAATAGAAACATAAATACCCAAAGAACATGTAAACACACACACACACACTTTGAAGCTGAAGATCAGATAGTAGAGATGAAATAATTCAATAGAAGTGATAGAAAATAAAAGATGAAATCTGAGAAAACAGAACAATAAACAAGAAGATGGAAAATAGAGAAAAAATGAGATAGTCTAGAGTATCTAATCTAATGGAGGGGAGGAAATATTAAAACTGTAATTCAAGAACAGAGGTTCCTTAGCTTTTTGGACCCAGGATCTGACTTCCCTGGTGCCTCAGATGGTAAAGTATGGTAAAGCCTACAATGTGGGAGACCTGGGTTCAATCTCTGGGTTGAGAAGATCCCTTGGAGAAGGAAATGGCAACCCACTCCAGTACTCTTGCCTGGAAAATCCCGTGAATGGAGGAGCCTGGTGAGCTATAGTCCATGAGGTCGCAAAGAGTAGGACACAACTGAGTGACTAAACTCTCGTTTTCAGGATCTATATATGCTTAAAATTTGCTAGGTGCCCCCAAAGCTTTTTGGTTTATGATTTATGATGTTTTTATCTACCATAATAGAAATTAAAACTGTAGTTGTTGTTCAGTCACTCAGTCATGTCTAACTCTTTGCGACCCCATGGACAGCAGCATGCCAGACTTCCCTGTCCTTCACCATCTCTCAGAGCTTGCTCAAACTCATGTCCATTTAGTCAGTGATGCAATCCAACCATCTCATCCTCTGTCGTCCCCTTCTGCTCCTGCCTTCAATCTTTCCCAGCTTCAAGGTCTGTTCCAATGAGTATGCTCTTCGCATCAGGTGGCCAAATTATTGGAGCTTCAGCTTCAGCATCAGTCCTTCCAATGTATATTCAGGGCTGATTTCCTTTAGGATGGACTGGTTGGATCTGGAAGACTCTCAAGAGTCTTCTCCAACACCACAGTTCAAAAGCACCAATTCTTTGGCACTCAGACTTCTTTATAGTTCAACTCACATCCATACATGACTACTGGAAAAACCATAGCTCTGACTAGACAGACCTTTTTTGGCAAAGTAATGTCTCTGCTTTTTAATATGCTGTCTAGGTTGATAATAGCTTTTCTTCCAAGGATCAAGCATCTTTTAATTTCATGGCTGCAATCACCATATGCAATGATTTTTGAGCCCAAGAAAATAAAATTTGTCACTGTTTCCATTGTTTCCCCATCTATTTGCCATGAAGCAATGGGACTGGATGCCATGATCTTAGTTTTCTGAATGTTGAATTTTAGCCTGCTTTTTCACTCTTCTCTTTCACCTTCATCAAGAGGTTCTTATATTAAAACTGAGAAGTTATTAAAATATCAATGTGCTCAGTAATAATAATAAATCCACAGATTTCTAGAAAAACTTACTACTCTTCCCATTAACATTTTTTGCATGTTGGAATTGTTTTACATTTTTACAAATCTCTTCACTGTTTGACTTACTGGAAGACAGCTGGATTCTTGTATCTGCTTCTGCTTTCCATCTGTGATATCACAGGTCATGTAGCCTCTGGAAAGGCCACTGTACTCTCACGAGAGAATGAAGATAAAAAATCTGATAAAGTCAAAGTATTTTTATAAACTATATTGGCCTTTTGGACTTCCTGAAGGGATCTTAAGAACCCAAGGAGCATTTTGAGAACTGATGATCAAGAACACTTCCAAAATATTCAAATTGCCTCTGTGTATGAAAAAAAGACCCCCTTCAGAACCAACCATCACAAAATTTCAGATCTAATTACCAAAGAGAAAACTCTAAAAGCTTCCAGAATAGAAAAACAGGTCACTTGTAACCTGGATCATGAATCAGAATGATGCTGGACTTCTCAATAGTAGCATAGAATCCATACAACAGCAGATGTCTCCCCGAATACTCAGAAAATAACTTCCAATCAAGAATTCTATATCTATTGATAATGATCGGTCAAGTGTGAAGGGAGAACATTTTGTTTTGTTTTGTTTTAGAAACAGTTTCTTTTCCATCAACCAAATTTCCATTTGGAAGTTTGTGGAAGTTCTACAAGTGTGTGGAAGAACAGCTTACCACCACTCAGTGGTGGTTCCTGCCCATTCCGGGGCCTGAGCGGTGGGAGCTGCAGACCAGTCTTCAGTGGAAGGCTGAGCACTCCAGTCTTCAGTGGGGAACTGCTGAATGGGCACGGAAGGCACCTGCACACCTTCGGACCAGTCTGCCATCTCAGGCTGAGCAGCAGTGAACTCTGGAGCTGGAGCGGTCCATTCACCCTGAAATTCCTCCTTGGTCACAGCCTTCTCAGCTGCTGCCTGCTCTTCCTTTTCAAGCTCTTCAGGATCTCTGTAGAAGTAGAGGTCCTGGCATGACCTCCCACGGGTGTTCTCGGGAGATGGTGCCACGCATGCACAGAACTTCCTGGGCGAGCATCCACCACATCAGACTCACCGAGTGTGCTCCCTTGTTGTTGCGTGGGATGGCAATGTCCACGCAGCTCAGAGGAGAGTCCGTGTTACACAGAGCGATGGTTGGCAGGTTAATGTACGAGGCTTCTGTGAGCGGCTGGTGGTCAGCCCTGGGCTCAGTAACCACCAGAAGCCTTGGCTCCCTGAACACGGCCTGGATCTGGTTGGTGAAGGTTCCCGAGTAAAGCGGCCAGTGATGGGAGTGGCTCCAGTGGCAGCAGCAAACTTCAGCACAGCTCGCTGGCCAGTATTCCTGGAGGATATGACACTGACATCAGCCGGGTTTTCAATGGCAACAATGGCCCGAGCTGCCAACAGAAGCTTCTCCCAGGTTCTCTTCAGATTGATGATGTAGATGCCATCACTTTTCCTTTTGTAGATGTACTGTTCCATTTGGAAGTCAAGGTTGGTGCCACCTAAGTGGGTTCCTGCTGCGAGGAATTTGAGGACATCCTCCTTCTTCATTTGCAGGACATCAAGGGCTCCGGACATTGTGAAAGCTTCCCTTTAAGTTACGATGGGAATTCAGAACAATGCCGTATGGACCCTTCTCTGGGTAATGCTGAAAGGGGGGAGAACATTTTGAAGCAGAAAGAGTCTCAGAAACTTGGTTGTCTATTACCCCTACTCAGAAAGCTGCTGGAGGGTTCAGTTCAGTTCAGTCACTCAGTCATGACCCACTCTCTGCAACTCTATGAATCACAGCACACCAGGCCTCCCTGTCCATCACCAACTCCCAGAGTTCACTCAAACTTATGTCCACAGAGTCGGTGATGCCATCCAACCATCTCATTCTCTGTCTTCCCCTTCTCCTCCCGCCCCCAATCCTTCCCAGCATCAGAGTCTTTTCCAGTGAGTCAACTCGTCGCATGAGGTGGCCAAAGTATTGCAGTTTCAGCTTTAGCATCAGTCCTTCCAATGAACACCCAGGATTGATCTCCTTTAGAATGGACTGGTTGGATCTCCTTGCAGTCCAAGGGACTCTCAAGAGTCTTCTCCAACACCACAGTTCAAAAGCATCGATTCTTCGGTGATCAGCTTTCTTCACAGTCCAACTCTCACATCCATACATGACCACAGGAAAAACCATAGCCTTGACTAGACGGACCTTGTTTGGCAAAGTAATGTCTCTGCTTTTTAACATACTATCTAGGTTGGTCATAACTTTCCTTCTAAGGAGTAAGCGTCTTTTAATTTCATGGCTGCAATCAGCATCCGCAGTGATTTTGGAGACCAAAAAAATAAAGTCTGACACTTTCCACTGTTTTTCCATCTATTTCCCAAGAAGTGATGGGACCAGATGCCATGATCTTTGTTTTCTGAATGTTGAGCTTCAAGCCAACCTTTTCACTCTCCTCTTTCACTCTCATCAAGAGGCCTTTGAGTTCCTTTTCACTTTCTGCCATAAGGGTGGTGTCTTCTGCATATCTGAGGTTATTGATATTTCTCCCAGCAATCTTGATTCCAGCTTGTGCTTCTTCCAGCCCAGCATTCCTCATGATGTACTCTGCATATAAGTTAAATTAAGCAGAGTGACAATATACAACTTTGACGTACTCCTTTTCCTATTTGGAACCAGTCTGTTGTTCCATGTCCAGTTCTAACTGTTTCTTCCTGATCTGCATACAGGTTTCTCAAGAGGCAGGTCAGGTGGTCTGGTATTCCCATCTCTTTCAGAATGTTCCACAGTTTATTATGATCCACACAGTCAAAGGCTTTGGCATAGTCAATGAAGCAGAAATAGATGTTTTTCTGGAACTCTCTTGCTTTCTCCATGATCCAGCGGATGTTGGCAATTTGATCTCTGCTTCCTCTGCCTTTTCTAAAACCTGCTTGAACATCTGGAAGTTCCCAGTTCACATATTGCTGAAGCCTGGCTTGGAGAATTTTGAGCGTGACCTTACTAGCATGTGAGATGAGTGCAATTGTGCAGTAGTTTGAGCATTCTTTGGCATTGCCTTTCTTTGGGATTGGAATGAAGACTGATCTTTTCCAGTCCTGTGGCCACTGCTGAGTTTTCCACATTTGCTGGCATATTGAGTGTAGCACTTTCACAGCATCATCTTTCAAGATTTGAAATAGCTCAACTGGAATTCCATCACCTCCACTAGCTTTGTTCGTAGTGATGCTTTCTAAGGCCCACTTGACTTCATGTTCCAAGATGTCTGGCTCCAGGTGAGTGATCACGTTATCGTGATTATCTTGGTCATGAAGATCTTTTTTGTACAGTTCTTCTGTGTATTCTTGCCACCTCTTCTTAATATCTTCTGCTTCTGTTAGGTCTATACCATTTCTGTCCTTTATCGAGCCCATCTTTGCATGAAATGTTCCCTTGGTATCTCTAATTTTCTTGAAGAGATCTCTTGTCTTTCTATTCTGTTGTTTTCCTCTATTTCTTTGCATTGATCGCTGAGGAAGGCTTTCTTATCTCTCCTTGCTATTCTTTGGAACTCTGCATTCAGATGCTTATGTCTTTCCTTTTCTCTTTGCTTTTCACTTTTCTTTTCTCAGCTATTTGTAAGGCCTCCTAGACTCTCCCAAAGGAGAGATTATAGCTTAAATTGTATCTAAGAAACAGGGCATCCAACACAAGAGCTAAGCGAAGGGCATCATCAGGATGGGGTTGGAGAGAGGCCCCAGCAGACCCAGAGAGCACCTGTCCAGGTGGAACTGGAAGGACAGATGGCTCTAGGAAGGCGGTCACTAAGAGAGGATGCAGCCCATAATGATCAATGTTTGAACTTAGTGAGACATGAGTTATACTTCTGGCGCAAAGTTTGAAGGTGAATTAGCAGACTGTACTTAGGAAATCAACCCTGAATTAGAGTGATTGATGCTGAAGCTCCAATACTTTGGCCACATGATGTGAAGAGCCAACTCACTGGAAGAGACCCAGATGCTGGGAAATGTTGAAGGCAAAAGGAGAAGAGGGCAGCAGAGGATGAGATGGTTAGATATCATCACCAACTCAATGGACATGAATCTTAGCAAACTCTGGGAGATAGTGAAGGACAGGGGCGCCTGGTGTGCTGCAGTCCACGGGGTCACAAAGAGTTGGACACAACTTAACAACTGAACAATAATAACTTTGAAAACTAAACAAACAAACGAAAAAAAGAAAAACATGAGACCATTTCAACTCCAGGGAAAACATAGTTGTACAAGAAAGGCAATGTAGCTATGGTATACTCCAAGGCTTAGCTGAGCATAATATTTACGTAGTCTTTAAAAATGTAAGCTCTGACTTTTAATCTAATTAAATTTCCTAACAGAGTTTGTGGAGAAAGATGAGAAGAAAGGAAGCTAGGGGAAATTATGAAGACTGAAAAATAATGAAAACTCATTGCCGGCATGTTTGGAAACCCAGATACCTACAGCTGAAATGACTAAAAGTTGAGAGTGTTTCTGGCGGGTGGTAGTTGAGAATGGGAAACAGAAAGCAAGGAACTATGGTTGTAAAACTACAACTATTTTTATCATAATTCCTGAAGAACTAACTTTTTATTAACTATGTAATACACCTGTAATTAAAATAAACAAAACATATTAAAATACACATTAATACAACTTCCATGGAATATAATTTGGGAATGTATTAACATTTGGAATGATAATGCTCCATGACCCAGCAATCCCATTCATAGAACTGGATGTGGCCGTGGCTGATTAGTTACATTAATGATGCTACGTCCACACAGTGCCATACCATTCAGTTAGTTACTTAATGAATCATTAAAAATAATATAGATTTTCATCTGAGGAAAGAGATTTCCTCCCCTGGCATATTTTTCCTTTAGAGTACTATCTCTGTTTTATAATTTTCTGTTTATCAGTGTGATTTTTCACTGCGTGTCTGACTCTTCAGTGGATTCCAAGCTCCACGAGACCATATCTCACTTGGCTCATTGGTGTATTTGTTCTTAGTGCTTTGTGTGCTGTCTGGTACCTGGAAAGGTATGGGATGAATGAGTACGTGTGTGTGAGCGTGCCTGCAGATTTGGACAAATGTCAGGCAGACTGAGATGTTGCTGCTGCTGCTAAGTCACTTCAGTCGTGTCCGACTCTGTGTGACCCCATAGACGGAAGCCCACCAGGCTCCCCCGTCCCTGGGATTCTCCAGGCAAGAACACTGGAGTGGGTTGCCATTTCCTTCTCCAATGTGTGAAAGTGTAAAGTGAAAGTGAAGTCACTCAGTCATGTCCGACCCATAGTGACCCCACAGACTGCAGCCTACCAGGCTCCTCCATCCATGGGATTTTCTAGGCAAGAGTACTGGAGTGGCTTGCCATTGCCTTCTCCGTGAGATGTTGAGTAGGACTTATTTCTGGGTGGGAAGTTGCAGGTCAGACCTATGTTTACCCCCTGCTCCTCCATGACCTCAGGCAAGTCACTTACCTAAGCCTTGGATGTAATGACAAGACCTCAGATATCCAATTAAATGGTTCCTTATAAATGCCATGTAAATGTTTAAACTTCTAAGTTATTGAAAATGTCCTCAACCCTCAGACCACAGCATAATACATTCTTTTTTTTTTTTTAAGTGAACTTCTGCAAGACTTGGAAAACTGTGAAAATGATCCTGTGGCCATAGCAGAGTGCTTTGTGTCCAAGGTAAGCAGGGTTCATCTCTCTGAGCCAACCAAGACAGAGACAGAGACACACTGTTTTCATTGTAAAGTTAAGATGACCGATGTGTTCCATACTGGATGAAGTTCACCGCTAGTCTCTCTCACGATGAGGGTTTTTTCTCCCCACTAGCCAGGGGGGAAAAATTCAGTTCTTAGTAAGTTGTGTGCATGCTTATGTAGTCACTTCAGTTGTGTCCAACTCTTTGCAACCCCATGGACCATAGTTCCCCAGGCTTCTTTGTCTATGGGATTCTCCAGGCAAGAATACTGGAGTGGATTGCCATTCCCTTCTCTAGAGGATCTTCCCGACCCAGGGATGGAACCCACATCTCTTATGTCTCCTGCGTTGGCAAGTGGGTTCTTTACCACTGGAGCCACCTGGGAAGCCCAATAACTTAGCAGTTGTTTTAGAACTTGTGTAATAACTAAGTGATGCTACGTATCTGTCCTAAGAAAGACTTTAAGCTTGGGAAGTGGAGAGTCCAGAATAGAAGAATGTTAGAAAAATAAGTACATATAAAATATGACTAGATCAACTATAAAAATCTGTAAGAATAGAAATACTTGACATATATATAAATATATATATATTTAATATACTGCCATATATGTGTGTGTATATATATATATATAGGTAAACATATATACACATATATATGGTACTAGCTTACTCATTTAGTGGAAAAACAGACCAGAATTAATCTCCTGCCTCTTAAATATGCCCTTTAATTCTCCTGCTTTGTTCTTAAGTTGCACTGATGGCTTAAAAAAATGCAAGGAGAGGATTTGAATTTTAAAGCCTAAATGACAGTCAGTTTATATTCTGTACCCAGGTAAGAGAATTCTGAAACATACAAGGGAATCCTTTACAACATTACTTTCTTGATGTCCTACAGTAAATAGAATCTTATCTTACGTTTCTCTAAAAATTCTTTTAGAGAAACTTTCCAGCTTTTGTTTGGAAAACCTCTAGCAGAAATTGTTTTTCCAGCAAAACTTCATGTGATTTTTACAGTTGTGGTTTTAAATGTACAAAGGTTGAAGCAAAGTTCATGATGGCGCTTTTGGGTCAACTGAGAGTTAGCACCTCATTTAGAGTCTCAGAGGCCAATGTGAACTTGGAGACGTCCTCCCAGCCTGACCGGGTTCCGGGGTTATTCCACAAGGTTATTTCTGATGATCCAATGGTTTTGAATCCAAACATAGCACTCTTGGTTCTACTCAAGTGGGGCTCCTTAAAGGCAGTTGACGAACTTATATATAAAACACTCCTGACTTTGTGGGTGGCAGTGTATGTGTTAACATGCAAAATGTTTGTGCACACAAGCTTCCACACACAGTTCTCACAAGTGGCCTGTGTCACAGTGAAGGGTAAGAATTTGGAAAAGAGAAGGAAAATGAAAGAGGGAGAAATGGGTAAAAGATAACGCTGAGTATATCAAAGAAGCTGTGTTAGAATAACCACAGTGAATAAACAACATAGAAGCTTTCGGAAACATTGGGGCTTTTCTGGTAACTGTAATCACAAGTTGATTAAAGACGGTCCAGCATATGCTTAGCTCTGGCTTAATTATTCACATAAAAGTTTGTTTATGCGCCAGGTTGCCAACTCCCAAATCTGATTTCTTGTTGCGATATTGCCAAGTTTAATTGGAAGACTGATTGCAGCACTCCACACTCCTGTGTGTGAGCAGGGAATCGCGAGGGGGTGTGTGTGGGTCTGGCACAGCCTGCTTCTCACTCAGCACCCTGAAATTTAGAAGATGTTACACTTTGTGAAACACAAGCAGCTGCTCACCTCTGGGGAGGAGTGGAAAATTGCTTTAATTGAGGGGCCGTTAATGAAAGAGGTGAAGCTGGCGGTTGCCGTCTGCTTTTATCTGAGTCACTGGGGCTTACACGGAGAGTCAACTTTGACCTTGCTTTTGTGGTATGGCTAGGCAACAGAAATCTCTCCCGACAAGAGGAGAACACAGCCTTTCTTACCTGCTGCCCAGAAAAGAACAACAAAGCGCTGCAGAAGCCACTCTCGGGAGGGGTGAACGTCCCCGCCAGGCAGGCCAGGCTCTCGCCCACTGAGCGCTTGCCTGCTCTTAGGACTCTGGAAACACCTGGAACGGGTTTCCGTGGTTTCCTGCCTTCACCTCCACTCTCGTTTCCGTCACTTAGCTTGACTGTCAGCCAGGCTGACCCTGGGTGACATTTAGGAGGGAAGTTTGTCTTCGGAGGCCCAACTTCCCTTAACCACCTCCTTCCACCTGATGCGTGGTCCCCTCTTCATTGGAGCCTGTCTCCTTTCAGTACCCAGGCATGTGTGTGTACACACACGCGCACACACACACACACATGAGCCACTTGTTGAAATTATCCTCAGGAAACTGCTGGTATCAGATAATAGGTATGATTGGAGTCTATTCAAGTCAATGTCATGGGCTTCCTGAATGCAGGAGGCATAAGAGACACAGGTTCGACCCCTGGGTCCAGAAGATCCCCTGGAGGAGGGCATGGCAGCCCACTCCAGTATTCTTGCCTGGAGAATCCCATGGACAGAGGAGCCCGGTGGGCTATAGTCCATAGGGTCACAAAGATTCAGGCACAACTGAATGACTTAGCATGCACACACACAAATCAGTGTCTCCTTCCAGAGTAAGCCTTTCTCAGTAGTGTCCTGTGAAAACTGCTCAGTCATCAATGAGTGTGTGTGTGTGTGTGTGTGTGTCTCAGAAAAGTAGAAGGAGGGAGAAAGATGGAGTGGGGAGACATTAACATTATGGCAGAAGAAACCCTAAAATCATACAGATTTCTATTCTCTGATTATTCATTCAGGAAACGTTCAAATACCCTTTGTGTTCAATTGGCCCTGATGGTTATACTTAGGTTCTTTCATAATTAAATGTCTTATTTTGACATCATCACTAACTGCAACTTGAAAGTGTTAAATAACTAGAAGAAGAATATCTGTTTTTATATAATTTTTTCATTGCCTTTTTTCTCCCTAAATACTTCTGGAAAGGATTTGAGTGCATATATCATAAGAAATAGTTATTTGGGGATTAACTAAGTAGGAGTTATTGACTTTTGTGTAAAGTCATTATTTGAACTGTCCACAGGGCTTATAAATTCAAGATCAAATATGCATTTGGTTCTATATTAAGAATATATCAGTGATTTAAATTGAAACTGCCTAATTTAAGACAGAAACAGAGCCATGATGCCACAGAGTGCCCAAAAATTCAGTTGTGCAGAGAAGCCTTGAGGTATTTTTAGGGTAGCTCATGTAGATGATGTAATTTGGAATGTTTTTATTGAGGCCATTGTGTTTGGTATTTCATATGCTAAACTTAAGGAAATCAGCCAAATAGCTGTTCAACCCCATACTGAGTGCAGGAGGCAGGAACAAAGCAAGAAAGTGTGAGCCTGTGAGCACACCCAGAGAAGGGCTCTAGGGACTTCCCTGGTGGTCCAGTGGTTAAGACTTCCACGGCGGGGAATACAGCTCAATCCCAGACCAAAGAATAGAGAGAGAGAGGGCACTCCAGTCTGATGTTAATTTCCTGGAAGACCTCGGTCAAGTCACTGCGCCCTTTTATCCCTGGGGAAAGTGGGACACTCCAGTGCGCTCAGGAGCTAAGCTGATGAACACAGCGCAGGAATGGGCCCAGGCAGAGGCCAGAGCGTCAAGGTGCTTACATCTTGGGGACAGAAGTGTCATGTGAAACTGTCGGCCTGGGGCCTGTGGATCTAATACTTTTTCAAGAGAAGCCAGAAATCAAAACATTTTTAGAATTTGGCAACTTAGTGTTTTTTTAATATTATGCTTAAAACTTTGGCAGCATACTATGTTGGCAAGGCCATGGGGAAACAGACACTCCTTTAATTGTGCGAAAACAAAATAGACCCTGTGGAGGGGAATTTGGCTATGTCTAGGAAAAGTCCATCTGAATTCACCCTTCATTCCAGCAATCCTACTTCCAGAAATCTGTTCTAAAGATATAGTGACAAAATCTCAGCAAAGGTAATGTTATACTTTATACTACTAATTGTTGCAATTTGTAAGTCTATATAAGGTACACGAGTGCATGTGTGCATGCTCAATTGTGTCCCAGTCTTTGCGACCCCATGGACTGTAGCCCACCAGGCTGCTCTGTCAGTGGGATTTTTCAGGCGAGAATACTGGAGTGGGTTGCCATTTCCTTCTCCAGGCAACCTTCCTGACCCAGGATCGAATCTGCATCTCCTGCATCGGCAGGCAGATTCTTTACCACTGAGCCACCTATAGAAATATGCAATACATGGAAACAACCCAAATGTTCAAGAACAAAACCTGGTTGAATAAACTGTGGCATATCCACATAATAGAGTGGTACAAAGCAGTAAAAGCAAACAAAGGATACTTCTGTATACTACTAGAAAGGGATGGAGTGGGGAGTCTAGCACTGTGATTTCTCAGAGTGTGGTCTCTGGACCACATCATATAGGGACTTGTTAGAAAGCAGATTCTCGGGCCCTACCCAGACCTACCAAATCAGAAACTCTGGGGGTGCAACCCAGTAATCTGTGTTTTAATAAGCCCTCAAGGTAATTCTGATGCTCAAGTTTTGAGAATCATTGACAGAACTTGCTTTTATTTATCTGGAAATGGGGAAGGTTATATTTCAATGTGTATGTTTAAAAAAAATTTTAAAAGATAAACTGTAAGACTGGAAGTTGGTTCCTGAGGGAAAAGGCAGGAAATGGACTAGAATGAGATGGCATAGAAGCCAGACTTCTCTAAGTGTGCATTTCTTTGGAGTTGACTTTGAAATCATGTATTTATTTTACATAATTATAAGACAAAGTTTAAAACAGCCTTCAAAAAATGAAAGCAGATTGAAATGATGAACCTAACTGTGAATCCAGTTTGTAGCTTGACCACACAGAGGAAATGTCAATCAATTAAAAAATATGCTATGGGCAAAATACAGTAAATGCATCCTTAACCGTTTTCAGTAATGCTATCATTATATGATGGTTTCAGTATTGTTATTCCGAAACTGTGTGTATTGTGGGATAAAGCAAATGAATATTCACGGTTGTGTCATTGAGAAATGGAATTGGCGAGAGAAAGAAAATGCAGATTAAGAATGAGGCTAATTAGAAACACTCTAGTCCTAAATCTGAATTGCAAGAATTAGCATGAACGAAGCATGTGTTTTAGCTTTAGAAACACCATATTTCTAACTCGTTCACTGAGAAGGTCTAGAAATAATAATTAACCTGGTAGCAAGAGCATCGCTAACGCTCAGATTGTGGTTTCCACATACTGTTTCCCATGTAAAGGAATCTGGGCTCCGTGGAGAACGAGTGTGGGAGGGAAATGTGCAAGAGGATCTGAAACATCTTGTCACCCCAGAAAGCAAGGATCCACTGGAGGCTATAGGTCAGGTAACAGATACTCAAGAAGAGGCTCCTATTAGCCAAAGATGGGATCGTTTGAGCATCAGTAAAAAGACAGCTAACTAAAAACAACTGAAAGTCACGAAATATGCTTATATTCATGAAATTCACAGTGATGTTAAGAAACCCAAGTCCTTTTCAGGATGTTAGAGAGCTGATGCATTATTTTGAAAATTAAGGAAAGGAACCAAGCATTTACCCTGTCCTTCGCATATAAACCACAAACTACAGGGTAACTAATCTAAGGCAGTTCCTTTCTTGGAAAAAAAATCTGGCCAATAAATGAAGAAAGAATAGTAGAATTAGAAATATCACCATTTTTCAGCGCTTCATGGATTAAAAGACCTAAGGAGTAATTACCAATGATTATTAACATCACAGAAAGAAAGAGCCAGCTCTTATGCCTCTCAATTTAAGTACAATCCAGTCTATGATGTACTTAGGCCAAATTATGGAACCTAAATCCAGTCAAGCCTCTTCTAAACCACAAGGAGCGTGGAAGACAGGGGAACATAGTAAAGAAAGTCTTAGGGACATGACCAGCAAAACTGAGACTGCAGGAGACTGCAGGACAAATCATCTGGTTTCTTCAACTTAATTGCAGAGGGGAAATAAGAAGGGGAACTTATAGATGAGAAGGGACTTAGATATCAACAATATCGAGTTGCTGTGTGTGGATGTTGTGTAGAATACAGAGCAAACAGCAAACTATAATTAAAAAAAAAAAGAAAAAATAGGAATAGTGATAATGAACCCTCATGATATTATGGAATTATTTATTTACATTTTATTGAAGTAAAGTTGGTTTATAATGTGTTTAATTTCTGCTATATGGCAAAGTGACTCAGTTTTTTAATACATATGTATGTATTTCTTTCCATGTTTGTTTCCATTATGGTTTATCACAGGATATTGAACATAGTCCCTATACTATGCAGTAGATATATACTACTATATATATTGCTGTTTATCCATCCTATATGTATAATAGTTTGCATCTGCTAATCCCAGCCTTCCAGTCCTTCTTCCCATGGAATTATTTAAAGATGATAATAGCATTGTGGTGATGTTTCTCTTTTAAAGTCCTCATGTTAAAGATATATACTTGTAAAGTATTTACAAGTAAGTGAAATGATATTATGTCTAGAATTTGTTGATAAGGGAACCTGGAATCAATTTGTTGATAAAGGAATCATAGCAAAAGGCAAGAAGCCCCCATTAGTTAGCCAAACATTTAATGCGTTTGAGGCATTGCTGCTGTGCTAGATGTACAGATGAGTAGACTTGGATCCTGCTCTCAAATAATTTTCAGCTTCATAGGAGAGAGGGGCATTCATTAGTTCAAAAATCATTATGTGCCAGGCAAGCACACTATGGCCCCTCTCCTGCAGGAACTCACAGTGTAGAGTGGCAGACAGATGCACAAAAAATGTTATGCTCTTTTGTCAAATGCTGTAAGATAGGTTGGTACTGAGTGTTGTGGGACCCCAAAGTAGAAGCAATTGGCTCAGTCCAAGAACTCAAGAAAGTCCCCTGAGAGGAAATAAAGCCTCAGTTCGGTGTCAAAAGGTGCCTAGTGGCTATCCAGTGAAAAAGGTGGGAAAGACCATGGGCAGAGGAAGCTGCACACACAGGGCTTGAAAGTATTCCCTTGCACATACTTCCAGCATGTTCTGACCACACAGTATTTAAATGATCTGCTTATGTTTCTCTCTCACCCTGTGAATGCCCCAGAGGACCATGACTGCCTGGGAATAGAAACCCTGCTGTCTTCCTCTTCCTATTTGCCTTCATATTCATCTAACAGAGCAGATGCTCAATAAGTATTTAATGATCTCAAATGAGTCCAAGTGCATGTGGATTCTAGGTGTAAATCAAGGTAGTTAAAATGGCACGAATAATTGTCACAGGGACTCAGAAGACAGGCTAAGGTGGTTAGAGAAACGACTTTTAAAACAACACCTTTTAAAGGATGAATGATATATCTTTTATTTTTCATTGAATGTTGATGTCTCTACTTGTTTTCTTTTTTTTAGCCTATTACATCTCTTTTGTTTCCTTGCAGAGTGAAGAGTTCCACATTTATACCCAATATTGCACGAACTATCCAAGGTACGCCTTGTGAATGTGTGGGAATACTTTTGCTTACCTTCATGTTGCTTGAAGTCGGTCAATGCAGTATATGTGGTCAGCAGGCACTATGTCCCTGGCGCTGTGCTGAATACTGTGGGAAAACTGCAGAAATGCTGAGAACGGATCACAGGGGTACCCCGATACTGATCCATTTAGGCCTAGGGACTACCTAGCAGAGCCAGCACAGGGGAAAATTGTGAATGACCTAGAAGGAGGCCAAAAAGATTGTCCACTGGACTCCTTGAAGTGTTTGGCTAGAAGGCTTATCTATTAACCCTTCTGTATGTGTGCTGTGTTTCTAAGAATGTGGGATACCCTGCTAGTGAGTTTATATAATCTATCTGGGGATAAAATAGGTTATATTTTTGCTCTGTAAGTTTTAGAAACTACATAATTTTATGGAGCTCAGAGAAGGGAACGATCATGATAAGCTTATGTGACAAAAGAAGACTTATCTTCCCACCTGGACCACGGCTTCAGTTTCACTAACACCAGAGGTGCCAGCAGGAGAGCCATTGAAGGAGCAGCCTCAGTGATCATTCAGTAAGGGACTCAGGTCTAAGACCATGACTCACTCTGCTGGAAATCCTTTTTTCCTGCAAAAGACATGTATTGAGCACTTATTAATTTCAAGTGCTGCTCTTGATGCTATAAATACAAAATGTGGTTGAATTTCATTTTCCCAGCAATCTAGAGATGTTAAGAGATTAAAGAAAAGCAGAACGCACAGACAGCACAGGGCCTGGCCCTGGTAAGTCCTCCAGAAGTGCTTGTTCATCCCCATCCCTGCCCCATCCCCACTGCATGGATGAAATCATCGCGCCTCCAGTAGGTTTATTGATTTTACAGGAGTCACACAGCTGACAAGTGAGCGAACCCAGCTGAGATTTAAACCAAGGTTGGTCTGGCCTCAGACCTCATGCTGCTGCATCCTTGTAGAATTTCTGAAGCTTTGTGATACCCTCTGCCCCGAACCTTTCTACTGTTTGTCTGCCCTTGACTTGCAGGACTAGCATTGTTATGTTAGGCATGAACCAGGAAGAGAGCTCAGGGAACTTTTATCTACTCTATAGCCAGGCTTGGTATGGACATGTCCTTAAGGATAAAGTGGATGCTGGGGTCCACCTCAAAGAGAAGCCAACAGGCTGAGTCCCTCATGCCACTGTGGTCAGGAAAAGCAAGTGGGTCATTCCTGCCTAGGGGTGGCCCTAGAAAGCCAGTGTGAATTAAAGGATGTGAAGCCAGAGGCTTGGGCTTACTGGTGGCAAAACTCTTTCCAGTGAAGGGTTTTCACCTCCTCCTCTAAACACTGGTTGGTGGCCAGGCATGTGTTTTCTCAGGTTTCTCTGAAAACAAAACAAAACCCCACATGCAAATTAGTACATTTATCCATCTCCTTATCTGTAGACCCACCCACACTTTACCCAGTTTCAGTTACACAATGCTGTCTCCTAAAACATTTGTTGCCACCTCTCTGCTATCCGTGGTCCTTACACCAAAAGCCAGCATTATACCACACCCTGATGCAGAGAAATCACAGAATCAGGCCTCGACTTCTCCATAGACCTTCCTCCTGAGAGAAATGGAAAACCTTTCCAACTCTGAAGAATCAGCAAAGCCCTGGACCCAATGCATCAGGAGCCAGATGCTAGAGTGGCTTGTGTGGAGGATTATGTCTGTGTAAATTTCATTATAAACATGTCATTTGAAGAAATATCTTCTGAATATTTAGTTTTGGAGGTTTATCTTAAGAAGATTTTTCTAACTTCGTAGTAAGAATGGAGAGTGCAAAATGAAAGCAACTTTTATAAACTTGGCTGCTTCAAGGTCAGGGGACAGGCACAGTCATTTGTGCAAGGACATTTTTGAGGGCCTGTCCTTCATGGAGCACAAGTCCACCTTCAGTGTATACTGGTGGGAGACAGGAACTAATATCCCTTGCCTTCAAGCAGTTCATTTTCTTTTGAGGGTCAGAACTGAACCAAATGCAATAGTGAAACAGCCATTAGGAAAGATCAAATCAATGAATTTATAAGTCAACGCAGCACCACCTCAGTCTTGTGTAACAGAGGCTAAAGGTGCACGAGATAAAGAAGGAGAAGTCAGGACAGTTTCCTGGAGGAAGTGTTTGGATCTGACTTTAAAGAAGGAAAGAAACATGTTAGCAGGGAGATGCTCCCAGGCCCTCTCAGTGAAGTGGGTACGTCCGAGTCTTGCCCATTTGTGTGGTTTTCATGTCCATAGAAAAAGATTTTCTCTTGTGCCCCTCCTAACCATTTGTTCTCTGAGGTCCAAGCTTTCCCTCCCCTCCCCCGTCTTCACAAACCGTGAGCGCCAGGTGTTTCAGCCCATCTGACAACGTGTCTTCCCCCTTTGGACCCGGGCCGGTGATATTAAGTGTCTCCTGCACGCCTTGACAGATGTCCTTCTTCATAGCAGTCACGCCCCACTGACTTCCCTGGGAAGAAGCTCAAGCCCTTCCTCTTGTCCCCAGGGAGAGGGCCAGACCCACTCAGGTCATTGTCCTCAAATGTCCCCCCGTGGCCTCAATCTAGAGTTCCGTGTGCTTAGCATCTCCTGCAGTTGTCTTATCCTTGTGCAAGAACTCAAGACTTCAGAGGGTTAGACAGTGGGCAACTGATTCTGACTCTAAAGAGCCTTAGGAAAGTCCCTGGGTTCCATGGTAAAGAATCGTTTTGAAATCTTGACTTGAAGGGAAAAATAAATCCGTTTGAACAGATATTTCTCCAAGCAATCAGACACAAAAGGGATTCTGATCGCTTCATCAGGTGACCACCATCCATGTCACTTCCTTCCAAGGAGTTTTATTTTGCTGTTTGGCTTCAATTTTCTGAATTAATTCTGAAAACCTATTAAGACTTGGGGAGAAAGGGGCTGAAATTACTTCCACCTGCTTCTAATTTATGAGACCATGAGATTTTAATTTACTTGTGTGTGTGTGTGTGACCTCACAAGACCACCAGCTTATTTCATGTATAAGATGTGAGCGTTGTTTTAGCCATCTGTCTAGGATGTTTGGGGGCCATACTTCTTGCCTTTGGAGTGGAGAAGGAATCCTGAACCATTTTTCTAATACACTCCGTAAAGCATGGTCCTTGAGGACCAAGATTAACCAGCTGTTTCAAAAACTGAATTTAGAATGAGGAGAAAGATACCTGGAGGTGGACAGAAAGGTCTGTTCAGAGATTCTTAAAGGGAAGTTCCCTGTGGGACGAGGTCTCCAAAGCCCTGTGTGTAACATCACACACGTTGTACACTTACACAAACACAGCCAGCAAAGCAGGTGACAGATGTCTGGCGTGGGGCTGGGTCTGCTGGAAAGAAGCCTCTCCTGTTTCTTAGTACGATGGTGACTGCTCCTTGCAATGTAACTTGTGAAAACTCAATGCAGATATGAAGTTGAACAACAAACAAGGATGCTCATGTGTGTGTGTTCAGTTGCTCCACCGTGTCTAGCTCTTTGCAACCCCATGGACTGTAGCCCACCAGGCTCCTCTGCCTATGGAATTTTCTAGGCAAGAATACTGGAGTGAGTTGCCATTTCCTATTCCAGGGGATCTTCCCAACCCAGGCCTCAGACCCGCTCATTTTGCGTTTCTTGTATTGGCAGGCAGGTTCTTTAAATTGGGGTACCATCCAGTTTAAATCCCCTTTGGCAAGTCCTGTGTCCTGATAGGGACTTCATCTCCCTGAAGGACAGAGCTGGCAGCATAGATGTCATGTGTCCATGTTTCACCACCCTCTTATAGGGTCTTTTTCTAATTCACCCAGGAGTGAATCGGGACCAGATTCACCCAATTCAACCAGAGGGACACCTTTTGCTCACCTGCCCAGAGTCCTTCTAGTCTACCTGTTGCTCTGTTGCCGCTTTATCTGCTTTAAGGCCTTGATACTTACTCTGGCATTTAAAGGACTTGCCTGGTGGCTCAGATGGTAAAGAATCCACCTGCAATGCAGCAGACCTGGGTTCAATCCCTGGGTCAGGAAGATTGCCCAAAGGAGGGCACAGCAACCCACGCCAGTATTCTTGCCTGGAGAATTCCATGGACAGATGGGCTACAGTCCATGGAGTCGCCAAGTTGGACATAACTGAGCGACTAACATTTTCACTTTCACTGGCATTTAAAACTTGAATATCTATGTTAAGAGTTACAATTTTTATTTTTAAATATTCTTGCAGATCCGTGGCCGTGCTAACAGAGTGTATGAGGAACAAGATGCTAGCCAAATTCTTCAGGGAACGGCAGGAAACTTTGAAACACTCACTGCCTCTGGGGTCCTATCTCTTGAAGCCAGTTCAGCGGATTCTCAAGTATCATCTCCTTTTGCATGTAAGTTTCTGCCTGTCCTGGAAGGACTTTCTAGAGGCTAGGGGTTTTATGTGTATATATTAAGTTTAGGAGAAAAAAAAAATCAAAAGTGGCTGTGGACATATGGAAATGTTTTCCACACTCATACTTTACAACTGACTAATCTGCTTTGAGGAATTAGAGATATTTATATTGTAGCCCTGTAGCCTCATTGATAACAGCCAAGTAGAAAGATTCATTTTAGCTCTAATGGTGAAAGGGCTTACAAGTCCTTCACTCCAGGCAGTGACAGTTTCAGGCAAGGAGCTGTCTTCTTAATGAACAACAGATTTTTTTGTGTATGTTTTATTTTACTTCCATGAACCCAATTCGGTAGGCAGTTGGGAGTAAGAGCTGTTTGTCATAGATTGGCTTTTGTAGGAACAGAGAGAAAGGGCTGAAAGGAGAGAAGACAGATGAGCAGTGTGATAAAGGTCTTTGAGCTGGGTTTCACCTCACTTTGAGTTCTGTTCTCTTTATATCATTTCCCATTATTTGTAAAAAAATTTAAGGAGACTTTAGAAACAAAAGTAGACATAGCTCTCATACATTCTCATTTCTTATCCTCTAAGGAAGCTGATAAAAATGGAAAATAGTGTTCTCGAAAGTAATTTCATTCAATGAGTTGACTCACTGGAAAAGAGTCTGATGCTAGGAAGGATTTGGGGTGGGAGGAGATGGGGACGACAGAGGATGAGATGGCTGGATGACATCGCCGACTCGATGGACATGAGGTTGAGTGAACTCTGGGAGTTGGTGATGGACAGGGAGGCCTGGCGTGCTGTGATTCATTGGGTCTCAAAGAGTCGGACATGACTGAGCTACTGAACTGAACTGAACTGAAGGAGGGTGGATTGCCTTGGCAATTTGACAAAGACAGGATAGCCAAGTGGTTAGGTTAGGAGCAGGGCTGTGGTCCTGTCCCGTGCGTTTCCAGTCCCGTGCGTTTCCAGTCCCGTGCGTTTCCTGTCCCGTGCGTTTCCAGTCCCGTGCGTTTCCTGTCCCGTGCGTTTCCAGTCCCGTGCGTTTCCAGTCCCGTGCGTTTCCCACATTGATGGTGCCTCACAGGCAGTCAATACAGAAAAACTGTTATTTTTATTACTTTATTATTATTATTATTTTTTGGAGTATAATTGCTTTCAATGGGGCTTCCCTGATGGTTCAGACAGTAAAGAATCTGCCTGCAATACAGGAGACACAGGTTTGATCCCTGGGTTGGGAAGATCCCCTGGAGAAAAGAATGGCTACCCACTCCGCTATTCTTGTCTGGAGGATCCCATGAACAGAGGAGCCTAGTGGGCTGCAATATTGTGTTAGTTTCTCAGTTCAGTTCAGTTCAGTCGCTCAGTCGTGTCCGACTCTTTGTGGCCCCATGAACCACAGCACGTCAGGCCTCCCTGTCCATCACTAACTCCTGGAGTTCACTCAAACTCATGTCCATCAGAATCGGTGATACCATCCAGCCATCTCATCCTCTGTCGTCCCCTTCTTCTCCTGCCCCCAAACCCTCCCAGCATCAGAGTCTTTTCCACTGAGTCAACTCTTCGCATGAGGTGGCCAAAGTATTGGAGTTTCAGCTTTAGCATCAGTTTCTGGTGTAGAGCAAAGTGAATCAGCTACATGTATCCATGTATCCCCTTCCCTCTTGAGCCTTCCTCCCACACCCTTACTTTATTATTTTTAACGCTACATTAAACATCCTTTCATAAAAGATTTAAATCCAGAGTTCCTATCTATATCAACATGCCTGCAGTATACATGTATCTCTTTTTAAATGATTCCAGGCTTCTGACTTGGTTGAGCATTCCAAGGTTGCCCAGTTCACACGCATTTAAAGCTGAAAGCTCTCTTTATGGTCCATCTTTACCAGAAATTTCTCAGCTTTGTCTGTTTGCCTGTGTGGCCTATCTTGGGAGAGTCTTGTGTCCTATGAAACCACATTGTGGATATTACTTTAGTTGTTCGGTTGGCTTTAATGACCCCTAAATTTAGTGGGATTAATTTACTAAATCAGTGCCAAATAATTCTTTAAAAAATACTGGCTTTCCCACGATAGATCTTTGCTGGACTTTGCTAATATGGTATAGACCGTAGCCTGCAAGGCTCCTCTGTCCATGGAATTTTGCAGGCAAGAATACTGGAGTGGACTGCCATTCCCTTCTCCAGGGGATCTTCCTGGCCCAACGATCGAACCCAGGTCTCCTGCATCACAGGCAGATTCTTTACCATCTAAGCCACCAGGGAAGCCCATCTGAGTCTAGTGTGTCCCAATAATATCTACTTAATGGCTTTCTAGATAGTAAGTCAATCAAAAGAAAAGTCTCAGATCTCTGTCACTTAAACAAGACTCCACTCAAGATTCTTACAAAGAGTTAACTGCTAGGAAGAACAGCCCTTACCCTCTAAATTAAAAGCTGGGATATTAGTACATGCTGCTATAACAAAATGCCATAGTCTGGGTGACTTGGACAACAAACATTTATTTCTCATAGTTTTGGAGGCTGAAAGCCAAAGATCAGGGGGCAAGCATGGAAGAGTTCTCATTTGCAAACTGCCTTCTCCTCTTCATCTCCTCGCACGGTAGAAAGAGGCAAGACCGCTCTCTGGGGTCTCTTTTATGAGAGCACTAACCCCATTTATGATGGCACCACTCTCATGGCCTCTCGTTTGGTCACTAAGTCCCATTCAATTCTCTGCAGTCCCATGGACTGCAGCATGCCAGGTTCCTCTGTCCTCCACTGTCTCCCGGTATTTGCTGATATTCATGTCCATTGGATTAGTGATGCCATCCAGCCATCTCATCCTGCCACCCCTTTCTCCTTTTGCTTCAATCTTTCCCAGCATCAGGGTCTTTTCCAATGAGTCAACTCTTCGCATGAGGTAGCCAAAGTATTGGCACTTCAGCATCAGTCCTTCCAATGAATATACAGTTGATTTCCTTTAGAATTGACTGATTTAATCTCTTTGTTGTCCAAGGGACTCTCAAGAGTCTTCTCCAGCACCACAATCCAAAAGCATCAATCCTTTGGTGCTCAGTCTTCTTTATGGTCCAACTCTCACATCCGTACATGACTACTGGAAAAACCATAGCCTTGACTATACGGACCTTTGTCAGCAAAGGGATGAATCTGCTTTTTACTGTGCTGTCTAGGTTTGTCATAGCTTTCCTTCCAAGAAGCAGCCATCTTTTAATTTCATGGCTGCAGTCAACGTTTGCGTGGCTTCAGTTCAGTTCAGTCGCTCAGTCGTGTCTGACTCTTTGCAACCCTATGAATTGCAGCACACCAGGCCTCCCTGTCCATCACCAAATCCTGGAGTTCACCCAAACTCATGTGCATCGAGTCGGTGATGCCATCCAGCCATCTCATCCTCTGTCATCCCCTTCTCCTCCTGCCCCCCAATCCCTCCCAGCATCGGGATCTTTTCCGATGAGTCAACTCGTTGCATGAGGTGGCTAAAGTATTGGAGTTTCAGCTTCAGCATCAGTCCTTCCAATGAACACCCAGGAATGATCTCCTTTAGGATGGATTGGTTGGATCTCCTTGCATGGCCTAGTCACCTCCAAAAGCCCCCTTCCTAATCCCAGCGCATTAGAGGAAAGGATTTCAACATACTAATTTGAGGAAGATAACAATCACTCGGTCTGTAACAGCTGACAGTGAAGAAAAAAGGGAAGAACAGTGGTTAGATGAATTTAAAACTAACTTCTGATTTCCTGGAGTATTTTTGCTTTCACACTTGGTTTAGAGTGTTCCTTCTGTGTCATTCACATCACTTCAGAGTTGTGTAGTCACCCGTGAAGATCCCCAAAGGAATACACTCTGTACTTCTGAGTCTGTTTATGATCAACAGGAGCGCCCCTCAGGCTAAAAGAAGAAATGATTATTTTTTAAAGTTTGGTCTTGATCTTACCTGGGAGTCATTAGTGATATGGTTTCATAGGACCTTTCTAACAGCTGAGTCTGAGTATAGAAAGAAAATGTAAATTCCTTGCCAGTTTCTAGCTGGATGCAAAGTTTGAGGATTCAGTAAAAGTGAACAAAGTGACATAAAACAGTGGAATTTTCATAATTTATACCATAAGATTCAACCTCCACCCTTGAACTTAACATGTGTGCATGGTAAGTATCATAGGAACAATCTAATTGATCATAATATCTTCTTACTGTTTTAGATATTTACATTGGAATTTAGATACCTACAAGGTATTGCTGCTCTTTTAACAAGATACGGCTTCAATTAAACAACCATTTATTTACCACCTACCTCTCTGGTGGGCACTGTTGAGAAGATATAGGATTAAAGGGACTATGCAATAGTCACTATCCTTAGACTCACAGAAGTCTAGGGACATGTGTCTTGTGTACTTGATAGAACTGGAATGGAACCCTGTCCCTTTCTCATCTGCCTGGGATTGTGGAATTCCAATGCTTAGATAAGTGCTGGTGTTAACATTCTTCTGAGCATCAGAGAGTGAATACTTGAACTATAAACTCTCTCGCAACACTCGGAAGGAGTATCTTTAGTGAATTTCATTTGGGCTTTAAAGCCTTGACTACATGAGAATACACTTTCTACATAGGTATTTTTTTAAACATAATGTCCACTATTTTCTTTTTCTTCTTTAATTTGTTATGTACTCAGCCCTGTGTGTGATGTTTTGCTTCCTCTGGGAGAAAAAAAAATCAGTATATTTTCTGTATTTTAAGAGTGAGAACTGTATACATTGGCCACCAGGAATTTCAGAAATCTCCAACTGTAATATCAACTCTCCTATCTCCTACAATCACCCTGATGTCTCTGTGAGACTTAATGGCCTGTATAATTGTTTCATCATCCTTGTCAAATTCCTCCTTGTCAAATTCTAATCAACTTCCATCTTTCCTAACTCCATTTTTATTCATTCTTATCGTTTCTTTGCAGGTTTTTCCGGTAGTTATCTCAAGATCTTAAGGAAAGATCGTAGTGTGTATATAAATAAGCAAAAATAAAATGAGAAACTCATCATAGAAGTACCATTTGTTTCAGTGAATATATTTAAAAAAATGAAAATAATTAGTGTTTCTTTGTTGTTTGATTTGTTTTAGGAAATAGAAAATCACCTTGACAAGGACACAGAGGGCTACGATGTGGTGCTTGATGCCATAGACACGATGCAGAGAGTAGCCTGGCACATCAACGACATGAAGCGGAAGCACGAACACGCCGTCCGCCTGCAGGTGAGGCTCAGGGTGGCAGTGTCTGGTGAGCCATTGGCCTATTGCTTGCTACCATTTCCCAAATCAGATGTCAGGTCTGATCAGTGTTGCAGGTCACCAAGGTCTTTATCATAGATCTCGCTTAGAAAGATCAGGACAAAATAAAAGAAAAGATTAGGCCATCAATAATACTGATCATTGTTGAATGTAGTTATTATGACTCAGGGAACTCAAACTGGGGCTCTGTGATGACCTCGAGGGATGGGATGGGGTGGGAGGTGGGAAGGAGGTTCAAGAGGAAGGGGGACATACGCACACCTATGGCTAATCCATGTTGATGTATGGCAGAAACAAATATAATATTGCAAAGTTGTTATCCTTCAATTACAAATAAATAAATCCCTGGGTCAGGAAGATCCCCTGGAGAATGGAATGGCAACCCACTCCAGTATTCTTGCCTGGAGAATTCCATGGACAGTGGAGCCTGACAGGCTACAGTCCATAGGGTCACAAAGAGTCAGACACGACTGAGTGTCCAAACTGTTAAAGGGTTTTAAGCCTCTATTCCTCTGTCACTAATTCATGCAAAGTCATGAGACGGTGAACATGTGGTGACGGGGCAGAGGGCTCAGGAAGGACTAAGTCCAGAGCCAGGTCCTTAGCAGCTTTCCTGGGGAGGGGATGTCACCGCCGCATTTTAGATCCCTCACTTTTAAAATGAGACACATTTGCTAATGCCCCTTCCATCATCACTGTATTTAGCTCTGAATTTCTGGGAACTTTGGATAGATGCTAAGTCAGTGACCATGTCCTCGGCACCTTAGAAGATGCACTGTTTAAAAACTGAAGGTTGTTTGTGCTCAGACACTAGGCCGAGGCTCTTGGTTGTCCCCGTCGTAAAAGAAAAGCCCAGTGTGACTCCATGCTGTGCAGAGCGCCTGCATTCAGCTTGGAGGGGAGAAAACCATGTCCTTTGGCCCATACATTCGAACAGAACTCTAGGTTTCAGCTACATGCAGCCAGAGGGTAGTCATTGACTGTCAAAAATCAAAGGAAGAGGACATTCTAATCTTCCAGGCCATATCTGCTTTGTGTAAGCAATAATAAAGGCTTTCATGCTTCATCACTGAAGTGTTCTGTGAACATAATGTCAGCTAGATATTCAGAAATGGCTCAATGACTGCTTTTTCATAGCTTCGGAGTCTATCTGGCAGTCTGAAGACACCACTAAATCAGTCTCTGGTTCTGAATCACCTCCATTTGTACCTTCGACTTAAGAATTTTCGAGTGGTTTTGTGGGTTGCTTAATTCAATGCTGTTTTTTAATATTTTCATTTTTCCAAAATAACAAAATCCATTTTCTTTAAAAAATTAATATGGGCATACAATGTATCTCAAAGAAGCTTCAAAGTCAGGGTATCCATTTTTATTTATCAAGTTCCATTAAAAATTCAATGGGGGACTTCCTTGGTGTTCCAGTGGTTAAGAATCTGCCTTCCCATGCAGGGGACATGAGTTCGTCCCTGACCAGGGAACTAAGATCCCATATGCCAAGGGGCAACTGAGCCCACACAGCCCCGGGGACTACTGAACCCATGAGCCACAGCTAAGACCCGATGCAGCCAAAAAACAAAAACACAAGCACACTGGTGAAGGAACGCTCATTTCCTTCCCCCGATGAATGGGACTAGTGTCAGAAAATTTCTGAGAAGATGTATCTTGCGTGAACTTCTACCAGTTTTCGTTATGGGTTACTTGTATGTGGTGTGGCTTCAATTTCTGGAAGAAGGTTTTTACGTCAGTAGCTCTGAAGGTTTTTGTCCAAAAGGTAAGGGATGAGCATATCTTGGGAAGGATGGTGAGAGGGTCACACACCAGCAGCCTCTACCTGGCTTCTGAAAGACAATCTCACTGCCTTAGTAGAGGGATTGTTGCAGGAAGGGAGGAAGTAATTAGCAACTTGTCAAATAACACCTTGGTTAAGTTCTATTAACCCTTAAGTGACACCAGCCCTAAATGTAGATTTATGTCGTGGACATCAGACACCACTCAGGACCCTGAGACCCTGCCGCAGGTATTTGAACCCCATTCCTGACGCTCAGTGGGCTTCCCAGGTGGTGCTAGTGGTAAAGAAGCCACCTCCCAAAGCCCGAAACATAAGAGGCACTTTCGACCTCTGGGTTGGGAAGATCCCTGGAGGAGGGCATGGCAACCCACTCCAGTATTCTTGCCTGGACAATCCTGTGGACAGAGGAACCTGGCGGGCTACCATCCATAGGGTTGTAGAGAGTCGGACACGATTGAAGGAACTCAGCATGCACACACCCATCAAAGCTCAACAAACAGGCCCCTGTGTCCTCCCTGCCTTGCCCTCCCACCTCCTGTTTAATTACAGGGAATGTTCACTCTTTCAGGAGATACAGAGTTTGCTCACCAACTGGAAGGGGCCAGACCTGACCAGCTACGGGGAGCTGGTGCTCGAAGGGACCTTCCGCCTCCAGCGGGCCAAGAATGAGCGGACGCTCTTCCTCTTTGACAAGCTGCTGCTCATCACCAAGAAGAGAGATGACACGTTTACATACAAAGCCCACATCCTGGTAGGCCTGAGTGGGCATCCCGGGTGGGGACTGGGGGCGCTGGTTCCACTCCCTTGCGAGCCTGCCTCGCCCTCTGTGCTCGCCCCTCCAGTGCGGCAACCTCATGCTGGTGGAAGTGATCCCAAAGGAGCCCCTGAGCTTCAGCGTCTTCCACTACAAGAACCCCAAGCTGCAGCACACAGTTCAGGTACCAGTGTCCCCTTGCCTCCCTGTGAGGCTCACCCTCATGCATGATGAGCGTCACGTGTCTGACGGCCTTTCCACAGCTTTCTGGCCACCCTGTGTGTGTCCCGTCTGGTCAGAGTTCCTAGGAGTGGCCGTGTCTTGTGAGAGTTAGGGTTGCGTGACTGTCCACCTCTCCTCCTGGTAGGCGAAGTCGCAGCAAGACAAACGCCTGTGGGTTCTGCACCTGAAGAGGCTGATCCTGGAGAATCATGCGGCGAAAATTCCAGCTAAGGTAAGACCATGAGGGCAGCAAACGATAAAATGAAAGGAATTCAGGTCTCAGGAAGACAGCCTGATGGGAATAAACGTGTACTTTCAAAATGAAGACTGTTGAAAGAGAGGCCACATAAGGGAACAGCTGCACCAGCCATTCATACTGAAAAGATTCTTATGCAGAGAAACTCTGCAGAGAGTTTTTGGTTCGTTAACGTTGTTGTTGTTTGAAAGAAGAAAAATAAGGGAAAGATTGTAAAAAAAAAATTTTTAGAGCGCTAGTAGAAAATAAGGGAGTTATGAGAATTATTCAGTACTGTGCTAAGCACCTAGGGTAAATAAAGCTGGCTTAGGTTCTGTGGAAAGCAAGACCCAGACTTGGTTGCGAAGGAATCTGCAGACAAGGGAGCTAGTCATATAAATGATGAACTGTTCGCTAAATATGATGAATTAATAAGAGATAACCAAGTAATGTAGACAAGGAGAGTATTCAAGTTTATGGTCGAGTGAGGAGAGGAAAGAAAATGCGTTTTACCTCAGTCTTGGCGGATGAGGAATAATTTTATTAAACGGGGAAAAGAACAAGGGAAACCAAGCTGAGAGAACAGCATGAACAAAAAACAAAGAGGTGTGAAAAGGGGCCCTGTGTTAAACAGCCCGCAGACTGTACTTGAATGGAGGTCCTCAAATTGAATGGTTGAGTTCTCAGGAGATGGAGTAGGAGGTAAGATTAGGGAAGTGGAAAGCAGTCAGCTGACCTTTGAAGGCTTTGAACACACACACTGAGGAACCTGGATTATTGTAGGGGGAAGCTCCTGAAGGTTTTGGAGGGAGGGGATGGTCTGTACTGTGTTCTGAGAGTGTCACTTTGGGGGCAGTGTGATGGGTAAGCTGGTGGAGTGTCACTGGCAGCTGGAAAAGAATTGTCAGGTCTCCATGGTGGGCTAGAAAGGAGAAAAGGAGCACTCCCAGGGAGCATAAGAGGAGGAGGAGAGGCAGTGTAAAGAGGAGAGGGAGAAATGAGTCAAGGATGAGTCAGGTGTTGGGCCAAGAGGATGGGCCAAGACCGGCTGCCAGGGAGAGGAACCGGTTGGATGACCCTGAGAGGGAGGCATGGTGGCCCATGTGTAGGGGCAGTTCAGCTGCAGGAGAGATGCAGGTCTCTCCACCCTGGCAGTCACCAAAGCCTGGAGATTTGATCGGAGGGCCCACGCAAATGCATAACGTGAAGACAGACCCTTGGGAATCCAACATCTAAGTGCTCGGCAAAGGGCGGGGGATTTGGAGAAGAACCAAAGAGTGGCCAAATGAGGCAGTGAGAAAACCAAAGGAGAAAGTGTGGTAGGAAAGGAAGGCAAGAACCTCCTGAGAAAGAATGGAGTAACCGCCTCAAAGGCCACAGAGCTGACAACAGATTCAAACGGAGAAGCAGATACTAGGTTTGGCAACTAAGAGAGAAGGCGGAGAGAGAGCAGAGGGTTGAAGAGAAATGAGGGACAGACTGGGTGTGACCTTCTTGTTTTAAACAAAGTTCAGAAGGGACAAACAGTGGTAGTCTGAGGAGAGGTAAGATCGAAGGAAGACACTTTGCCCTCATGAAGAATGTCGTGGGCATGTGGGCTGAGGGGATGAGGAAAGGTGACAGGAGACAGGAAAGATCAGAGATCGGGCACTCCTTGGGATGTGACTCTGGGGAGATGGAAGGATAGGGACAACCTTAATCCAGAATCTGGGGTGGGGGTGTGTACTGTAAATATAGTCTAACAAAAGCCTTAGATTGTGAATATAATGATGGGAACTCAAAACTTACTATTTGCTGAAAAAAGATGCAAGAACTGCTAATGCACACCTCCATATATGAAAACATGGCTTTATCAAGCTTGTAAAAGCTAAAACTAATTCCCTTGGTCTTAGGAACCAAATATTGGTGCAACTCTATATAAAATTAACAAATCCATTCACCTTCTCTATACCAATTACACTTTTTATATTAACTTTACCAGTAGGTGTAGGGGTTAGTCTTGTCAAGAGTCAGAAACATCTTCCCTCAGCTGGGGGAAGAAGAAAAATAAAGAGAGGATAAACTTTGAGGTGGACTTGAGAGAGCTTAAAGGGTTTGCCTTCACTACAGTTGCTGGTGACAGCATCTGCTGGGTGAGTGGAAGCAAAGATGGGGCCAGGTGTCCAAGGGCAAGTGGAGAGATTCAGAGCACGTGCTTGAGAACGTAGACTAAGGACTTCCCTGGTGGTCCAGGGGCTAAGACTCTGTGCTCCCAATGCTGGGGGCCTGGGTTTGATCCCTGGTCAGAGAAATAGATCCCACGTGCTACAATTAAGAGTTCCTATGCCACAACTAAAGATCTTGGATTCAGCAGTGGAGGTCAGAGATACCATGTGCCATAGCTAGGACCTAGTGAAGCCAAATCAATAAATAAATGTATTAAAAAAAAAAAAAAAAAACCACGGGCTAGAAAGTCAGTAGGGATGACTACAGTCATCTGTGAAAGGAATCTGGACCCCACTGAGGCTGACCACCACGAACCAATGTGATGACTCAGCAACTTCGAAACTAGTATGAAGAACCCTGGCACACATGGGTTGCCCAAGGCTGGAGACCAGCAGCGCAGTGAGGGGAAAGGTTAACAGGGAAGGCACAGTGCTAACCGGTATCCAACCTGCAGTGACTGAGCATAATTCCCAGGCTGAGTGGAGCGTGAAACCAACCAGGGAAACAGGTGCCTGTTGAAGGATAAGTCAGAGAACTGGTTCAGCAAGAGTCCTGGTGCAGAGATGGAAATACAGAGATCTGTCATTGAAGGAGGGATTTTTGGAGTCCTACCTGCAAGGGAGGGCACTTCTGGGTGATGATAAGGGTCTGGGGGCGACTGTGATTAGGCGCTGCTTGCTGTTCTAGAGTGGAGGGAAAGGTTAGATGTCCTAAAGGATATGAAGATCCATGCGTATGGAGAAGGGGTCTATGCTGGGGCAGGGAGGAGGCAAGTAGAGCAGTAAATGGGATGATGCTCATGAGGGCAGAACTGGGTGGGAAATGACACGATCTGAGATTTCTGAGAGAGAAAGTCTGTTTGCTCTTTGCATACTTTTTAAAAAATCTTTGACGCTTGTCCTCAGGGGCTGTCAGCAGCGCTTCTGTGCCCAGGAAATGAATCTGCATGGGTGTGGGCTCTGACTGAGGCATGAGTCTCAGCTCATCAGGGCGTTTTCCAAGGGGTCAGGTAACTCACACAGAGAGGTGAATGCGTTTTCTTCATACTTAATCATTTATTTGCTGGCCTCGTCTCTTGGAATGCCCTTCTGAGCAATGGCAGGTGCCGTTGATAAGCCCCACCTGTTGTTCACCTGTCCCTGGGAAAATCAAAACTGCCAAAGGGGTTCTGAAAGGCAGTTATTGGCCATTACAAAATGAAGCTGGCTTACAGAACTTCCTCTTTCTCCCACACTACGGGGTGTGTATTCCAAGCAGCTTTCCCTTCTAAAATAATAGAGCCATGGTAGAATTGTACTTTTTTGTCCCTGACCCTTTTAGGATGTAAACAGTCTATTTTTTCAGCTACAAATGCTTGAGCACCATACAGTGTGCTGAGTACTTGATATGCTTATTTCTTCCTTTTAGCAAAATACCTTCTGCTCAAGGTCTTGTTCTCCCCATTCTAGAGGAATAAAATCAGAGGCTCAGAGATGGAAAGTAAACTGCCCTAGTTTATGCAAGTAGGACTACTTTATGCAATCTGGACTGAGTCCAGATTCAAACCCAGTTCTGCCTGGCCCCAAAGATGGTCTTAACTACATTGTTCCAGGGAAAATGAAAGCACTCTTATTTACTATGTTATATCCTCTATAAGGTTATGATAATTTTCTATCTTATTTAAGCAGAATTATTACTAATTTGAATTTTTCACTTTTCTCAAGACTATTTCTTAAATTATTTTCTTAACGCTTTCAAAATCTATTTACTCTTATTAAATAAAATGCATAATGGAAAAAATATCAAAAAATGTATCATTGTTTTACTATTTAACAGCTTAAGAAGTTGGGTTCCTCCTAAAGAGTCAACACAACTTAGCAACTAAACATACAACAAAGAACAAAACCTCCTCCTGGTCCTTTAATTCTGTGATGGTCCTTGACTGACCCCTAGTGGAAAATGTGGGAATAGTACTTTTTTATATTAAATGTCAAAGCAAGAAATGAAAATACAAAGTTCTTAAAGTCAAGCTTATAAATATCAAGAAACTTCCTGGAAGTTAGCCGTATGGTCCATCTATATACGTGGTATATACACTAACTTTTGTCCAGATTAATTGGGAATAAGGTGCAGGTAGAAACTGTTGAATTTTCTATATACACATGGTTCTGCAAATGCCCTTCACAGAAATTGAGCTAACATTTGTGTCTAAAATTAACTTGACTAGTAACCTCAAACTATGAATGTATGGTAAAAATATCAGTGTTATTAAAAAAAACTAAACATCTGTTTTCTCAAAATTAAGGTGACTGCATCAAGGCTTTTTTTTTTTTTTGATTGCCACTTAGCCTAGACATTTTTACTGTGATGTCACATACTGAGACAAAGTAAAATTATTCTGTAAGTTATTCTTAGCATAATATTTGTAGGCTCAGTCACACTACCTTGAAAAATGAAAATGACGTTCAAGATGCAAGAAAGCCTACCTTATTTATTTTCTTCTTTGAATCCTCAGGCAAAATAATTCATGTTAAGGCCATTAACTTATCTTTTAATCGTTCCCTAAACATTGATAACATTCATAACCAAAACAAGCCTCAAAGCAATAAACTTCAGAAGCTCAGGGTTGAGGTGGGGAGAAGGATGTATGTAGAGGAAGCAAGAGTCAAGGTTATCAGGGTCAGTCCCCTGCGGGAGTAGATGGTAACTAACTGGGTTAAATGGCTGTCAGTTGCTACCAGTAGCAAGTATGAAAGGTGGGTCCTATCTGACCATCTTCAGGTTGAGGGAACTTAAGCAGAAATGTGAGAGCACCTGCCTAGTTAAGAACAAGAGCTGGATCACAGACTATGTCCTCCAGGGCTCCTCTCCCACACTGCGGCTCTTTTACCCCCTCGGGAGATTCCAGGGCACACAGAAGAGATGGTGGCGCAGGCATGCTGCAGGGGGCTGGGGGAGTCAGCCGATAAGTGCACCATATCTGGAGGGAGGAAAACATAGGAACCGTCCAGCAACTAGTTTGCATTCAGCTCAGAAGAGTGATCGTGCCCCGGTGATAGGAGGAGGGCTGGTGGTGTAGGCTCTGTTCCTTGAACCTTTGATTGCATAGACTGAGATTGGATTCAATAGACCAGGGTTGCGTAGAAGGAATCTAGATTGTATGATCAGCTGCTCAGCCAAGGTATGGATCCTTTAGTGAAAGTGTCTTTGTCTCTTTCCCTCTTCTTTCCCTTCCTCCTCCTCCTCCTTGTCTTCTCCCCCTCAACCCCTACCTTCCCTCCTTTCTTCCTTCCCTTTTTCCTTTCCTGGTGGAGGCTGTAAATTTAGCCCTGGGGCACCAAAGGGACAGCATCTACCACCCACTTGAGGATGCTCAACTGTTTGAATCCCTTGAACTCTGCATTAGTGACTAAAAGAAAGGAGTTTTAGTTTTATAAAAACTTTTCAAAAACCACTCATCCCAGTGGGATAAAATCTGTCTTGGGACTGGTAGTTTAAAAAAGGAGCAAACAAAACAGGTCTTTGTAATGATAACTACATCTTCTTTCTTTCAGGCCAAGCAAGCAATACTTGAAATGGATGCCATTCGTAAGTTTTGTTTTCTTACACAATTTGAAATCTCGTCGTCTACTTGTATCTATCACATTTTCTATCTTCAGGTTTACAGATGTCAGTTGTCCATGGTGAGATGTCAAAACCCAGTTGTAAGAAAGTATGGGGTCTGTAAGAAAGTCTGTGTGGGGTCGCACAGAGTCGGACACGACTGAAGCGACTTAGCAGCAGCAGCAGTAGCTCTCTCATCACTGTTGTAACAGACAGAGCCAGCCGGACAGTATACTCTCTTTTCAACCCATTGGCTTCTTTCTCCGTTGATTTTTCCTGGTTCATCTGTGAGCCCGCCAATGGCTCATCACATGTCTCCACATCAATTCACAACAAGCTCTGTTTCCAGGATCACCTCTTACCCCACCTCCATCACCACCCAAACAATGAAGGTCTCACAATGCATTTCCCACATCACCCCATGAGCGAAAAATATATTGATTATCTGTAAGAATCACACTAACTCGATAGGTGTTTGTTCCTGATACAGCTCACATTTCAATTTACAACTGCCCCACACATGTGACTGTGTCTTACACTTCTCATAGCAGGCAGAGAATAAATACAAGTGAGATCTTTCCAATAAAATAAGACCGGTCCAAAGCACTTATCACATCCTTGTTACTGCCCAGGTTAAACAGACTTTAAAAAGAAGCAATAGCTTCAAAGACTTACAGCCAAGTCTGACAAAAACTTTTACTGAAAACTTCCTGCTTTTGAGGAATCTTTCCCCAAGTACAAACACTAATTCACTTACACAACACCCTCTCTTCCTCCTAGCCTGCTGGTTGTTAATCTCCAGCAGGGAAAGAAATGAAACGTTACTGAAATAAAGAAATGAGCACCGGCATTGAGATTCCCATTGCACGCCCACTGGACCACACCAGGAAATAATGCAAGATGACCCACCAGAGAGCTCGGCTGGGGCTCACTGCCCTGTGTTCTCTGAAGCCACTTATTTTATTCAGGAAAAATCTCTTTAAGATTCTTTTTTTTTTTTTTTTTGAGGTATAGTTGATTGGTGGCTTAGATGGTTAAGAATCTTCCTGCAATGCGGGAGACCCAGGTTTGATCCCTGGAGAAGGGAATGGCAACCCACTCCAGTATCCTTGCCTGGAGAATCCCGTGGACAGAGGAGCTTGGCAGGCTACAGTCCATGGGGTCGCAAAGAGTCAGACACAACTGAGCAACTAACACACTTCCATAGCTGGTTTTCAGTATATCATTTCCAGGTACACAACAGTGATTCACAGTTTTAAAGATTTTATTCTATTTGTAGTTATTATAAAATATTGTCTGTATTCCCTGTGCTGTACAATATATTCAAACAGCTGATTTATTTTATCATTGTGCACATAATACATATGGGCACTCTGAAGAGAAGGTGAGGTCACGGGTGGGCATGTGAGAATGAGGAGGGAAGATGGAGAAAGATGGGGATCCAGAGGGGTCAGCTGTTCAATCCGTCTCTGTGGCACCATGGGCTAGTGAGTTCGGCTGTTAATCGAAAGGTTGGTGGTTTGAGCCCACCCAGAAACGCTGTGTTTGGGCTTCCCAGGTAGTGCTAGTGGTATTAAAAAAAAGAAGCCCACCTACCAATGCAGGAGATGAGAGACACTGGTTCGATCCCTGGCTTGGGAAGATTCCCTAGAGGACGGTATGGCAACCCACGCCAGTATTCTTGCCTGGAGAATCCCATGAACAGAGGAGCCTGGCAGGCTACAGTCCATAGAGCCACAGAGTCAGACATGACAGAAGTGACTTAGTACAGCTGTTCAACATGACCAGCTACATTTGACGACATTGTTTATTTATGCCCAGACTCTGGGTTAGCTCTTGGACACCAACAAGGATGTACTGTATGGCACAGGGAACTCTGCTCAGTGTTCTGTGGCAGCCTGGGTGGGAACGGGGCTGGGGGGAATGGATACATGTATGTATCCATGTGTCGGTGAGTAGCTGTGCTGTGCGCCTGAAACTATAGCATTGTTAACCAGTTATGCTCCAATATAAAAAAAATTAAAAATACGGATAAATTACACAGATAGTAATAACACATTCTTTTTTAAAAAAAAATGAGGCTTGAGACCTGAGTATAATTAACAAAGAAGAAATAAATAATCCTCAAAAATAAAAAAGATTCTCTGAGCACACAGAATGCTGGCAAGTCTCTAACTGGCGTCCTGTGCCTCTCTTAGAGGCCAGGTCTAGCCACAGCATCCCAGCCTAGGAAAATTACCCCACTTGCTGTATCCTGACTTTGATCTCAGCTGGCTGTGAATATAATAGGCCAGTCCATTGGACCAAATGACCTCATTTGGATACCTTTGACTCTGACATTGAAGTCTGTGTGGTCTTTATAATCCTCAGAACTTTCTCACACTTCAGACAGACCTAAAGATGCTTAACCTCAGTTTGAAGAATACCCGTCTGTAGCTATGTCCTAAAACTGTTTATCCTCAAGTTTCAGGGTGCAGATGGTCATTGAATATGCTGCAATACTTTAGGCTTAGACCAGATTTTCTTAATCCAAAGTCTGTGTACGCCTTAGATGAAATGAAATGAAAATCCCTTTTCTGAGAAGAGAGCTTAAACCATTTAAACTGTGTCTAGAAAAATGTGGAGGACAGCTTCCATGGGGTCAAGAAGGGCTTTCTCCAGGCAGTTGGGCCTTGACAGGGTGTCTGTTGTGGCCCTTTGCTGCAGTTACTCAGGGGCCTTGTTTTTTTTATTTTAATGGAATTGTCTGACCCCTGTGGGTCTCAGAGTTGCACGTGAGTCAAAATGGGTGCCAGAAGTGACCACGCCTTTCACATTTGAACTAACTTTCTAGGAAGGGGAAAGCCAAAGGTTGTAGCTCTTTCTGCCAGAGAGTGAAAAAAGTAGTAGTTAGAACACATGTGAGTGCCTGGGGTGTGGGAGGGGTGGAAGTGGGGAATGTGGTTTACCTTGCTAACACTCTCCTGCAGGTCCCACAGTAAACACAGTCTCGAGATGCATATTCAACCCCGGTTACGGAGGGAGAGATTCTACCATATCTGATGAAAAAGAAATCCACAGATACCCAGGACAAGTCCTACCCGTTTTCTGAAAAGTCACGGAACACTGCATTCTTTTTTTTTTTTTATATATTTATTTTAATTGGAGGCTAATTACTTCACAGTATTGTGGTGGGTTTTTCCATACATCTCCGTGGATCAGCGTGGAACACTGCATTCTTATAGACACCTGTGGTTCTTTACAGATTACCCAGGCTTCTGTTACAGTCCCGAGGGAGAGACTTGTGGCTCTCGAAATGGCTCTGCTCCGTATCGGCTGAGAAGGAAATCTGGTAAATACGATATAATAAAAATTAAATAATTTGAGGGCACTAGTAATGAAAGTCCCTTTCAGTTAGACAAAAAGGTATTTTCTTTCTGGTTTTTGAACATATCACCAGTTTGATTATCTTTGACGCTCTCAAGCTTTGGTTCTAAAAGTCCTTCTACTTAACTCTCAATTTTTCAATGACTATAAAACATGTCAATCAACTAAGTTCACTTTGTATAGCCTTTTACCACTAGCATGCCGGTGTTTAAATCCTACTTACTGGCGCTGGTGAAAAATTGTATCCTGTAAATGACATATACCAAAGCTACTTCAAATCTAAAATTTTAATACACATCTGCTAAACTAGACTTCTTGTGGTATCCCCTTAGCACTCAGATTTTTTTTCATTTAAGTCGGCATGTACTAAGTTCCTGATTTCCTACATTGTGCTAAGAAAATGTAAGAATAATGCCCATGATTTCTGCTTGCAAGGAGTTCGTAGCCTAGTGGGAGAGCCAAAAAAGGTTGAACAGATAGCAGTTCATACAATGGAGTTTGTAGAGATTGAATGGAAGTTTTGAAAAGGGGGGAGACAGACAGGTGAGCCCTCTAGGAAGGACAGAAGACCAGACAGAGCAGAGGACCAGGACCCCAGGTAGAATCTGGAGAGACTGATGGTCTGGGGACAACACATTGCAAAGGCCCTGAGACTTGAGCCAGTGCACCTTAGATCAGACTGCTATTGCCACTTGTTTGGCCTTGGCTGCAAGGTGGACAAGGTAAATGGAAGATGTGACTGGAGTTGCAAATCAGGGCCTGATTATGAAAGGCTGAGTAGGTCAGGTAGAGGGTTTGAACTTGATTTTGCAAGCTGTGGAAGGATTTTAATCAATGAGATGTTTTCCTTTTAAAAAGAGAATTCTGGCTCGATGTGGAAAATGAAGTAGGCAGGGACAGTGGGCAGGAGGCTGTTCCTCTAGTCTGGGTGAGAGATGCTAAAGGTTTGGAATAAGACAGTGGTAACTGGGATGGAACATCAATAGGATCCTGCAAGATTGTGATGGAAGAAAATGGGAAGAACTTAAAATGATGTCCTCGTCACTAAGTAGGGAAGATAACATGAATGACAAACTAGAAATACAGATGGAGGAGCAGCTGTGGGGGAGACTGGCGAGCTGAGACTGGAATATGCTGAGTTTGCTGGGCATGCTGGGGACATGTCAGATGGACAGTTGGCCTGTGAGGTCTGAGGTTTGGCACAGGGCTCTGGCAGAAGATTGAACATAATCCTCTTATGGGGGTACTTAAAGCTGAGAACATTGTGCTTCTGTGGGTTGGGTTGGTTTTCTGTTAGGCGACTCCAGATTGCATAGCTTAGTGTTCATCCTACAGTTTTGATAGAGTGAATATCTTGCCAAGTATCTCTAAGCAATCAGGATTTAGGTGAATTTGGGTGGCAGAGGATGAGATGGGTAGCTAGCATCTCTGACTCAATGGACATGAATTTGAGCTAACTCCAGGAGATAGCAGAGGACAGAGGAACCTGGTGTGCTGCAGTCCATGGGGTCGCAAAGAGTTGTATATGACTTAGTAACTGAACAATAATAATTACTTGTAAAGAAAAAAAATCTTGATTTGGTTTTACAAATGATGCTGGCCTTACTTTTTCTCCCAGAACCTTCCTCAAGATCACATAAAGTTTTGAAGACCAGCGGTAAGTCCTAAAATCGCTGCTTTTTTTTTTTCATTCCTGTTGATACCATGAAGTCACACAATATAAAGAAAAATCAACACCAGATGAATTACAGCCTAGCAGGTTTGATTAACGTCTATCAGTAATACTTCCCCGTTATAAAATGTTAAGCTGAATGATATAAAATGTTTGTAGTATAGATAACAGTGGATATAAAATGATTAATGCTTGTGAATATTGATGTAAGAAATCCCATTAATTAAAAAGACAAAGGACTTCTATTCTGAAGGCGGATAATATAATCCAGCAGAAACACAAACTGCCAATAAAATTTACAAATGGTCACTCACATTAGTAATCAGAAAATCATACATATACATGAGAAAAACAGAGGTGAGAGAGCTGTGGGCTTGGCCAAAAGAAGAGAAAAACAGGCACTCTGAAGCTATCGGTGTATACATTTCTGCAGTGATTTAGGAGCAAAATTTATTAATGCCCACTTAAATTGTAAATGCGCATTTTCCCTTGAACCAACAATTTCATATTTTTCACTTGTATATGTTTCACAATGTACACTTCCTGTGTAGGCATACTCACCCAGGGTGCACACATTTATGAGTATTTGTGTTCTTTTGTTTTTAACAGGTACCACATCATAAATACACCCATCTAGTGAAAAATTAATTAAAAAGTTATAAATCCCAGAACACTACATGGAATGTTCTGCCGCTGTTACAAAGAATGACATTCATATCTGTCTGATAGGCTTCTGCACATATATTTAGTGGGAAATGCAGTGTCACATATTGCACCCTTATTATAGAAACAAAAACACTGCGGGGCAGGGGCGGGGCGGGCACAGGACCTGGAAAGACAAACATCAAACTTCTGTGATTGGGGTTGCCTCTGTGCGGTTGAATTTGTGGAGCAGGTTCAATCACTTTTTACTTTACACGCTTCTGTAATTAACGCATAAAGATGAGACACACATGATCTGGGTATCTATGAGGATGCAGCTAGTAAGTCTCTCCCCACAATTCCCCTTGCACCGTCCTTAGCACAGAGCCAAGGTGACCCTTTTGATCAATGCTATACCTTCCTGTTACAACGGATAAAATGTTTAAAAATTAACAAGTATAATCTTATGTTTAAATGATTTTCATGTGTATTTTTTTCAGGTTATATATATTTTGAGGGGAAGCTTTTGAAACTTAATATGCATTAGTCCATTGCTCTCTCAGGGATTAAGGAAGGTACTTAACACTCACATGTATGTCAAGTTGTTATATATAGTACAGGATATGTAACTTGGGTAACTGAGTGGTATTTTCTGAAAATTAGGTCAAAAGAGCCTTGAAACTGTTGGGTTTCAGTGATTAACAAATTTTAAAGTTCTATAAAATATCAGTGCTTAGCTATGAATGAGATACATTTTTAATCCTCAAACTTTAGAATGTTTTAAATCTTTTGTTTTTCAGAAACGGCACAAGACATCCAAAAGGTAAGTACTATTACATTCCTTGTTTTGAAATGTTTACTTTAGGCACCCTTTATACCTACCTATTGGAGAAGGCAATGGCACCCCACTCCAGTGTTCTTGCCTGGAAAATCCCATGGATGGAGGAGCCTGGTGGGCTGCAGTCCATGGGATCGCTGAGGGTTGGACACAACTGAACGACTTCACTTTCACTTTTCACTTTCATGCATTGGAGAAGGAAATGGCAACCCACTCCAATGTTCTTGCCTGGAGAATCCCAGGGATGGGGGAGACTAGTGGGCTGCCGTCTATGGGGTTGCACAGAGTCAGACACGACTGAAGTGACTTAGCAGCAGCATACCTACCTACCTTTTCCTTAAAAATCTAACCTCCAGTTTATCTTCCAAGTGTAAACAATTACTTTACATGTTGAAGTGGATTTAAGTTAGGACTCTTCCTTATCAACCCTCCCCCCACATCCCCACCCCCAGCTCTATCTCTCAGAACCAAGGCAATGATTTCTTCATCTTTCTGCCCCACCTCTCTGCTCAGAAGCTGTAAAGATACCTTAGGATGTAACACCAGCACAGGCTGTGGGCCACTCCATGTTGCCCTGTGCCTGTGTGCATGTAAGATCAAGGTTCTTGCATGCTGAGTATTCTTTCCTTTATCAAAGCGTCAACCTTCAATCACAAAGATCCCCTTCTAAGAATATGGTCCTGCTGCTGGTATGAGAGGTGTGATCACACGTGGTATAATAAACTTCACTAAATCAAGTTTTGATTTCTCTTCCTCTAATGAACGCTTAGGAGAAGGGGAAATAAAAATGGTATGTTTTATTGGAAGATGTATATTTATATGTATATAAATATGTATATTTATTACCTATAAACAATAAATATTGTATCCTGACCAGAGTGAAGCATGTCCAAAATGCCTACTGATAGATTGGCTTAACTAACAATTCTTAGAGGACCGATCTTGGCTTCTTGCTTTGTGTTTTGTAACAATGTGGCTCTGAAAATCTCCCCCACAACTCCACTTGCCCCACTCCTTGGCACAGGGCCAGAATGACCATGTTAATAAATGATGGATCTTTCAGTTAAGATGTCTAAACATCTAAAAATCGATAGTCTTATCTTTAAATGATTTGCTTAAAATTGGGGCAGGTGGATTCTTTTCAGGTAGTGCATATTTCTGTTTGGAAACTTTTGGAATTGATTCACTGTCCTGAAATATGACATAAGAGATTTTTATACTTTTTAATGTACTTTTAATGTACTTTGTCTTCATAAGCAAACACCAGGTGGCTTTGCAGGGCAGCCAGACTGTGATCACAGAGCAAGCCTGGCTTAGTACCAGGTGGGGAGTAGCTCTATTAGTCCTGGAGATACAATCTCAGGAGCTTCTTGGAAACTTTTATGATAATGATCAAACTAAGTCTCCACGTGGGGACTAACTAAACCTTATGAAATCTGAAGACAAGAAATAAATACAGCACCAATGTGCTTTTTTCTTAGTGGTAAAATTCCATCTCCTAACAAAAATGAATGTATACTAAATGCAGAAAGAGACTCAAGAGATAAAGAGATTAACCTTTCTCCCAGAATGTATACAGAATGTGCATTCCAAAGCATATTATTAAATCTTTAATAGAAAAATAACATTCAGGATAAGATTTTATTCTTACCCTCCCTGATAGACAGACAGGCAGGTCAGTAGGCAGACAGACATATTAGTAGGCGGATATTCCAAGCTTCCATAAGCCTCTTATCCTTATCCATCAGAGGGCAGACAGAATGAAAACCACAATCACAGAAAATTAACCAAACTGATCACATGGACCACAGCCTTGTCTAATTCAATGAAACTATGAGCCATGCCATGTAAGGCCACCCAAGATGGACGGGTCATGGTGGAGGGTTCTGATAAAACGTGGTCCACTGGAGAAGGGAATGGCAAACCACATTAGTATTCTTGTCTTGAGAACCCCATGAACAGTATGAAAAGGCAAAAAGATACATCACTGAAAGATGAACTTCCCAGGTCAGTAGATATGCTACTGAAGATTAGTAGAGAACTAACTATAGAAGGAATGAAGAAATAGAGCCAAAGCAAAAACAACACCCAGTTGTGGATGTGGCTGGTGATGGAAGTAAAGTCCGATGCTGTAAAGAGCAATATTGCATAGGAACCTAGAATGTTAGGTCCATGAATCAAGGCAAATTGGAAATGGTCAAACAGGAGGTGGCAAAAGTGAATATCAACATTTTAGGAATCAGTGAACTAAAATGAACTGGAATGGGTGAATTTAACTCAGATGACCATTATATCTACTACTGTGGGCAAGAATCCCTTAGAAGAAATGGAGTAGCCATCATAGTCAACAAAAGAGTCCGAAATGCAGTATTTGAATACAATCTCAAAACTGACAGAACGATCTCTGTTCATTTCCAAGGCAAGTCATTCAATGTCACAGTAATCCGAGTCTATGTTCCAACCAGTAATGCTGAAGAAGCTGAAGTTGAACAGTTCTATGAAGACCTACAAAACCTTCTAGAACTAACACCCAAAAAAGATGTCCTTTTTCATTATAGGGGACAGGAATGCAGAAGTCGGAAGTCAAGATATACCTAAAGAAACAGGCAAATTTGGCCTTGGAGTACGGAATGAAGCAGGGCAAAGGCTAATAGAGCTTTGCCAAGAGAATGCACTGGTCATATTAAACAACCTCTTCCAACAACACAAGAGAAGACTCTGCATATGGTCAACACCAAAATCAGATTGATTATATTCTTTGCAGCCAAAGGTGGAGAAGCTCCATACAGTCAGCAAAAACAAGACGAGGAACTGACTGTGGCTCAGATCATGAACTCCTTATTGTCAAATTCAGACTTAAATTGAAGAAAGTAGGGAAAACCACTAGACCATTCAGGTATTACCTAAATTAAATCCATTATGATTATACAGTGGAAGTGACAGATTCAAGGGATTAGATCTGATAGATAGAGTACCTGAAGAACTATGGATGGAGGTTCATGACATTGTACAGGAGGCAGTGATAGAGACCATCCTCAAGAAAAAGAAATGCAAAAAGGCAAAATGGTTGTCTGAGGAGGCCTTACAAATAGCTAAGAAAAGAAGAGAAGAGAAAAGGAGAGATATACTCATTTGAATGCAGAATTCCAAAGAATAGCAAGGAGAGATAAGAAAGCCTTCCTCAGAGATCAGTGCAAAGAAATAGAGGAAAACAATAGAATGGGAAAGACCAGATATCTCTTCAAGAAAATTTGAGATACCAAGGTAACATTTCATGCAAAGATGGGCACAGTAAAGGACAGAAATGGTATGGACCTAACAGAAGCAGAAGATATTAAGAAGAGGTGTCAAGAATACGCAGAATTATACAAAAAAGATCTTCATGACCCAGATAACCATGATGGTGTGATCACTCACCTAGAGCCAGACATCCTGGAATGCAAAGTCAAGTGTGCCTTAGGAAGCATCACTACGAACAAAGCTAGTGGAGGTGATAGAATTCCAGTTGAGCTATTTCAAATCCTAAAAGATGATGTTGTGAAAGTGCTGCACTCAATGTGCCAGCAAATGTGGAAAACTCAGCAGTGGCCACGGGACTGGAAAAGGTCAGGTTTCATTCCAATTCCAAAGAAAGGCAATGCCAAAGAATGTTCAAACTACCGCACAATTGCGCTCATCTCACATGCTAGCAAAGTAATGCTCAAAATTCTCCAAGCCAGGCTTCAACAGTACATGAACCGAGAACTTCTAGATGTTCAAACTGGATTTATCCCATCAGAGGAGCCAGAGATCAAATTGCCAACATCCATTGGATCATCCAAAAAGCAAGAGAGTTCCAGAAAAACACCTATTTCTGCTTTATTAACTACGCCCAAGCCTTTGACTGTGTGGACCACAGCAAACTGTGGAAAAGTCTTCAAGAGATGGGAATACCAGACCACCTGACTTGCCTCCTGAGAAATCTGTATGCAGGTCAAGAAGCAACAGCTGAACTGGACATAGAACAACAGACTGGTTCCAATCGGGAAAGGAGTACGTTGAGGCTGTATATTGTCACTCTACTGATTAACTTATATACAGAGTATATCATGCGAAATGCCAGGCTGGAATCAAGATTGCCAGGAGAAATATCAATAACCTCAGATATGCAGATGACATCACCCTTATGGCAGAAAGTGACGAACTAAAGAGCCTCTTGATGAAAGTGAAAGAGGAGAGTGAAAAAGTTGGCTTAAAACTCAACATTCAGAAAACTAAGATCATGGCATCCAATCCCATCACTTCATGGCAAATAGATGGAGAAACAATGGAAACAGTGACAGACTTTATTTTGGGGGGCTCCAAAATCACTGCAGATGGTAACTGTAGCCATGAAATTAAAAGACATTTGCTCCTTGAAAGAAAAGCTATGACCAACCTGGATAGCATATTAAAAAGCAGAGACATGACTTTGCCAACAAAAGTCCGTCTAGTCAAAGCTATGGTTTTTCCAATAGTCATGTTTGGATGTGAGAGTTGAACTATAAAGAAAGCTGAGTGCCAAAGAACTGATGCTTTTGAACTGTGGTGTTGGAGAAGACTCTTGAGAGTCCCTTGGACTGCAAGGAGATCCAACCAGTCCATCCTAAAGAAAATCAGTCCTGCGTGTTCATTGGAAGGACTGATGTTGAAGCTGAAACTCTAATACTTTGGTCACCTGATGCGAAGAACTGACTCATTGGAAAAGACCCTGATGCTGGGAAAGATTGAGGGTGGGAGGAGAAGGGGACAACAGAGGATGAGATGGTTGGATGGCATCACCAACTCAATGGACATGAGTTTGAGTAAGCTCCGGGAGTTGGTGATGGACAGGGAGGCCCTGCATGCTGCAGTCCATGGAGTCGCAAAGAGTCAGACACGACTGAGTGACTGAACTGAACTGAGCTAAATTCCAAGATAATAGATATCCAAGTTTCATTGATCAGTAATGAAAAGTTCTTGTTAATTTGACATTTCCAATAGGTTACTCTAGTGTTTTGACCAGAAAATATGTCCCTGGTACTAATTAGGTTGAACCTGTCTTAACCCCTTCAACTCTTTGAAGCTAATCCCAATACCCACAGAGGGTATCAAAGGGCAGGCCACTCCCTGACTGCACAGTTGAGCTCCATCAGGAAAGGTTCCAAGTTATAAGAGACCCATTGTTCTCTCTGATTAAAAATCATTAGTGTCACTCATATTTACTTCCTAACAGGCATCTAAATATTAATTAATGTATTTTGAAAGAAAGTAAAAATTTCATTAGTTCAAGAGTGGATTAAATTAACTTCCTGAAACAAAGGCTCTTTTGCCTAGAATCTATAAACCAAGGCAGTGCAAGTCAGGGTCATGTAGGTTTGGAGATTTCAAAGAAACTCTCAGAGGGCATAGTCAGATCACTGACAGGGGTGTTTCTGGTACACCAATAACCAGGATGAGACTGCTAAGAATCAAGCCCTAAAAAGAAACCAGATACCGTGGCCCTTGACACCTATATATGTTCATTTTATAATGTTATTTTCTAAGAACATATCAAAGCAATTTGAAGTATCTAACAGTTTTCTGCATTTAGCTGATTCCCTGCAGTGGGGTAAGGTGACCTGGGTTTGTATCCTAGCCTTTCCACTGATGAGGGAGAGTTAAGTTACTGAACCCTAAAAGCCTAAATGTGCTTACTGTGAAAATGGTATGTGCGTGCCTGTTTGCTCTATTGCTTCAGTTGTGTCCAACTCTGCAACCGTATAGACTATAGTCCACCAGGCTCCTCTGTCCATGGGATTCTCCAGGCAAAAATACTGGAGTGGGTTGCCGTGCCCTCCTCCAGAGAATCTTCCCAACCCAGGGATCGAGCCTGCATCTCCTGCAACTCCTGCGTTGCAGGTGGATTCTTTACCACTGACACTGGTACAATCATATCCACTTCAAAGAGTGATTGTGAACATGCAGTTTGGAGAACATCTTCAAATAGCTGAGCCTGTTTCTCAGTAAACATCAGTTCCTGTCCTTTCTGCCCCTACGGCAAAATATCCGATGTGCTTCCAATTCAGTTAAAAATCAACCATGTGTCCTGATGATTTTCTTTAAGAATATCACGTCTAGGGGGAAAGACAATGTGTAAATACGGGAGAATATTCTAAATTACGTGACCTGTGGTGTGTAATTCAATCGGTATGTTTCTCTGCTCCTCAGGTTTCCAGAGAGGAAGGGTCTCCCCAGTTGACTTCAGCAGGGCCCTCTCCTGCCCAGCGGAACAGTCAGCCAAGCAGTTCTACCATCCTGAGCGTGCTTCGTGGGGGCGGGGCCGTCAGAAACATCTGGACAGACCACCAGATCCGCCAAGCCCTGTTTCCCAGGCGAAGGTCACAGGAGAACGAGGAGGATGAAGATGACTATCAGATGTTCCTGCCATCCTTCTCCTCCTCGGATCTGAACTCAGCCCAGCTGTGTGAAGATGGCACTTCTAGTCGACCTTGCAGTTGGCACATGGGACAAATCGAGTCCTCGGAGACCCCCAGCTCCGGCCACAGGGTTGTGCGGCGGGCCAGCAGTGCTGGCGAGAGCAACACGTGTCCCCCTGACATGAGAACTAGGGACAGTGGTGGTTCTCAGTACAGCTCCAGAAGGGAACTGCAGGGTGACCCTAAAACAGAGGGGCGGGACGGGACAACTCCCTACGGGTCCTCTATAGAGTTGACTATAGATGATATAGACCATGTCTATGACAACATAAGTTATGAGGACTTGAAACTGATGGTTGCGAAACGCGAAGATGCTGAAGTCACTCCCCACAAACCAGTCAGGGACTCTGTTCGCCCCAAGAGCACCCCAGAGCTGGCCTTCTCGAAGAGGCCAGCAGGCCCCGAGGAGGAGAGCGCACTGCACCCCAGGAGAGATGGAGGCCCCCCGGGTGGGGAGGCCTGGAACCAAAGTGTGCACGACCTCCAGGTGATGGAGGAGAATGTCTACGACACCATTGCGCTCCCGGAGGCGCCCTCCCGGGGCTTAAAGTGCAGCAGCCCGAAGCGTCCCGCAAGGAGCACCTTCCTGGGCTTGGAGGCCGACTTGGGGTGCTGTGATAGCCTGCGGGCCTCTGCTTCCCAGGACAGCCTCCAGTTCAGCGAGGACGAGGCACCCTACCCCCCAGGCCCCGCCGATAACGATTATCTGAGTTTGCTCTATAACTCCTTCGGCTGCAACTTGGCCCTAGCGGATCGGTCCATCTCCGATAAACTGTCTGAAGAAGTAGATGAAATCTGGAATGACTTGGAAAATTACATCAAGAAAAATGAAGTCAAAGCCAGAGACCGGCTCCTGGCCGCGTTTCCCGTCAGCAAAGATGATGTGCAGGAGCGGGTGCTGGCCGGCAGCGCCCCGGAACTGAGCGCGCGCTCCCCGCTCTCGCTGCCCGCGGGGCGGGCTCTCCTCGCGCCGCCCGGAGACAGGCCCGGGCCGGCCCCCTGCTTCCTGGACCGAGCCCCGGCTCCCAGAGACAGCTCCTGCCTGAGTCTGCACCGGCTGTCGCTGGCCAGTGACCTGCCGCCCGCGGAGAGTCCTTACGATGTGGCCGGCGGCAGCCTATCCCCAGTGGACCCAGAGAACCCTGAGCCCGGGATGGACAGTGTAGACAAGACCAGGAGCAGGGTTTTCCTGATGGCCAGGCAGTACAGTCAGAAGATCAAGAAGGCAAATCAGCTGCTAAAGGTGAAAAGCCCGGAGCTGGAACAGACGCCCGGTAGCCAGCCGCAGAAGCCCGCGCCCAAGGACCTGGCGGCCATCCTAGAAGAGAAGAGGCAGGGTGGGCCCGCCATCGGTAGGTCCCAAGCAGCCCTTCTTCCGACGATCGGCAGAGAGCCGTGCGCAGGTTCTAAATGCCCCTAGCGCTGTGATGATGCTGCCACCCCGATGTTCAATTCTCACAGCGAGACCACAGGCTCACTGACACGCAGACGAAGCACCCACCCCATCACACCAGTGGGTCTGGAGGGGTTCCTGGTGTCTGTGACGTCATCACTCCAGATATACTGTTTGAAGCAGCTTTCTCTAATTTAAGGTTGAAAAATAGTCTTCAGTTTCACTGGTGGCATCTAGAGCTTTTTCCCTGTGCATCAGTGTGTTAGGAGTAGATGGGTAGCGGAGTGAAGAGTTTAAGGTTTGGACACACATGGAATAGGATTGCTTTTTGCTCCAGAATCCCAACAATAATGCCTACTCATCCTAACAAAGACAAAAAGGAGTCCTTTCTGCAGCTTTTTAAAACTGTTCATACTAACCCAGCTGTTTTCCATGTGTTGCTTTTTCTAATAGCTGCTATAATCCATTTGATATAATGTCATTTGGTATTCTCAGGTATGCTTCTAAGGAATTTAATTCTTTTAGTCAAGCCTCCTTTGGGGGCAGAACTAAGCCAGGATCACAGGTGTGATGTTGGTACCATTAGGGTTAAAAGAATGAGATAATCATGTTTGACTTTTTCTCTATTATAAACAAGTACAGTGAATTCCCTCGTGGTCCTATGGTTAGGACTTAACATTTTTACCACAGGGTCCCAAGTTCAATCCCTGGTCAGGGAACTAAAATCCTGCACACCTCAGGACATGGGAAACAATATACATATCCCCTGGCTAAATTACACAGGGTTCTCAGTGGAACCCAGGCATCTATATGAATAAAGCACAGAATTGTCATGGAAAGAAAAAAACCTGAGGGTGCTGTCACCAGAGGAGTTTTTCACCTCCAGATTCAGAGAGATTTTTGCGATTAGGCTCAGGAATCTGAGTTTTGTAAACTGTGGACTTTCCATCCTATTTTAGGAATCCCTGCCCTAGATCTTCTAAGAACTGCCTCTGTATCAAATGAGAGAAGACAGTTCTCCAATTAGAAGTAAAAACCAGATGGCTCACTATCTGGGCATGTCTTGTTAATTAGCTTGATGCTGCTGGCTTCCTGTCTTTGGGACTGCTTTCTTAGGTGGGAATCAGAGAATAAGAAGCAGGTATCCGAGTCAAGCTGCATGACCAGAATCTGTAAGGAAAGAAATATTTAATTTTGGGAATGTTTAAGAATTATCATACAGTAAGATTTCTTAACATTTCGGGATGTTAAGCCCTGGACATGTTACCTGAAGGATTTTACAGACTCTGACTTGTTCTTCTTTTTAAGTAAAATAAAGGTTAAAAGTGATCTTTATACAAATATGATAAAGGCTGGATCACATATATTTTTCTCTTTGTAGTAACATGCTTGAATTAATTCACGTCCCTTTTCCAATGCTGCTGCTGCTAAGTCGCTTCAGTCGTGTCCGACTCTGTGCGACCCCAGTGTTAGTGTTACTAAACTGGTTTGTTGTTACACATAGAACAAGTGACTGAATTTCAGCCGCAGGTGGACTGTTTTAGAGCGTTAAGTGGCGTACCGCCGGTGCAACCACTGTCTGAATTCAGGCTAGGGCACCTCAGAATGAGAGTGGTGAGGTTTCGCTTGTTGGTAGATTGATTAGGCCAGCACATTGTCCTTTAAAAAGAGGTAATTGCCTGAGGCACCTTGTTTGGAATGTGGACTATCCGTTAACCATACAAAGTTCTAACCCTGGTAGAAGCCAGGTCTCAATACTGAATCATGAGGACTCATCACGACTTTGAATAGTCCTTTTTACCCATCTTTTAAATATTAAGTAGATCTCCCTTTGGGGTTTTCTTTCGCTTTTTCCCCACTTTTGGTTTGTCCTTTTTGTTTTGCCTCCTGGTGGCTTCCTGGGCTCCTGTAGGACCTTTTTTTTTTTTTCAGCTCTGTGTCTGGGCCCTTTCTCCACGTGGTGGGTTACCATCGACGTTCTCTGAGAAAGAGAGCTCTCCGGCTGGCCGGCGGGAGTATGTCCCTAGGGCCCGCCTCCTCTCGGACCTGAGGATTCTTCCATCTGGGTGGATCGAGACCACTTCCTGTGCCCACCAGGCTTTCGATCAGTTGACGTGATGACTCCTTTTCTCTCTCTTGTTTATCGGGCACAGGACGTCGTAATCGAATGGACCGATTCTCCAGACTTCTCCGTATGGGCCTTGCCACTTTGCCAGGAGCTTGCTCTCGGTGTTGTGCGGAAGGAGGAACGCCCTATTCACCTGCTGAAACTCTCCAGCACCTTTATTGAACTCTCTAGCCGGGGTCTACAGGCCCCGGGCCGGGCCACACTTCCGCCTATAAGTCACCCAACCAGGTCTAGTCCCTCCCACCTTTTGGAGCATGTTGTAGCATGCTGGCCATCTTGTCCCATCAGGCCTTCCTCCTGACAGTCTTAGAAACCAAAGAAGCTTTGGGTTCCCTTCCCGGCCCCCACACACACTTTTTTGGGTGTGTTTTTTTTTGTGTGTATGTGTGTGTGTGTGTGTGTGTGTGTGATATTTTATGTGGGAGAAGACTCCATACAGGCTTGAGGAATTTTCCTCCTTGTATAAAGTAAGAAAAGCAAAATAACATTTTGCTCTCTACACCCCAAGCAACATTAGAAACATAGATGTTAATCCTGTCTTGAAAATAATCTATTTCATACTTCTATCAATAAGAGTCACTTCAAATTTTTGTCTGCAGTGACAAGAATTTTCCCTTCTAAACTTACAGAAGAGACATAAACCAGAGTTAGCCCTGGAGTTGTAGAATAATAATAATGTACTTGGTCTATAAGGACTGGTAATGCCAGAATTAAGAAAGAGGGAGAATGTTGATCCTGCTGACTTTTACTAAGTTTTCTAGGCTAGAAGTGTCATCTTGAGCTGACTATTTCCTATATGTCTGACTAAGGGAATCTATTTCATGACAGCCTGTTGCTCTCAAAGCTTGTCTCCTGTTCTTATTAGCATCAGGCAAGTTATAGACTCTCTTCGAATGTCAAGCTGAGACCAAAAAGACACTCACACTTAGTCACAGAAAATTGTCTACTTATGAGATACTGTTTATTCCAAATTTACAAATGGTCAGCTTTCTATTGTCTGAAGATAAATTGTGCCCATTATGAGTTGTATAAAATATATATGTTTATGTAGCATTTTACTAACACCTGTCTTTCTGCTTCTCCTTTTCCTGCTAAACCTGAATTCTTGGCTGCCTTTCCAGTCTTAGTGGTATAGTCTTAAGGAAGGCACCTTTATGTTTAACATATTTAGAATGAACAAAGGCTGTCCAAAAATTGTCAGAGTAATTAAGTAGTTCTTGAGACCAATTTCTATCCAGAACTATGCTTGGATTTCTGTGGGCTTGTTCTTTGGGGGAGTAGATGGAATAATAAACCAGCTTAGATAAAACGACTAGCAACACAAGATTGTGTGCATAAATGCATGTATACATACACACACAACAGCTAAATATTATGGTGCATACTAGTATATAAGACTGCAGAGAAATCAGTTAGAAAAGGATCTATAGAAGTGATAAGGCTTATAGAGGATCTTGAGAGGTAAATAGGACTTGATTAAGCAAAGGAAGAAGAAAGTGTGATAAAGAAGAAAAAAGCATGAGATACTGTGACTATTTTCAATAATACATTGAGATTTTTCTGGGTTGTTGTTTTTGAGATGTTCTAAAAATCGAGAGCTAACAGTTCTTATAAGACTTTAGAGTTAAATTTTGGTGCTGCAGTAGTTTAACTGAATTTTTAAAATTAGCCCTCACTGCTCTCTTCCAAGTTGTCATTTTCTTGGAAGCTTGTGAAAGCACAGAGCCTTACTGATTCGGCTGTAGCATCAGGCTCAGAGCCATGGTGTAGGTGAGAACGGCTCAGGAAGAACCGTCTTGACTTTCAGGTGGGACTGCTAACCAAAGACACGCCTAAAGTTCCAGCCGACATTGGTTGGGTTTCATAGTTGACTAAACGTTGTATATTTCAGGATGGCTAAGTCCATGTAGGTTCTCAGTCTCTTAAGGGGTTACCAAATCTTAAGTGGTATCAAGAGTCTTTACTATGCCCTTTAAGGAGTAATAGTTCAAGTTTTTGTTACTAGATATTCTAAGCTAATAATCTCTGTCCTTCAAAGGAGTTTGGACTCAAAAGCCTAAAGGATTTGAATGAATGCAGGGTCTAAAATGAGAAGATAAACATTATTTATCCTGATTTCCAGGACTAAGGGGCATGTAATTTTGAGGAAGTTGCGGTTAAAGGGCACACAGAATATCAGCACCTTGTTTTCTGTCCTCACAGACGACAAACTTGAAAGAAATGGCAGGAACTCAACTAAATGTTTAGTTTAACTTCAAGGAATTGTTTAGTAGAAATAGAAATAGCTTAAAGTAGGAGATATGCTGTCACTTGCTGGTCATTATATACAGATAGATAGCTTCCTTTCATGGAGACATTCTAGATGTGGTCTGAGCGATTTATAGGATTCACGCACTTCTTGGATTCTACAGTGGTCATATGGGTACCTGGATCGGGAGGTAGTGGGAGACAACTTTTGAAATTGATGACTCTGTGCTCTCTCTTCTAAATCATTCCTGGCCCAAGAGAATTCTCTATCCATATCTTGGTTCTGTTAATGTCTTTAGAAATGTCTGTACTCTGGGACTTCCCTAGTGGCCCAGTGGTTAAGACTCTGTGCTTCTACTTCAGGGAACAGAGGTCAGCCCCCGGGCTAGGGAACTAAGATCCCACATGCCACCTGGCAGAGCCAAAAAGCAAAAATTGATAAGTGGAAATGTCTGCACTCAGAAGTGGAGCAGAGAGGATAGTGGCCTCATAGCTTAATCTGAAATGGCAATAACTTTCATGGAAATAGTGGTAAAATCCTGTCCTATAACCAGTACTAGAGAGCATTAGATTATCGATTATATGTACAGGATGATTCATTCTTAATGTCTTGAAAGCCAAGACATTAAGACTTGGAAGACTTGTCTTGGAAAACTTCAGTGGCCTGCTTCTCGGTGACGGGAAAGGAGATGTGGGTCAGTCGGGACATGTGGTCTTGAAGTTCTGGAAGTGAGGACCTCCTGTCAGCATCCCCAGACAGTGGCAGTGGGGTCTGCCTGGAAACAGAAAGTGCAGGAACAGCTGTTAGGAGCAGACTCTTCTGGGATTAGTTGTCTGAGAGCAGCCAAGCCTGGTGAGGCAGGGTTAATAGCCATTGCATGGTGGATGTGCTGCTTTTAATGATTACTTGAGTTATTTTTTGTTGACCAGGGTTTAAGTGCTGACTTTCTTATTTTTATGATGCCTGGTTTTAGCACTGACACTATTCCATGCTTGTAAAGAACACTGGAAATTTTCATTACAAACAGGGAACCCTTGCAGACCTGCTGCTGAAATAAAATAATCTAGAATTAGGTCAAATTAAATTAAGTTTTAGGTGGCTTTTTTTTTTTTTTACTAAAATGTGTTAATTAATTAATTTAATTTGTGTTGCTTAGCATTTGATGATTTCTCATCCTTAAACTTTAAAGTCCTGTCTACTGTTTAAATATTTTAAATATGTTATTAGAACGTTCTCAGTTTTTAGATCTTCACATGCAGAAATGATTCTGTGTATATTTATTGTTTTAATACTTGCCTTCCAGGTGCCAGGATTGCTGAGTATTCCCAACTGTATGACCAGATTGTATTCAGAGAGACTCCCTTTAAGACTCAGAAGGATGGCTGGGCCAGCTATCAAGACCCCTCCAACCTCAGCTCTGCATCACCTTCCCACGCCCAGCAAGGTAGCGAGGACTGGTTTTTGCACTCAACCTATAGTAACGGAGAGTTAGCTGACTTCTGTCCCTGGCCAGAGCAAGACTTAAAGTCAAAATATCCCACCCTAGAGATCAATACAAGAAGTACCCCAAGACAACTGTCCGCAGCTTGCTCCGTGCCTTCTCTTCAAACCTCCGACCCTCTGCTGGGCTCCGTGCAGAGACACAGCGTGGTGGTCAGCCAGCCAAACAAAGAGAACTCGTGCCAGGGCCATCTTTACAACTCTCTGGGTCGGAAAGGAATCAGTGCTAAATCTCAGCCTTATAACAGGTCCCAGTCATCTTCCTCCATCCTGATAAACAAGTCTGCAGACTCCATCACCTACCCTAGTGAAGTGGCAAAGAAGCAGCCTATCTCTTTACACAGAAGTTCAAGGTGGGAGAGTCACCAGGATTTGCTGCCAAGTATTGCTGACTCAGGTCAACAGGGCCTTGAAAAACGCTCAGATCTCACACTCCAGGACTCGCAGAAAGTTCTGGTAGTGAATAGAAATTTATCTTTAAGTGCTCAAATAGCTACCCAGAACTATTTTTCCAATTTCAAAGAGACTGAAGGAGATGAAGATGACTATGTGGAGATCAAATCAGAAGAAGATGAGTCAGAGTTAGAACTGTCTCACAGTCGGAGGAGGAAATCTGACCCAAAGATTACAGACGCTGACTTTGCTGATAATGTCGGCAGTCACTCGACTTCTTACTCTTTGAATAGTCCGTGCACTCCAAAAAAGTCAGTAAGTGGCAAACTTGGGATTTCGCCGTATCTAACACCATATAGTGATCCCGACAAACTGAATGACTATCTCTGGAAGGGACCATCTCCCAATCAGCAAAATATTGTCCAGTCTCTAAGGGAAAAATTCCAGTGTCTTAGTTCAAGCAGCTTTGCCTAAAGGTTCTTAAGAGTAGCTTTCTCAATTAACTTCTTGCTATGCTCATGAGTTACAGATTCTGAGAGGTGTTTTGTATGCACCAGATTAAAACAACTTTGTAATAACCAGAGATGTAAAATATACTTTCTTTAATAGCACAATTTTTTGAAACGGCTGGCGATCAGCCAGGATTGTACTGTAGCAAATGTCAGCATGTAACACTGTTTTCTGATGCTGATGGACTTCATGTTTCATGTAAGTCAATCTTCCTTGAAAATTTTTAGACTTTTTTTTCTAAACATGATGGCCATGGTATTTTTTTTCCCCTCTCCTGACAATTAGTACTAAGACTTTAAGAAATGCAATAATCCTGTCCTATTATCTGGAAGCCACTAGTTAGTTTTATCCTAGGACTCAGAGGTGACAAGGAAGGAAAAAGAAAGGAAACTAAAGCTGTTTAAAGGATTATGCTTACCTGTGACATTTCTGTTAAATTCGTGACAAGACCCTAGAAAACCTCAAATGAGGGATCTCCAATCAGAATATTGTCTGGATACCCATTTTAGGGTTTCTATGCTGACTTCCTTACATCAGTTCATTATAATGCAGAAAGTGTGTAATTATTAGAAATTAGAATGTAGTATGACCAATCTTCTGTAAGCAAAAATTCTTATCTGTATTCCTGAACAAAGCCTGAAGAATGTGCTGCTCATCATGTATTTTATGTTCTGTGGGGTTAAATGAATGATTCCCTTAATGGTTTAAAACCAAGTGCAAGAAAATGCAAATCGACTTACTGGAAAAGATGGGTTGACATCTGGGTACAACTTAACTATCTCATCATGTGACAGTTGGGGGTAGGGAGCAGAGAGAAACCTCCACTACTGTTTATGCCTGTTTTTAATCAACACGATGTAAACCATAGCTAAAACAATGTTCTTTAAACGTAGCCGCAGATGTCCTTTCATGAGTCTTGTGCTCATCCCGATAACCTGAACCCAGCCTTGAGGATTTTATTGATGGCCATGAAATTTATTTTCTAATCTAGACATAATATGGCAGTCTTTTTTCATTGTTTGGGGGCATACAGACGAGCAGAATCTTTGGTCACTAAGTTCTGACTAGTCATACCTTACTTTCATGTTGTAATTGTGGCCTTTTTTAAATAGCAGCTCATTGTGATATTATGTACTGATACAACTCTTTATGGAAGGGAACAGAAAAACAAAAGCAAGACCTTGTGAGTGAAACACACAATTAAAGAAGCTGAAAAGAAAAGATGATAGCGGATTTATTGCTGCTTTCTGAAAATATTTTATTGAAGATTCTAATCAATGAAAAAAGAATATTTTCTCAAACAGTGACCTTTGCATTCTCATTTTAGCTATATTTTGTGGTCCCTTCCCCCTCTGTTTTCATCTTAAAAGATATGATCATCTGTATAGGGAAATGGGATCTGGGCTTTTCATTTAAAGATAAGCAATGATGTTGATTTGAATCAGTAATTTGAGTCATCTTAGCATAATTCTTTAAGTGCTATGCCTTTTGTACTTAAGAACATAAAATGTGACCATCCTTATACACAGGTACCTAACGCATTCCTTTTCTAAGTAACAAAAAAATAACCCATTTCTTCTTTTTCCATACTGTACTTTTCTTCTTATAGCTTATAAAACAAAGTCCATATTGACGAACAGTTTTCTGGAAACATTTCTTCTTTCATTGCCTTTCTTTAAACATAACATGAGTTTTCAAGATGAAGCGGTATCAGAAAAGAAAAGCATTGTAACAAGAGTGTGGATTCTCAGACTTACTAGAGATATTTGTAAATGTGTTTACAAAACAAAGTTATCTGACTTTCTTGTCCCAGGAACACAGTTTCCCAGGTCTGCTTTTTAGTTTGTAAGACCCAAATTCTGCATTATCCATATACTCTGGTGTCTTACTCTCAGAAGTTATTAATTCTCCACACCAGTCTGTTGCGTGACTTTGATATTACTTTTAGGACTACACCCTGCCGCACGAAGGCTGCTGTCTTACTGTATAAAATGTCTGTATGGTTGTTTTTAGGTTCTAGGACAAATCTGTAGTTCTATACACCCCTTCTGTTAGCCAGGATGCAGATTTTGAGATCTGTGTGTACATATGTCATCAGGTTCATATTTTCCCTCAAAGTTATCCATTGAGTGCTCTTGTTTAAAATAGTTTCAAAAAAATAAAAAAGTTTCTTTGGGAGGTGGGGTAGGGATGTATATAATTGCAGGGAAAGAGTTATATGTACTTAAGTGTATGTCAAGTTCTTATTAGGTTTCTGAACTGAAGATTTAATTGTTTTTATAAGTTCACTTTTCACCTACTCTGTTCTTTGTGCAAAAAAAAACCACACACATGCATCTAGGAAAACAGTTTAAATACTGTATATAAGATAATGAAAGTTAGTAATGCTCATTATTTAATAAAGTTTGTAAAGTACAAAGCAAAATACAGTGTGAATTAGTGTGTTGATTCTAGAAGGATCAAGATTTGTCTGAATTATACTACTATACTACTTTGCCTCATCTTAGGTACTGTGTAGAAAATAATTCAGGGTGGAATTCCTGGTGAATCAGTGGCTAGGACTCCGTGCTTCTCCTGCACGTGGGGCACAGATCTGATCCCTGGTCAGTGAAATAAGATCACACATGCCTCTCAGTGTGGCAAAAAAAAAAAGAGAAGAAAAGTGTTATGATGATATAACAGCAGCCTGCGACAGACCATTTTCTGTATCTTTTCATTACTTTTCAAATATTAAATTTAGCCTGAGATTATCATACCTTTCTCTGAAATTCTGAAATTTTAGGCTAAGTGCCTTTCCTGATGACTGGCTCTCACGGTGAGAGAAGATCCTAGAACAGCCTAGCAGGCAGAGGAGATGGGCCCAGAATGCTGAGATATTTTTGGCGCCAATAGGCAAGCTTCCCTGCGTTACTCCAGTGATGCAAGCCCATGGGCAAAGCCCACTTTGTGTATCTGTGATAAACAACAAAGCTTGATTTCCCTGACCATGGCTCATTCACAATGTGTCATACAATAGGAAAGAAAGAGAAGCAAGCAGTTTCACTTCATTATTTCTAAAACCACGTCTATTCAGCTCAAACGTAAGAGAACCGGGTGGGGATAACAAGTAAATCATCTGCTCTGTGGGGCAAACGAGCCGTCAGGTATCTTACTGTTTGTATGGCAAGGTGTGCACACGTGTTAAGTCACTTCAGTCATGTCTGACTCTCTGTGACCCGGTGGACTGTAGCCTGCCAGGCTCCTCTGTCCCTGAGATTCTCCAGGCAAGAATCCTGGAGTGGGTTGCCATGCCCTCCTCCAGGGGATCTTCCCGACCCAGGGATGGAATCCACGCCTCTTATGTCTCCCACATTGGCAGCCGGATTCTTTACCACTAGCACCACCTGGGAAGCCCCATGGCAAGGTATGGCTATCCATACAAGCATCCCAAGACCACGGGTAGGCAAATTCCTTCTTGTATATACTAGTGAAATCAGAGGCTATAAACTGATGACCCTGAGTCTGAATCTGGTTTTCACAATTTTAAAAAGTTTTAACATAAAAATCCAAATTTTCACCTTCTAAAAAAAAAAAAAAGATCTAGTCTCTTTGGGCCTGGATTCTGATGAGGTGACTCTGAGATCTGAGGATGGAATTTAAAGGTGAGTATCATCCTAAAAGGTGGTGATATAAGCAGATAAGGTAACCTGTCCCAGAGAAAGAGAAACAGGTGTGGCTTTCTTGATATAAGAGAAGCCATTTTTGGCCTAAGCCATTTTGGGATCTAGGCTGGCCAAAATGCTTGCCCTTGAACAGGTCTCAGTAATTAATGCTCTCCAGGGAACAAAAGTGGGGCTTTCCAGGTGGCACAGTGGTAAAGAATCTGCCTGCCAACACAGAAGACAGAAAAGACTCTAGTTCGACCCCTGGGTTGAAATAGCAGCCCACTCCAGTATTCTTGCCTGGAGAATCCCACGGACAGAGGAGCCCGGCAGGCTACAGTCCATGGGTCACAAAGAGTCGGACACGACTGAGCAAACACACAACAGGGAACAAAAGTACAGATTGTTATTAGGCAAGAGAAGTAACACTATCAAAGACTGTGAGTTGTGTAAGGACTGCCAGTTCTCTTTCAATGGTAAAGATCACCCTGAAGCGCTCAACCACCGAAGCAAATCAACCAGAACATAAGGGATGATGATGTTGACCTAGCTTCTTATCTGGTTGTTTTGCCAGTCTTCCCAATTTTCAGACTTGTTCACCTCTATCCTCCTAAGTCTTAGCCAGCATAATACTTCTAAACACAGACAGAATCAAATCTTGCACAGAGGCCCCACGATCTGTCTCAGCCTTTGTAGGAGCTGCTCCTTTTGCATGCGTGGGCTTCCCACTACCATTCAGGACAGAACCTGCCCAGTCCTCAACATTCAGCTCAAAAATCACTGTTAAGAACTGTGGAGGGTCTGGGATTTTACTCAGCTTGACACTAACAGGTTAGCCTGCCTCCACATCGGAGGTCATGACCACTTTCAGCAGGACAGGCAGCGTGAGCTTCTTATTTGCATTGGTTCCCCTTGCTTCTCCAAGGCCCACAGAGGCCTGCAGAGAAGCTACACTCTGCCCAGATATGCACAGTGGGGTGGTTTTGTTAGGTAGTTAGACATTAACAACAAGGAGGTGACAGAGGCAAAAAAGAAGAGCTAGAGGGGAATAATCAAGCTAATCCCCAACAATCTGGGAACCCTCCCCTGATGGTAGCAGCGAAGAGGTGATGGTGGCTAAAGAAGGGAGCGAAGCAGTCCATCTAGTCCCCACCTTGGAGACCCTCCCCTGTCTTCACCCAGAACAAAGGAAACTGTGATCAGCTGGTGGGCAATTTATCTTGACAAAGACAGGGCACAGTAACAGGAGAGAACGTCCCTGGGCTGCACATGCTGTGTGCGTGTGTGTGTGTGCGTGCGCTCAGTCACGTCTAACTCTTTGCGACCCCATGGACTGTAGCCTGCCAGGCACCTCTGTCCATGGGATTTTCCAGGCAAGAATACTGGAGTGGGTTGCCATCTCCTCCTCCAAGGGAATCTTCCCGATCCAGGGATCGAACCTGCGTCTCTCGCATCTCCTGCATTGGCAGGCAGATTCTTTAGCAATGCGCTACCTGGATAGCCCCATCTACATTCTGGATCGAGCCCAGGTCCCCTGCATTGCAGGCCAATTCTTTACCAGGTGAGCCACAAGGGAAGTCCCATATAGTGGCTCAGAGGTTAAAGCGTCTGCCTCCAATGCGGGAGACCCGGGTTGGATCCCTGGGTCGGGAAGATCCCCTGGAGAAGGAAATGGTAACCCACTCCAGTATTCTTGCCTGGAGAATCCCATGGACGGAGAAGCCTGGTAGGCTACAGTCCACGGGGTCGCAAAGAGTCGGACACGACTGAGCGACTGAACAGAAACAAAAACTCATACCAACATTATCATAAAATCTACATGTGGTTTTTCCCTCCCTTAGGTGGGTTTCTCTTAGTGAATCCAGAGTAGGGGCATATGCAGTAATGAACTTGTTACAGAACTTGGGACAGTCGATCAAACAGCAATCACCACCCGTGATGGCACCACACCTCCTCTCCCTGTCACTCACCCATGACCTGTCACTCACTCATGACCTGTCACTCACTCATAAGTGCATTCTGCCTCCTGGCAGAATAACTCCTTATAAACATGGTGGCTCAGAGGTTAAAGCGTCTGCCTGCAATGTGGGAGACCTGGGTTCGATCCCTGGGTCAGGAAGATTCCCCTGGAGAAGGAAATGGCAACCCACTCCAGTATTCCTGCCTGGAGAATCCCATGGATGGAGAAGCCTGGTGGGCTTCAGTCCGCGGGGTGGCAAAGAGTCACAACTGAGCGACTTCACTTCACTTCAAGCCTATATGGGAGGGCTCGTTTCACTTCGCAGAAACAGCCTGATCTCCCTCTGAGAGTGTACCTATGCTTTAATAAACTTTGCTTTGTGCTGAAGTCTGAAGTGGTAGTTTGCAAATTTTTGCTTGCTCTTTCTAGGACTAAGATAGCTGCTCTAGGTCTCCCATTGACTTCCTTGGTTAAAACTCTCCGACACAATGCATGCCTACGTATCTAACATCTCTACAACTGAGAAATACTGGATTTAGGAATCCTTTATTATAAAGAGTTACTGGCCAACTTGTCCAATCTTTGACCCTGCTGGGAGGCATTATCTTAACTCTGTAGGCAGCAAACATATCTGCCTTCTGCCCTGGAGGGAGACACTATCTTCCAAGGTTGTTTGCTATACAAATATCCTAGATAGCCTAGAACAAGACTGACATAAGACAGACTTGCAAAATGCAGGAGACCCATAGAGTGTGTCTCAGAGCAATCATATTGTTACCCCAAAATTGGGTTTGCCTCTTGGTGGGTGTAAAGCCCAAAGACACAACCAGGTCAAAAATAGGGAGACAGATTTATTACTTGCAGCAAGTAAGGAGAACACTGGAGATGTTTCCCAAAGCAGTGTCTCCCCAAAAGCAAAGTTGGGGGAGATTTTAAGGTAAGGGTTTGGGCAGGATAATTCAGTATAAAATTCGGGTAAAGGTTGACACAGTCCAAGCTTCAGCTGACTGAAGTCAGAAAAGGTTAACATCATCATCCTTTAGGTTCCAGTTGATCTGATGGAAGCTTCTTATGACTCTCCAGGTCTGGGAATGTGCCTCTTCTTAACACTTATAACACTAAACCTTCACGCTTTATAGCTTTCCATCAACATGCCTGTTTTTTGTGCCAATTATGCATAGTAAACTGACACCTGAGCTTGTGTCTATCTTATTAAGTATTGATTCTTTCACTCTAGGATAGAGGCTGGTATAGGAATATTCACTCTAGGAATACTGGATTTAGGAATCCTTTATCTTAAAGACTTACCGGCCAACTTGCCCAATCTTTGACCCTGGAGGGAGGCATTATATTAACTCTGTGAATAGCAAACATTCTTCCCTGGAGGGAGACATAAATATTATATTAACCATACATATATATTCCCTATTGGAAACAAACTTTGTTTGATCTATGTGCAAATGTCATTGCAAAGTGTTACAGGAAAGAGAGCGGGGTGAGAAAAAGGATGGTCACATCCCAAATCACGTCTGAGTCCCCGGGACAGCCACCAAAAGGGAGTTCTTGGCTTTGTGCAGCAAAGAATTCAAAATCAACCCCATAGCAAAGTGAAAGAAGGTTTATTCAGGGAGGAAACATACTCTGGGTGTGGGCCATCTCAGAAGGCAAGAGAGGCCCCAGGCAATGGGGGTTGCCAGTTTTTATGCATGCAGGCATGCTCAGCTGCTCAGCCACGTCCCATTCTTTGGGACCCCATGGACTGTAGCCTGCCAGGCTCCTCTGCCCATGGAATTTCGTAGGCAACAATACTGGAGTGGATTGTCATTTCCTTCTCCAGGGATCTTCCTGCCCCAGGGATTGAACTTGCATCTCCTGCATTGGCAGGTGAATTCTCTACCACTGAGCCTCCTAGGAAGCCAAATTATGAGTATATAAGAACCCAAATAGCTCTCATCTGAAAGGTAAGCACCTTACACTCAGGCCCTCCTGTTGACTTCAGGGTCGGGCTGGAGCAGAGGACAGAGGCCTCCATGATCACCCACATGAGGATTTGAAGAGGTTGAGTAAAATACATTAACTGGCTTGATCAGCCCAGTCATTTGTTGGTCTAGACCTTAAAATGATTTTTAAAATTATATCTAAGATCACAGTTAATCATATGATGAGACAGACCTGAGTACAGTGTCAAACACCTAAAATTTTTTAAGATTAGAAAGTATAACTTTAATACAGTTTAAAAAAAAAAACCTACAAGGCCTCTAGGTAAACTTCATTATTATACTTTACTATGAGATCTAATTTAAAGATAGAAAGTATCACTTTAAAGGTATGGATCATTATATGGTTTAGGTGATGATTGAAAACATTCTCCAAAGTGCCTTCCTCAAGGCGGCTTTGTAGCACAATATATGGCCTGAGTCATTTCCGTATTAGGGATTACAGTAACAAGTTAGTTGTTTTGGCTCACCGTTCCCAATCAGTTTAGCTTAGGCGTACTGGTTTTAACTTGTTCTTCTCTATTTAAATTTTTCTTCCATATAGAATATTTCATTAAGTGCTGGGAAGTCGTCTTTGGGACCTGCTGTGCCATGCTGAACCCTGTAGTTCAAAAACTGCAATTCAATATGACCAGGAGGGTTGCCTTTCTCTATGAAGATGTGGCTATGCTGTTTATCCTCCGCTTCCCCACGCTGTTTCTTCCCACTTAACATTTTCAGCAGTTATAAATTTTCTGAGAACTGCTTCTGCAAAGGAAGATGGGTGAATATTGCCACCACAGGTGTGACCCCAATTCACCTTCCCACCCCTCCCCTGACAAATAGAAAGCCTTCAACGCACAGCTACGGAACAAGCAAATGAAAGAATGTTATTTCTCACATCAGAACTGGAAACAATACAAACAACGTGAGGAAAAGGTAAAATAAATTATGGTCTATCCACAAAACAGGTTATAATATATAACCATTAGAAGTCATGATTTCGAATATTATCCTTTCCCAATTTCATGAAAACAAATGCAGCAAGTGAAGAGAGGCCTATGGCTGCAATTTTATAAAACAATTTCAAATAAAACTAAGATTAAAATTAACAGTTATGACTTGGCGATAGTATTGTGGGTGTTTTTATTTTTTCCTTTAGGTTTTTCTATATATACATTATAAATAATAGTGCATATATTGGAAAAACAAGTTCATTTCCAACTTCATATCCTCTGGTGTTTTCTCTTGATTCTGCTCCAGAAACAATGATACATTTCACTTTCATTATCTCAGAAAACAACCCTGCCCCCATCAGCTCTCACTGCCAGTTCCTCCATTTCCCCTGCCCTCAGCCGTAAGCAAACCCTGGCATTTTATGTCTCTATAGATTGTCTATCCTGGACATGTCCTATAAACAAGATTGTACAAATATGTGGTCTCCACAGTTCAGTCTTTGTAAATATCACCGTAGTCAGCACTCATCAGATGGACTGGCAAACTGTCACCACAGTTGTGGAGTTACTGTTGGAAACCCCTGAAGGTAGATTAGATCAGTTTCAAAAAAAAAAAGCTTTCTTCTTTTTAAGAACAGTTTCAGGCTCACAGCAAATTTAAGAGGAAGGTACAGAGATTTCCCATAAATTCCCTGTGAACTGGTGATTTTCACTTTTGTGGCCAGTGATCCATGTTCAGCAGAGTCCAATGAATGTCCATTAAATGAAAGTGTTAAGTTGCTCAGTCGTGTACAACTCTGTGACCCCATGGACTGTAGCCCACCCCACCAGGCTCTTCTGCCCATGGGATTCTCCAGGCAAGAATACTAGAGTGGGTTGCCATTTCCTTTTCCAGGGGATCTTCCCCACCCAAGGATCAAACCCACATCTTCTGCACCACAGGTGGATTTTTTACCACCTGGTAAAGAATGCACCTGCAACGTGGGAGACCTGGGTTCGATCCCTGGGTGGGGAAGATCCCCTGGAGAAGGGAACAGCTACCCACTCCAGTATTCTAGCCTGGAGAAGTCCATGGACCGTATAGTGCATGGGGTTGCAAAGAGTTGGACACGACTGAGTGACTTTCACTTTCACAGTTTACCATCTGAGCCACCAGGGCAACCTGTGTTGCTATGGACAATGTGAGTTATGACGTGGTGACTCTGATTGCATTTCTTCAGCTGTAGCAACAGCATTGTCTAGTGGTATTGTCAGTGTCTGGGGGACTTGTCCTGGTTTGCAGTGTCCTGACAGGTTGTTTGACCTTGGGTCATTCTTCAGTTCTTCTGGGTCACAGTTGCCTCATCAATAAGATAAAAGACAGGATCATTTTCCAGATCCTTTTCCAGGCTAACTTTGTGTGAATCTTTAAGTGGTGTTTTGGGGCAGCTGATAAAAAAAAAACTACCACAGGTTCTTTCACTGCTATTTCCATTAAATGAGTGGTCAGCTATTTATAATGAGACACATAAGCCTCTGAGGGTCTTAAGACTTGCCCAAGATTATCAGGACAGTAGCTGAACAGGCCACTCAGGTCTCCCTTTTGATGTTTATATGTTTGTGTAACGGAGCAGGATGCTACGGCGCATTCCTGGGACAGACCAACCCCCACCATCCCCATGTCCCCCACCTGCCTCTTGTTTGTAGAAAAACTTTAGCCTCCCAGACTCTCCCCAAGTTCCCAAGAATAAACTTAATCAGAGAAGTGAGAAAGTGCAGAAACAAAGCAAAACAGCCAAGTAAGACCAAAATAATTATCAATAGTTTAGTCCTTGAGTTTGTCTAAGGACCTTCTGTTCCTCCTCAACGGCTATAGATAATATTCTGAGACATACCCTTTGAGCTGTTCTATGGAGAGTGAAACCCCCACTAGATCAAAGCAGTTAATTGTATGTTGCCCACAAGAACATAGATCCTGGACCCGTTGAACCAGTAGGTTGATGATATTGACTCAGAATGACCTCACCACCAGTCGATCAGAAGAATGTCCATGAGCTGATCACGCATTTGAAACCCTCTTCCTCACCCTGTCTTTAAAAACCGTTCCCTGAAAACTACCGGGGAATTTGAATCTTTTGCACCATTAGCTGCCAGTTTTCCTTGTTTGGCACCTGCATAAACCCTTGCACTTTTCCCTCATCACAACCTGATGTCAGTAGGTTGGCTTTAATGCACCCTTGAGAGCGGCCCCAGGTTTAGTTTGGTAATACTTGTACAAGACACAACTTCTATGATTTTGTTTCCACTTGGGTTAAAAGGTGGTTATACCCACCTCACAGGTTTGTGAAATGTTAGCTATTGCTGTGGGCTTCTCAGTGATAAACAATCTGTCCATCAATGTGGGTTTGATCCTTGGTTCCAGCAGATGCCCTGGAGAAGGAAATGGCAACCCACTCCAGTATACCAGATGGAAAATCCCATGGACAGAGGAGCCTGGTGTGCTACAGCCCATAGGGTTGCAGAGTTGACACTACTTAGCGACTAAACAAAGAAAAAGTTATTGCTATAGCCCTCACATGTCAGATGTGGGAATCAGCCATGCAATAAAGAAAATACAGACAGCAGTATAAGATTAAGACATGATCACTGAAGGCCTGCAAACCAAACTGATCTTTCTGGATCCTAACTTTCTCCAGGTTGAAAATCAGGACAAAACACATTAACCTTTTTTAGGACTAAATGAGGTGTCTGTCCAGCATCTCCTACAGACTTTGCTGCTGCTAAGTCACTTCAGTCGTGTCCGACTCTGTGTGACCCCATAAACGGAAGCCCACCAGGCTCCCCCGTCCCTGGGATTCTCCAGGCAAGAACACTGGAGTGGGTTGCCATTTCCTTCTCCAATGTGTGAAAGTGAAAAGTGAAAGTGAAGTCGCTCAGTCGTGTCTGACCCCCAGCGACCCCACGGACTGCAGCCTACCAGGCTCCTCCATCCATGGGATTTTCTAGGCAATAGTACTGGAGTGGCTTGCCATTGCCTTCTCCGCCTACAGAGTTTAGCTGCTGGAAAAACCAGTGTTCATAATTTGTCACTTTATTCCTCTTTTACCTGGGATTTATAAGATTTTAAACACAGTCACATTTTGAGGCAGTTAAGCTTCTCAGAGGTTGTCACCTGCCTAAGGCTGCAAAGTCACCTTGTGAACTCCAAGGCCCACACACCCTTCACTGGTCTCCAGCCTGATAGATCCAATCAGCATCTAAACCAATTGCCCTCCTAGGAAGCAAACTGCCACCCGCGGGCAGTATGTTATCTGTATGCTAGGCGGAGGAAGAACGTACGGTCTCGAGGCAGGGCGGGAGGCCCATCCTCACGCCGCACCCTCCTCTGATTTTTATCCCTAATCAAATTTCTCCTGCGACTCAAAAGTGCCACAAAGCCAGGCGTCCAGGCAGCTCGAACAGCAGCCCCGCGCCCCGCCGGCCCCCGCCCTCCCCACGTCACGGCCCCCGGGCGCAGTGCCCCCTAGGGGCCCCCGTTCGCCGAGGAAGGCAAGCCAGGTCCTTCCAGCCGCTGGCCCGCTACCGGCCCGCCCAGCCACCCGCGGGAGGGACGTGATCCTCTGCCTCTCCGAGGGCCGCAGCCGCACCTCCGCGTCGCAGGAGGACCCGCGCGGCCTCCGCTTCTCGCCGCCGCCACCGCTCGCGCCTCGCCATGAGCGCGCGCCTGCCGCTCGTCCTGCGCCGGCTCGCGCGCCCGCAGCCCCCCGGCCCGCCGCGCCGCCTCCCAGCCCTTTGTCGCGCCAGCAGCGGCGGGGGCAGCGGATGTGGCGGCGGGGAGGGTCTTCTCGGGCAGCAGCGGCTGCGGGATGCCCAGGCCGGGAGCAGCCAGGGCCCGGGCAGCCCGGCGCCCCCAGCGCGGGACTCGATCGTCCGGTGAGTGTCCGGCGCTCGCCGCCGCCCAGGTTCCTGGCAGTGGCGGGGGGTTGGGGCGGGTGGTTAGGAGGAACCCAGGAGGCGGGGCGGCTGCTGCGCTCGAGTCTCGGCCGACCTCCGGGAACCTCCGTGGAGGTTCGCTGAGCATGGGCTTTAGTGTTTGGTGCTAACTTTTCAGGGTGATGGCGACTGGTTGGGGTTTGGGGGGCGGGCAGCGCGGGCATCCGGAGGATGGGCTGGGCGAACGCGAGAACAGAGATTCCCTCTGCCGGCCCAGGTCCGGGGGCGGGGGATCGGGAGGGCGTGGACCTCCCCAGCGGGTGTTGCGTAGCCCAGACCGCGTGCCGGGCTCCACGTGCGCCTCTGGCCGCCGACTCTGATGCAACCGCGCCGGGCGCGGCCTGGACAGGAAAGGGGCGGTGCGGCGAGAGTGGGCGCCCCGGGGAGGAGGGGCCCCTGCTCCACCTTCTGCTCCGCCCTTCAGCTGGTCGGATCCCGGGTCGGGGGCTGGACCGTTGAGGGGCTAGAGTCTGGGGAGTAGCCGGGCGCAGCCAGGGCCCGGCGATCAGCGCCCATCGGCGCAGCGGCTCCGCCTCCCGGACGCTATCTGGGCGCGGTGGACTGTGACTGCTGTTGAAGTCCGCGTTCATCACCGCAGCCTCCGGGGCCTGGGAGGACTGCGGCCCGGCCCACCCGTTGACTCACAGGAGACGGGGCCGTCTGGTTCCAGGCGTCGCTGCACCGTGGGCACGGCATCCCCAGCGCAGCTTGTTTCCAAAGTTCTCTCTAGGGCCAGAGGCGAACTCTGGGAGCCCCGGGTCAGGCCTTCCGCTGTCCCCACCTGGAAATGTTCACGGGTCCCCCTCCACCCACCTCCCCCGGATCCCTCACACACATCCTAGCCGCTCCTCTTCGCCCTTCGGCGGGAGAAAAGGGAAGTAGACTCCTGTCTGGAGAAGTCTGTTAGCTGGGGACCCAGACGGTGTAGAGCGAAGCGCTCCGGACGTTCCGGGGGGCCAGGATGCCGGTCACCAGTCACTGAGCAAGCTGTTCGCCTCCATCCATAGACATCCTCTTCTGTTTTCCTTCTATCCTTCATTCTGAGGATGGATATGCCTGTTTCCAAAGCACTTCTTCAGAGAAGGCAGTGGCACCCCACTCCGGTACTCTTGCCTGGAAAATCCCATGGACGGAGGAGCCTGGTAGGCTCCAGTCCATGGGGTCGTTAAGAGCCGGACATAACTGAGCGACTTCCCTTTCACTTTTCACTTTCATGCATTGGAGAAGAAAATGGCAACCCACTCCAGTATTCTTGCCTGGATAATCCCAGAGACGGGGGAGCCTGGTGGGCTGTCGTCTATGGGGTCACACAGAGTCAGACACGACTGAGGCGACTTAGCAGCAGCAGCAAAGCACTTCTTGAGATGGCCTGCAACTCCAAGGACCCTTTTGTTTAGCTTACCCTGTCTTTCTGAAACTTGAGGTTTCATCTTTTCCTGTCATTAGGTTTTAAGCAATGAATTCACCTTAAGGGGTTGTTACCAAACCTAACTGGGAACGCTGGCCAAAATGTGCAGCAAAGCCAGTCTACTCGACATGGGGTTGTGATGTAGGCAAGTATCAAGCAGGCGAGTCCAGCTTGGTTTCTGAGTTAGCATTTTGTTTTGTTTTTCTTTTTTTTTTTAAGGGGAAGAAATGAAAGGCTGGAATTAGTCATCTTGTGACATTTCTGTGACATTTCATTTCTTAATTGTGCTTTGGCAGTCAGCATGTCTTTGGTTTATGCTTCTCTGGCTGGCTGGTCCTTGAGTGGGAGTCTGTTAGCTCATCTCCTGAGTGTATAGTTAATGAGATCTATGATAGCAATCTTATTTATTTTTATGATAGCAATTTTAGCACATTAATGAGATTACCAATAACAATTTTAGTCCTCTGGCTCTGGTTGATTGTTGTTTATTTAGCACAGAATTAAAGCACAGGGCACAGGAAACTGGACAAAAATTTTAGATAGGTTGATCATAAATTGAATAAGAGGTTTTAGTGGGATTTGGTTTCAAGGTAAGAGTCTGAAGACAGTGTTCAGTTCAGTTCAGTCGCTCAGTCGTGTCCGATTGGAAGACGGTATAGGAGGCAAAAATCTTCCAACTAGAAGTTGACATGACAACTTTTCTCACCAGGGCAAAAAAAAAACAAAATCTCTTGGTTAGAAACATTTATGCCTTTTTAGACTTCTTGAACCTGGTCACTCCTTGTTTGCATTGCTTGGCACTGTAGGAATAATGAGTAACCCTAAAGAATGATACATTACACATGTAACAAGTTGTGGGGGATTTAGTCAAGTAGCTGGGTTGGTGACAGATCTGAGCTTCTGTAGTCATGTGCCCTTCATTTATTGGAATGGTAGGAATTGCAGGTGTTTTCTGGGGAAAGTGCTTTTGGAAGGCGTGTTTTCAGTGTTCAAGGGTGGCTTAGAGGCGCAGAAGAACATTTTACAATTCTAAGAACAAAGGTAGAGTTCTTATAGTGCTCCTGTCCTGCATTGAGAAAAGGGTTTGTTATGGCTCAGGGAATTGTCCACCCTGGCCAACCAACCTGAGCTTGGGTCCGAGGCTATTTCCACTCAGAGCTTTAGAGCCACCCAGTCACTCCTTTTTGAGAACATGCATTCCAGGCCCCACCCAGACTTAGGGAGTCCAATTTGCTGGGCTGAGACACAGAGCCTTTCTCTTTCCCACGCTCTCTGGCTGATCCTTCTCATTGCCGAGAACCACTAGGGACCCACACTCCAGTGCCTTCCCACACTATGCAGAAATGAGGACCCAATACAGCCCACATTCGTAATCAAGAAAGGTGGGGAGGGACTTCCTTAGCGGCCCAGTGGTGAAGACTCAGCGTTTCCACTGCAGGGTGCCTGGATTCCATCTAAGATGCTGCACACCAGTGTAGCCAAAATAATCATAAACATCAGGAAAGCATGGAATCTGCATATAGCACATTGTCCTCAGCCACGTTTTGCTGCAAAGAAGATTCTGGCTCATTTATAAGGTGATCTGTGAATTTTCATATATAGTTCAACAGAACAATACAATCATTTCACTGGGAATCCAGTTGCTTTATCCCAGGTGATTAAAAATAAACAAAAACTTGCCTGGTTTGTAGACAACTGCATGCTCATCCATTCCGTTTCTTTTGGCTCAGCGGAAGGGCTCATCTGGTTAAGTTTTGAGGCCTTTAAACATTTTCCGAGCACCCCTTTCCTCTTCCACCTAATAGGAACTGTGCCTGCCAGTTACGTTCATCAGTTTCTTCTCTGAAAACTGGGAGGCGTTTTGTGTCTGGCCATCTTGCCCCATCCCTTTGTCTGTGGCCACTTACTGCTGATGGGGCCTGGCTGAGAGTTGACCCTGCAATTTTTGAAAACTGTTGTGTGTGCAGGACTCTGGTGGAGATGGGAGATAAAACTTAAAGATGGTCTTAAGCCCTGAAGCTTGGTTACCGCCTCAGCTAAGCCTCTTGTTTATTACTGTGAGAGGAAAATGAGCCAACTTTCTTTTTTTTTTAAATATTTTTAATTAAAAATTTTTAATTGAAACAGTTGATTTACTATGTTGTGTTAGTTTCAGTTATACAGCAAAGTGATTCAGTTATATATATATGTCTGTGTATATATAGATACATATATGTGCTCAGTTGCTCAGTTGTGTCCGACTCTGCGACTCCACTGACCATAGCCTGCCAGGCTCCTCTGTCCATGGGGATTCTCCAGGCAAGAATACTGTAGTGGGTTGCCATGCCCTCCTTCAGGAGATCTTCCCCACCCAGGGATCAAACCCAGGTCTCCCGCATTGCAGGCGGATTCTTTACTGTCTGAGCCACAAGGGAAGCCCAGATATATGTATAGATATATCTTGTTTTTCAGATTCCTTAGTTATTTCAAGATGTTGCATGTGTTTCCCTGTGCTGTATTGTAGGTCCTTATTGTTTGTCTATTTCATATATAGTAAAGTCTGGTAATCCCAGACTCCCGATTTATCCCTCCCCCTGCCCTTCTTCCCCATTGGTAACCATGAGATTGTTTTCTATGTCTGAGGGTCTGTTTCTATTCTGTAAATAAATTCATCTGAAAGAGCCGACTTTCTTGACTGTGCACAAGTAAGGAACGTTTCGTGTGGATGGTGGTGAAAAGTGGTCTCTGAAATGGCTCATCCCATGAAGCTACAGAAAGAGAGCCTGCCTTGTACCATGTTTATCTCGGTCTGCCCCCGTCCCTGGGAGCTGACACCTGGCGGATGCTAAGGGGAAGGTGGCCCCTGCCTCTTTTTAGGAGGTTCCAGTGCAGACTTGAGGGGCCCAGAAGAGTGAGAGTCTCCTTCTGTGAGAGGCCTCGGGAGAATATCAGATCCCTTCACCTCCCCAGTGTTTCTGCAGCCTTTGCTTCCCATCCCTTCTGTAAACTCAGGAGCTTAAAGTGTATCTTAACCCATCACTTCTTACCCCCCCCCCACAATCCTCTGTGTTAGTAACCCCCCTCCAAGTTTGCTTTCCCCCTGGACCCAGACTCTTCTGGAGTGGAAGGAGTGTGGTGGAGAAAGGGGATTATTGAACCAAGAAACCCAAACTTCTTACTACAGTAAGCTTAGAAAATGCAAGAGAAAAAGTCACCCCTAGAAAATTACCATTCGCATCTAGTTTGTTTACCTCCGCTTATTTTGAAAATTAAGAGGTGGTCACATTTTTTTGCCGTGTTAAGTAGTTCATGATTGTTCTGCTGGGCACCCCTCCGACCCTATGCACACCCGGAGGAGCACCCTTTTGCTGTCTAATCAGAGTAAGAGACCTTCTAAGAAGATGTGTGATACCTACCCTTTCTTGTCAAACCTAGATCTGACTATATTGTTTCTCTTTCCCAATGTAGAGAAGTCATTCAGAATTCGAAAGAAGTTCTGAGTTTATTGCAAGAAAAGACCCCTACGTTTAAGCCGGTTCTTGCTATTATTCAGGTAAGCTGAGAATGTGGTTCTGTCTTGCTATTTTATGATGTCTTTTTTTTTCTGGCTGTTTTGGGTCTTCGCTGCCACGCATGGACTTTCTCTGGTTGTGGTGTGTGGACTTCTCATTGTAGTGGCTTCTCTTGTTGCGGAGCACGGGCTCTTGATGCACGGGTTCGATCAGTTTTGGCACATGGGCTTAGTTGCTCTGCGGCATGTGGAATCTTCCGGCCCAGAGACTGAACTTGTGTCGCCTGCATTGGCAGATGGACTCTTAACCACTGGACTACCAGGGGAGTCCTGGTATCTTTCAGTCTAGATTGTACACAGACAACCACCTGCGTTTCTCGTCACAGACATCCTACTGGGGCTTAGGGGAGGAAGGAGAAGCCTCAGCTGGAAATGCTGTTGTTTCCCCCTTTATCTGGTCATTTTCCTGCTTCAGGGTTATAGGTCAGGTACCGCTCTGTTTGCGTCCATCTCCTTTTGGTGTGGATAACTTCCAGAGGTCGGGACGTAGATGTCCCCATAACCTGCATTATGCAGGATATACTGTGGCCAAGTATAAATTCTTATCAGATGTGATCTGAGGGGAAAGGGGAAAAACATGCCTCTTTGTTTCCATGGAAGACAGATGCTTGCTGAGACACAGTATTTGGTGATCTTACTACTCAGTCTGTAAAGCCTGCCGTGAGTCTGAAGGGCCAAAAGCCATGGCATGTCAGAAGGACTTCAAGTTCCACATCTGTCTTCTGACTTTGGACCCTTCATCGCCAGCTGCAGTTGGCACTATTTTCCACCTGTGTTGGCACACCCAGGTGATGCCAGGTGCGAGCAAGTGATGAGCTGAGCCAAGCCTGTAAGCTAACACAGCCCAGCAGTTGAGCTGCCACTGTTGTTCTTGGCATGCATTTAATGTATCAGAAGAGCTGCCTCATCAGCGCTGTGATTTCAAGACCAGAGAGCTATGCTAAGTCACTTGCATTCTTTGGAGTCTGTTCCTGCAAAAATAGGCAGGTGAGAAGAGTGGAAAGAAAAGTGAACCAAGGGCCTAACCTCCTGGAATTCAGCTTACTTGATAGCTTTTCACTGAAGGGCAAGTCACCTAAATCCCCGTTTGGCATTCCTCACTTAGAAGTGGATTCTGGTTGTGGCTATATATGCCCTGTGAGGATTCTTATTTTAAAAAGAAACATAACTTGAAAGCCTGAGAAATTGCCATATTAGTGAAGACCAGCCATTAGCTCCCTTTTATGAACAACAAGATTCTTATTCTGCATTTCCCTTTTATCGTCTTTGTTGTTAGATAATGCATAATCACAGAATTAGTCTTAGTATTGTTCTGTGCCTATTCAGGATCTTTTTATGTTGATCTTTAATACATTCTTCTTCTGTCTCCCCTCTCCCAAGGCAGGTGATGATAACTTGATGCAAGAAGTAAACCAGAATTTGGCTGAGGAGGTAAGGATTATTGATTTTCAAAAATGCATTTTTATTTTTGGGTGGTACATTCATCTCTCCTCAATGACAAACTCGCCCTGTGTTCTCTTTGCAGGCTGGCCTGAACATCACCCACGTCTGCCTTCCTGCGGAGAGCGGGGAAGATGAGGTAAGACAGCAGGACACGTGCCTCTTCTTTTCTTTTATTTCTCCCCCTCGGTCCTAGTAGACCTCTCAGCATCTCTCATTGTGGGCAGAACTGACCAAGCCTTTTCTCAGGGCTGAACTTTTGGAGGGAAGAATTCACTTTTCCCACTAGTGTAGATACTCTGTGATCTGTCCCTTACCATGTTTCTTTCTTTTTTCTTTAAAGTAGAGTTGATTTACAATGTTGTGTTAGTTTCTGGTGTATAGCAAAGTGATTAGGTTATACATTTATACTTGTATATTCTTTTTCATATTCTTTTCTATTATGGTTTATTACAGGTTATTGAATGTAGTTCCCTGTGCTATATAGTAGTACCTTTTTATTTTTTTTAATTATTTATTTATTTGACTGCATCAGGCCTCAGCTGTGGCATGTCAGATCTTCGATCTTAGTTGCAACTTTTGGGATCTTTAGCTGTGACATATGAACTCTTACTTGTGGCATATGGGATCTAGTTCCCTGATCAGGGATCAAACCCAGACCCCCTGCACTGGGAGCTCAGAGTCTTAGCCACTTGACCACCAGGGAAGTCCCAGTATTTTGTTTTTTTATTTCCTTACCATATGTTTCTGCTCAATAACGCCTCCCCTCATGGGCACTAGTGGTAAAGAACCTGCTTGCCAATACAGGAGACTTAAGAGACGTGAGTTTGATCCCTGGGCCAGGAAGATCCCCTAAAGAAGAAATTGGCAACCCACTCCAGTATTCTTGCCTAGAGAATCCCATGGACAGAGGAGCCTGGTGGGCTACAACCCATGGGGTCACAAAGGGTTGGACACGACTGAAGCAACTTAGCACACACTGTGTATTTCTGTTTACAAAATGAGCTGTGACATGGTCACAGCATTGTCTCGTGGAAACTGTCACTGTCTGAAGGACTAGTTCTGGTTTGCAGCGTCCTGACCTGGGTTGTTTGACCTTGGGCATTCTTTGGTTCTTCTGGGTTACAATTGCCTCATCAATTAAATAAAGGACAGGATCATTTTCCAGATCCTTTTCCAGGCTAACTTTGTGTGAATCTTTAAGTGGCGTTTTGGGGCAGCTGATAACAAAACCACCTTAGGTTGTTTCAGTGCTACTGTATGTGCTATAGTTGTTTCCACCAGCAGGGATACCAGCCCTCCTGTGTGTCATCTCAAGCCTGGGAGAAGCAGCACTGCCTAAGTAGGGCCTCAGACACTAAATCAGGGCCATCCTGGTGTTTGACCCTTCTGTGGCTAGGTTTTCTTCAGACTGGCTATGGCAGTGATGAAAACTGTAAATAACCAGGAATAGCACTGAAGTCTTTTGTCGGTGCATAAAGTTCAGAAGTAGGGAGTCCTTGGCTCGTGTGGTGGCATCACGAAGTCCTTAGATACTCAGGTTCCCGGGATCTTGCTGTGCTGCCTCAGAGCCAGGATGGCCCATTCAGCTCTACAGATCACACCCACATTCTGGCATCGTGTTATTGTTCAATTGCTTACTTGTGTCCGACTTTTGGCGACCCCGTGGACTGCAGCACGCCAGGCTTCTCTGTCCTTCACATCTCCCGGAGCTTGCTCAAATTCATGTCCATTGAGTCAGTGATGCTATTTAACTATCTTATCCTCTATCTCCCCGCTTCTCCTGCCCTCAGTCTTTCCCAGCATTAGGGTCTTTTCCAGTGAGTCAGCTCTTTGCATCAGGTGGCTCAAGTATTGGAGCTTCAGCTTCAGCATCAATCCTTCCAGTGAATATTCAGCATTGATTTCCTTTAGGATTGATTGGTTTGATCTCCTTGCAGTCCAAAGGACTCTCAAGAGTCCACATTCTAGCCAGCGTCAGAAAGAAAATAAATCCAGACTCAGTGAGAAGTGATATAATCTTGCAAAAGAATTATTGCAAGGTGGGGAAGGGGCCTGTTAAGGAAATGTACTGTGCCCGTAACTTTTGCATACCTTTGAGAGGTAGGCAGAAAGAAGGCTTGTCTTTTATAGGGATGGGGAGAGAAGGCTGGAAATCCAGTTTGTTGAAAGAAAGGGTGGCTTGACGAGATAGCAGATAAGAGAATGTTTTACCCTGAAGCCAGCCTGAGTGGAGGCTGGACAGTGCTGTCTGCCAGTCAGACTGAGGCTAGGTCAATGTTTGGGCTTCCCTGGTGGCTCAGATGGTAAAGATGTGTCTACAGTGTGGGAGATCTGGGTTCAATCCCTGTGTTGGGAAGATCCCCTGGAGGGGAGCATGGCAACCCACTCCAGTATTCTTTCCTGCAGAATCTCCATGGACAAAGGAGCCTAGCAGGCTACAGTCATGGGATCACAAAGAGTCAGATATAGCTTAGCGACTAAGCACAGCATAGCACAAGTCAAAGTTTAAGAACCAGAAGGAAGGAAAGAAGCTTACCTAAAGTTCTGTTTACAAGCAGTTTTAGTCTGATGGATCAGTGGGGACAAGCAGTTCAGCTAAATTATTCATGGACAAAAAATGGGCATTTGTGGGGTCTATATCTGGCCTTGTTCCCAGGTAGGCAAGAGAGCATCAGATGGGCTCGAATCTGACTGTGGACACGGAATAGTCTTTGACGGCTCTCATTTGCAACATCTCATGTCTTTATGAATTGTTGAGCTTTGGTTTTGTTTTGTCCTGTTCTGGTAGAGAATAGTGATAAGAAAGACTTAAAGACACCAAAAATTCAGCCAAGCTTTTGTATGTGGTGAGAAGGGAACATAGATTTCTTCCTTCTGCTTTACACCAGGTCTACAACAAGGACAAAAAGAAACTAGAACACATACATTTTTATGAATCCACGTTTAGTATAATATGCCTTTTGTTGGGTCTTATTTTTGCACAATTGACTGTAGTTTTCTCTTTAGATTATAGATGAGATCCTGAAGATTAATGAAGACAGCAGAGTACATGGCCTTGCCCTTCAGATCGCTGAGACCTCATTTAGCAACAAAATCCTCAATGCTTTGAAACCAGAAAAAGATGTGGATGGGTAAGAACATGTAAAAGAAAACAGTCAACTCATTGCTAGTTTGTTTACAGTGAATTTTTGAAAACTCTGCTCTTTCAACTATGTCAGTAATTAAGACTTGAATAATTTTAAATATTTCAGGAGTTGGAGGGTCTGTTAAATTCTGCTTAAGAAAGTGCATGTTTGGGAAAATACACTTGCCCTTTTGTAGTGCTTGTGTGCCATTTTGGAATTAACCAGTCATATGCATTTGAGAAGTTCCTGTCTGACTTACAGAGTCCTTAGCCAGCTCTCCTCTTCTAATAACTTTTCCTTGATAATTCTACCAGACTAGAGAAAAAGCCCAGACACCTGCTTCACCAGCAATAGAGTATTCTTCCTCAGTTCCAGGCCAGTAGAGGAAAAGCAAAGCAAGCCCTTACATTCATAATGCAGGATTTTGTTTGAAGGGAAAAAACTGTGAATAGCAGGTGGTTTGATATTCGTCTTGGATTTGTGTCACGTCATGACATAAGCGTCAAGGGACAAGGAATACTATCCACACATATGGTAGTTCCTGATGTTTCCTAAAAGTTAAAAACCTCATTTTCCTACACGGAAACAAGAGATTTATATACTGTGACCTAAAAGAACATACATAGCATTATCGGGCGGTAAGCAAATTTATAGCATTATTCTTGTAGGGGCTGGATTGAGTGGATCACCACCTCACTGACACATCCAGATTCTGCCATTATCCAGGCCTTCTGTTGGGACTTTGGGCAGACTCAAATAGGGAGAAAAGTCGTCATGAAAATGATCCTGTAGCAGACAAACCACAAAGAGAGAAGAAACTCTTAATTAGTTAGGAAACCTCCAGAACCTCAAGGTATCAAGGTATAGTTTTCAGTCTTTCATAAAAAGAGGACTATGAAACCTTTCCCAAGTATCCTCATTTTGTTACTAACCTGTAACCAGCTGCTAAGCTGCTAAGTCACTTCAGTCGTGTCCGACTCTGTGTGACCCTATAGACGGAAGCCCACCAGGCTCCCCCATCCCTGGGATTCTCCAGGCAAGAACACTGGAGTGGGTTGCCATTTCCTTCTCCAATGTGTGAAAGTGAAAAGTGAAAGTGAAGTCGCTCAGTCGTGTCCGACCCTTAGCGACCCCACGGACTGCAGCCTACCAGGCTCCTCTATCCATGGGATTTTCTAGGCAAGAGTACTGGAGTGGCTTGCCATTGCCTTCTAAATAATTAAGGGACTCTGTTGTCCTGGATTTGACCAAGAAAGGATGCAAGGCATTGAAAGGACATGGTTCCTCCTTTTTTCCCTTGATTTCTGCAGGAGATGAGTACTGAGGTCAAGTGGGGGTCAGACCTTGAATCCAAGTCTTGTGAGGTCACTCCCAAATTTCTAGGATTGATTCTGGACTTCGATATTGATGGAGATGTAAATTCCCTTAGGGTAAAGTGGGCTTGGCTTCAGGACCATGGTGATGTACACATCCAGGGCCACCCTTCCGCAGAGTCCACTGAAATGAGCTCCCTGGAGCTGTTCAGTGAAGCCCTACGTGGCTTCAAGCTGCAGATGTGCTGTCCAAGCAAGATCAGAACACACATAGGGACCACATTAGTGTTGCCTGAAGGGCCACTCTAAGAAGCTGAGGGCCTCTATTCCTGCCTACTCTTTATTTTATATTTGTTTTTCTTGCCCACTCTTTAATTTCTATTTAATTATTTAATATATCCTATCTGTCAACAAAAATTCAGTGAACTATCAAGTTAAAAAAGGAATAAAATAGAATTTTATTTGAGCCAAATCAAGGATTATAACCCAGTAAGCAGATTCTCAGGAAGCTCTGAGAAATGTTCCTCTGTTAGAAGTCAGAGATAGTCATATAGTCATATAGATAGAAGTCAGATAGTCACAGGGATAGAAGTCAGATAATCATACACATTGTCGAGAGAAAGAATAACACATCACAATGACACACATACTTTACATAAAATTCACGAAGGATACGGAGTCCCGATGAGGAGAAAGTGAACGTGTTAGTCGTTCAGTTGTGTCTGACTCTGCAACCCCATGGACTGTGGCCCCCTACCAGGCTCCTCTGGCCGTGGAATTCTCCAGGCAAGAGTATGGGAGTGGGTTGCCATGCCCTTCTCCAGAGGATCTTCCTGAGCCAAGGATTGAACCCGGGTCTCCTGCATTGCAGGCAGATTCTCTACATCTGAGCCACCAGGGAAGCCCCATAGTCCAGATGAACCCCAAGTCACCCTGACCCCCCTACAGAGCTGGGAAAGAACACTGTTCTTTTAAGAAGTTACATGACTAGTGTCAGAATTTTAAAAAGTTATCTTTTCAGTTGAGCAGGCAGTCTTGTCTCTGAGGAGCTCTGGTTAATGTGTCACGTAGGTACACACTGCAGAGCTGGGAGGGAGGCCCAAGCGAATACAGAGAGAATTTTATAGTTAATTTTTTCTTGACCTGCTCTATTATTTTAATTTTTATTTTTATTGGAGGCTAATTATTTTACAATATTATATTGGTTGGTTTTGCCATCCATTGACTTGAATCCGCCCCGGGTGTACATGAGTTCCCCCTCCCGAACCCCCCTCCCACCTCCCTCCTCCCCTTATCCTCCCTCTGGGTCATCCCCACACACCAGCCCGAGCATCCTGTGACATGCATCGACCCTGAACTGGAGATTCGTTTCACATATGATAATATACATGTTTCAATGCCATTCTCCCAAACCATCCCACCCTCACCCTCTCCCACAGAGTCCCAAAGACTGTTCTATACACCTGTGTCTCTTTTGCTGTCTCATATACAGGGTTATCATTTCCATCTTTCTAAATTCCATATATATGCATTAGTATCTTGACCTGCTTTTAAAGATAAACTTCTTTTCATTATATCAAATATTGACTTGGCTGTTATTTGGGATTAATACATGTGCTTTACAGATGAGTGAGTTTGGGCCAAGTTTTAACTCATTTGTTCCCTTGTTTTTGGATGCAGATTAACGGATGTCAACCTGGGGAAGTTGGTCCGAGGAGATGCCCATGAGTGTTTTATTTCACCTGTGGCCAGAGCTGTAATTGAGCTTCTTGAAAAGTCAGGTATAATGCTCCTTCAGAAATGTTGCTCTTCTGTGTTTTATGGTATTCACATGAGTTTTAGTAAAGATTTGTTTCTGGAACATTCTTATTGAAACACTGAAGTGATATTCAGTGTCAGCTTTTTTTGTTTCTCATCAGATACGTATGACTATGGCAGATTTTTCTAATAAGATTAACTGTTACAATTTTAAAGAGAAATTGGTAAAAGTAAATGATTAACCTTGTTAAACATTAAATAACACATTAACACATTACGTGTTAAACATTTTCTCAGCGTCTCTCATGAAACTCTCAAAATAACCACTGTGAAAGATGTTTCAAGTTTCAACTCCTCAAATCTGCCAATGTGTGGACCTAGATAAGATTTATTTTTAAGGCTTAAATGACTGTTAGACATAGTTTAGGGTATAGAAACCTAGATTAGGATTTATCAGTGAACAGTGTCACTTTCAGTATCAGCATTTAACTTCCATCTTTCTCTTCTTTCATGTCAGTGACATAGAAATGAATAATTTCTTAGTTATCACATTTAACAAGTAAATTATTACTGAGTCTTTCCTATATTTAAGGACTTTATAACTGAATACATAAAAATTTAATAAACTAAATTTTTCTTTGCACTAGCTTGAGTAAAAAAGAGACCAGTGTCCCTCCCCTATACCAAAACGTGCAATGAGTAAACAAAAATTCTAAAATATATACCAAAGCTTTGTTAGAAGACTAACTTTCAAGATACACCTTTAGGACAATAGTCATTAACCTCAAATCACTGAGATAATCTGGACAGTGTCTTTCCATCATATGAATAATTAGGATGATCATTCTGCATCACCCCACCATAAAATTTGCACAGAAAGAACAAATTACAGCTTATAGTCATTGTAAGTCTGGTGCCCAGAGGGCCAAGTTTTAAAAGGCTATTTTTTGCAGCCAATTAAGCTGATGGTGCTATTTTCGCTGGGGGGTCCTGGTGTGCAGTGTCTGCAAACAGCTGGCTCCTGGGTAGTGTATGAAGCCTGCTGCCTGCATGGGTTGCCCTAAGGGACCTTGAAGTGAAAGTGTCAGTCACTCAGTCCTGTCTGACTCTTTGTGACCCCCTAGAATGTAGCCTGCTGGGCTCCTCAGTCCCTAGATTTCTCCAGGCAAGAATACTGGAGTAAGTTGCCATTTGCAGACAGCCCTTTCCCAGAGACATTCATGTCCGGCATGCTCTCCCCAGGTTAGGCTCCAGACAGGTGTGCATGGTGCCTTTGGAAAGCGCCAGGGCTCACTGGCCAGAGTCCACATTGGACAGGTCATAATGTCCATCTGCACCAAGTTGCAGAACACGGAGCAGGTGAAGTTCAAGTTCCCTGGCTGCTGGCAGATCCACAGAAGTGGGGATTTACTAAGTTTAATGTGGATGAAATTGAAAACTTGGTGGTGGAAAAGCAGCTTGTTCAGAGAGCTGTGGGGTCGAATACGTCCCTATTCCTGGCCCACTGGACAAATGGTGGGCCCTGCGCTCCTGAGAGCCCAGACACTGTCCCCTCCTTAACACCCACCAGTAAATCCTACTCTGAAAGCTTTTTTTTCCCCTTACATTAAAGCTGTATGGGACGAAGACGTTGATGTTTTGATTATAATACTGAATTTTCCTTTGGTGTGTAGGTGTCAACTTAGATGGAAAGAAAATCTTGGTAATAGGAGCCCATGGGTCTTTGGAAGCCACCCTACAATGTCTGTTCCAGAGAAAAGGGTCCATGACAATGAGCTCCCAGTGGAAAACACCTCAGCTTCAAGGCAAGGTAAGCATCTTTCATGTTGGAAACATATCTTCAAATGCTTATATTAGAAAAGGAGGACTGGAAATCCACAGACCAAGCGTTTTAGTGCAAGAGATTAGAGAAAGAACAGCAGAAAAATCTCAAAGGATGAAAGCAAAGAACAGAGATTTCTATTGCAAAACCAAAATCAGTTCTTGGAAAAGTCTAATAATAGAGACATTTCACTAGCCAAAAAGATTGAGACGAAAAGAGAACACCAGCAATGTTCAGAATGAACAAGGATACATAAACACAGAAGCAAAAACTATTTTTTATAAAAGGTGAGTATGAGCAACTTTATGCTGATAAATCTGAAAACTTGTAAAAATGGATTCACATAAAATTGAATAGTGTATAACGTTGAAGACATTGAATCAGTCTAGCAGACAAAAATCAAACAAGCGGACAAAAAGACAATAGTTTTATAAATGAGCTACCACAGTCAAAAACAGATAGAAGACAGAACATTTTGTGACTCATGAGTTCCCAATGCAGACAGTGACAAGACGCTAATGGACAATTACAGACCGATTTCACCTGTGAACGTAGATGAAGTTGCTGCTGCCGCTGCTGCCAAGTCACTTCAGTCGCGTCCGACTCTGTGTGACCCCATAGACGGAAGCCCACCAGGCTCCCCCGTCCCTGGGATTCTCCAGGCAAGAACACTGGAGTGGGTTGCCATCTCCTTCTCCAATGTGTGAAAGTGAAAAGTGAAAGTGAAGTCGCTCAGTCGTGTCTGACCCTTAGCGACCCCACGGACTGCAGCCTACCAGGCTCCTCCATCCATGGGATTTTCTAGGCAAGAGTACTGGAGCGGCTTGCCATTGCCTTCTCCGAGATGAAGTTACCACTAGCAAAATAGAAAATAAAATCCAGGTTGAGGTTATCATGAGATTGTAAAGAGGGTTAATATCTAGCAAAATGTATTAATGTAATTCATTACGTTATCAGATTAAAATCTATACTTTCACCATAGTAGACACAAAAGTTATTAGATAAATTCTAATAGTCATTATGAGATTTTTCTAAAAAGTCATCTTAGACTAGGAAATTAAAGAAATTCCTTAATCAGATAAAATGTTTATAAAAACTGAGACTGAAAATATCATTTCACAGTGAAATATGAAAAACTTCGGAGGCGGGGGACTGCACTGCACAGCTTCTTATTAATAGTTCTTAGTTCTCTGACCAGAGATCAAAACCAGCAGTGGAGACACCAAGTCCTAACAACTGAACCACCAGAGAATTCCCTATAAACTTTTTTTTTTAATTAGGAAAGACAAGGGTGTCTGTTATCAGAATTCCTAATTGGCATTGTGTGGGAATTCCTAGACAATGCAGTAATATGAAAAAAGAAAAGAAAATGATGGTGGGAAAGGAAAACACAAAATGTCATCAATCCTGAGTAATAAACTTATGTAAAAAGTACAGAAGACGCTATCAGGATATCAGAATTATTGCACACACACACACACACACACACACACAAAACAACAACCAGATATCAGAATTACTAAGAGTTCATCTGGGTTCTTTGATATAAGATCGACAGGCAAAAGCTAATTGACTTTCTAAACACCACCCCCCACAGTTATAAAATTAATTTTTAAAGAAATACAGCATATGATAACAATGAGAATATAAGGTACCTAGGAATATATTTAACAAAGGTTACTTCTGACCTTTTGAAAGAAATTATATAATTTTTATAAATGCCATTAAGAAGACCCAGTTAAAAGCAGAGATACCATTTCATGGATTAGAAGACTCACTCTCTTAAGGATATTGATACTGATTCTCTCCCAAATTAACCTCTACATTTGAATCAAAATATCCTGAGATAATAGTATTGTGTAGAATTTACCAAATTGATTCTAAAATACCCTTGGGAGAACAGGACAAAACAAGACAATTTTGAAGAAGCATAGAGCTATAAATATCAATAAAGAATTTTTAAAAATTATTCATTGGAATAAGGCAAGTTGCAGAAGGATGTATTTCATCTAACCCCATTTGTATAAGATTTAAAGTCAATACCATGTATACCTTTTTAGAGCTGCATTCATATAAAAGAAAAGAATAAGGAAATGAGCAGAAACTGAACCAATTCAGGAAAACCATGATGGGACAAACCTGTGGATGGAAATGGAGAAGAGACTAGGGGACCTTCGCTTGTGTTGGTCATACCTTTTCTTAAACCAGGCAATGGGCAGGGTGTCCAGGTGTAAAAGAATTGTACACCTGTCTGAAATAGTTTCATAAAGTTTTTAATTTAAAAAACTGACCGTGAATTCCACAAATGCCAAGCAAAATGAATTTACATTAAAAGTATATTAAGCACAATAAATTACCAAAATCTGAAAATACATGTTCCTCACTTTGCAACGTGAGGAGGAGACTAGCAAGTTATAGTCCTGTCTTGGGGACCAAGGCATCTGGACTGAGAGTTATAGTGTTTGAATGGCAAGTGGATCTGATATACCTTGTTCTTTCTTGTTTGAAAACAGTCCTGGAACATGATCTTGCAATTGCTATGTGATTTTTTAGTGGTCGCCACATGGTGGCAGGCTATGCAAGAAAATTCAGGGATAGTGTTTTGTACTTTAAAAAAGCCCAGAATTTTGGGTTGGGATGCTTAGTGGAAGAGGACGGTAAACTTGCCCTGAACTGAGCAGCTGTGACGAAAAAGAGAAAAATGCCTTCACTGGCAGTTCAGTGTTTTCACAGCTGTCACAGATAGCTTTGCTAGTTGTATCTGCATTTTGGAAAAACAAAGACATCTTTCAAAGTACTTTTTTATTATGGAAATAAATCACCTTGACTATTTGGATAAAGCTCATTCTAACTTTGAGAACCATGATCGCAAGGCTTTACTCTTCTTGAAAATCTAGAAATTGGGTAACATTCTGATTTTCCTGTATCTATGGAGGTTCTCTTTAAAAGCTGACATTGCTTGCACGTTTTTTTTTTTTTTCTTAAGTCCTTGGTACTTATAGCAGTACCACTGTGAATCTTAGAGACTGGCAACTTTCATTGCTTTTATTGCTTCGACTTTATAGCCAAAAATATGGCAAGAAAGATTCCAGACTTTTCGTTGTTTTGGTTTAGTCAGTAAGTCTTGTCTGACTCTTTGTGACCCCATGTACTATAGCAAGCCAGGCTTCCCTATATCCTGGAGCTTGCTCAAACTCATACCCACTGAGTCGGTGATGCCATCCAACTGTCTCATCCTCTGTCACCCTCTTCTCCTTTTGCCCTTAATCGTTCCCAGCATCAGGATCTTTTTCCAGTGAGTCACTTCTTCATATCAGGTGGCCAAAGTATTGAAGCTTTGGCTTCAGCATCAGTCCTTCCAGTGAATATTAAGGGTTGATTTCCTTTAGGATTGACTGGTTTGATCTCCTTGCAGTCTGAGGGACTCTCAAGAGTCTTCTCCAACACCACAGTTCAACAGCATCAATTCTCCGGCACTCAGCCTTCTTTATAGTCCAGCTGTCATAGCTGAATATGACTATTGGAAAAAACGTAACTTTAACTATACAGACCTTTGCTGACAAAGTAATGTCTCTGCTTTTAATACTCTAAGTTTACCATATCTTTTATTCTAAGGAGCAAGTGTCTTTTATTTTCGTGGCTGCTGTTAACCATCTGCAGTGCCTTTGGAGCCAAGAAAATAAACTCTGCCATTGTTTCCACTTTTTCCCTTTCTATATGCCATGAAATGATGTGACTGGGTGCCATGATCTTAGTTTTTTGAACGTTGAGTTCTCATCTAGCTTTTTCACTATCCTCATCAAGAGGCTCTTTAGTTCCTCTTCACTTTCTACCGTTAGGGTGGTATCATCTGCATATTTGAGATTGTTATTTCTCCTGGCTATCTTGATTCCAGCTTGTGATTCAGCCAGCCTGGTGTTTCGCATGATGTACTGTGCATAGAAGTTAAATAAGCAGGGTGACAATATACAGCCTTGATGTACTCTGTTCCCAACTTTGAACCAGTCTGTTGTTCCATGTCTGGTTCTAACTGTTGCTCTTTGACCTGCATACAGGTTTCTCAGGAGGCAGGTAAGTGGTCTGCTAGTCCCATCTTTTCAAGAATTTTCCACACTTTGCTGTGATCCACACAGTCAAAGGCTTTAGTGTAGTCAGTGAAACAGAAATAAAGGTTTTTCTGGTATTCTCTTGCTTTTTCTGTGATCCAGTGGATGCTGGCAATCTGATCTCTGCCAAAGCTTCCTCTGACTTGTCTAAATCCAGCTTCTACATCTAGAAGTTCTTGGTTCACATACTGCTGAAGCCTAGCTTGAAGGATTTTGAGACCTTGCTAGCATGTGAGATGGGCACAGTTATATGGTAGTTTGAACGTTCTTTGCCCTTCTTTGGGATTGGAATGAAAGCTGACTTTTTCCAGTCCTGTGACCACTGCTGAGCTTTCCCATGATTGTCCTTAAACTTTGCTTGGCCCCCTGTACATGGTCCACTTACGCATAGCAGGCTCCCCTCCCACCACAGAATAAAGGCTGTTTCTTTCCTTTCTTTGTGCTGGCAGCTAGCACTGCACTTCTCACTCACCTCCTGCTAGTATGCCTCCATGCTTCTGCCTGACATCAAACTTTTCACTATTCCTATATTTTGAACTCCCCTGGTGGCTCAGATAGCAAAGAATCCACCTGCAATGAGGAAGACTTGGGTTCCATCCCTAGGTTGGGAGGATCCCCTGGAAAAGGGAATGGCTACCAACTCCAGTATTCTGGCCTGGAGAATTCCGGGCACAGAGGAGCCTGGCAGGCTGCAGTCCATGGGGTAGTAAAGAGTCAGACACAACTGAGCGACTTTTATTTCACTTCATTCATTCCTATATTTTATTTCTAAAACACAGGCCATTGCCGGGCCTGGTTTCAGAGGGTTATCGGGCCCTCTGCAGATCATGGTGATAGCAACTGATAACGGTGCAAAGACTATCCAGACACAGATTAGTGTCCTGAGAGACCTGAATGGGGCAGGCTGTGTCCACCCTTATCATACACCTCGAAAGCCTTCACTGAAAAACACTGAAACATTTTACAGTAGATTGGTATTTGTTTTCTAATGCCATCAAAAATGGATTTTAAGATTATAGTGCATTGTAAGTACATTTTAAGATGATGGCCCATTTAACTTCTCATTATGAACAATGACAAGTGTTAGGGGGAGAAAAGAACAAGCAAGGGATTATAGCTGTGAGGTCACGTGATATTATCTTTGAAAAGTGTTTCTTTCCTGCCTGTTTGTACCTGACATAGGACAGGACGCCCTGTTGGCCATCTGGTGGGGCATTTCAAGAACCAGAGGGGTGAGGGTTTTAGGGATAAGGTGATGACTGTAACACTGGAGCCCCGTATACCACCTCTGAAACTACATGTAGCCTTCCAAATTAGGGATGACCTCGAAGCAGTCATGACCTGCTGCAACCAGTAGGAACTGTCTTTGGAACACTTGGGATAACATTTTTGTTCTCGGGAAGCAATATAACAGGCTTTGGTGCAAACAGCTCTGGATTCAAGCCTTCATTGTTGTTTAACTTCTCTGAGTTTGTCTCCTCATGTGTAGAACGGGGATCTTAATACTCCCTGCCTCTCGGGGCTGCTGTGAGAATTCAGTGATCCTGTTGGTTTGCTTAGCGCAGGACTTGGCACCTGTTAACTATCCCCAGTAATAGCTTGGCTGCGGCGGATGGTGAGTCAGGAAGGACACTGGCAAGTTTCACCATACAGATGTGCGGTTGATCCTTGATGTGGAAATGGAAAGGCCAGTGGGTCAATCGCTTGTAAGGAGGTAATAAAAATGTAGGGCCCAGGGTTCCTTATTTGAAGCCCACCACACATGGTTCCAATGTGTGGCTGAGTAGAAGGAGAGAGTCAGTCTGTCTGTGAGGTGTCCCAACAAAACGTGGAGGCCGAGGAAACCAAATCAGAAACAAAACTAAGAGAAAATGTCCCCGGGAGAGTGTGTCCAGCTTTGGCCAGTCCAGGCCCTCCCACTGGTCCTCAACTCCATGGCTGTGGACCTCTTCCTTCCCTGATGCCTGTGTTCCCTTCGAAGCCACTTCACATCAGGTCACGTCTCTTGGGAATTCCTGGTTTACCAATCACTCTTTCTAGGAATAGTATTCCTTCCTGCGATTTTGAGGGATATTTACATCAAGTTAGTTAAACAGAAATGGATTTCATCTCTATCAGCAGCCTAACAATCTAAGGATAGTCTTTGAATATTGTTCAGTCGCTCAGTCGTGTCTGACTCTACAACCCCATGGACTGCAGCACACCAGACTTCCCCGTCCTTCACTGTCTCCTAGAGTTTGCTCAAACTCGTGTCCGTTGAATCAGTGATGCCATCCAACCATCTCATCCCCTCTTGTCCCCTTCTCTTGCCCTCCATTTTTCCCAGCATCAGGGTCTTTTTCAGTGAGTCAGCTCTTCGCATCAGGTGGCCAGAGTATTGGAACTTCAGTTTCAGCATCAGTCGTTCCAGTGAATACTCAGGGTTGATTTCCTTTCAGATTGACGGGTTCGATCTCCTTGCTTTGCATATTGATTACACATAAAACTTTTGTGGACCCAGAATGTGAGGGATTGAGATTTGCCTTTTTAGAGCATTACACGAAACAGAGTGGGCTTCTGTATTTGGAAGCTATAGTTTATGCCTTTCTGAGTGTATCATTGACAATTAAGAATATGTTTTCTGCTTCGTTCTGGAGCGTCACTCCTGGGCTTTGAGATGCATTCTGCATTTACATGGTGGGAGGAGAGGAATGTCTGGGCATTGGTCCAGATTAGCCGCACTCTATAGAGCATCAGCTGTTGGTAAGCTAAAGCATTGGGTATGACATTTTTGGTTTGAGCTAAGGAATTGCCCTCCTTCCTGCACCCAGACATAGGCCCTTTGCTCAGCTCCTCAGGACCCTGGAGTGGACTGACACCCTGATGCAGGAGGGGTCAGCCCTCTGCCCCGTGAGAATGGGCCTACATGTAGAGACTCCCTCTTTCTCACCCCAGGGAGTTCATCCTGATTCCAGAAGGAAATGTTCTGAATGGAGTATTTGTGAGGCGGAGTGGTTCCTCTCTCCAGGATAGGGAGGCTGGCTGGCACCTCAGGGCTGTGCTCTCGAGCCTCCACACACACTCACACACACACACACACACACACAGGCGCACACACACACACACCCTATGCTCCACTGGTGCGCGCGCGCACACACACACACACACACCCCCCCTATGCTCCACTGGCGCGCGCACACACACACACACAACACACCCCCCCTATGCTCCGCTGGCTGAAAAGCGTCTTCTGACACAGCTGGAGGAGGATGGCAAAACGGCCTCCAGCTGCAGTGAATTGGGTCAGTCCCAGCTGCGTGTATAAGAAATAACTCAGAAAGAACAGAGCTGTTTTATTTTGTTTTTCTCAGAGGATCTTGTTTCTCCTTCTGAGCACAAAGATTGTCAAAACTAGCACTAACAGTAAAGGAAAAAATATAGGTCTTTCACACTTGAAGGATCAAAGTAGGCCAAGCTTTTTGAGCAAAAGTTAAATTATCAGTCGTTTTCCATGTTAAATTCAGTACATCACATGCCTTACAAAAGGCTTCAAAAAGTGAATTGGGAAATTCTAAATATATGCGTATTATACATAGGAGAGTTTGAAAAAATATTCTTTTCCCAAGATTGGTGGGGAAACGTTAGCTTCTAAACTGGACTAAATTAGCCATTTATATGAGTGCTTTTTCTTTTTTCTATACTTTTTTTAAAATACAACTTTTAATGCATTTGTTTTAAATCAGGTAGGAAATTACAACTGTAGTTTCAAACCAAAAATACAAGAATACTGACTTTTCTGGAAATCTGTATTTCCTCACACGGCTTGGAGCTAACTAACTAGTGTCTTTCTACTTCTTGTAGAGCAGGTCTAATGGCAATGAATTCCTTGTACTTTTTTTAATATGCAAATGTATTAAATTTGCCCTCTTTTTTTCCTTTTTTCGGCTACGCTGCATGGCATGTGGGATCTTAGTTCCCCAACCAGAAATGGAACCCCTGATCCCTGTAGTGGAATTGTAACCACCAGATCACCAGGGAAGTCCCCCTCTTTTTTTTTTGAAGTTCAGGTTTGCTGGATATAGAATTCTCAGTTGACAGGTCTTTTTTTCTTCCAGCACTTTAAAGCAGTAACATATGGTAATGGCAGTAAGGACGTCAAATAATCATTGAGTTAGGGGTCATAGTGAGCCAGGATTGTCCTTCACTCGTGTTACCTTGTTGATTCTGCAGCCATCCTATTAGGCGGACTCTCACTCTTCCCATATCACAGATAGGAAACTGAGGCTCAGAGAAGTAAAGAGACTGAGCAAATATATATATAATTTTAAAACGTTAGCGGTGACAGTACAACCAGTATTTTTAGCCATTATCTCATGCTGGCTCTTATTCCAGATAGTCACAAAACCCAGTCTTTAAAAGGACCTTCCAAGTTTAATATTTATTTAAATACCCCACAGCATAAGGGAACTTCATTCCCCAACCAGCAATCAGACCTGTGTGCCCTCTGCTTTGGAAGTACAGAGTCTTAACCACTGGACCACCAGAGAAATTTCCTAATGTCTGATAATCTTTGAGACCCCAAAGTATCCAACAGCTTGGGCTGGGGAACATCAGAGGGACCAAGGTCCAAGACATCTGACTTGGGTTGAGTTCACCATTTTTTTTATCCCCACTCTTACTAATCCCACAGATACCTTCCTAAGAAAAAGAAGCCATTTCTTCCCTGAGCTTTGAGCTTGTCACCACCCTTGCAGGCTCACTCTCCAGGAGGGATGTGTCTACCCTTTCGAGAGGGCAGGGTGGCGGCCACCCTGGTCGGTTGTATGGATTCGCAGTCCAGCCTTATTGATGTGAGTCCCTCCCCTGACCTTAGCCCTGTGTAATGCGTGAGTGGAGGAGAGACCACTGACCCTGGGGCGCCACAGATCTTGTGCCAAGTAAATACTGAGGCTATTGAGTAATGTGTGATGAAGTGACCTGGATAATGTAGGCCCCTGAATTTCTCTGTTTTCACTATTAATGGATTGAAAAACACCTTTGGATGTTAGCTCCCTTTCTTCTCACTCTTGTTTCTGCCTGATCATTGCGTTACTTGTTAACACCAGAGAAGAAGGTGAATAGAACTTTTGAAAGGCCCCAAATCAGACCATTTATATTTAGCAGTGTTGAGAAAAGGATCAGTGAGAGAATCTATTGAAACTTGGCATGAGGTCTGGAGGGGGTGTGTAAAGTCTCAGATGGTTCAAGACGTGTATTGCACAAAAGAACAAGGGCTCCAGGCTGTGTCTCTGCAGGAAACAGGCCAGTGGCATCACCTCCTGCCCGCCTCTGGATCGTCCTTGCTTGCCTGTCCACACCGTCAGCAGAGCCTGGCTGCATGTTTCACTCTTCCAGCATAAATGCTTCCTAAGGGTATAGAATTAGAATACTCCAGTGGGTAGGTCTTTGCATAGTCTGAGTCTTCCCAAGTGGCCCTAGTGGTAAAGAACCCACCTGCCAATGCAGGAGATTTAAGAGACTTGGGTTCGATCCCTGGGTTGGGAAGATCCCCTGGAGGAGGACATGGCAACCCACTCCAGTACTCTTGCCTGGAGAATCCCATGGACAGAGGAGCCCCAAGGGCCACAGTCCATAGAGTCACAAAGAGTCAGACACGACTGAGGTGACTTAGCACACACACACAGTTAGTCTATAATGATAGAACACCTTACGTTTGTGTACAGATTTCATTTTTCAAAGCCTTTTCATGTATTTTCTTATTAGCGTTACACCCTGAAAATAAGGTGTTATATGCAGTGCCTTGACCCTGGTCATCAATGACAAGAGCACAGCCTGGACTTGAATCCAGGTCTTGAAAACCCCCCTGCTGGCTCTTCCCTCTGCACCTCAGTTCCTCTCTATCAAGGGCAGTTTCTTCACTTCTCAGAGGAGGCAGCTGAGGCCAGAGAGTTACTCCAGGGAAGTGGCATGCAGGAATCTGTTAATGTGCATCCCAAGGTTCAGAATCAGAAAGCACAAGTGTGGCAGGAAATGCAATGCTGAATTATCCACTGTTAATGCATCAGTTCACATTCAGTTCAGTTCAGTTCAGTCACAGTCATGCTGTGATTCATGGGGTCTGACTCTTTGCGACCCCATGAATCACAGCACGCCAGGCCTCCCTGTCCATTAACAACACAGAATAAGCATAGATCACAAGGCTCTTCTGCCTCTGAATCGAGGCTCACTTCCTGTGGATCTGGGAACCATAACTTGATCTTACACATTTTTGTGCTACATACTTCTGTGTCTCTATCATATTAGATTATCTCTCATCACAAATACACACACACAGGTGTGAGCACACGCTTTTTCTCAGCCTTACTTTTTAGTTTTATTTCTTCCTAGGGTGTGAGAAAGGGAATTTTTCTGGATGAATCCTTCAAAGTATGTTTATTAGTGGAATTGAGGTTGTGTTTTCCTTTTATCATCCATCATAATTTATGTGAGAATCAAGGAAATGTGAAGAGGGATTAACTGTCTTTTCTATCATTTGGGACACAGCTGACTGTCTTTGACACTCTCTTCTCAATATGTTGAGCAGTAAGATGTTAAAGGAAGGTTATTTATTAACCCTTTGGGGTTTGACTCCAGGGTCAGGAAGATCCCCTGGAGGAGGAAATGGAAACCCACTCCAGTGTTCTTGCCAGGGAAATCCCATGGACAGATGGACAGAGGAGCCTGGCAGGCTACAGTCCCTGGGGTCGCAAAGGGTCGGGCATGACTGAGCCCTCAAGCACACCACTGCTCACTGGCTCCATAGGGAGGGAACACACTGGACTCAAAGGGCAGATTTTGCCTAGGCATGGTTGCCTATGCCCATTTCTATAATAAAGTCACTGAAGGGTTCCTAATTGCTTTTAGCTTGCTTAGCCATTGGGCATCATTTGGAACTGGTCAACAACACCCTTTCCCCTGAGGATGCTTGAGACAACCCAGTCATCCTCCCCTGACTCCTGGGTCAGGAAAACCAGACATGGCCAGAGTCATGTCATTTCTTCCTCTTCCTTTGTCATTTAAGATGAGTTCTGAGGGGTGCCTTAGACACCTTTTTCTTCCTGTTCTCCCTGTTTCCCTCGGAGATCTTATCCAAGCCTTAGTGTTTAGCTACATCTCTGATGCTGGCAAATCCCACCCTGCGTCCCCATCCTCCTTTCCTTTCTCAGTTCCAGGCATCCAGCTTCCTACAGAGGTGTCCTCTGCCTGCTGCTTGTACCATGCTTTCCCTCTCAGTTCCCCCAACCCTTCTCAATCCAGCCTCCGGTGTCATCATCCTAAAACACAGCGGATGGAGCGAGGGCAGCCAGGGTAGCCGTCTGACAGCTGCTTATCTGTTGTCAAGAGAAGGCCAGCAAATTCAAGAATTCGGCCTTTATTGAAAGAAAGTGACTTTTCATAAAAAAGAAAAACACCCCACTCTCATTAGGACTTTGCCATGAGACAGCCACAGGCCCTCCAGGCCCCATGAGATTTCACAGACACCCACTGTCATCACAGAGCCCTGTGAAGACTCTTGTGCAGAACATAATGTGATCTATAAAGCCTCTCAACCAGCTCAGGCTAACCGCAGAGTGTCCCAGTTCATTGAAAGTGAAAGAACAAGGGCCAGATCACCTCCCACCCTCCCTCCCTGGGGACCCCTCCTTCCCTGGGGACCCCACCCTGTACTTAACTATGACAGCTGCGAGGCCATTGCATGCGGACTGCCGGATGTTAAACATTAGCCGGTTGTTTAAGTATTTTACCAACTGTATGGGCAAAATACGTAGAAATAGAGTGTTTCTTTTCCATAGTTCAGTGTTTTGTTCTGCCCCTTCATCGGGAAGATCCTGGCTTTCAAATCTTGTAGTCCGGGCTCTTTATTTTCTGATTCTCAGCAACCTCAGTGTCTGCCCCAAGTGGAGTACCCAAGTGGAGATGACAGGTGAATGAGTGCATTCACTGAAGAATCCCGGGTCTCTTTCATTCTGTCCAATCGGTGTAAATTCAGAAGCACGTCGTTGGCTGGAGAGAGCACCAGCTGATTTTTTCAAAAGTGATATTCTTCATTTTGAACTTTGTTTCCAGAACTCTGTCCATAACATTTGAAGGATGTAGAAGCAGGTTTGTTAGGTCTCAGGTAGTTCAATCACGATTCTTCTTTTAAATCCTATCCCAGCTTTCTGTATGCATAGAAACCCTATACCTGTGGTTCATATATGCCCTTTTAAAATCGTCGATAGCAGAAGATAAATTCCTCTCTTCTGGCCAGGAATGTGAGGCTGTCTTTCCTGTAGTTTCCATTTTAAAAATGCATTTCCTTTGCTGAGTACGAAACTATGATGTTCCTTATAACATTGCGAGTCCTTGCGCTCCTATCCATCCTCTATCTCGCCCTCCATATTCTGAGACTTCTCACCCCTGCTTCCACCCCCCGAAAAGAAAAACTTCAAGAAAAATAGTTTTCATGGTATCTAAACCCTCTAGCATTCCCACGTGCTCCACACTAAATGCCTGCATATCTGTGTCTGGCGATTGTTTTAACATTTGGTCTTCCGCCTGGGGAGTGGGCGGTACACTAAGCTGCTTCCACTCAGACCTCAGCAGAGAAGGCAATATTTTGTTATGAGTAAAGTTTCAAGCCAGGCTTTGGCCGAGGTCCTTCCCATTAGGGAGGAAGAAAGTAGAAACAGCCAGTGAGATGATAATTCTCCTTGAATTGCAGCTCATTAAAAAAACCTTGCCTGGGCCTCTGTGGCTTATTTATTGATTTAAGCATCTAGCACTTTTCCTTTCCAGAAAGAATTAGCATCTCTATCGCAATCATGACTGTGGCAGGAGATTTTTGTCTTTTCTCTGGGGATTGACTGTCCTCCAGTTGCTTATTCGCACATCCCGCTTTCGAGTTGAGTCTAGGTATGCAGTTAAGGGGTCGGAATGAGATTTCTGAGATTTATAGGTAATGAAAAGAACAGGTTGTAGTGAAGATACCACGTGTAGGAAACTAAGCGCTCTTAGGGGACTTGAGTGAACCTGTGATCCTTGCTTTTTCCAAAATGAGCATTGCAGTCTTGTCCATATTAACTCCTTTTCTGTAGATAGTTTAACATGTTCTGTGTTTGCCACCGCTGAACGTGGAAATGGTGTTTCTTATCTGCTGATCACTTGCAACAGGTGTTAAACAATTTGCTTTACTCTCGAGTCTTACTGTGGTTGAGTGTCTGCAGTGGTAAAGGGACTCGTATATTTTCTTAATGCTGCTTAGTCGCTCAGTTGTGTCCAACTCTCTGCGGCCCTGTGGACTGTAGCCCGCCAGGCTCCTTTGTCCATGAAATTTTCCAGGCAAGTATATTGCAGCAGGTTGCCATTTCCTACTCCAGGGGACCTTCCTGATCCAGGGATCAAACCTGAGTCACTTGCATCTCCTACATTGCCAAGCAGATTCTTCACCACTAGCGCCACTAGGGATCCCATATGTTTCCTTATCAGACATTTAAAATTCTCTTTCCATGAAGACACATTTTTCCCCTAAAAATAAAAGCACCTACAAAGCTAGCCACTTTTCAGCTCTATCTGTTGAGAACCCATGTGACCATAACACACTCAGTTCAGTTCAGTGGCTCAGCTGTGCCTGACTCTTTGCAACCCCACGGACTGCAGCACACCAGGCTTCTCTGTAAATCACCAACTCCCGGAACTTGCTCAAACTCATGTCCATCGATCGGTGATGCCACCTAACCGTCTCATCCTCTATCGTTTCCTTCTCCTGCCTTCAGTCTTTCCCAGCGTCAGGGTCTTTTCTAATGAGTCGGTTTGCGTCAGGTGGCCCAGAGTGTTGGAGCTTCAGCTTCAGTGTCCTTACCATGAATGTTCAGGACTGATTTCTTTTAGGATTGACTGGTTTGATCTCCTTCCTGGTAATATTGACTGTAAGCCTCTTAATTTGTGTTCACACTGTCATGGTTTTTCCAGTAGGGACCTCTTTTTGAATGTAATTAATACCGACTCATTCCTATGCCTTAATAAAGGGTAATGCTGATAAACAGTGAGCACCTTAAAAACTGAAAAGCATTTGGGCTCCTTAGTGGTACTCAGTCAATTGCTGTGCCCTGTTTGCATGATCAGGCTTCCCTGCTGGCTCAGTGGGTAAAGAATCTGCCTACAATGCAGGAGACAGGAGATGCAGGTTTGACTTCTGGGTCAGGAAGATCCCCTAGAGAAAGAAATGGCAACCCTCTCCCGTATTCTTGTCAGAAAAATCCCATGGACAGAGGAGTCTGGCGGGCTACAGTCAATGGGGTCACAAAGAGTCAGACAGAGCTGAGCAACTAAGCATGAGCACGATTTGCATGATCGGATGGACCAGTGTTTCTGGGATGTTAATTTGCAAGGATTGGCTTTGTTGGCCTTTGACAAGATGTGCGTTTGAATTTTCACCCTGCTTCTCTATCAAGGGAGCTCAGAGCTGCTCTAGATCTTGGCTTTTTTGTTCAAAAGGTTCCTAAGACTCTAGCTGATGCGGCCTCTTGCCCAGTGTTACAGAGTTCTTAGCCGAGTCTGCAATGCTGTTTGGGCCCTGAAGCACTGTGACACTAGTCTGGTCCTGCCTGTACCTTTCATCACTCCGCATGTGCAGGCTGAAAGTGGATAAGGACCCCTACAGCCAGCTCACTTCCTGGGCTTTTGGATGGATGTGTAAGGGTAGTGGCAGTGAGGGTGTTTCTGTGTTTTGTCTTCCGTTCCTGTCTGTTTGATTCTGAAGAGTCTGCTATCAGTTGCAGGGCATTGAAGTCTGGCAAAAGCAATGACGGCAAGGTTGTCAGTACTGGAAAGTGGAGGGCATTCAGCCTCCCTCTTTCTGCCTCAGCAGTATTGAATATTCCAAGGCTGGGTCCACTGGGAAGATGGGGTGTACCACTGAGATTCTTGCACTCCTCAGTCTCAGTTTACTTGCCAATTAAATGGGCCTAATTGACACTACCCTTATGGCAGAGAGTGAAGAGGAACTAAAAAGCCTCTTGATGAAAGTGAAAGAGGAGAGTGAAAAGGTTGGCTTTAAGCTCAACATTCAGAAAACAAAGATTATGGCCTCTGGTCCCATCACTTCATGGGAAATAGATGGGGAAACAGTGGAAACAGTGTCAGACTTTATTTTTTGGGGCTCCAAAATCACTGCAGATGCTGATTGCAGTCATGAAATTAAAAGACGCTTACTCCTTGGAAGGAAAGTTATGACCAACCTTGATAGTATATTAAAAAGCAGAGACATTACTTTGCCAACTAAGGTCCATCTAGTCAAGGCTATGGTTTTTCCTGTGGTCATGTATGGATGTGAGAGTTGGACTGTGAAGAAAGCTGATCGCTGAAGAATTGATGCTTTTGAACTGTAGTGCTGGAGAAGACTCTTGAGAGTCCCTTGTACTGTAAGGAGATCCAACCAGTCCATTCTAAAGGAGATCAATCCTGGGTGTTCATTGGAAGGACTGATGCTAAAGCTGAAACTCCAATAGTTTGGCCACCTCATGCGACAAGTTGACTCACTGGAAAAGACTCTGATGCTGGGAAAGGTTGGGGGCGGGAGGAGAAGGGGACGACAGAGAATGAGATGGCTGGATGGCATCACCGACTCTGTGGACATGAATTTGAGTGAACTCCGGGAGTTGGTGATGGAAGGAGGCCTGGCGTGCTGTGATTCATGGGGTCGCGGAGAATCGGACACGACTGAGCGACTGAACTGAACTGAACTGAATGACACTCACATCATGTATTTATGAGCTGACATGCGTAATTGTCATTATTTTAGCTCAGTCCCTCCACATATGGATCCAGTTTGAAGTCATCAGGTGCTTACTTGGTCCTGGGATAGGTGGTCATTCTTGTGTTGACGCCAGAGCTAACGTTTCACCCTTCTTCAGAACTGTCCTACCAGACATGTTCCTCCAGCACTGTTACCAAAATACAAGCAGGGCAGACCTGTCTTTTGAGGAAGGGGTTGCATTCCAACCTTTTTCTTTAAGAAAACAAAACAAAGCAAAGCAGTTTGACAAGACACTATAACCAGGACGTCAAGGAAAGTGAGTGTTTTTTTCTAGACCAGCTCTGTCTCTCTCCTAAGTCAGGATGCTGCGTATGTTACCCTGCACAGAGTACAATCTCCTCCTCCCAGCAGTGCAGTTTCCTTGGCCTCAGCCTCTTTCTCAGTATTCCAGTTAGTGGTGAAAATGTGTCAGTGCTAAAAATACACATAGTATTTATGCTGGGACTTCCCGGTGGCTCAGTGGTGAAAGAATCCATTTGCAATGCAAGAGACACAGGTTTGATCCCTGGGTCGGGAAGATCCTCCAGAGAAGTGAATGGCAGCCTACTCCAGTATTCATGCCTGGAGAATCCCATGGACCGAGAATCCTGATGGGCTACAGTCCATGGGGTCGCAAAGAGTCAAACACGACTTAAGCGACTCAGCATGCAGTTTATATGCTGGAGTGACTACCTGGAAGAAATTTTTAAACCTTCCTTTCCAGGGTATGATAATCACGTTCAGTTTGCACTTAGTTCGTTTGTTAGTAAAGTCATTCTGTCAGTACATCAGTGAGGAGCTGACCTTGGGAATTGCGATTGTCATCTGTTACATGGAAGGCATTTGATGCTGATCATCACATCTTTATGCTACAGTTAAAAACATGTGTGGTATTTCTCTTTTTCTTTTTAGCTACAGGACGCTGACATTGTGGTCTTGGGCTCACCCAAGCCAGAAGAGATTCCGCTTTCTTGGATTCAGCCGGGAACTACTGTTTTCAACTGTTCGCATGACTTTCTATCAGGTAAATGGCTTCAGGTTGGTGCCGGGCCACGATCAAAACCGGCGAGATTGCTGTGAGAAAGGTTAACCTTACTCAGAAAGAGTAAGTTCCTGAAATGATGGTTACTGTCAACATAGGAACACGGTTAAGGTGACCGTCTTTTCAGTTACTTATATTGGAACCATATTGTTGGGCAAAGAGCAACCAAGATGCCAGTTGCAGTAGCAGCCGCCTCCCTGCCTCCCCCCTCACTGAAATGTCCCCTACTCTCCTCTAGCATCAAGCAGACAAGTCAGTTGTGACCTACAGCAGGCAGTTTGTACATGTGTGAGGTAAACTAGGAATAGTATTTCTCACACACAGTCTTTCTAAAACAGCAGAATGCTTTCTCCGAAAGCAATCTTAGGTGAACTTCAACACATAAAAGTAGATGAAAACACAGCTGCCAGAGGGAGGGGAGTGGAGACCAGCTCCCCTGTGTTCATAATTTCCCTTTCCAGCAACCCCTCAAGCCCCAGAGTCAATTCAGAATGCTGGGAAAGTCACCCTTAGAAACAGAAGAGGTCTTGGGATGGGTGTCGATATTTGATGGTATTTGCTCAGGGATCCAGGAACGTCCTGGATCACATCAGGTCACTCTCAGGGTAGCTGAAGCTGTTCCAACGCCAGGATGCTCACCCAGCAGGGCTAGTAGGAGCTGATCCAGCGGGCAGACCCTTTTCTCATTCACGGGAAGACACTCAGGCTCCGAGAGCTTTGAACCACACCCAGCCCACCCTCTCAAGTCCCATGACCTGTGTATGCAAGAGACAATGGCAGAGGAAGACAGAGAACCTTCCTTCCTTGTTGCCTCTGGCTCCCAATTTCAACATGGGGTGGGAATGCGGGGCTGTACTAAGCTGTCCAAGAGGATGGTTTTTTTTTCTTTTCCCCCAAAGCTGGTCAAAACTTGAGCCAAAAGGAGTAGGAGTCTCTACCCGTACAGGCTTTCTAGACCTTGAAAGTTAGGCAGCCTCGCAGCACACAGTGACATAGAGAATAGTATCAAGGAGAAAATAAATAGAACTTCTGATTCAGTCACCTTGGGATGACCATTGTACATTTTTCCACTAAAAAAGCATTAAACTTAATTGTCCTGGCACATAATAGAAAAGAAAGGAATATGCTAAAAGCTTTACTGAAATTCATTTAACTATTTCTACAGAAAGAGAAATAATGCACCGTCCTCTTTAGGAAATGTAACTCCTCCCAGAATTGACCAATCAGATTAAAAGCCCCTGGAACTGAAGGGTGCAAGGTGGTTTGGGGTGTTTTTGAAGGGAAGATGCTCAGGAATTTTCCAGAATGCTCATGTACTCAACTCACAAACACACACATGAATGAAGTAATTAGAGGTACAATATAATATGAAATGGAATTAATGGCTTTCTTTTTAATAAATAGAAAGCATGCTCAATTCTTTACTCAGTTCTTTGAAATATAAGTAGTTTGTGGGTGTAACTTTTTTTTCTGAAAAGAAAAAAGTGCTTAGCCCATTAACAGCATACGTGCACTGTTTTGGAAGGCAACTCTGCTCACCACTGTACCACCAATGCCATGCCCTGTTTTAATTTGCTCAGAATCCTAGTGGGATCAGGAAAGTCAGTTATGACTTTATTGTCATTTTTTTTTTAAGGAATGCTTCCCTGCTACGGTGTTTACTTGCTGTTTTTTATTAGAGTTTTATTTTTAGGGTGATTTTGGCTCAACCCTGGTTGGAGGTAGGAGAGTTGACTTCAGTGTTGTTTTGGAATCCTGTGAGCCCTACAGTTACATGAAGGTTGATGTATGTTTTACGGTCGAAATGGTGCCCTATTTCTAATGTGTTTCTTTTTTTAAGACCATTATTTTTTAAAAGGTATTTTAGAAACATTAAATTTTGGTGCACCAATTCTCTTTAGGAGGGGGAAAAAAAGATTCTGTAGATAGATTGTAGTTTATTTTTAGTTTATCTGCTCCAGTAGTAGAAGTTTTATTGATTTTTGAGTGCACAGAATATTACCTGACACATTGGAAGGGCTTAGTAAATACTATGTTGAATGAGTGACTAAACATGGATTCAGGATTATCCTCTGGTTACCGTTTTAAGTTAGTTTCAGATATAAAGACATTTCCTTAAACTTGTTCTCCACTTAAAAAAACAGGGCTGACGGGGCAGAGGCAAAGATGAAAAAACACTATGCTGATTAAACAGATGAACGTTTTCCAGTAGGCACTATTTATAATAGCATTTCATTTCTCAGTAGTCAGAAGTTTTTGTTTTAGCAACTTTGATTAGTATGAGAATTTAATCTCTGAATAAATTGAAGAAAGGCTTTTTCCCTCTTTTATTTATAATTTTCCACTTGAAGCAAGCAAAGACCTTTTTCAAGCATTATTAAAAAGAAACTTGCTTTTATTTCAACTTAAGAGGTAAAGAATGTTTAGTATACTTATGATTGGGTGAAGGCAGGGCTTTATACTGAAATTTTCCTGGTCATCTTAATGGTACAGGGTTCCCCTTCCCCACCTTGTAAAAATAGATGGGATGGGGTGATTTATGATGAGGTAATTCTATAGGGGCATTTTATTGAATATGTAATCCCCAGAGAGATTTTCCTGATGGCTGATAGCCCAGAGGCAGTGCTTGGAAAACAATTACACCTAACTTGTTGGATTGGGTCCCTCTTCTGTGGCATAAGTCTCATGTTTAGATTGAAAACAGGGCCATAGCAGAGTTCAGTTGTCTAGGTACAAGAATTTTATTTTATAAAACATTATTTCAAATGAAAGAAATGGGCTCTGATTTTGTAATGCTCTACATGCTAAAGGTCAAAATTCATCCTCAGCAAAACCATTGTGTACGTATTATTCAGACTCAGTTTCTGATGTACCAAATGAGATAAAGGAGATACTGGTCTGGAGCCCAGAGAAGAGTGTCAAAATAGAAACAATGGGTCAGAGTAGTTCAGAGAGAGCATCATTTGAAGCAAACGTGATTGTATAGAGTCAGAGGGCTACATCCCAGGACTCAGGCTAATCAGAGTTGCTAAGATTCCCAGGGTGGTCTCAAAGCAGCTCCTCTTTGAAATGGGCCCTTCTGATTTCCAGGGAAACATATTATAACACTTTAGCCTTAAATTTTCTCACTGTAGCAAGTTTGGTTATTGTAAGAAAAATGATAAGTGAAAGGCCATCTTTTACAGGGATTCACTGACTTGTCCCTGGAGGAAGGAGCTGTGAGTTAACGGGGAGGGTTAGTGGGAAGTGAAAAGAGCCATTTGGTTTGGGAGCCCTGCTCAACTTACAGACTGAGTGTGGACAGCCCTCCGGGTACGGCCTGGCCTCTACATAGGCAGCGGGGGTGGTGAGGTAATGATTTCCTTTTTTGAGTCTCCTTTGTCAAGAAATTTATTAACCATGTATTCTAGATTCCCTGAGTTACCATCGTAACTGCTTCAGTTTCTCCAGATTCAGAACTTTCCATTCCATTTTAAGACGGCACTGATTCCTGCTACAAAAGCAGCACAATGGTTGTGATAGGAAAGGTTTGAAGTCGACTCTTTGCGACCCCATAGACTGCAGCCTACAGGCTCCTCCGTCCATGGGATTTTCCAGGCAAGAGTATTGGAGTGCGTTGCCAGTTCCTTCTCCAGAGGATCTTACCAACCCAGGGATCAAACCCAGGTCTCCCACATTGTAGGCAGACGCTTTACCATCTGAGCCACCAGGGAAGCCAAAGTATACCATAGGGAAGAAAAACACAGCTTCTGACCCAGTCAACTTGAGATATCCATCTTAGATTTTTTCCCATTTAAAAAATTACACTTCATTTTATTGGCTGGAATATAGTAGAAGGAAAAGCAAATAATACGCTAAAGCATTACTGAAATTCAGATAACTTTCTTTAAAATGAGAAATGCTGGTTCCTACAAGAGTTCTAAAGTTTGAGATATGTGTGTCTTTTGTGTTGTCTTTTAAACTCTTCCTTGATTTTAGCTGCATTCTATTGTATGCAAGTCAGTAGCTGAGAGTGTGAATTTGTTCACTGTGCAATTCTATGGGTGAAGTAATCTTCACTCACATGGGTATTCATAATTATACTCCTGGAACATCCATTTATAAGTTGAATGCAACTTTTTCTTATTTCCCCATCATTTAAAGGAAGAGGTAAGAATGAGGGAAGCATATTTCTTTTCCATAGGGATTGGATAAGACCTTTAGATCAGATCTCTAGTGGTTCAAACAAAACAGGTCTTTCTCATTTTCTAGACTCTTGACTTTTGCCTAAATATGATGTATAAAACTGAAGTGTTGCTAATCTCTTTAAACAATACATGAGGGATATGATTTTCTAACACCCTTAATACATTTGACAATAGAACATCACAAACACTTACTCTTAAGTGTTATGTGCTCTTTCTTGCAAAGGACTGTCAGGAAAATGGATAAATTTAAGAGTGCAGTTCAGTTCAGTTCAGTGGCTCAGTCATGTCCAACTCTTTGCGACCCCATGAATCGCAGCACACCAGGCCTTCCTGTCCATCACCAGCTCCCGGAGTCCACTCAAACTCATGTCCATCAAGTCGGTGATGCCATCCAGCCATCTCATTCTCTGTCGTCCCCTTCTCCTCCTGCCCCCAATCCTTCCCAGCATCAGAGTCTTTTCCAGTGAGTCAACTCTTCACATGAGGTGGCCAAAGTATTGGAGCTTCAGCTTTAGCATCAGTCCTTCCAATGAACACCCAGGACTGATCTCCTTTAGAATGGACTGGTTGGATCTCCTTGTAGTCCAAGGGACTCTCAAGAGTCTTCTCCAACACCACAGTTCAAAAGCATCAATTCTTCGGCGATCAGCTTTCTTCACAGTCCAACTCTCACATCCATACATGACCACGGGAAAAACCATAGCCTTGACTAGACGGACCTTGGTTGGCAAAGTAATGTCTCTGCTTTTTAATATGCTGGTCTAGGTTGGTCATTCCTTCCAAGGAGTAAGCGTCTTTTAATTTCATGGCTGCAATCACCATCTGCAGTGATTTTGGAGTGGTCCAAAAAAGAATAAGATAGTCTCTTACTTCAAAAAATTTACTGTTAACAGCATAGGCTAAAGCATTTTTACATGTGTGTTTACTTTTCACAAACTTCCTAAGTGCCAACCACAGTAGAATTCTTATAAAATGCTTCTCTGTATTTTGGAATCCATGTAATCCTCAAACTTAATATCCTAAAATATAATTTCTCAGTTTTTTAAAAAACATTTTATTTGGTTGCAGCACTTGGGATCTTTAGCTGGGGCACGCGAACTCTTGGTTATGGCATACGGGATCTACTTCCCTGACCAGGGATTGAACCTGGGCCCCCTGCATTGGGAGCACAGATTCTTAGCCACTGGATCATCAAAAGAAATCCTCACTTCTCAGCTTTGATGGAGAGTTGGCTCTGTCACTTTTTTTTTTTTAATAATTTTATTTATTTATTTCCTTTGGGCTGTGCTGGATCTTTGTTGCTGCTCAGGCTTCCCTCTCATTGCAGCGAGTGGAGGCTCCTCTGCAGTTGCAAAGCGCGAGTGCTTCATTGTGGTGGCTTCCCTTGTCGCAGAGCACGGGCTCTCGGGTGCATGGGCTGCAACAGTTGTGGTTCCAGGGCTCTGGAGCACAGGCTCAGTCATTGTGGCAAATAGGTTTAGTTGCTTCGTGCACGGGGTGTGGGATCCTCTGGAACCACAGATCGAAACTGTGTCTCTTGCACTGGGCACACAGATTCTTTACCTCTGAGCCCGCCTCTGTCACTTTTAGGACAAGGATTTGACAAAGCCTGATCTGTCACACAACACTTTACCTGGGCTTATTCTGTGGGCATTTAGATCTTCCTTTTTATACTTTGTAATTATACATGGAATTGCTTTGACTTTATATGTATTGTTTAAACATACATATAATATGCCAGGCACTTTACGTACCATATCACATTCAGTTCTCACAAAACTCTGTGAGGTTGAACAACATTAATTAACAAGCCCAAAGTCACAATTGCCAGTAAGAGGTAGAGGCAAGATTTTAATCCAGTCAAACTCTAAACCTGTGGCCCAGTTGGGAGCCCCAAGGCTATGCCAGGACCTATCTGGTGACCTGTAGCTGTGCCATGACACGCTCCTTGGTTGAAAATGAGAACGTCATTCATCATCCTGGCATTTTAAAGGGAAAAAACAGTAGGCTACGAATGACGATATGCTGAAAGTCTTTTTTTCTTTCCCCAGGGAAGGCTGCATGCGTTTCTCCTGGCGTCCATGGCATTAGTCCCATCGCCGAAGATGTGAGTCTCCTTGCTGCCGCTCTGCGGATTCAGGTTTGTCTGACCCAGTTATTTGAGAATTTTTGAGTTAATGAATACAAAGTTTTTAAAATAGTACTTGGATCTCACATTTTCTTTTTTTAAGAAAAACCTACACATTTAATTACATGTGAGTAAAATTATTCCTGAGGTCCACTTGGATTATTTTGCAACTTTTGTTCCTTTTCATGACACAGTATCCCTGAATGATGCTTGTTATTTTCATAGTTTAGATACATAAGCTGTCAGCTTTTACTTGTCTAACATCCCTTCCTTCCTACCACTATTAAAGAACATGGTCAGCAGCGGAAGGAGATGGCTCCGTGAGCAGCAGCACCGCAGATGGAGACTTCACTGCTTGAAACTTCAGCCTCTGTCCCCTGTACCAAGGTATTTGGGTGATTCGTTTATATTGACATCAGCTTACCTTAGATACCCAAAGTTATCCATTGGATGGGGGCAAAACTCATGGTCTTATGGCTTTGATGGTAGATAGCGTTCTCTAATCAAATTGCTGCACTGTTTTTTTTGTCCTTTAATTCTTCCAAAATTAAATAATAATGAGCATGTTTACCATATTCTATCGATTCTAAGATGTAGATTTTTTTCATACCTCTGAAATCAGCATGCACCTTCCTTTCAAAGATGTATCTTGTATTCAGTGGTAATGTTTTTTCTTAAAATAATGGTACCTTAGATTTGACAAAATATGGTACTTTTTGGATATGCTTTTCCTTGTCAGAGATGCCCAACACACAATCAGCTTGGTCTGAAGGGCCTTATAGGTTTCTATGCTGGGGGTAGATGACCAACCAAACCAGTCACCGTTCCATGTGGGAGTGGAGCTCCTCTTTCTTCAGAACATAGTGGTATCTGCTCTCTGACAGGACACTCTGAGACAGTCCAGATGGATATTTTCTTGAGTGATAGGTAATGAAGTGAAAGCTACATATTCCCTCTGTATGAATTTGGAAATACAAACTGCGGGACAGTCTCAGCATGTGATTTTAGAACAGTTCATGAGATAAGCTATCTCAGCCAGATAGATAACAGATGCATTTTCCAGCCTCATAGTGAATCCCCTATGGTTGCCCCTCTATTACTGAATTGGCCCAACCCCCTTCCTGCAGGAGGCACCCTTAAGGCCAGCGATTTAACAGGTGATCCTGCCTGCCGTCTTGGAATACACAGAATGTAGGCACTAACACCACCAGGAACTGACTCCTTTTTCACTGATAACCAGTTGCTTTTCAGAACTGACCTGTTTCCTTGGGTCACAGCCAACCACTATGATTCGATTATACCCACCAGGCTGGTGAAACCCTCCAAGCTATGTTTTCAGTCCTCAAATAGACTAAACATCTTAGTCATCTTCTGGTTCATTAATACATAAATTCCAAGAAATGTTCTTTGTTATAACCGTCCTTGTATTAGTGCTATCTGTTTCATAAAATATTTCTTGATTACTTATTTTGTTATCGCACCTTCATTTTTCGAAGTCAATGAATACATTCTATTCTCAGAGAGCTTAGAAAAAAATTGAGACGAACTCAGCCAAATTGTGTACCAAAGTCTTTGTACAAATCCAAATAAATCCACTTGGAGGGGAAAAGCCCTTAAATTGCTTAAGCAAATCTGACTTCTAGCACCACTGGGGAAAGAAAATCAGGCTGAGTAGTTTATAAATCACTCAGAAAATCAGAATGATGTCACCGTCACTCTTAGGCGAGTGAAGAGAAAACCTGGGAGATAGTCCAAGAGTAGCCTATTCAATTTAGGAGACTGTGGGAGGAGAGAGACAGAAAAAATGGTGTAGCCAGGAGGGTAAAATGAAGTGGGACCGTGGACAGTGAAGCAGGGAGGATAGCCAGAAAGGAAAATGCTAGGGGATCTGGAGGAGAAGTCAGATGTGTGTGTAGTAGCAGTCACTCAGTTGTGTCTGACTCTTGCCGACCCCACGGACTGTCGCCCACCAGGCTCCTCTGTCCATGGAATTCTCTAGGCAAAAATACTGGAGTGGGTTGCCACATCCTTCTCCAGGAGATCTTACCCACTCAGGGATCAAACCTGGTTCTCCTGTACTGGGGGCAGATTCTTGACTGTCTGAGCGACCTACCTTGCTGCAGTCACAGAGCTCCACCCACATCCAGGCCAAGACACCCGTCCCCCTCTCCAGCTCAAGAGTGTATTGGAAGTAGGTTTAGTGTGACTTCTTGCACGAAGGTCAGGTTTCATGGGTCATGGAGGAGAACACAAGATAATGAGGACTGAGAGTAGATTGTCTGCAGTAGCAACAGAAAAAAATAGAGCCTGCCAGTGGAGAGACCGCTGTGCCCCAGAATTGGGGCTCCAGGACCAATCAGGAGACAGCTGCACCATCAGACATCAGCCCCCCAGACTAAGTCACAGACAGGTGGATTGGACAAACCCCCGATAAGAGAAGCAGCTGAGCTCAGGAGCCCTCTGAGAAGCTCAGCACATGCTGATTTCTGTAGCATTCCTGTTAAGATGAGGGGCAACATGTGCACCATTGTTTGCCCAGCAACACTTCGGAGTTCCTAAAATTTCCTATGTCTGAAGTTGAGCTTCAGGGCACTAGCTCCATTTACCGACAGTTATGTAATTAATGAAATATTTTGAAATGCAGTTTTGGACTTGAACTAGGGAAGTGATAGGAAAAGTATGGACACAGATGAAACACAAGAGCATTTCCACATATTTGAATTGCCAAGAGACACATGTGGCTAGCCCAGTAGGAAAGCATTATGCAATAAGCCCTGTATTCCTGGTTGAAGAATTCAGCGATGACCCAGAGAAGACCTTGTACTCTAATCATGGTATTATCTTTAAGGGTGGCCTTTGGGCACATTGTTATATGCCGTCTCCTTTCCTATGACAGAGATGTATCCTTATACCTGGGCAGTTTAGAATTATGACTTTTGGAGTTGTTTCTCTGTCTAAAGGAACGTACTGTTTTCTCATGTACTTTAATTGTTAGCAGTTTTACATAATCCTACTTGGGGAAAAGTACCACAAGGCATTTGATTTAATTGTTGGCGTGGTGGGTGGATGTTTTCTACACTAGCAGCGACCACCTAAGCTGAGCAGACTCTCTTACCTCTTCTGTTCCCCCCACCCAGTGATATCGAGATTTCGAGAGCACAGACTCCAAAAGCTGTGGAGATCCTTGCCAAGGAGATAGGATTGCTTGCAGATGAAATTGAAATCTATGGCAAAAGCAAAGCCAAAGTACGTTTGTCCTTGCTGGAAAGGTTAAAGGATCAAGCAGATGGAAAATACGTCTTGGTTGCTGGGTAAGAGCTATTTTTTAAATCTCTTTTACTAAGAATTCACGTTTATAAAACTCTGTACCCTATTTATATCGCCATACCCCTCGAATCCATCTTCTTCTCCAACTTGACATTATTTTGTCTATTTCACTTGGTACTCCTTCATTTGATGTGAGATAAGTTTTTGTTTTCAGTGCAAACCAAATGAGCCCCCTCCACAGAATGTAAAGTGTAACAAGTTCCTAATCCAGGGCTGGGCTTTCTGTTTCTCATATTGTGCTTTGATCACCCTGGTTCCACCTTGAATTTTTCGTTTTCCTTTTCATGATTAAAATCAAAGTAAGAATTGAAAGTAAAAATATTTTGAGCTGAACGGTGTGCTTTTTTGGGTTCTCCTTAGAAATAACATTGAAAAATGAACAGATACTTGGTGAGATGTCAGACTTTTCAGTTAGTAACCTTAATATTTATGATTTTGCATTAAAAAAACTCATTTCTCTTTCTTGCATTTCAGAATTAATGTTGGGTTGTTTACATTTATGTCACTCATTTTATAAAAGGCAAATGCATAGTTTTCTTGAGAAGGAGCATTGGCTTTATTTTGCCTCTTTTTTTTTTTTTTTTAAACATTCACCAGCTAAAGAACGATAGAAAACAAGGGATTTCAAATATTTATTTAATGTGACCCAAGGGAACATCAGGAGACCATATAAATTCCTTTGTTGTCTTAAAATGTCATTGCATTGACTTACTAATGATATATAGGCCAAGGCTTGGGGCACAAAACCTTATTTATTAACAAGAAGAGACATTTCTGTTATAACTGGACTTGACTCATAGTTGAGTTGTTTTTTACATATCTAATTATTCATGTAAGTGCTGTCTTTTTCTGGTTATAAAAATCATGCATACTTGTAAAATTTGAAAAATACAGAAAGTTATAAACAAGAAAGTATAAACAGTTGTTCACATTTGAGACCGTTTTGACACAGATGCAGTCCATCATGAATGCAATCATCCTGCACACGCTGTTCTGTAAGCAAGCAGATTGTTAACAGTATGTTGTATACCTATCTCCATGTGAGTCCGTGTCGAGCTATGTTACCATTTTGCATGACTGCATGACATGATACTGCTCACATCCAGGTTCTTCAGTGTGCTGGTGGTTGGGACTTGGAGTAGTGCTAATTGTGGTAAAAATACCTGGCATGAGGGTGGGTTCCATTTTACAATCCTCCCAGCATTGAGAAGCACAGCTGTGCCTCAGCCACTGATAATACAGCGTGTTTCTAATTCTTTGAGTGTGCTGAGGCAGAAAAAGAGATCTGAAAATATCATAGAGATGTCCCATAATTTATTTAACCAGTTCTCTATTGACGGGGTCTTAAATTGTTTCCCATTTTTGGCCATTATAAACAGTGCTGAAATTAACAACCTTGAGCATGCATCTTTGTACTCTTATCCAGTGATGTTCTTAGGGAAAAAAATCCCTAGCGATGAACTCAATTTTTCATTCCTGCAAACAGAGATAAAAGTGCAAATAAAGCAAGGTCGCATCATTAGCATCACCGCTTTAATGGTGCAGTGATCTCTCTGTATTTCTTCCTCTGCCTCCCTTCCCCTCCCGCCCCCTTGTTCTTTTCTCAGTCTTCTTTGGCTGTTGTTTTCTTAAAGGGATGGAGGGCTGGAGTCATCCAGTGACTGTTTTTAAGGAATTCATACCTTGCTGCAGCTCCTCGATTTTGTGGCTTAAACCTCTCTCAGGCTTCCAGACTCACGACAGCTAGAGTCCCAATCCTAGTGGGATCCTCTCCAGCCTAGGAACCCAACCCGGATGTCCCCATAACTGAGCTTCAGGAAACCTCTTCGAAAGCAGGTGTTGGCCCCATCGGAGGCACCCTCTGGAGCAGATCTGTGGAAGGAGCCAGCTGACTTGGGGGGACTCCTGGGTCCAAGATTTTGGAGTAAATATCTAGTCATTGTTGCTTTTCTGGAAGTGTGCTTAATAAGAGTTTGTTTACCGTGAATACATTAACTCTTAGACATGAAAAGTGAAAGTTGCACAGTCGCATTCAGCTCTTTGAGATCCCATGGACTGTAGCCTCTTCCATGGAATTCTCCAGGCAAGAATGCTGGAGTGGGTTGCCATTTCCTTCTCCAGGGGATCTTCCCAACCCAGGGATTAAACCTGGGTCTCCTGCGTTGCAGGCTGATTCTTTACCAACTGAGTCACTCAGTTCAGTTCAGTCGCTCAGTCATGTCCGACTCTTTGCGACCCCATGAATCACAGCATGCCAGGCCTCCCTGTCCATCACCAACTCCCGGAGTTCACTCAAACTCATGTCCATTGAGTCGGTGAGGCCATCCAGCCATCTCTAGGGAAGCCCTATTAGACATGAAGAACTTCCAAAACAAATTGAGCATCTTATCCACATATTTGTCGTCCCTTCTCCCAAGCTTTAAGTGCTCTTAGTAGGCATGTTTGCTGGTTTTTCACCATGCTTGAGAGAGGAGGGATTAAGGAAACTCAGGAGGATGCATGCAGTCTGTTTTTGAAGGAGGAATCAGGCAGCCATTTTCCACATGGAGCGGCTCTGCTTTGAGCTTGTCAGTATTGGAAATAAAAGCACAAATCTAGACAAGACCCTGCCCGTCACTGGGAACACAGAATTGATATTTCTGAAACAAAGCCTCTGATGGTATCATTTTCAGATTCCTAATTTGAAGTCATACCATCAAGGCCTGGCCTCCAGCCACATGCCGGAGAGTGCCCACCAGCCTGGCCGTCTAGGATTGTTGCTTCATGTTGGCCCATACCCAGTAGAGTGTTGTTCCGTACTGGCTCTGCTGGCCTTTATGTGTGTCACTGAGCTGAAGAACACTGGCTGCTATGTTGTACATGGAAGTGAAAATTAAATCTGAATTCTTAAGTAGAGATTTAACCCCAAGAAATCAACAGTTCTTTTTCTGAAACAAGGGTATAAATTCCCTTACACAACTATGAAGGAACGAAAATCCAAATTGTATTCCTTTCACCTGCATTGAAAAAGAAGCCTTGAGTGTAGGACTTTGAGCCATATATAAGCATCTGTCACAGAGTTTGATGGTTTTTAGAAAATAAATACCTCACTATGTTCTGTAAGACAGGAAGGAATAAACTCCCCTCACCAACTCACAAGGGATATCTTCCTAAGTGTGTAAACTGCCTTTGTTATCTAATTTTTTAATAGCTGCATGTTAGAAATCAGTTTAAAACAGCAAGACATTAATTTTATTTGTTGTCTAAAATGAAAACTTTATTTGAAATAAAATCATCTTTAATTTTGGTCAGGTCAGTGGTGGAAAAGTGACATTATCAAGCCATTATACACATGGTTGCAGCTTCTTTAGAAATATAAATTACCCATCCATTAAATGGAGAATTTTTTTCCTTTTCCTGAAAGGTATTTTTTTAATCTGAAAATTACTTTGTTCCATCGACTAAAAATTTAGCGTAAAGAAAAGTTAAAAAGAGAAGACAATCTCTCATTACTCAGAAGTATTCAAAATTTTTATATTTTCTTCCAGAATTTTATCTCTGCTTCTATCCTTTTTTACACATTGAAATCATGTCATAAATACTGTTTTGTGTCCTGCTTTTATCCCTGAATACTGTAAGTCTTTTCTCATGCTTTAGAAAAATTCAGATACCCAAGTAATTTTTCAAAAGACCTAAATAACAAATATTTGTTATTGTACATTTGAATTCATGTACAAATGTGATTTAAATATATCAACAGTGGGATTAAAATATAAAACCGTGGGATTAAAAAAATCTTCTACTATTAATAACCCAAATGCAAAACAGATTAATTCATTTTTAAAAGCTATCCTTCAAACTTTAGTATTTTTTATTCCGTCAGAATCATCTGTATTTCATCAGCTACACTTCGCATGGTATTTACACCTACACATCACTTTATTTGCTCTGCCTGACAAAATGAAAAGTATTGGGAATTGTTCAGGGAAAGATGCCAAAAGAATCTTAGGGGCTCTTGAGTTTTACATATTTTCCCAGTTACACTAATGAAAAGGAATTTGTTTGAGAACTTGACTCGGAGTGCAGCTGCAGGGCATTGAAAGTGTATGGGTCTCCATCCGTCCTTCACTGATTTCCATAAAGAAGTTTTTAGAATTTCTCTGAATCGTGTGGACCGAGCATGTCAAAACTGTGAATACGCTGAATTTCACATTAAAGAAAACTTTTCACATCACTGTTTTTTTCTTCTAGAGTGCTAAATAGCTGATTTGATTTTATTTATCTTTTAATGCTTCAAACAGTTTTGGTCAGTGTAAAAATAACTCAATTGACTTTTCTGAAGTTTCAGTTTTCTGCTTTGCATAAGTATTTAAAGATCTGTGAGGTTTTTTTCTGTTCACATGGCCTGCAGAGCAGAACAAAATATTTAGAAGCAACCAGGGACTTTGAACTGTTGGCCTCAGTCAGTTGTGATGGGAAACACAACCAAGTGAACCACGGTTACCCATTTTTATCATTAGGTTTAAAAAGGTTTTTAAAAAACCTTCCCAATCCTGCAGATGCCTGCGATGAGCGATACGTATTCAAATCCTCTTTAAGCAAAGATCTTTGGAGTTCACGGTTCAACCCATGGCTAATGGCAATAATACTGTCCAACAGGATTCTAGATCTCAAGAAACGGATCAATTTTATGACTTCTTTCTGCATAAGCAATCTCTTGGACCTTTGAGTAAACTGTAAGCTTCTTTTAGTATGAGTCCAAAATGTCACAAGGACTTTCCAGGTGTCTCAGTGGTAAAAAGACTCTGCCTGCCAAGCAGAAGACGCAGTTTGATTCCTGGGTCCCCTTGAGAAGGAAATGGCAACCCACTCTAGTATTCTTGCCTTGGAAATCCCATGGACAAAGGAACCTGGTGGACTATGGTCCATGGGATCTCAGATTCGGACATGACTTAGCGATTAAAAAACAACAAGAAGTCATCACAGAGTACTTTAGTTCATTGTTTACCTGTAGTTGACAATGAATAACATTTTGTCTTAGGAAAGGTATCATTTCTTTTCCTAATGTGTTTTGCTCATCTGTGCTTGGATGTGTGACAGAAATGCAATAGAAATAGTCCTTCACTTCAGCACACTTGTAGTAATAATGCCCTCAGAAAAGTTAGAGAATAAGCACAAAATGATTCCTGTGGGAGGGAGCAGGTGAATCTCCTGGGAGAAGATGGGGAAGATAATGAAGCAAACCCACAGTTCCATCTCCATAATGTTCTTACAGAAAAGGAAATTAGGTTAACATGGCGCTTGTTCTTTCCTAAGTCAACTGAATCATTGGGAACCTGAGCTAAAGATCGCGAGACAACAATTAAGCCAAATTTTGATGCCAAATGTAGGAATGAGGCAAAATAAAATTTTTATTGTAACCCTCTTTTTGATTGCTCCCCATAAATACTTCCTACTTTCTGGTTTTCCTGAATTGTATTAGTTGGCAGAACGCGAAGCAGTCCTGTGTTTCTAATTAAGAGTTGGATGGTTAGCTGAAGCTTTTGGGAGGTCATCTCTGGGCGTGTCTGCTTTTGGCTCTCTCCAGCAGCGATGTGAGTGATCCTTGGGGATGAAAATATAATCCTTCTTGTGACATATTTAAGTCAAGCCTGTATTCAAGTAAAGCCCATACTCCTTTGCAGGCCATAAAGGCCACTAGAATACTTAACCCACCCTACGTGTGACCTGCATTTTCTTGAAGATCATGACGCCTGTGGCTTTTGGCTGGAGCCATGCTTCTCCGAGCAGGATTCCGGTGGGCTCACCAGCTATGTTGTCGCTAAATCGAGTGACTGATCATCACTGGACCACATTTGAAGCTGTGGCTACTTCCTTGGTTCCCCTGTCCCACCTGTGTCTCCTGTCAAGGTTTCCCTATCCTTAATTTCCTTTTGCTGGTTTCTTATAACTGTTCCCTTAGAGACAGTGTTCTTAACAATCCTGTCTTTATCCGTTTGTGCTTTGTTCACTCTCACTGAGTGGTCATCCCCATTCTCATGCTTTATATGACTCATTGTCAATAACAACTTCCATCCATAGAGATAACCTAGTGAAATCAGACCATTTGCCTGGATTTAATTTCCTGGTTTATTAATCCGTGTGGCCTTGAACAGGTTGCTTAAAATTGCTGTGCCTCAGTGTCCTCATTTATCAAATGAAGATAAAAATTAACCCAGTAAATATAAAGCACAGGACCTAGGATATGAATTACCCCAAACAGACTCTCACTTTTATCTGGCTAATGCTTATTCATTTGTCAGGTCTCAGATGTCACTTCCTCCAGGAAGTCTTCCTTGATGTCCCAAATCTAATTAGATCATCCTTCCATGTACTCTCAAAATACAGTCTTATTGTCATTTCCCCGTCTCAGCATTTCTCAGATTCATTGTAAATGCCGGTTTAGCTCTCCATATCTCCCTTCAGCTATGGGGCTTCCTGCTAGCTCAGACAGTAAAGAATCTGCCTGTAATACAGGAGAACCAGGTGTGATCCCTGGGTTGGGGAAAATCCTCTGGAGAAGGGAATGGCAACTCCCTGAGTGTTCTTGCCTGGAGAATCCCACAGACAGTGGAGTCTAGTGGGCTACAGTTTGTGGGTTCGCAAAGAGTCAGACATGACTGAGTGACTAACACTGCACTACTACTATCTCCCACTGACCTCTGTGAGGTCAGCAGTGGAGTCCAACATGGTTATCATTGTGTCCCCAGGGTCTAATAACCTGGACTTAGTGCTCCTCAAGATATATTTGCTGAAAGAGTGATTATAGCCATGCTGGTCTGAGATAGTTGCGTTGCTTCTTTGTGATCACATCGCTGCACTTTGTAGGTCAGAAAACTCTGTCATCAGTTTTATTGTGGTTGACTGTCCTAGACAATTTGGCTCATACCCTCTAAGTCACAGAAGACTAAATTGTAAGCCCAAAGAAGTTTTTTAAAAACTTGTAGCACTGATTAGTATATGCTAAGGAACAATAAGGTCATGTATGGATGTGAGAGTTGGACTGTGAAGAAAGCTGATCGCCGAAGAATTGATGCTTTTGAACTGTGGTGCTGGAGAAGACTCTTGAGAGTCCCTTGGACTGCAAGGAGATCCAACCAGTCCATTCTAAAGAAGATCACAGTCCTGGGTGTTCATTGGAAGGACTGATGCTAAAGCTGAAACTCCAATACTTTGGCCACCTCATGCAAAGAGTTGACTCACTGGAAAAGACTCTGATGCTTGGAGGGATTGGGGGCAGGAGGAGAAGGGGACGACAGAGAATGAGATGGCTGGATGGTATCACCGACTCGATGGACATGAGTTTGAGTGAACTCCGGGAGTTGGTGATGGACAGGGAGGCCTGGCGTGCTGTGATTCATGGGGTCACAAAGAGTCGGACACGACTGAGTGACTGAACTGAACTGAACTGAACTAACAATTTCATGGGTCTCTTCTTGGGAATGTAATACTCGCCTGTCCTGTTTCTTATACTGTGATGTTGTGAATGTGTGATGCTTGGCTTTTTAGGGTGTGTGCTCAACGGTGAGCCCCCCAGAGCAGAGGTGACTGCCTTAGTGTGTTTAGGGGCTGTGGACTTATTCCTTCTAAATATTTGAAGGGTTGTTGTTTGGAAGGGGAGTAGTCTAAGTGTGTCTGTAGGAACGCTAATATCTCTGCTTTAGGACAAAGAACTTGTCTAACTGTAAAAGTTATCAGGAAATGAATGGGCCACCCTGGAGGTAATGAGCCTCCAGCCTGGTTTGTGTTCAAACATGGCTAGAAAAGCCACGGACACTGATGGCAAGAAGGAGACAGATGAGTGGGGACATTAGAATCCCATCTAATGGACAAGACTGGCTACACCTCACCATGTATGGACCATTGACTTAGGCTTGGTGCCCACATGGCACCCTCAGTAAATGGCCGTGGAAGAACAAATGCCAAATTATCCATCAGCAAGAAATGACATCGGCTTAATTATTAAATCACTTTGATAAGTTTATGCTGTTTCCTGAAGTTGATCATGTTACTGGCACTACTGCTAAATAACTTCTCTTAATTGGCTCTCTTGGTACAGATGTATCTGTATCTTGACTTTTAAGTGTGGATTTTGTGATGTAAGTGAACCACAAAGGTCCAAGGAAGTTGAGTGATTCAGGGATTTTGGTGTGGCCTAGTCTCTACTGGTCTCTTTCGGTTTGATTCTTGTACCATAGATTGATTTTGCATAGGTTGTCTAGAAAATATTATTAAAGTTATTGTTTTTCCCCAAATCAGGATCACACCCACCCCTCTTGGAGAAGGGAAAAGTACAGTTACAATTGGGCTTGTACAGGCATTGACTGCGCACCTGAACGTCAACTCCTTTGCCTGTCTCAGGCAGCCTTCTCAAGGACCGACTTTCGGAGTTAAAGGTAATTTATTTAACAGCTAGTATATACATTGGAAAAGACCTGGATACTGGGAAAGATTGAGGGGAAAAGGAGGAAGGGACAGAGGATGAGCTGGTTGGATGGCATCATTGACTCAGTGGACATGAGTTGGAGCAAACTCTGGGAGACAGTGAAGGACAGGGAAGCCTGGTGTGCCACAGTCCATGGGGTCTCAAAGAGTCAGACACGACTGAGCCACTGAACAGCAACAACAGCAGATGCTTTTCAGAGCAAAGTTCCTCATCAGCAAATATGGAACTGGTACATGTTGTCCCTACAAGCACCCCCGACTCCCCAGCGCACCATCCTGCTCTCAGTAGGTAGAGGGTCTCCTGGACTTGGTCCTCCCACCAAGAGAGCTGCAGGGGGAGGTCTGAGTGGAGCTCCCCAGGAAACCCATCCCCTTCCTTCACTCAGACAGTGATCCATCCAGCTTTTGCTCAGGATTCCAGCCTTGAGCAGAAGCCCTCCATTTCAACAGTCCCTTCTTTGCTGAGTGGTTTTAAAATGCTGCCATTCATACCAGTGTTTTATCATCCCCGCCAAAGTAAAAGGTCTTTCCATCGAAACAGTTAGAGACCCTTGGTCGGCCCCCAAGCCTCATCTCATCAGAGCTGCCATGTGGGGCCGTAGGAGCTCTGGAAGCTGACTGTGGACTGGGACAGGAGATGAAATTCCTCTGTGGCTGTGGTTGAGACCTGGCTCCTACATGTTCACTCGTCCTTTTTCATCGATTTATCATGAATCCTTCTTCAGCTCACTTTGTAACAGCCTTCATTGCCGCAATTCTTTTTCTCAATACTTTGTGGTTTTTAGCAGTATTATATTTATATTGCTGTTACAAGTATTAATAACTCCTAACTGTAAGTAGTCTTAGAATGTCATATATTATGTAGTGCAGTGAACACTAGACTTGGACAAGAAGGCTGGGGTTTTATTTGTGGCAATCCTTCTTACTGCTGTGTGACCTTTAGCCAGTCATAACCTCTCTGAGCCACAATTGTAAAAGGCATATAGTACTAGGCTTACCAATTTGTTGTGAGGACCAAATAGTATATAAAAATAGGTTAAACTGTAAAATAATAATGGATGCAGAAGGTATTGTTTTAGGAAAGAGAAGTCTTTTTAATGTGGTAACTTTACTATTTTGAGGGATAAGCCTTATGACAAATCGTATATACTATTAACTAAAATAAACTGATAGAGTCTATAATATGTAAATTGTTTATCAGGTAGATTTTATTTAGGAAACATTTTTTGGTACTTAAATTCATGTGCATTTTATTTAAAAACTTTCTTAAAATTCTTATTGGAGTGTAGTTGCTTTATAATGCTGTGCTAGTTTCTATTGTACAGCAAAAGGAATCAGCCATATATTTACATATATCCCCTCCCTGTGGGACCTCTTTCCAATCAGATCACCACAGTGCATTGAATAGGGTTCCCTGAGCTGCACAGTATGTTCTCAGTTAGAAAACTAGCATCTGTTTTCTACATAGCATCAAATAGTGTATATGTGTCAATGCCAACCTCCCAATTCATCCCGCCTGCCTTTTCCCCCTTGGTATCTGTATATTTGTTCTCTGTGTCTGTGTTTCTGTTTCTGCTTTGCAAATAGGATCGTCTATACTGGAGAAGAAAATGGCAACCCACTCCAGTGTTCTTGCCTGGAGAATCCCAGAGACAGGGGAGCCTGGTGGGCTGCCAACTGTGGGGTCACACAGAGTCGGACATGACTGAAGTGACTTAGCAGCAGCAGCAGCATACTGCATGTACATTTTAGATAAAGCATAGCCACATCCAAAGATTAATGAAATAATCCCATGTTTGGTGTAACAACGTTTGCTGTATTATGCTTGTGTATGCTGTGTGCTTAGTAGCTCAGTTGTGTCCAACTCTTCATGACCCCATGGACTGTAGCCCACCAGGCTCCTGTCCATGGGATTCTCCAGGCAAGAATACTGGAGTGGGTTGCCTTGCCCTCCTCCAGGGGATCTTCCCAACCCAGAGATCGAACCCTCTTCTCCTACATTGCAAGCATATTCTTTACTGTTTGAGCCACCATCATGGGAAGCCCATGGTTACTGGAGTGGGTAGCCTATCCCTTCTCCAGGAGATCTTCCTGACCCAGGAATTGAACCGGGGTCTCCTGCATTGCAGGTGAATTCTTTACTAGCTCAACTACCAGGGAAGCCCATATTATGCTTACCCTCTGCTAAACAAAGAGACCGAAGTCCTTCAATTACAGAGTGGGACATAGGGTGAACATTCCCCCTTCTGTTCTCCTTTGCCTTACCAGTAATGTTTCTCGCTTCCTGTACTTCTTACATCTTGGGGATACATGCTTCCCTGTTGGGTTTGGGTGACCGTTTCCCTGGGGCTCCTGTGTAGCTGTACTTGGCAACTCATCTCAAATGCTACCTGCTCTGTTGTTTAGGAGGAGCCGCAGGTGGTGGATATGCCCAGGTCATCCCTATGGAGGAGGTAAGGTTTCAAAGAGATATGTGTCTTATGTCACTGTTCTTCCCCCCTAGAACCTTATAGACCCATGGTATTTTATCCTCCAACCCAAAGTCCTAAAGGCTCTGAAAACCAGAAATGTTTGCAGGACTCATCTGGGGGCAAAACCTGACATTTACTGTTAGGAGCTTCTTGTGGATTTTGTCTATGCTGCTTGTTGTAAATATTCATATATTTTTCTACAGAAATTCTGTTTTTGATTAATGGATGCTGACCTGGACCTTGTTTGATTAATGGATGCTGACCGGGAATGTTTTATAAATAGATTATGTACATCACACTACCTTTCTGCATTCCAAAAAATTCTGAGTCCCGAAACCCACCTCAGGGTTCTGGGTGAGAGGAGCTGTATCTCCATCTGTTATTCTGCTGAATTCAGGAAGGCTGTACCTCTGTGAATTGAGACCGCGGAATCCAATCCAGCCAGCCGTCTGTATCCCCAGGTTCTACATCCATGGTTTTTAACAGTTGCAACTTGAAAATACTCAGAAAAAAAAATTTTTTTTCCAGAAATTCCAAAAAGCAAAACTTGAATTTAATGCACACTGGCAGCTATTTCCATAACATTTACTTGGTATTGGGTATTTATGATAAGTAGTCTAGTGATGATTTAGATTATACTGGAGGATGTGTGTATTTTTGTATACAAATACTACCCTATTGGACATAAGGAACTTTGAGGGTCTGGTTTTTGGTATCTGTGGGAGTTCGGAAACCAATCCCCCTGGAGGGATGACCATAGTTGCAAGGAAGAATGGTCCAAAAGTGGCAATGGTGTCAATTCTTTTTTCTCCAAGATCACTTTCTTCCACCCTGTGTAACTCTTGCTGGTCCCCTGGATCTAACATATGACCAGGTCCCATCAGTTCCACTCTTTGCATCAGTCTCTTGGGTCAGGTCCTAAGAAACCTTCCTAAACCCATGTCTGAGCAGGTTACTTTCCTGCTGTGTTTGTCTCAACAGAGACTCCACCACTGTCTGTCTAGCACAGTGCAGCCGGTCCACGTGTGCGTATGTTCCTGCCGTCTCCCCAGCCACCCGCTGTTTCAACTTCCCACACACCACACTCTCTCTCCACCCTGTCAAGCTCCTTGGATTCTTGCTATCTTGTCTCTTGGTTCCACGTCTGGAAGGTTTTTCCCTTCCTTTCCTGCCCTCCCTTCCCAACTCCCACATCCAGCTTCTATTCCATCCATCCAACATATCTCTTCCTTCTCCGCATTTACCTCCCTGTGGTCCCTCTGGCCATGGGGAGTTGGAGCCCACAGGCCTCAGCACTTAGCAGCATGCCCAGCACTAGGGAGTATTTGTTGTTTTTGCTGAAGGACAAAAACCTGTCTCTCTGTACTTAGTCACTGAGTTGTGTCCAGCTGTTTGCTACCCCATGGACTGTAGTCCGCCAGGCTCCTCTGTCCATGGGGTTTCCCAGGCAAAAATACCAAAGGGGGTTGCTATTTCCTCCTCCAGGGATCTTCCCAACCCAGGGATCAAACTCACATCTCCTTCATCTCCTACATGGGCAGGTGGTTTCTTTACCACTGAACCACTTGGAAGGCCTTTTGTTGAAGGAATAGTTGTGTTTTTTTGTTTGTTTTAACCCATGGAGATGTCAGCACCATGGAAACTGGAGGGAAATTTTGGCTGGTCTTTAAACATCGGCGGTGGGAATGAGAACGAACAGTCCGAGGTTTTGCCGAGAAGAAGAGCCCTGGGCCCCACTTCTGCAGGGGCATGAGTAATATTCACGAGCCAGGCATCTTCAGAGCTGGGGCCAGGTTGGGGATGCAGTGTAAGGAATGTGGCCGGGGGAGCAGCTCAGGATTTTGCTGTCGAGGATGGAAATAGCCTTGGTGTTCATTGTCACATGCCTATGCCACATGGAGGTATAAGATAGTTAGGGCTGTCTTATGATAGCTGGGTAGGTGAAACGCAGGCAGTTTGTTCTTGAATTCAAGGACCTCCAGTGTCTTCTCTGTCTATCCATCCTCAGCTCTGAAGAGAGTGCCTGCTAGAGTACCTGTATTGCTTGTTAAGAAATTAATTTCTTTTTTAAAAAGCTACTTGTATGTGTTTTCAAATGATTGCTTCTTTGCAAAAGTGAAAATCAACTTAAATAAAAAATTTTGTTATATATGCATGACTATAGAACCCCTGTGAACAGTAGCCATACACAAACAAGATGATTACACAATATTTTTTTTCTTTGCTGACTTCTTTATTTTTTTAATTATGAAAATATGATAGCACATTTACAGGAGACTTGGAAAATATTGCAAACTTGGAACAAAGTTATATATAGTTCTACAGTGTAGTACAGTTATTTTTTCTGTAGATCAATTAAGGTTTTTAGTTGGAGTTTTAATGTAAAACTCTCAAAAATTAATAGAAGGAATATACAGAGAGGTAGAAGGATATAGTAGACCTGAAAAGCACCATGAACCAATTCAATGTAATTAAGATTCATACAATTTTCACACAACAGTAGGATACAAATTTTATTCAAGTTCCATAGACTATAAACTAGGAGTCACTGGAACATATCCAGGGACATAACAGCAGGTGCAAAAATTTCATAGTCTGAAGGTATTGAAATCATACAAAGGTTCTTTTATCAACATAAAGAAATACTGTGTTGTAAAAAAAAAATTAGGGAATTAACATGTGATGCAGTATTATTAACTAAAGTACAGATTTTGTTCAAATTTCACAAAATGTAATGCTAGTGTCCATTATTTATTTTCATACCTCATTCAAGATTCCAGATCATATTTAACTGCATTGAGCAGCTATAGTTGCATGCAACAAATTTTGATAAATTTTCTTTTCATTTTTCTACTATGACAAATATTTTCTAATTTTCCTTGTTATGGCTTCTTAGATACACCCATTATTTAAAAGTGGACATTTAATTTCCAAATACATGGGATTTTTTAAGTATCTTTGATATCAATTTCTCATTTTGATACTAATTTCTCATTTAAAAGCTTTGTTCTCTTCCATCACCCCCTGTATTTTTTCAGTCTTCTGACTTGATTAAAGCTTTCAATGGCTAAGTCAAAGATCTCTCTTCGTAAATGTCACATTGCACTTGAAAATATGTGGGTTGTTTTCAAATATCTTTTGATATTGATCTCTACAATATGTTTTTAAAGAGAGAAGTTAACAAATTACAAATATGCTGATTTACATGTAATAATCATGTCTACATCTAAGATTAGAAGAAAAATAACAGAAATATGAAGTTGTGGTGGTGATACATTTTTTTCTGCTTCTTCAGCTGTCACATTTTGTATATTTCTGTTTCTACTGTGTGTTTTATTCCCTGCCATATTGCCAAGTACATTTGATATGATACTATTTTCCTAATTATAAAATAGTACATAAAAGTACATGAAAAAAGAAAACCAAAATAAGGAAACCAATCATTAAGTCCACCAGAATTGTTTCCCTCTTAACCTGAAAAAGGAAGGATTGCCAATAGAAAGTCTGTTCTTTGTTGTCAAGTGGAAAATCCGACATTTGTTTTTCTGATTTAGGCTTTGTAAAACATACCTAACTATTGTAGGGGTGTGTAATTAGCATATTATTTTGTCTATTCAGAAAGTCCTTCAATACTGCGGATGGTTGTTTGCAGCAAGTTAGATGTTTTCATTTCATTTTCTAGTTCAACCTTCACCTTACTGGGGACATCCATGCCATTACTGCTGCCAATAATTTGTTGGCTGCCGCTATTGACGCAAGGATTTTGCATGAAAACACTCAAACAGATAAGGTGAGACAGGCCCCTTATTGGCCATTTGAGCATTTACCCTGGGAGTTCTGGATTAAGGAGTTCATGGAAAAACTTTTGGAGTCTCCAAGTTGTCTGAAATCCTATTCAAAATTTTGTGAATTAGGTATGTGTCCGTCCTTCTCAAGGAGAGGATCTCTACTTCAGTCAGATGCTCATATGAGTTTCTGACCACTGCCAAGTTAATGGGAGAATTCTACTAGTTGTACATTTTAAGCCAAATTCTCTTCATTTTGCCCGTAGGTATAAACTCTGGTTTGTACTAAGGGGATTGGAGAGATTCTTTTTAAGATGTGGGGATGACCCTGAGGGAAGATAAGGGGAGGTGGGAGGGGGGTTCAGGAGGGGCAACTCATGTACACCCGGGCAGATTCATGTCAATGTATGGCAAAACCAACCAATATAATATTGTAAAATAATTAGCCTCCAATAAAATAAATAAATAAACAAATTAAAAAAAAAGTTTCCCATGTTAGAGGCAGCTAGTCTCAATGCCCTGTTAAGCATGTCAGACCTCCTTTTGGATTAGGGTGTACAGTCTGAGACGTAGCTCATGCAGGGGACACAATACCAGATGCTAATTCCTCATAGACATAGGATGTGGATAAAAGTGGGAATTTTTGGCATATTTCACAAAAGTCCTGACATCCTCCAATTAAACCCACTCCCTAGTGAGTTCTTGAAGCTGAAGGCCGTTATAGAGATAAATTTTAATTTGATAGTTAAAAGGCTGTAGATCAAGAAATATATCTTCATGCAAGCTCTTTACAATGTGCATTATTTCAGATCTAGTTCAGATTTATTAAAATGACAGAACTTAAGTCTAAATTGTTTACAATAGCCAAGAATTTTAATAGGGTCTCTAATCCAAACAGTTTGGTTATAAATGTAATGAACTTTGTCATTTTCTGTAAATTGTCCACATTCATGGTTGGCCCTTAAACTTGTGTGAGTTTTGTTTTTGTTTTGTGTTTTTAGGCCCTATATAATCGACTGGTTCCTTCAGTGAACGGTGTTCGAGAATTTTCAAAAATTCAACTTGCTCGGCTGAAAGTAAGTTTCCAATTAATGGTTCTTTAACAAAAAAATACCCTGGAAACAAATCAAAAAATTGAAACCAGAAATCTTGAACTTGATTTGAGTTTTGGTTTTCAGATACCTTATATATAATAGATTATATATATATAAAACTCTTAAAAAGACAGAACAGTGTAGCAGAGATTGCATGGAACTAGATGCCTGAGGCCTGGATCCTGCACCAAAAAGCTGGTGAACAAATTAGTTGTCGCTTGTAGATGTCAACTTCTTCATCTATAAAATGAGAGGACCACTTTGCTGAGAACTCTTGTCAACCAACAAATGAGGATGGCCAAGAGTCTTTTCCAGAACATGTTTTAACTTTCTAGGGAAGCCTTTAAAAATTCATCTATTTCATTTTTTATTGCAGCAAGATACTAAGATTGTGTTTGTGGATGTGCTCTTAATTCTTATCCCTTTTGCCATTTTCTGGTGCTATTTGCTACTTAACATCCTATGAATCACATGGATTTTCCCCTTACATTTTTTCAGAAATGAAAAAATAACTTTAATTTACAACCATTAATTGGTGGAATTGGTTTTAAAAATTTATCCCCTGGCTTCTTACTAAACCAAGTTCAATTTGTTGAGAATACACAATATACTGTCCTCAGCAACTCCAACATTTATACAGTTTCTGTTTCCCACATTCTTTTCTTATACTTTGTTGTTGTCTAGTGGCTAAGTCGTGTCAGACTCTTTGCAAACCTATAGACTGTAACCCACCAGGCTCCTGTCTCCAGTGGGATTTCACGGGCAAGAATACTTGAGTGAGTTTTCATTTGCTTCTCCAGGGGATCTTCCTGACCCAGGGATCAAACCTGCATTTCCTGCATTGTCAGGCAGGTTCATAGCAGTGAGCCACCAGGGAAGCTCTAAGAAAGGCTTATCATAAGAAATAATAAAAAGACATGCAGTCTTAGACTGTGTCCCTTAAGCGAAAGTCAAAAAGTTTTTCAGCCCAGAACCAGTCTACTCAGGTTCTTATCCTTCTGGTTAGAGATTAAATTCCACAGTAAGGACTAAGCTCCAGTATTTCTTCTTAACTTACCAGGGTGACTGGCGTGTGGCAGACGCTCATATACTATCAAAAAGCACTTTCTTAAAATGTTTCCTTTGTGGAAAGAAATGCATTTAAAGTTTTAATTTTTTTTCTAATGGAAATAGAAATGACTTGAAAACATAGGCATAAAACTTAAATTATTGGGATTTATATCAGAAAAGAAGAATTAATGAACTCAAGCATCAATTAGATGGACAGTTTATGGCCCTTCTGAGCACAGCATGAGGTGACCACATAACCTGAAGTCACGACAGGCAACGTGACACTTGTTCTTTGTATATTGTCACCTGCACCATCAGCTCTTAAGAGATTGCGCAAACCCCAGGAGATGGTGAAGGACAGGGAAGCCTGGCGTGCTGCAGTTCACGGGGTCGCAAAGAGTAGGACATGACTGAGCGACTAAACAACAATACCAATTACAAATATCTGTGTCTTCCATTTAGGGCATGTTTGGATCCTGACATTTATTTATGAGTTGGCCTAACCTGCAATTTACTTGAAGTTCAGCTTAGTTTTTAAAAAGGTTGTCCTGGTTACGGAGGAAGTAAAAGTAGAGACAATTTGATTACATCTTGCTTTCTGTTCCTTCTAAAACCCATTGCATTTTGTTCTTCCTAACCGCTAGAGACTGGGAATAAATAAGACTGATCCGAGTGCGCTGACGGAAGAGGAAATGAGGAAGTTTGCCCGTCTTGACATCGACCCCTCCACCATCACATGGCAGAGAGGTGGGTGCTGGTGGCCGGATGGGGAGGGCGGCACGGCGTCCAGCTGGCGCCCGTCGGTTGATTTCACAAGCGCACGATTGTATTTCTTCCACTGTCTTCCCAGCTTGCGTTGCACAATCGCTCCATTAGCTCAGTCACTGGTGTTTTACCAGCCTTTCTCATCCTCGTCTCCTAGTTGGGAGAAATAACTGTGCCCTTAGCTCATCCCAGTCACCCCGCCTCTTCCAGATTTCCCAGGAAAAGTACTTTCTTCCTGTCTCTTCTCTGGGCTCTTGTCTTCTGTTAGTTGAGGAGACTGTCTGTGGCTCCCACTGCCTCTCTACCCAGCACCCTAATTTCAATTTCTTCCTTTCTTTTCCCTTACCAACCGGGTCTGAGCCTCTCAGAAATTTCTGTCTTCAGTGAGGAATTTTTTTCTCTGACGATAATGCTTCCAGCCACAGATGAGAATCCTAACACTTGAAATGCGGCATGAAGGGAGTTCGGCCCTAGCCTCCCTGTTTCCCTCTTTGCTGTGACATCCCCTCTCCCCTGCCACTCCATCCTGCAATCTCCACGGTGGGATGTGGTGGGGTGGGCAGGAAGGCGCTGAATGTGGAGTCAGGGCCCTTGAGTGGATGTCCCCCCACCACTAACTTAACTGCGAGGCCCTGAGCAAAGCACATGCCTGTTCTGGCAACTGGAAATGGAGTTGATAATATATACTTCCAGGCATGTGGTAACAGCACTTGATAAAACCGATAGAAGAGTCAGATAGTGTGTATTCCTGATCCTTCCTTTGTTGTTCTTCTCAGAGCTCCCCTCTCACCACCTTTCTCCATTTCTACACACTTTTCTTTAATTTATTTTTTAATTGAAGGATAATTGCTTTACAGGATTTTGTTATTTTCTCTCAAAGCTTAACATGCATCAGCCACAGGTGTACATATATCCCCTCCCTTTTGAACCTCCCTCCCTTCTCCCTCCCCATCCCACCCCTCTCAGTTGATACAGAGCCCCTGTTTGAGTTTCCTAAGACATCCAGCAGGAGAGGGTGAGAGGTATGGAGAGAGTAACATGGAAACTTACATTCAGTTCAGTTCAGTCGCTCAGTCGTGTCCGACTCTTTGCGACCCCATAAATCACAGCACGCCAGGCCTCCCTGTCCATCACCAACTCCCGGAGTTCACTCAGACTCATGTCCATTGAGTCGGTGATACCATCCAGCCATCTCATTCTCTGTCGTCCCCATCTCCTCCCACCCCTAATCCCACCCAGCATCAGACTCTTTTCCAGTGAGTCAACTCGTCGCATGAGGTGGCCAAAGTATTGCAGTTTCAGCTTTAGCATCAGTCCTTCCAATGAACACCCAGCACTGATCTCCTTTAGAATGGACTGATTGGATCTCCTTGCAGTCCAAGGGACTCTCAAGAGTCTTCTCCAGCACCACAGTTCAAAAGCATCAATTCTTCGGCAATCAGCTTTCTTCACAGTCCAACTCTCACATCCATGACCACGGGAAAAACCATAGCCTTGACTAGATGGACCTTTGTTGGCAAAGTAATGTCTCTGCTTTTTAATATACTATCTAGGTTGGTCATAACTTTCCTTCCAAGAAGTAAGCATCTTTTAATTTCCTGGCTGCAGTCAGCATCTGCAGTGATTTTGGAGCCCAAAAAAACAAAGTCTGACACTGTTTCCACTGTTTCCCCATCTATTTCCCATGAAGTGATGGGACCAGATGCCATGATCTTCATTTTCTGAATGTTGAGCTTCAAGCCAACTTTTTCACTCTCCTCTTTCACTTTTATCAAGAGGCCTTTGAGTTCCTTTTCACTTTCTGCCATAAGGGTGGTGTCATCTGCATATCTGAGGTTATTGATATTTCTCCCAGCAATCTTGATTCCAGCTTGTGCTTCTTCCAGCCCAGCGTTCCTCATGATGTACTCTGCATATAAGTTAAATAAGCAGGGTGACAATATACAACCTTGACGTACTCCTTTTCCTATTTGGAACCAGTCTATTGTTCCATGTCCAGTTCTAACGGTTGCTTCCTGACCTGCATACAGGTTTCTCAAGAGGCAGGTCAGGTGGTCTGGTATTCCCATCTCTTTCAGAATTTTCCAGTTTATTGTGATCCACACAGTCAAAGGCTTTGGCATAGTCAATGAAGCCGAAATAGATGTTTTTCTGGAACTCTCTTGCTTTCTCCATGATCCAGCGGATGTTGGCAATTTGATCTCTGGTGCCTCTGCCTTTTCTAAAACCTGCTTGAACATCTGGGAGTTCACGGTTCACATATTGCTGAAGCCTGGCTTGGAGAATTTTGAGCATGACTTTACTAGCGTGGTAGATGAGTGCAATTGTGCGGTAGTTTGAGCATTCTTTGGCATTCCCTTTCTTTGGGATTGGAATGAAGACTGATCTTGTCCAGTCCTGTGGTCACTGCTGAGTTTTCCAAATTTGCTGGCATATTGAGTGCAGCATTTTCACAGCATCATCTTTCGGGATTTGAAATAGCTCAATTGGAATTCCATCACCTCCACTAGCTTTGTTCGTAGTGATGCTCTCTAAGGCCCACTTGACTTCACATTCCAAGATGTCTGGTTCCAGGTGAGTGATCACGCCATCGTGATTATCTTCATCGTGAAGATCTTTTTTGTACAGTTCTTCTGTGTATTCTTGCCACCTCTTCTTAATATCTGCTTCTCTTAGGTCCATACCACTTCTGTCCTTTATCGAGCCCATCTTTGCATGAAATGTTCCCTTGATATCTCTAATTTTCTTGAAAAGATCTCTTGTTTTTCCTATTCTGTTGTTTTCCTCTATTTCTTTGCATTGATCACTGAGGAAGGCTTTCTTATCTCTCCTTGCTCTTCTTTGGAACTCTGCATTCAGATGCTTTTATCTTTCCTTTTCTCCTTTGCTTTTGGCTTCTCTTCTTTTCACAGCTATTTGTAAGGCCTCCTCAGACAGCCATTTTGCTTTTTTGCATTTCTTTTCCATGGGGATGGTCTTGGTCCCTGTCTCCTGTACAATGTCACGAACCTCCGTCCAGAGCTCATCAGGCACTCTATCGATCAGATCTAGTCCCTTAAATCTATTTCTTACTTCCACTGTATAATCATAAGGGATTTGATTTAGGTCATATCTGAATGGTTTAGTGGTTTGCCCTACTTTCTTCAATTTCAATCTGAATTTGGCAATAAGGAGTTCATGATCTGAGCCATAGTCAGCTCCTGGTCTTGTTTTTGCTAACTGTATAGAGCTTCTCCATCTTTGGCTGCAAAGAATATAATCAATCTGATTTCGGTGTTGACCATCTGGTGATGTCCATGTGTAGAGTCTTCTCTTGTGTTGTTGGAAGAGGGTGTTTGCTATGACCAGTGCGTTCTCTTGGCAAAACTCTATTAGCCTTTGCTCTGGTTCATTTTGTGCTCCAAGGCCAAATTTGCCTGTTACTCCAGGTGTTTCTTGACTTCCTACTTTTGCATTCCAGTCCCCTATAATGAAAACTTACATTACCATATGTAAAATAGATAGCCAATGGGAATTTGCTGTTGTCACATTTTTTTAAATTATGAGTAGACGCCTGATTTATTGCAGTTACCTTTTAATAGATTTTCTTACTTCCATTTCCAACCCCCACCCACTCACCCCCACCTCCGCCCCACAACTCGGTGATTTCGTAGTTGAGGGGGAGATGTCCTGTCCCCCCCTTTCTGAGAACCTCCATCCTGGGTGGTTGATGCTCCACCCCAGGGCCTGGCCTTCAGGAACACTGCCGTGTGGCCACCTCCATACACACCTTTGCTTCCTGTTTGCCTCATCCCTCTGCCCTGCCCCCCGCTGGCCCATCCCACCCCATCTCCCATCTTGCCTTCCCAGACACAGCTCAGGACCACCCCACCTGCATGAAGCTCAACTCCCGGGAGTCCATTCAGCCTGTTCACTACACATTTAGCAAGATGGACAAACAAAGACCAGAGAACCCATCTTGTCTCTGTCCTTTTTGAGCCGTGTAGCTCTGGACCAAAGTGAATTACTCGCTTTCCTCATCTGTAAGTGAGTCATAATAGCAGTCTTTCCCTTGGGTGGCTCTAGTGGGACATGAGTGTACTTTCCAAACCCTGAAGCACCATCCAGATGGTCATTATGGTAATAGTCGTATGAGGTACTTTTTCTGTGTGTCTGTGTCTCCCAGACTCCTAACAGAAAGTAAAAGCTCTTCAGAAACTTCTAAATGTTTTTTTTTAAATTATCAAAGTAGTAACACTATACAGATTTTCACTTTGGTTCAGTTCATTCGCTCAGTCGTGTCCGACTCTTTGCGACCCCATGAATCACAGCACGCCAGGCCTCCCTGTCCATCACCAACTCCCGGAGTTCACTCAAACTCATGTCCATCGAGTCAGTGATGCCATCCAGCCATCTCATTCTCTGTCGTCCCATTCTCCTCCTGCCCCCAATCCCTCCCAGCATCAGAGTCTTTTCTAGTGAGTCAACTCTTCACATGAGGTGGCCAAAGTATTGGAGCTTCAGCTTTTAGTACTGTCTAAAATAAAATCAGAAATGTCTTACTGTGCTAATAAAACTACTGTTCATAGTGTTTCTGTGCCCCTGCGTTTTGTGTATAATTAGAGCTATAGAATTTGTATCCTGCTAGTTTCATTTATATCATAATAAGATATCATTTATATCATGTTCCATTTTGTTAGTGACTGTTATGGTCATTTAAAATGGTTCCAGAAGTCTTGTGTGAATGAACTACAACCTCCTTAAACATATGTCTATTACTGAACAGACCAACATCATTTTTATTTTATTTATTTATCTTTTTGGCTGCTCCGTGGGGCACATGGAATCTTAATTCCCCAACCAGGATTTGAACCCACACTCCCTGCAGTGGAACTGCACAGCCTTAAGCACTGGACTGCCAGGAAAGTCCCACCATCATCATTTTTAATTCCTGGTATGAATATGTTTAGATTTTATTGGGAATCTACTGGAAGGATTAATTATTCCAACACCACTGTATTCAAAAGGCATAGTCAACTTTTTCAAGGTATTTGTGAATTCACTTTATTCCTTAAAACATATTTGGAGGTGTACTTATAAATGAAAAATCATGCAGGTGGAAATCAGTGTATTTGAAACCTAGCATGGGGTTATGCTGGAAAGAACTCTTACACAAGGGACCGTCTTCCACATCTGCATTGTGGCTCCCACAGAGGCAGCCATCAGAAACAGGTCTGTGTTCTTGTTCTTTCTCTCTGAGAAGCATGAAAAGACTGACGTGTACCATGGTTGTGAATCATTTTTCATGGAAGTGACGTTAAAATATTAGTCCCGATAAATGTTCAGTTCAGTTCAGTTCAGTCGCTCAGTCGTGTCCGACTCTCCGCAACCCCGTGAATCACAGCACGCCAGGCCTCCCTGTCCATCACCAACTCCCGGAGTTCACTCAACTCATGTCCACAGAGTCGGTGATGCCATCCAGCCATCTCATTCTCTGTCGTCCCCTTCTCCTCCGGCCCCCAATCTCTCCCAGCATCAGAGTCTTTTCCAGTGAGTCAACTCTTTGCATGAGGTGGCCAAAGTATTGCAGTTTCAGCTTTAGCATCAGTCCTTCCAATGAACACCCAGGATTGATCTCCTTTAGAATGGACTGGTTGGATCTCCTTGCAGTACAAGGGGTTAGAATTGCATTATTGTTTAGGGCACTAAAGTGACAAAAACGTCATTGCCACCTGGGTCCGAGGAGTTCGGAATGACATTTGACAGCTAGTTAGGCCCTTCCTCCCATGAATTAATATAAGAAAAAGGACTCTTCCATCACGTCGATTGAGGTCATTTAGTAGTTGGACTTAGAGCTTAAAAGAGTATAACCTTTGTGATGCTATTAGATGCTTTTATAATTTGATGACTAGAAAGGAGACATTCAGGGACCTCGTGGGGCTGAAAACCTCCTCTCACCCCGTATGGATGTTGCACGTTCAGTGTTCACTTCTTACCTTTCATCCTGTGTAAGAAATGTGACTCTTGATGGTTTTATCCTGAGCTTCTATCAGAAGCTGGAAGGCCTCATAGTGCCTGGTGACAGGGAGGAACTGGGAGCTGATAGACTGTTACAGAAACACATGACATAAGCAGAAGAGACAGGGACATTGGGTCATTTTATTGTTCCTCAAGGGATGTGAATCCCTGCCTTTCTGAGCGTTGGGTCCTCCAGGGGCACAAGGGCTGTTAGACAAAAGACCCAGAAGCCTCAGTCTCCAGGGAACTGACATCCAGTTATTGGTTCCCAGCACTGCCCTGCAGCTTTGCAGGGAATCAGCACCATTCTTCTGCTGAATCCCAAATAGTGGGCCTGCCCCCGATGTCCTACCTTGTACCACCCAGTGCCTGAACCATAGCTGGTTGTTAATGAACCTCAGGACACAGCAGTGTAGTCCTAAAGGGATCGTCAAAGGCAAAGAGCTCCTTCAGAGAGAAGGAGCTTCTCTCTGAAGGAGCTCTTCACCTTCTCCACGCCTACCTGCACTCTCCATCTCTCCCCTTGGCCAGAGAGTGCTCCCATCAGAGAATGATGTCTTGTTCGTCTTTATATCCCTGTACAGCTGGCACAGGATCTGCACCAAAATTGACCCTAAGTAAAAATATCTGAAGTAGATGGGGAAACAGTGGAAACAGTGTCAGACTTATTTTTCTGGGCTCCAGAATCACTGCGGATGCTGATTGCAGCCATGAAATTAAAAGACGCTTACTCCTTGGAAGGAAAATTATGACCAACCTAGAGTATATTAAATAGCAGAGACATTACTTTGCCAACCAAGGTCTGTCTAGTCAAAGCTATGGTTTTACCAGTGGTCATGTATGGATGTGAGAGTTGGACTATAAAGAAAGCTGATCGCTGATGAATTGATGCTTTTGAATTGTGGTGTCAGAGAAGACTCTTGAAAGTCCCTTGGACTCCAAGTAGATCCAACCAGTCCATTCTAAAGGAGGTCAGTCCTGGGTGTTCATTGGAAGGACTGATGCTAAAGCTGAAACTGCAATACTTTGGCCACCTCATGCAAAGAGTTGACTCACTGGAAAAGACTCTGATGCTGGGAGAGATTGGGGGCCGGAGGAGAAGGGGACGACAGAGAATGAGATGGCTGGATGGCATGACCGACTCGATGCACGTGAGTCTGAGTGAACTCTGGGAGTTGGTGATGGACAGGGAGGCCTGACGTGCTGTGATTCATGGGGTTGCAGAGAGTCAGACACGACTGAGTGACTGAACTGAACTGAAAAATCTCTGAAATGAATAAATATGTTTCTCACTCTATCTTTAGCTCTGTCACTTAGAGTCAAGGAATTCTGTATTACTAGTGTTACTTTCTGCTTTCTAGATGGCTCAGTGGTAAAGAATGCACCTGACAAGCAGGAGATACGGGTTCAGTCCCTGGTATGGGAAGGTCCCTTGAAGAAGGAAATGGCAATCCACTCCAGTATTCTTGTCTAGGAAATCCCATGGACAGAGGAGCCTGGTGGGCTACAGTCTAGGGGGTCACAAAAAGAGTCAGACATGACTTGACTTAGCGACTAAACAACAAAGCGTTACTTTCTAGTATGCATCTTTCTTGTGTATCAGAATTTAATCTTCACATTTCTTGTCTTATGTATCACTTTCATTTCAGTTGTGTCTTTCCACAGACATCAAAATCTTGATGGACCGTGAGACGTCCTGCTCTACTAGGGCCGTGCCAAACACACGGGAGTTTCTGATTCCCACTGATTATAGCTGATCTTGTTAACTTGTTTTTTTCTTTTTCTTTTCTTGGCTTCTTTGTGTTCTCTTTGCTAAATAAATCCAGCTGAATTTCCAATAAAAATGATCATGTTGTGTATGCTTCTCATGATAGTAGGAAATCTTTTCACTTTATATGATTCTGCACCATTAGTCTTGGGAATAAGTACTAGCTAGTGGCGATATGGAGAGGCATTCCTTTCTTGGTATAGGACTCTGTGCCTTCAAGTCAGAGAGATTTCCTTGTGCTTGATGAGTGTTGCTTGGATGTCGTGTGGGTTTGTGGTAATGAGTGTGTATGTGTGAATGTGTGAGAGAGAGGAGGATTGTATGCAGAGAAAGAGCTGACACGTAACAAGTCAGGGAAGAATAGAAGCAGACAAGGTGAGCAGGTCTGCTCGTGCTCTGTGTGTGAAAGAAGACGTTCACATTGTTTATCCCACAGCCGATATTAGTCCCCAGATATGCGATTCCCATCACCATTTTTGTATTAAACATTTAGTACGTTGGATCTAAGTTGTCAGTGTGGGCCGCCTGCTGTTTGATGCCATATGAATTATTAGTGAAGTCTGTGTCCTTCTGTCTGATTCCTGGCATTGTTCATTTGGTTTTCACAAAACAAAGTGTGAATCAGTGCCATTCAGATAAGCCAGTGAAAAGTGTAAAGAGAACTGATACCTGTTCTCACCATCATTGACTTCTCCCTCTAAATTCTACTTTATTTTAGAGGTTTTTTTTTCCCCTGGTGGTAAAATATAAAATTTTCATTTTAATTACTCATAAGTGTGGTATTCTTGATGTTAAGTGTACAATATATAGTTATATCATCGACACTAACTATACCCAGAATCTTTTTATCATCCTCAACAAAAACTCATTTCCTAGATAATAACTCCTCACCTCCCCTCAGCCCCTATTCATCACCGTCCTGTTCTGTCTCTATAAATAATTTGCCTGTTCTAAGAGCCCCGTACAAGTGGAATCATATTTTCTCCAGTGTATTTCATTTTGCATGATATTTTCCACGTTCATCCATGTTGTAGCATGATGTATCAAATGGTCACTCCTTTTATGGCTGTGCAGCCTTCCTTTGTCCATCTATAATGCATCTGTGCCACATGGCATGAATGGATAAAACTGGATCAAATGGTTTAATGGATAAGACTGGTTTATTCATTCATCTGTCAGTGGACACTTCTTGGCTGTTGTGAATAAATGCTGCTGTGATCATGGGTATGCAGTACCTGCTTCCAGCTGTTTTGAAGTGGTGGGTCATATGGTCATGTAGTGTTTACCTTTAGAGGGACTTAATTGTCTTCTTCTTGGGCCTCGTGCTTCATTGTGAAAAAAGAAAGGACACTGCTTCAGAAATGCTTTTCCTTACTGCCTGATAAAAATGGCACGCCACCCCTGACCCCTGCAACACAGGCTGTCATATCCCCTCCTTTATTTCCCTAAGCCGGGTGATGGCTCGTTTCTTTGACCGCTTTCTGCGTGCTCCCACGGGATCATCTGCTGAAGAAGTCAAACCATGTTTGTTGTTCTCCACTGCCTCCCCAGCATCCAGAACCACTGCAGATACACACTGGACAGCCAGTTCCTGCTTACTGATCCTCTGTTCTCTTCTCTTTCAGTTGTGGATACCAATGACCGATTTCTACGGAAAATAACCGTTGGGCAGGCGAACACAGAGAAGGGCTGTTCCCGGCAGGTAAGGTAGTGCTCTCTCTAGGGACTGCTCTGCTCTTGCATTTTCCCTGCCCTGGAGCTGGTTCTCTGCATTTCTCTTCTCATTCCTGCACCTGCAGGGGCCAGCGGGTCCCCCGACATGTTAAGGTGCTGTTTCCAGTCCCTCAGCAAGACTGGGAAAGGATCAGGAGGCGGAAGCTCTTGAATATTATCTTACCACCCTTTTCCTGTGTGATTTTAGTTGTATTTCTGCTAGGAACCATTCAGGGTGTCCCTTGAATATACTTTCTAACATGTTTTATTGTCAGCCTACCCAGTTAGTTGCATAACAACTGAAAAATGAAAGTCTCAGACATATTATTCATGTTTCATAAACCAAAGAACAAACACCCAGTTATTTGGCTTAATAGCCCTAGAAGTTGTTAAGAATAATGTCCTATTATCCAAACCCAGAAAATGTGGAAGATAAATTACAATGCTCATCCTCATTTTAATAGGACTCTGGTGTGAAGCAATGGTGCTTAGGGAGTATAAATTCATTCCATGATTTTTCATCCAGGCACAGCAGGCCTCTAAATTATTATTTTTTGTAGTAAACTTTATACCTTAAGATAGCTTTAGATTCATGGCTTTTGCATTAAGTTGCACATTTTCTGTGCTTATTTTTGTACTGTATCTTGGCACTAGAGAGATGCAGGATAAGCAATGGCTGTGATCTGATGCTCACTTGGTGCCTTGTGTTGGTAGGCCCATTACATACATGATGAGCACATTTAGTTTGTAAGTCTAGTTTGCAAATGAGAAAAGTTGGCATATTGCGTTAGGTAACTTGTTGTTGCAGAGAGTTGGACACGACTAAGCGACTGAACTGAACTGAACTTGTCCAAGGTTGTATTCTATATTGCTTTATGCATATATATTTTTTAATTATAAAGGATTATATTTAAGAACTTTAACTGATTTTTTTTTTAACCTTAAAACATATTTTTATGTCAATAAAAGTAGATCTCGATCATCATTTGCTAACGGCCTTATAACATCACATTTTGTAGATGTACCATAACTGGATTCAACCAGTTCACTGTTAATGTAACTTAGGGTGTTGGGCACCCTAAGTTACATATGTGTGTATGTTATTTTATCCCAACATAAAATACATAACCCTTTCATGGATCGTGGTGAAGGGCCTTGTGTAACAATGAAACTGTGAGCCATACCATGTAGGGCCACCCAAGATGGATAGGTCATAGTGAAGAGTTCTGATAAAACGTGGTCCCTTGGAGAGGGGAATGGCAAACCACTCTGATAGTCTTATCATGAGAACCCCATAAACAGTACGAAAAAAGCAAAGAGATATGACACTGGAAGATGAGCCCCACGGGTCGAAAGGTGTCCAGTATGCTACTAGAGAAGAGCAGAGGGCAATTACAAATAGCTCCCGAAAGAATGAAGTGGCTGGGCCAAAGTGGAAACAACACCCAGTTGTGGATGTGTCTGGTGGTGAAAGTAAAGCCTGGTGTTGTAAGGAACAATTCTGCATAGGAACCTGGAATGTTAGGTCCATGAATCAAGGTAAATTGAAAGTGGTCAAGCAGGAGGTGGCAAGAGTGAACACTGACATCTTAGGACTCAGTTAACTAAAATGGACAGGAATGGGTGGATTTAATTAAGATGACCATGTATGTACTACTGTTGTGTCATCTCTTGTACAATAGAATATCATTAAGGCCAGGATCTTGAGGATGTTGTTTGACAGCCCCTTGTTTTGTAGGTTACTTTGTGTATTGTACTTAATGCACTTCTTACTTTAAGATCAGATCTACTATTAGTAAGTACTAAGGGTATATTCCCTGGAAGGAATGATTCTGAAGCTGGTGCTCCAATACTTTGGTCACCTGATGTGAAGAGTTGACTCACTGGAAAAGACCTTGATTTTGGCTAGAGGAGAAGGGGGCAGCAGAGGATGAGATGTTTAGATAGCATCACTGAGTCAATGGACATGAATCTTAGCAAACTCCGGGAGACAGTGAGGGACGGGGAGCCTGCTGGGCTGCAGTCCATGGGGTCACAAAGAGTCAGACGTGACTTAGTGACTGAGCAACAACAACATACACACATTTTTGTATAATCCTGCCTGACAACATCCTTATGACAAATTCCCAGATCCATAACTGCAGAATCAGAGGATACAGATTTAAATGTTGCTGTGCATTTCCCCATCATATTCCAGGAAAGCTATGTCAATTCACGTCCTTGCCAACGTGGCTTTCTGTCTTTTGTGTAGACATGTGATACGCAATAAGGATATCTCATTTATACCTTAATGTGATTTGAAAATATTTGCAAAACAGAAACAAGTAGCCCTCTAATAGCTACATTATTCGGGCATAAAATGAGTAACTATTCTTATATTGATCCTTGCTTCATTTTTGATAGAACTTGAGATACAAAATTCTGAAATTGTAACAATTACAAATGAAGAACCTATAGGAGTGTTATATATTCTACTTATTACTTACACAGTTCATATTTTAAGGATATTTTGAACCTTGGTTTTTGTATAGAAAGTCTCATTATTTTTAGTCTTTTTTCATATGCACTGTTTTTAATAGAATGGAGGTATAGAAAATCCTAAATTTCATTCAATGAAAAACCATTTATGTTTGGAATGGCTTATATTGAGAATGTAATAATTGAGTATAGATGCGTTTGACGCTCAGGTAATATGTTTTCACTAAATCGACGACTACTGAAATCTCAACCAGGAAGTAGCCAGAAATCCCTTTCTTTCCTTCATTTCCTCTTCTTTGGTGCCCGAAATGGACAATAAGATATCTCCTGAGGTGATCCCACCAGGGCACAGCCATTTTCTATGTAAGACTGAGCTTGTCTGGCTCCCACGCCCCTGGGGACGGAGGGTAACGAAGTGGTTTTGTCCAGTGGCTAAATTAGGAGGATTAAGGAGAGCAGTCACTCCTTGTGTTCTTGTCGGATTGTGTCCAGGGTGGAATCGGAGCCGGGAGAGGGAATAGGAAGGCCCAGGGGCATTTCTCAGAAAGTAGCCCCTCTCCACGTTTGCGGCTGAACGGTTCACCATCTGAGGTGGACAGCTCAGAATGGATTCCACGTCACCTCATGACTGGGGAGTGGGCGTGGAGAACACAAGTTGGTGGTCTCCTCCCTGCTGTGCCAAGCTCTAAGTCTACAAAACAGGCCTCACGCCATCCTCTTTCACAGTCTGCTCCTCATGTCTTAACTGAGCAAACACATGCAGCCCCCTCGACACACCGAAGTGACAGAGAGGGTAGTCGGCCAACTCTTTTTTTATTTTGCCAACACGTACTGAATCCTGCTTCATTTCACACTCGGTCCCCCAAGCTGGGGACTCAGGAGCAAAGCCTCCCCAGATGGTCCCTGCCTTTGTGGCTCTACGGTTCAGCAGTGGAGATCTGCATCCATCAGACCATCACATTAACAACTACAAGTCTGAGACGTGCCTCAAAAGCACTTCTCGTAGTGCTGAGAGGTGGTGTTATGGAGGGACCTGGCCCTGCCCTGTTCGGCTCAGCAGAGCAAAGAAAGAAAGAGCGCTGAGCCCAGGACTGTGCCATTGCTGGAAACTTACGCATCTGAGAACGGCCCATTGAGGATTGAACCCCTGGCCTGCAAGACCTGAGTGCTGCAATGCAGCACTCCATGGAAACAGTCCGCTGACCAGGACCTCAACTTTTGTTGTTTCAGGCGCAGTTTGACATCGCAGTGGCCAGTGAAATCATGGCAGTGCTGGCTCTGACCGACAGCCTATCGGACATGAAGGAGAGGCTAGGAAGAATGGTGGTGGCCAGTGACAAAAATGGACAGCCCGTGACAGCAGACGACTTGGTATGTCCATCTCAGAAGCTCCAGATAGCTCAAGGTCCCGGACCTTCCCACCCAGGGACCGAACCCAGGTCTCCCGAATTGTAGGCAAATTCATGACCTTCTGAACCACCAGGAGCCACATGTAATCAGGAGAATGAGTCTTCTCCATGTCACTGGGTATAATGGGAATTTCTGTTCACACCTGTTCCTACTAAAGGTCCTGAGTGTCCTACAACTTAATGTGGTACTCGGGCATTTGTAATGTGCTTATTTATTATTCCTGGCTGCAGTCAGAGTACCTGAAATCTATTTCATGTGCTTTTCACGATTCTTTCCAATCCTGATTTCTGCTCTGCCTGGAGTGGAAGCCTGTGGCTTTTTTTTTTTTTTTAAGGTAACCTTTGCCTGCTTTAAATTGAGGGCAAATCACCATTCCAAGGAAGAAGAAGCAACTCCACCTTCATGAAAGGGAAGATTAAGTTAAAGAGGCACATTTTTGATTCCAGCCTGCTCCCTGGGCACGCTGGCGTGTTTAATTTTGTACCTTCGACTTGGGTTTCAGCTTATATAAAAACAGATCTCCCCCAAACCATTCTTACTCATGTATCTTTCTTTTGCATGGAAAGATGCTTTCTTACAAAACATTCATAGTAGCCTGGCACACCACCACCTTGCTTAGTGCTGATTGTAATTTGCACACTAATCTTTTTTTCCTCTTCCCTTTAATAGCCACCTTTGCTGTTCACCCCCCGGCCTTGCCAATCAGCGATATAGCTGTTTCATCTGCTTGTATGTGTTTATAAGCACACAACACTTGGTACAACATAGACAGCCATTGCGCTAAATTTAAGCTCACTTTCCCATGTATTTAGTCATGCACCATAATGGAATCTTAAATAAACACTGATGAGAAGCTACCTTATTAATTCCAAGGGCTTGGGGTGTAATTTTAAACCTTTGCCAAAATGTCTTGATTACCTTTAGGCTTCTTTTTGAAGAGGTGAATCTGACTGACTCATAAGTCTTGTAAAGTAGGTTAAATAGATACATTTATATCAGCCACTCATGGAATGCTTTCAGTTCAGTTCAGTTCAATCGCTCAGTCGTGTCCGACTCTGCACGACCCCATGAATCACAGCACGCCAGGCCTCCCTGTCCATCACCAACTCCCGGAGTTCACTCAAACTCGTGTCCACAGAGTCGGTGATGCCATCCAGCCATCTCATTCTCTGTCGTCCCCTTCTCCCACCCCCAACCTTTCCCAGCATCAGAGTCTTTTCCAGTGAGTCAACTTATCGCATGAGGTGGCCAAAGGATTGGAGTTTCAGCTTTAGCATCAGTCCTTCCAATGAACACCCAGGACTGATCTCCTTTAGAATACACTGGTTGGATCTCCTTACAGTCCAAGGGACTCTCAAGAGTCTTCTCCAACACCACAGCTCAAAAGCATCAATTATTCAGCGATCAGCTTTCTTCACAGTCTAACTCTCACATCCATACATGACCACAGGAAAAACCATAGCCTTGACTAGACGGACCTTTGTTGGCAAAGTAATGTCTCTGCTTTTCAATATGCTATCTAGGTTGGTCATAACTTTCCTTCCAAGGAGTAAGCGTCTTTTAATTTCCTGGCTGCAGTCAGCATCTGCAGTGATTTTGGAGCCCAAAAAAATAAAGTCTGACACTGTTTCCACTGTTTTTCCATCTATTTCCCATGAAGTGATGGGACCAGATGTGCTTAGTATAAGGCTAAAGGAGAAAATCCAAATGCAGGTTGCTGTAAAGATACTGATTTTTAAAAATTATCAAATCTCAACATTTCTCTCTAGAATAGTATATTATAATTTCTGTATAAATATTTCCTATGTATCCTCTTAATGTTAGGTATCAGTAATATGTCAGGAGTAATTTGAAAGGGCTTAATCCACAAATATTTCCCTAAACTTAACATTTTTTTGGTTTGTGATGAAACTCTTGGATCTGAAACATAAAAGCTCAGAGTTGACTCTTTGGTGTTTCTTGCTTGTGAAATGTGCCTAATTTCTTTATATACCTGTAAGAGGTAGGTTACAGTTCTTGCGACATTTATTTTTTCCAATAAAATAGAAAGTAAATTTGATTTTTAAAGACATTTCAATGATTCCATATTATAAAAGTACAAAAATAGAAATGATTATATAAGAGAAACATTTAGTATTGTTGGTGTAGAGGTAGAGAGGAAGTAATAAACAAATCCTTAGATTCTGCCGCCTGATCTGTTAGGATTTGTTGCAGGCCACCTTCATTTTTTCAAGGCTATATTCACATGCATTTGCTCATGATATGGCCTTCCAATAACTTGACTAGTTTGTTGAAAGATCATTCCTCAGGGTTTTTAGAAAAGGTGGAAAAGAATTTTTTTTTTTTAATGCTTTCCCAGGACTTCCCTGGTGGTCCAGTGGCCAAGAGATCACACTCTCAATGCAGGGGATCTGGGTTTGGTCCCTGGTCAAGGAACTAGATCCTACATGCTGCAAGTAAGACCCAGCCCAGCCAAATAAATAAATAGAACAATATTTTTTTTTAATTCCTTTTGTGGCCTGCTTTAGCACACTTTCCCCAGTAGTTCTCAGACTTCACGCTTTCTTTGTCTCTTCCTTGTCCTGTTCTTTTCCAGAAATGCAATAGGGAGCTACAAGAGAGCCTAATTCAAGCTTCATAGGATTGAAAGGAAGCAACTACAGCCACAAGTGGCTTCAGCTTCATTCTAGGCAGATGTAGAGTGAGAGACAAAGCAGGATGCCTTTCCAGCATCCTGAGTGCCTTCTGCATCTGTGGGATGAGATGCGAGAGAGAACAGAAACCAGCATGGGTGCCTTTAGACACGCCGCCTTCTCTCTACATTCCCTTTCTGCAAACAGCCTTGTTTTCATCTTCATCTTCCTTCCCAGGGCAACAGTGTAATCTCTGGTGATGAAAAATACTGTGCATAATTGCCAGAAAAAACTTAGGTGAATTGAAAGGTGTGGTAAGCCCCTTATCAAGGAAGGTCTTGAGAAAAAATGCAATGACTGCTGCTTCCCCATCACATCCTGGAAGGGTTGGCATCCATTCAGGTGAGGTGAGAGCACTGTTAGCTATAGCTCAGAGTTGACGGCTGCCGGTGGGGTTACCCATGCACGAGGCAGGCTGGTGAGAAATGGCTGAGAATTCACCCTGTGAATGATATTTTGTCGATATTCTAAATAAGTGTATTTTTTTCCTCCCTTTTCTTTAGGGGGTGACAGGTGCTTTGACTGTTCTGATGAAAGACGCGATAAAACCAAATCTGATGCAGACCCTAGAAGTAAGTGATTTTCTTTTCATAGAGAGTGTTGACAGAGTTGCATTAAGTAGATTGCTTGTGCAACTCTACATGTGAGCATTTCCAGCCAGTCTGAGCCTGTGAGGAGCATCAGAATAACTGGTTGGTCATCCAGAAAGAAAAAGGTTCTTGATATGATTCCTGTCTCAGTTAACAAAGTACTGATTGACCAGAGTAGAAACTTAGAAACTCAATGAATGTCTGTCTTACATCTCAGCAACTTGTATAGCCGTGGGTTAACCACATGCAGTGTAGACGGGAAATACCCGCTTGCTGCAGTTCTGTCCAGCATGGTACCTATGGGCCCCTCGTGGTTATTTCAGTCTAAATTAGTATAAATTTAAAATTCAGTTGTGCAGTCATACTAGTTACATTTCTATTTATTTTTATCAGCTACATTTTAAGTGCTCTATAACCACATGTGAATATCATATTGGACAGAGCAGATAGAGAATATTTTGAGCCCCGCAGAAAGTTCTTGTGGATAATGAATGCTCTTTTAGATCTCTGGTCAGCAAGGAACAGCTGAAGCATCAATCTTATGAAATGGTTGAAAAGTCCATTATGGAGAATATTCATAGCTTTGTCATTGTAGAAACTAAGATAGTTCCTGATTACTTTGCCAAGTGATCTGCATATAAAATAAAATATTGAACTCAGGATAGATATTTTTATGTCTTTGGGTTAATGATAGAATTTCTTCAACAAAATGTTAACTCAATATACTGTGTCATGTAAGTTGAGTGTGTGAGTCTGTGCTTGAATGTCCAACAATGATGTTCTAAGAATTTTTATATCTGTTTACACCACATCCTGGGAGTTCAAAAACCAGGGCTCTAATACTTAATGCTGCTTCAGTGATGAATCTGCTGTGTGGCCTTTAATTTTAATCTAATTAAAATTAAATGCTGCCAATCTAGATTGGCAGGAATAGCAGTGTGTTGAAGGCTATGGTTTTTCCAGTGGTCATGTATGGATGTGAGAGTTGCACTATAAAGAAAGCTGAGCGCCGAAGAATTGATGCTTTTGAACTGTGGTGTTGGAGAAGACTCTTGAGAGTCCCTTGGACTGCAAGGAGATCCAACCAGTCCATCCTAAAGGAGATCAGTCCTGGGTGTTCATTGGAAGGACTGGTGTTGAACAGTATCAGTTCAGATCAGTAACAGATCTGGACAGTAAACATACATGTCTGGATTTCCATAAACATGAATCCCAGTATGACTTCACAGATATTTTCACTCTTCCACAATGAGTTTTCTTTCACTGCCTTTCTTCCTGCTTCTGTTCATTTTTCTCAGCTTTGAAACATGTTCACTCACAGCTCATCCTGGTTCATGGGAACTTTCCATGGCCCCAGCCCCTGCATTGCTCCCTGCCTCCCCCCATGTCAGTGGAAGGGCAGCCTGTATTTTCACAGGTGGAGCCAAGGCTTCGTACACACAGACCTCAGTGGCCCGGCTGGCTCCGAATAAAACCTGAGCATTTTACTGAATGTGCATAACTTTTTTAGATAGGACCACGGTCTCTTCTGTTTGACAAAAGTATAGAAATGAAAGTAAAAGAAAAGTACTGTCATTTCATGACAAATTTTGTTTAAATCATTAAAACCTAAAGTTTTTGAGAATTCCCTTATTTTTTTCTTTTGTCTTTTGAGTAACTTTGACATTTTACTATGAGTGAAATTTTTCTTTCATTGTCTTAATAGTTACCAGATTTTTAATAGGTAAGATAAACAATGACAAAGATAAAATTTTCAAAAATCAAAAGATTATTACTATAAATATAAAAATGGCCAGTAATAATTTGTACTTGCCCTGCCCTGATTCCCACAATTCATTTATTGTGCTGATTTTATGATTATATTTTTTTTGAATTCGTTGATTTCTTAATGGGGAAAAAAACATTTAAACAAGCTTCTTAGCCCATCAGAGTTTAACTCCATTCTTTTTAAGAGTATAATGCAGAATACTATGACATAAGGTTTATATCATGGTCACTGAGGCTGCTAACACAGTGGCTTATCAAAATTTATAATAGGAAATAACTGGTTTTCATAGCTTTTTGTTTTTTAACTTTTCATTTTGTATTGGGATGTAGCTGATTAACAATGTTGAAATAGTTTCAGGTAAACAGCAAAGGGACTCAGCCATACATATACACCTATCCATTCTCCCCTAAACTCCCGTCCAGCAAGACTGCTGCGTAATGTTGAACAGAGTTCCATGTGCTATACAGTAGGTCCTTCTTGGTTATGTTTTCAATATAGCAGCGCGTACATGTCTATCCCAAACTCCTTCACTGCCCCTTCCCCCACATCTCTCCTCCCAGCAACCATAAATTCATTCTCTAAGTCTCTGGGTCTCTGTGTTTTGTACATAAATTCATTTGCATCCTTTCTTTTTCGATTCCACATATAAGGGATCTCATAGTATTTCTCCTCTGTCTGACTTCACTCAGTTTGATAATCTCAAGATCCATCCACATTGCTACAAGTGGCATTATTTCATTCTTTTTAATGGCTGAGTGATATTCCGTTGTATATATGTACCGTATGCCAAAGTTGTGCATTCCTTCGTTGATGGGCATTTAGGTTGCTTCCGTGTCTTGGCTGTAAACAGTGCTACAGTGAACATTGGGGTGCACGTATCATTTCAGATCTTGTTTTTCTCCAGATATATGCCCTGTAGAGGGATTGCAGGGTCATAGCTTTATAAAATTTGTTCTTCTGCTTCCACAGGGAACGCCTGTATTTGTGCATGCTGGCCCCTTTGCCAACATTGCTCATGGCAACTCTTCAGTGCTGGCTGATAAAATTGCCCTGAAACTGGTTGGTGAAGGAGGATTTGTGGGTAAGTCACTTCTTTTCAACTTAGTTGTTGCCAGAATATGAAAGAAATCTAAAAAATGATGGCTGGAACAGAGTGAGATCCATTCTAAATGAGATATATTCTTGTATGTCCCCCTTTCAGAGATGACCTCAGTCCTGGAAAAGCCCTAATCTCTGGTCTGCACTAGTGGTGTGACATTGTGGTTGAACCATAGATTTTGGTGTCAGGTGCATGTGCTTTAGAATATAAGCTCTGACACTTGCTGGTTATGTGACCTTGGGTACGTATAGTGACCTCTGAGCCTCAGCTTTCTCATCTGTAAAATGGTGATGACAGTATTGTATCAAACCTTCAAGGGTTATTGTGACAACCAGATGAGATTATTTATTCATTCAGCAAATATTTATTGACAGCCTGCCGCATACAACATGTGTGACTCATCTGTGGGAAGCAGACCCAGTCCTGCTCTCCTGGAGCATACTTTGTGTGTAGTTTGATAGGAGAAAGGACTTTTTAAATGTCAGCTACCATTAGCAGTAATAGCACTGCTGAGTACTTGAAACGAAATCAGTCTGCTCTTCCTCAAATGGAATTTGTGCTTTTGCGGCTTAATGGATGGGCGATGCCCAACCATCAGACTTGGACATTTTTGCTGGTAAGACTTCATACTTTTTGCTGCTGTGAAGCTCTTTGTGGTACCTACTTCTGTTTGGCTCTTGTTGGATATTCCAGCCAGAAAGAGGGGGAAACCGCCATAGAGTTTGCTCAGTCCCTGCCTGCCCCAACAAAAGACACACAAACAAGGATTCATGAAATTCCACTGTAATTTGACATTAGAGGTGTTACACTAGCAGATTTTCCCATGCCAAAAGGTAATTTCCATTCACCTGTGTGAAAGCCTGTGATCATCAAGTCTAGCAGTTACTTCTTTCTCTCCAATCATCAACCTTGTATCAAACTCAGAAGTGAGTTATTTTACTAGAAGAGATTCTGCTGGAGAAACGAGCTTAGCTCTGCACTTTTACACTTAGCCACTGGAAAGTTCATCAGGGTCACTGAGACTGTTTTAAGAATTCCTTATAGACATGCAGTCAGGATCAAATGAGGATTTATATGGTTCATTTCTCAAAGTTCTTATTATACAGCTCTCATGTACTGGCTGCTTTAGTACCAAATCCACCCTGAGAGTGGCTAGATGTGCTGTCTAAATGGATTTGCTAGCTTGATCACAGCGTAATTTTAGAGCTAATGGACAAGGAGATTGCGTAGGGCAGGCTCTGAAAGGTTAGACACTTATGTGAAGTGCACGTTCCAATGCATCAACTCCACAAATGAAAGAGCTTCTTGAAGAAAGCACTCTCTTTTATGCTGATAGGGCTCTCTGCCTCTGTACCAGCCCTTACTTTATAAACACGTCTTTATAGAATATGTGTTACTGTGGCAAAGGATCTTTAGAGGTATATGCTGATGATGTACACTGAACACAGTAGCTCTCTGTGTGGCCTTGGAGAAGCTATCAGCATCTTTGGGCATGTCTCTTGTAGACATTCTCATCTGGAAAATGAGAAGTTGGACCAGGCTAGGTGTTGGATCTGGATGGGTAGCTATGGACCCAGAGTTAGAAGCTGTAGAATCAGAGCCCTAATGGTTAATATGACTTGAAGCAATTTCCTTAACTTCTCTAGGATTTAGTGTCCTCCTTTGAGAAAAGGAGAATACCTATGCTGCAGTTTTTAATGAGTAGTAACAAATGAGAAAGTGCTTCGTAAACCTAACGTGCTTGCTAAGTCACATCCAACTCTTTACAACCCTATGGACTGTAGCCAGCCAGGCTCCTCTGTCCATAGGATTCTCCAGACAAGAATACTGGAGTGGGTTGCCATGCCCTCCTCCAGGGGATCTTCCCAACCCAGGATCGAATCCACTTCTCTTAAATCTCCTGCATGGCAGGCAGGTTCTTTACCACTACCACCACCTGGGAAGCCCCTTGCAAACCGAAGTGACTATGTAAATATCAATAGTTATGTGAATTATTTCTGTGATCTCTTCTGAAAGGCCAAGTCCTGGAGTTGGAGTATCTTCCTCAACTCCTTTCAAGTTGTGTAGTTTTAAGCAAGGTAACCCATGTTTGCCTCAGTTTCCTTATCTATAAGGTAGGGATTTTAATAGGACTTGCCTCATAGGTTTGAAATAAGGATTAATGAGACCATGGATACATTCTGGCATGGTACCTGACACATGATAAGACTGGATAATTTTTAGTCACTCCTATTATTTACTCCATTTTTGATACATGACTAATGGAGGTTAAATTTCCTTTAGTTAGGTTTTATTTTCAACTGTTTTCAGATGCTTCTAACATAAAATTTGTCATTTTAACCATTTCTAAGTGTGCCACTCACTGAAATCCTTTCACGTTGTGAAAACTGTCACCGCCATTCATCTCCAGGACTCACAGTGCAGAGCTAAAGCTCTATCCCCATTAAACAACAACTCCACGTCTCCAGTGCCTGAAACCTCCCTTCTAGTTTCTGTCTCTGCACATGACTATTCCAGATGATTCATATCAGTGTTTCTCTGACTGGCTTATTTCACTGACCATAATGTCCTCAGAGTTCACCCATGTTGTCATCATTTGTCAGAATTCCCTTACTAATTGATGTACGTTGAACAGTACTCCATAGTATGTATATACTGCATTTTTTTTATCCATTCATCTGTCAATGGACACTTAGGCTGCTTCCACCTTTTGGCTGTTTTTGAATAATGCTGCTGTGAATATGAGTGTACAGATATCTCTCTTTATATTATTTTTAACTTAAGATCATAGTTCATTATATGTCCCTGGTGACTCAGACAGTAAAGAACCCGCCTGCCAAGGCAGGAGACATAGAGATGCACGTTCAATCCCTGGGTCAAGAAGATCCCCTGGAGGAAGGCATGGCAGTCCACTCCAGTATTCTTATCTGTAGAATCCCATGGACAGAGGAGCCTAGCAGTCTATGGTCCATAACGTCGCATAGAGTTGGACACGACTGAATGACTTAGCACACAGCACACATGTAACACTAGCGTCTTACATCAGTATAAGCCACAGGACTCAAAATCTATGTTGTTAAACCTTCAGGAAGCCATGCTGTGGCTCCACAGAACTCTGAGAGCAAAGTCAGTGTCCGAACAGGGACCGTCATCACTCTTTCCCCGTTTCCTGGTCTTCCCCTTGCACTTGGATGAAATTTGTAGTAGATCACTCTCACTCCCAGTTAATATCTTTGTGTCCAGTCTCATGAAAATCAAATCCTAATTTGCATTCAAATGGAAGCTTCTCTCCAGCGTAAACACTGGGTCTGCGTCTAGATGACTGTGGGGTTGGAGGGTGGCTGCTTCTCTAACCCCCCTCACCTTGCACTTAGGCTGCCTCTGGCCCCTCCAGGGTTGAAGCTTGGCTAGTTGATGATACCAGTCTGGCCTCTTCCACACTCTTAGCAGAAGACTTCTGGGCTATATAGTTCCCTTTAAAAAAATTCTACTGCTGGTTCCATACCTGGTCTCTGGGTACCATAGCCCTTGGACATCTGACCACCATCAGTGAGGGTGCAGTTCCGTCTCTCACACGACCCTGCCATGGGCTGTTTCTTTTCAGCTCATAGACATTTTCTGGCCCCCCAATGGCAGTATCACTGTGGAGTCTTTGCAATTGTTCTGCTACAGCCTCACTCACTGGCTGCAGAAAAGGGGGAGCAGCTGGCAGGCCTGGAGTGAGACCCGCACATCCATAGCTTTCTTTGAAGCAGTCTTTGCCCAGTTCCTACTCTTGTCAACCCCTTTGAAAGGTATCTCTTGAACAAAGGGATACGAAATGTATCTTCAAGCAATTCCTTGGCATGTGCTGCTAGGTTTAGCATCATTCTTTGGCCTGTGAGCAGTTGACATGGATTGGGGCATCACTGAAATGCAAGAGACCCCCATTCTAACATCCTTAGACTGAAGCTAAATGTAGTAGTACAGATTTATTTGAAGCCTGAGAACGAATTTATGTCCATAGAAGTGTGGTTGTATATAAGAGTGTCTCTCTTAAGATACAAAAAAGCTCAAACTCGAAAGGGAAAGATCGATAACTTGGGTTATATTTTTTAAAATAAGTTAGTTATGATAAAAGATACAAGACTGAAAAAGCACTTGACAGATTGGAAGGGGACATTTTCAGAGATAATAGGCAAATGACTGGTGTTCAGAATATGTAAACCACCCTGGACTACAGACTGATTTGAAAAAGAAAAAGGGAATAATCCAATAGAAAACCCAGCAAAGAATTTTTTTTTTTTAAGGAAATTCACAGAAAAGCAGCAATTTGACAGAATTTCTGGTCCAGAGAAAATACATTTAAGTCCTTTGAAAGAATTTATTTTGGTACACATTTATTGAGCTCCTGCTGTATGTCAAGTAATACAGGAAGGAAGTGGGAATCAAAAATCATTCAGATATGTCTCTTACCCCCAGTAATTTATAATGTGGGTGTGAGAGACAGGCCCAAAAACAGAGTCTGAGAAGTGAGTACAATGGTTATGAGATTTAATATCGTATTGATGAACAAGGAACCATAAGAGATAATGGGTATCTCTCGAGTAAAATTTTCTTCATATGACTGGTTTTGCTAAGGTACATTTAGTCTAGTTTTTGTTCTGTCCCAACACTCACAAGGAAGGGATTGTTTTGTCTACTCTAAAATGATTAAGATAATGAAATCAGTATTCCATTTAGACTTAAAACAGAGTGGACTTTAATTAATTGCATGAATTCATTAGACCAGAACAAAAGGCTTCATGACAGTTTAGTGAAAGCGTTAGTTGCTCATTCATGTCCGACTCTTTTGAAACCCTGTAGACTGTAGCCCACCAGGCTCCTAGTGGGTAGCCATTCCCTTTTCCGAGGGATCTTCCTAACCCAGGGATTGAACCTGGGTCGCCTGCATTTTAGGAGTATTCTTTACTGTCTGAGCCACCAGGGAGTTTCTATTTGTCTTTCTCCTTTAGTCAATACTCCTTGTGGGAGTCCCCTTGACTTAACAGTTATTGCTATAAAGGCAAATATTTTTTTGGCATCTAACCCCAATCGTGTTATTTCTAAAAGTGAAAAGAAAGTAAAGGAAAACAGCCTTGAGTTTCTAGGTTTTTAGAAATGAGCTCATATATAAACTATTTGTAGGGATTTGTTTTCTCCTCTCTTAATTTGGTTTTGATTCTACTTTCGAATGAATACCTTGCCTTCACTCTGGAATGCAGCGTCCACATATACAGCTTCATAGCCAGTGGTTGTTAGTTGCCAGTCACAGCCACCCCTCCCATAATTAAATACAGAATTATATATAGGAGTATATATACTTAAAAAAAAAGTCTCCACAATTCTTTTTAGATTCTCAAAGGAGTCTATGACTTGAAAAAGAGTCATCTCGTAGCCTGATGGATGTCGTATGCGGTTTAAGTCTACTCACTTTTGTGATCTATGTGAAGCTTTAATGACAGTTCACAGCCTCGTCCAGACTCCACAAAGTCAAGAAATCACCTAATTAGTTGTCAGTCTTCTCCTTGCTAGCTGCAGAACAACACGCAGTCCCCGGCTGGGCATTCCAGGTGCTTCCGGGGAACAGAAACGTAAACAAGCACTGCAGCAAAAGAGTAAGTCTAGACCAGTGCCCAATTAAATCGTGCACTGGAGCTTGACTGGCCGTGAATGTTTCAGGATTAGGATTTAGAGATCAGAACACATAGCTGTGGCATTTCCAAGACAAACTGAGTGGGATTAGGAAGCAAAGCCTTAGCAATATTTTCATTATAAATGCTCCCATTCTCTGAGTTGTTCCCAAGCTCCAGACCTGTGCTGCAGCAGTCATGTACGTTCTCACTTAATCCTTAAACAGTTCTGATTATCCCCGTCTTACAGCTGATACAACTGAAGCTTACTGAGATTATGAAACATGTCTGCCATCACTCAGCCAGTAAAGTGGTGGAGGGTACAACTTCCGGGCTCTTCTCACTCAAACCTGTATAGGCGATCAGCCGGCTCTTCCGCCTGTGGTGACAGTCTCATCTCTTTACCTGGTTCCCATCCACTCTCATTAAACCGGTCATCATTTGTTTCAGGTGACCGGTCTTTAGCAGATGGTCACATTTAAAATGAGTACCGGTATAATTATTCTGATACAGAATAATGTGTGCAAACAGGAGTGGAATAAATGTGGTTGCTTTTTTAATTCTTCTCTTACTACTTTAAAAGATCTTTTCCCTGAATATATTACTAATTAAAGGTTCTTTTATTGAGTCACATTCTGATCTACTCACTGCTCCCCTCACCTGTGTCCGTTGGCAGACATTCTTCCCAATATTTGTGTGTGTGTGTGTGTGTGCGTGCGCACGTGCACACGTGCAATCAATAGTGTCAGACTGCAGCCAGCCAGGCTCCTCTGTCCATGGAGTTCTACAGGCAGGAATACTGGAGTGAGTTGCCATGCCCTTCTGGGGATCTTCCCCACCCAGGGATGGAACCCATATCTCTTATGTCTCCTGCATTGGCACCTCAGGCACCATCTGGGAAGCCCTCCCAACATTTATATTGTATGGGCTTCCCTGGTGTCTCAGATGGTAAAGAATCTACCTGCAATTCAGGAGACCCAGCTTCGATCCCTGAGTCGGGAAGATCCCCTGGAGAAGGGAATGGCTACCCATTCCCGTATTCTTGCTTGGGAAATCCCATGAACAGTGAAGCCTGGCAGGGTACAGTCCATGGGGTCACAAAGAGTTGGACACAGTTGAGTGACTAACACTTTATGTTGTTAGATTGTTTTAAATCTTGCCAAGCTAGTGGTAGTAAAATGGTAGTTCATCATAGTTGTGAGTATAGACATATTTATGGACATATCAATTTGTGAATTTCTTTGAGGCCATTTGCCTCTTTCTTAGTCATTTATAATATCCTTTATATGTTCCAAATATGAATATTTTACCATCCTGTGCTACAAATATATTCTCCTGTGTGTGGCTTATCTTTTCAATGTGTTCCTTGTAGCTTTTCCTCTTCCATCCTTTCTGTTTTTGGCCACACTGCGTAGCATGTGGGTTCTTAGTTTCCCCACCTAAGGGTTGAACCAGTGCCCCCTGTGCTGGAAGCTCGGAGCGCTAACCACTGGACCACAAGGGAATTCCATCCATCTGCTTGGGTTTATAAAGATCATCTGTATTGGTTCATAAAATGTTGGTTCTTACACATACACCTTTAATCATTTCAGAATTTATGCTTGTATACGTCATCCCCTTTTCCTTAGTCATAAAATTTGTGAAACTTTTCTTCCTCTGCAATTCTTTCAGAGGTGCTTGTCAGCTCTGGCTCAGAAAAAAAGAAACAAATAGCCAAAAAGTCTCAACAAATCTAAGCCAGTGCTCAAGGCCTTACATGTGCTAGTCAGCTGTTTGCTCTGCAATCTGTCTCTAGAACTGCTTTTCAGTTCATTTATCCTGGCACTCTGTGTCCCCAAGGGAGAGGAGCCAAAAGATGGTTTCTCCAGCACCGTTTATCACTACAGAGATTAGGGCTTTCTTCTAGAAGAGCTTCAAGCATTATCTCTTGCCAACTCTTCATCTTTTGATGGTGAGCTTTACTCAGCAGTGGTACTTGGTCTTTTATTTTATTCTTTTTAGACTACACTGTGTGGCTTGCAGGGTCTTAGTTCCCCAACCAGAAATTGAACCCTGGGCGCTCAGCAGTGAAAGTGGGGAGTGCATTCTCAATACTTGGTCTTTTAGGAGCCTGGTTTCTGGTTGTTTGGGGGATTTTGAATTTGGGTTGGGAAAGGCATTAGAAGTCATGCTCCCCACCCATCACCCCAATCCCATTTCTCTCCCTCTCCATTAAAAGTGACCACCATCCTGGACACTGGGAATTGATATTCAGGTTGTTAGTTATTGCTGCTAACGTGTATATTCTTTGGTATATATCAACTATTAACGTTTTTTAAAATTTAGAGGTAAAATTTCTTAGTTACAGATCACCAAACTTTACAGCCTGATCTTCCAGTGGTTCAGTGAAGTTCAGTTACAATAAGACTAATGGGGTCATTTTAGTGCCAATATGGTTTATTGATCATTTTCTGCTCTCATATGAAACTCCAGATAATAGAGGTGATTTTCCTTGGAGCAGCCACACATGTTAGTTTGCAATCTTCAGCCACCCGGATTTGAGTTGCTCTCTGCTGTGTGCTATGCCTTGGGTAGTTTGAGTAAGCCCCTGAATCTTGATTTCTCCTTACCTACCTCAAAGTTGTTCTCAAGTACAATAATGCTGGAGAAGCCCAAACTGAACAGTGGACACCAGCTGCTGTTACCACCATAAGATTCTAAGGATCTTAAGATAAACCTTCACAAATACTGACGCTTTCTTTCTTTTTTATTTTAATTGGCGGCTAATTACTTTACAATATTGTGGTGGTTTTGCCATACATTGACATGAATCAGCCATGGGTGTACATGGGTCCCCATCCTGAGCCCCTCTCCCACCTCCCTCCCCATCCCATCCCTCAGGGTCATCCCAGTGCACCAACCCTGAGCACCCTGTCTTATGCATCGAACCTGGACTGGCGATCTATTTCACATATGATAATATACATGTTTCAATGCTGTTCTCTCAAATCATCCCACCCTCGCCTTCTCCCACAGAGTCCAAAAGACTGTTCTATACATCTGTGTCTCTTGCTGTCTCGCGTATAGGATTATTGTTACCATCTTTCTAAATTCCATATATATACATTAGTATACTGTATTGGTGTTTTTCTTTCTGGCTTACTTCACTCTGTATAATAGGCTCCAGTTTCATCTACCTCATTAGAACTGATTCAAATGTATTTTTTTTTAACAGCTGAGTAATATAACGCTTTCTTTTTAGATATTTATTTGGCCGCACCAGGTTTAGTTGTGACATGGGGGCTCCAGTTCCCCTGACCAGGGATGGAACCTGGGCCCCCTGCATTGGCAGGCAGACTCTTAACCCCTGGACTCAGGGAAGTCCCTAATGCATTCTTGCAAGTGAGGGATGTCTGTGTTCTGACAATGGAAAACACTCCTGCTTGTTCCCTTCTCAGACAGAGACATTTAGGACAATCGTCCACAGAAAGGATCTGATACTGTGAGGGGATCTGATGACTCTTTTAGGTTGGAAGAATCCTTCTAGATAGACTTGTTTACAAGGCTGTGTAGTGACCAGGGAGAAAGCCGGATGCCCTGGAACTCTGCACTCACAGGCGTATGACCGCACTCCAGTCCATTTTCTTCTTGACATCTGCAACTCTCGTTTTCTCACTACTGAAATAACAGGAAAAAATGTTTTAGAATTTTCAACAATAACATGGCAGTGTATTTTCTGTAACCTGTTTCATCTGGCCCCTGTGAATGTGCCACCTCTTGTGTTATCAGCAGGTGTTCGGGGTGTTTCCCACGGTTGTGTTTTTATCAGCACGTGTTCTTTCTCCCTGCTTTTCTGCATCAGGTCCTGTGGATGGCTCTCACTCTCCAGGCTCCCTCAGAGCTACATGGTTTGCTGCCTTGCTTAGCTCAGTCTTCGGCTTACGTGTCAGGGAGGCCTTCTGTATGCATTCCAACTGAAAGCAGCCATCCCATCGACAGCACCCCTGGCCCCCCTCGCGAGTACCCCCACCCACTGTGTTGCTGCCAGCCACACAGGCAATCTGTAAGAATACCGTCTGTCTCTCCCCTGAAGATAAATGCTTTAGGGCACTGGGATTTGTCCCTTTTGTTCAGTGCTGTATCCTCAGCTTCTGAGTAGATGATCCAACAAATGATTTCCCAGGTCAAAGAACTCCACAGAGGTCAGGAGCATCCTAAGTTTTCCACCTCAGAAGTAGAAGAACTGAGCATATGCATCCTAGGGCCAGCGCTGGCTCAGATACCAGGCCTGTTTCTCATCAGCTGTGACTTTGAACAAGTTGTGTAGCCCTGTGTTCTCAAACTCATCCCTTCCCTCTTTTTTATACCAAACACTTGACTATCCTGAAGCAAAACTCAAGCACTATAACCTTCTATGCTGCTGCTGCTGCTGCTGCTAAGTCGCTTCAGTCATGTCTGACTCTGTGCAACCCCATAGACGGAATCCCACCAGGCTCCCCCGTCCCTGGGATTCTCCAGGCAAGAACACTGGAGTGGGTTGCCATTTCCTTCTCCAATGCATGAAAGTGAAAAGTGAAAGTGAAGTCTCTCAGTCGTGTCCGACTCTTAGCAACCCCATGTATTGCAGCCTACCAGGCTCCTCCATCCATGGGATTTTCCAGGCAAGAGTACTAGAGTGGGGTGCCATTGCCTTCTCCGATAACCTTCTATAGATAATTTCAAAAAATAACGTAATGTGTGAGTTGTGACATAAAAGTATTTTATGGTAACGTGTTAGGTATTTCAATGTGTATTTTTAAATTATTTTTTTGGCTGTGTTGGGTCTTTGTTGCTGTGTGCAGGCTTTTTCTAGTTGTGGAGAGCTGGGGCTACTCTCCGGTTGTGAGCTTCTCATTGCAATGGCTTCTCTTGTCGTGGAGCACTGGCTCTAGGGTGCTTGGACTGAGTAGTTATGGCGCCAGGGCTTAGTTGCCACGTGGCATGTGGATTATTCCCAGACCAGGCATTGAATCTGTGTCACCTGCACTGGTTGATTCTTAACCACTGGACCACCAGGGAAGCCCTTCAGGATGTATTAATTAGAAGAAATATTTCGACTACACTAGAGTGGTCAGATGCTTGCATATACACAGAATTCTTACGCGACCGTCACGAGTGCAGAAGGATTAGGCGTGTTTTGGCAAGTCAGATGTCACAAGTGGTCATTGGCACCGATGCAGTTTTCTACAAAAGTGAATATCTCTTTGCAAAGTTCCAAAGAAAACAAAGTTAACCTTCTCTCAGTTTGCACTCTTGTTTACATTCCTTAAGAATGGGGTGCACATTCATAGCTTGGAGTTTTTATGTAAAGCAGATTGGGAGGAGGGCTCTAAGTTCATATAATCACGATCAGGTTTTCCCAAGGCAGGAATGAAGGGACAGTGGACAAATCTTTGTGGGGCTGTTCTGCTCAACGCAGCATCTCCTATATCCTGGCCCTACCCACAAGTTGAGGACCAACTGTGTGCTGGGCATCTTGCTGTGGGCGTTCTGTGTTACATGTATATCTTTAATGTCTTATATGAGCCCTCAACGAAAGTTATCCTAATATTACCATTTTACAGCTGAGGAAACTGGGCATCCCAGGGAGTGAGTAGGTACCCAAACAGCTAATGCAAGCGGGGTGAGGGGAGGGGTACGGCAGAGTCTAAGCCCCAGTCTAGAACTTTAGCTTTTATCACTGTGCTTTCAGTTCAGTTTAGTCGCTCAGTCGTATCCGACTCTTTGCGACCCCATGAATGACAGCACGCCAGGCCTCCCTGTCCATCACCAACTCCCGGATTTCACTCAAACTCATGTCCATAGAGTCGGTGATGCCATCCAGCCATCTCATTCTCTGTCATCCCCTTCTCCTTCCGCCCCTAATCCCTCCTAGCATCAGAGTCTTTTCCAGTGAGTCAACTCTTCGCATGAGGTGGCCAAAGTATTGGAGTTTCAGCTTTAGCATCAGTCCCTCCAATGAACACCCACGATTGATCTTCATTAGAATGGACTGGTTGGATCTCCTTGCAGTCCAGGGACTCTCAAGAGTCTTCTCCAGCACCACAGTTCAAAAGCATCAATTCTTTGGTGATCAGCTTTCTTCACAGTCTAACTCTCACATCCATACATGACCACTGGAAAAACCACAGCCTTGACTAGATGGACCTTGGTTGGCAAAGTAATGTCTCTGCTTTTCAATATGCTATCTAGGTTGGTCATAACTTTCCTTCCAAGGAGTAAGCGTCTTTTAATTTCATGGCTGCAGTCAGCATCCACAGTGATTTTAGAGCCCCCCAAAATAAAGTCTGACACTGTTTCCACTGTTTCCCCATCTATTTCCCATGAAGTGATGGGACCAGATGCCATGATCTTAGTTTTCTGAATGTTGAGCTTCAAGCCAACTTTTCACTCTCCTCTTTCACTTTCATCAAGAGGCTTTTGAGTTCCTCTTCACTTTCTGCCATAAGGGTGGTGTCATCTGCATATCTGAGGTTATTGATATTTCTCCCGGCAATCTTGATTCCACCTTGTGCTTCTTCCAGCCCAGTGTTCCTTATGATGTACTCTGCATATAAGTTAAGTAAGCAGGGTGACAGTATACAACCTTGACGTACTCCTTTTCCAATTTGGAACCAGTCTGTTGTTCCATGTCCAGTTCTAACTGTTGCTTCCTGACCTGCATACAGGTTTCTCAAGAGGCAGGTCAGGTGGTCTGGTATTCCCATCTCTTTCAGAATTTTCCACAGTTTATTGTGATCCACACAGTCAAAGGCTTTGGCATAGTCAATGAAGCAGAAATAGATATTTTTCTGGAACTCTCTTGCTTTCTCCATGATCCAGCGGATGTTGGCAATTTGAACTCTGGTTCTTCTGCCTTTTCTAAAACCAGCTTGAACATCTGGAAGTTCATGGTTCACATATTGCTGAAGCCTGGCTTGGAGAATTTTGAGCATGACTTTACTAGCGTGTGAGATGAGTGCAATTGTGTGGTAGTTTGAGCATTCTTTAGCATTGCCTTTATTTGGGATTGGAATGAAAACTGACCTTTTCCAGTCCTGTGGCCACTGCTGAGTTTTCCAAATTTGCTGGCATGTTGCGTGAAGCAGTTTCACAGCATCATCTTTCAGGATTTGAAATACCTCAACTGGAATTCCATCACTTCCACTAGCTTTGTTCGTAGTGATGCTTTCTAAGGCCCACTTGACTTCACATTCCAAGGTGTCTGGCTCTAGGTGAGTGATCACACCATTGTGATTACCTTGGTCGTGAAGATCTTTTTTGTACAGTTCTTCTGTGTATTCTTGCTACCTCTTCTTAATATCTTCTGCTTCTGTTAGGTCACTGTGCTTTATTGCTTCCTAAAGGTCTGTTTTCATTCCATTTCATCATCATCACGTAGCCCTATGCTTATTAGCACATAACCGGCACTGAATAAATGTTTTTTTAAATGAACGATGAATAATAGACATCAGTTTACTAAATAGCTTATCTACTGGCAAACATGTCTGAATTTCCTCTAGGCTTTTTATGGTAAATACTGATATTTCTTTGTGCAGTGGTGTTTTGAGGTAGTAATTGATTAATTAAAAGAGTAATTAAATTAAGTAAAAAGAATAAACAGTTTGGAAAAGAATTTGAACTTTAGGAATGTCTGACCTGACCTTGACTATTTCTTTATGTGCTGCAAAATGCAAATTTATTTTCGATGCATTATCTAGCCCATCCCTACCTAGGATTTATGTGTATGCTAAATAATGCGCTCCTAATGTAGTTCTGCTTACCATCATAAAATATGGAGTTAAAATAAGACCCCTGTCAAAACACTGTCTTGAAGGGATTAGTGCTATGAATGTTAACATAAAATGATTTTAAAATGCATAGACTTTATGAGGATTAAAAGTAAAAATATCCACTATGTAATAACATTTAAATTTATATGGCTGCTGTCTTGCCCCATCTTGGCTGTGAACTTTCCGCCAGAGGATGCTGAAAAGAGTCCAGTTACCCTTACCTCATGTATAAATTTAGAAAATTGCAATTATATGAGGTTTTTCGTAAGCTTTCATTCATATCAGTGTTTGATATAATTACAACATTGTGCTGTTCTCATGCAAAGCAAACCGAATAGAATTTTGAGTAAGAAATAGAAGAAAACTGGCCATCACTAAATGAATAGTGTATTCTTATGTCTAATTTTTTATGTCTTTTGGGGTGAGGGGATAGAAAATTGAATTATTAGGACTGTCTAAAAGTTTCAACCTCCTGTTAGCTTCAAACATAATTGTTCTTTTAGCCATTAAGGTTTTTTAAAAATTTTATTTATTTGCTTGTCTGTGCTGGCTCTTAGTTGCAGCACGTGGGATCTTAGTTGTGACATGCAAAATCTTTTCATTGTGGCATGCAAACTCTTAGTTTCAGCATGTGGAATTTAGTTCCCTGCACAGGGAACGAACCTGGACCCCCTACACTGGGAGTGCAGAGTCTTAGCCACTGAACCACGAGGAAAGTCCCAGCCATTAATGTTTTAATGCAAGTAATATCAATTTTAAAAACTCCCTGAAGTTTAAAAGAACCATGTCCAGTTACCAAGTGCTTGGGTATCCAATTCAAAATAAAGCAGAGTGAAGAAGTAACTCTTTACTTGAACACAGAGGTATCTCAATGGAATGATAAAGACCTCATGAGATAGAAGAATTTGAATATATTTGAAAGACAGGAACTGTCAGCCTCATATTAAATAGTAAAGTCCTTAATACACATGTAGTAAGTCCATGACAGGAATACTTATATGATCACCATCATTATTCATCATTATCCTGCAGGTACTAGCCAGTGTAATAAACAAGAACAATATGAAAGTATTGATATCAGAAAGAAAGTGATAAATTTCCCTCTGTTTATATACAGTATGATTGTATAATAGAAAGTTCAAGAAATTTATTTTAGGTAATAAGAGTTTTGGTTGGTTATTTGGATGCAATGTGAATATCTAATAGTTTCCTTTCTATCAGCAATAAGGAGATACTGTAAAAGGGGAAATATTCTATTTATATGTGTGTCACCAGACTATATAAAATTCCTGGGGATAAATTTAGCAAGAAATGGGAATATAGAAAGAAAATCATAAAATTTTACTGAAAATCACAAAATAAGACTCTTGAGTCTGAACCATTGGTGAGATATACACCATGTTCTTGAATGAGAATAATCAGTATTAATCATCATTTCTCTGTCAAACTAGCTTGAAATTACTATAAAATCACTACACGTTGCCAGAGTATAGAGTTATGTTGGGGAAGGAAAAAATTTCCCCCTACCCTTGTAGGCCTGGCCTCATAGTCACAGTGACATCAGACAGATTAACAGGGAAAAACCCACATTTAATTATGTACATATGGGGAATCAGAATATGAGATTCCAAAGACAGGTAAAATGCGGTCTATGTGCCATCCTGGACTAAGGATTAGGGACAAATACAGAATCTAAGAAAATGTGAGTTTGAAGATCTCTTTATGTATCTGGGGGCTTCCCAGGGGACTCAGACTGTAAAGAATCTACTTGCAGTGCAGGAGACCTGGATTCGATCCCTGGTTCAGGATGATCCCCTGGAGAAGGAAATGACAACCCTCTCTAGTATTCTTGCCAGAAAAATCCCATGGACAGAAGAGCTTGGTGGGCTATGGGCTATAGTCCATAAGGTAGCAAAGAGTCAGATACATTGAAGCGACTTGGTATATATACTTGGAGGAAGATGAGCGTCATAGTTAAATAGCAATGTTTGTCTGGATTCTAAAAGAATGAATCATGTGGAAAGATAAGTTTTAAAGAACAATGATGGATGATTTACCTAACTCTAGATATCAAAACAAGATAATACTGCCATAACAATAAAGAGAAATAAAACTGATATCAAAGGAGACCCCAGAGTGTCCTTAATTAGACTTATTCCACTGAATTTAAAACTTTCAAATTAAAGTCATATCAATTTATTCAGCATAAAGATATACCAAATTTAATGTGAAAATTAAAACCTAAAAAAGCAAAAAGTATGGTATTATTGGTGTAATGTCAATGTTTTTTAAAAAAATAAATAGATGTACATGGAACCTAGAAAGAAGTTCACAGTAAAACAAACCAAGTTTCCAAACAGTATTCATATTTCTTGTGTGTTAAAAATTGTAAAATACTTAACATCCAATGAAAAGGTAGAAATGAAGTATGTCAAGTGATTACTGTCATTGACATGTGGGAAATGGGGTCATGATGATGTTCATGTTATTCTTTACATATTTTGGTGGTGGTTTAGTCACTAAGGCATGTCTGACTCTTGTGACCTCATGTACTATAGCCTGCCAGGCTCCTCTATGGGATTCTCCAGGCAGGAATGCTGGAGTGGGCTGCCATTTCCTTTTCCAGGGCATCTTCCCAACCCAGGAATCAAACCCAGGTCTCCTGCATTGCAGGTAGAATACATATTATTCTCAGGCAAAATACATATTTTAGTATTTTTGAAAGTTTTGCAGTTAGTGTGTGTTACTTTTGTAATTTTATTTTTAATAAAGGAAAAACTGATTTAAAATCTGAAGTTGTTTCACATACAGAGTTAGGGAGAAATGGTATCTAAGCAGAGTGCTTAGAATACTGATTGAACAAATGAATATGACAGGAAAGCATTAGTGGGTTCTAGGGATAGTTTAGCTGAAGTGTAAGACATGGGGGAAGTGAATGTCACCTTCAGAAGAGGCCATTTGGAGGGAATAAATGCTAGTCTGTCTGAAATGTTACGCTTTTAATACTGGTGAAAGTAAATGCACAATTCTTAAATAGTTGTTCCCTATTCATAAGACTCTCTGAGAAGATGGCATTTGGGGGATATTTTGAAGAAGAGCTGAGATATAATCCAGTAAAACAAGACAATGGGGAGAAAGGAGGGTATGTACTCAAGGAATCAGCATAGTTCAGGTAGCTCCTAGATAAGGCAGACAATACAGGTTGAAAGTATATTTTCAACATCCTTAAATATGGAGAAGAGCATATAGTTTCTGATCCATGAGAACTTCTGGAATGATTTTGTAGAATTATTGTTACAAGAATGCCACTTGAAGATGGGGTTCCTTTTCCACCACCCCTTCCCATCAGATAAGTCAGTATACCTTCCTGAAGAAAATAAGTGAGGAAAAGAGGTTGAAACCTTATTTAATGGGCCTCCCTCCCCAGGAAAGGACTCGTCAGCAGCTGTAGATATGGTACCATGCAACCAGCAGCATTAATTCTGGGTATTTCCACAGAAGGTAAGATCTCAGAAATAACAATGGTGAGTGAAAAAGTTGGTAGTAGAAATCTGTGCTGTGTTGCTTCCTTGTAAGAGGAAAATAAGCCATTGTGGCAAAATGTTAGTTTGTTATTTATGCATTGGGAGTGAAGAGTGTGGATGAGGAAAATACAGGTTAGAATTTAGGAGAGGCTGAGGCTAGAGGCATAATGGATTGGCAGTTTTCATTAGCATATGGTCAAGTCTTAGTGCTAAATCTGGATGTTGTTCAGTCACTCAGTTGTGTCCGACTCTTTGCCATGCCATGGACTGCAGCACGCCAGGCCTTCCTGTCCATCACCAACTCCCAGAGCTTGCTCAAACTCACGTACATTGAGTCGGTGATGCCATCCAACCATCTCATCCTCTGTCGTCCCCTTCGGTCTTCAATCTTTCCCAGCATCAGGGTCTTTTCTAATGAGTCAGCTCTTTGCATCAGGTGGCCAAAGTATTGGAGCTTCAGCTTCAACATCAGCCCTTCCAATAAATATTCAGGATTGATTTCCTTTAAGACTGACTAGTTTGTTCTCCTTGCAGTCCAAGGGATTCTCAAGGGGCTCCTCCAACACCACAGTTCAAAAGTATCAACTCCTCGACACTCAACCTTCTTTATAGTGGATCGGGGGTTTTACCTTACTTTCCAGCAGGAGATGGTTATTTAGGCATCCATGCTCTTCATTTCTCTTGGTAACGGGAATGGCAGAGATGTGGACAATAGCTGACCTGAATGATCAGGCAGCCTGAACCCTGGCAAAACTTACTATCTACGAACTGAACAGAGAGAAATGACCCATTGTTATCTGCTGCCCAGAGGCGTGAGGATGTCTTATTCATCCGCTAAAAACTCCTTCCCCACTGTAATGCTGAATTATGTCCTAACAAATGAGGTAGAATTTTTTAATTTTCCTATATTCAAGTATGTATGCATGCAGACATTCTCAATTTTAGACACCAGTGATAGAATTACATTCTTTTGATTGCCCTCCACCCTACCTGGCCCGAATCTTGTTTAGTTCTTTTTTGTTTGTTTTATAAAATTGCATAAATGTTTTGGTTGACTGGATTGTTTTTATTTTTTAGGATCAAGCTGTTATTTAGTGATAAATTCTAAAAGTGTTTAAAGCAACTATAAAAGCAGTGGTGCTTTTTTTTTCCTTCTAAAAAACATTTCTTTGTTTAGTACATACACAGAGGAGAGAGAATTTAGAATGAGAACAGTTCTTAAGTCAGATGAACAGGAAACCTACATATATATATCCTCTTGCCTAGACAATCCCATGGATGGAGCAGCCTGGTAGGCTGCAGTCCATGGGGTCGCTAAGGGTCGGACACGACTGAGCGACTTCACTTTCACTTTTCACTTTCACACATTGGAGAAGGAAATGGCAACCCACTCCAGTGTTCTTGCCTGGAGAATCCCAGGGACGGGGGAGCCTGGTGGGCTTCCATCTATGGGGTCACATAGAGTTGAACACGACTGAAGTGACTTAGCAGCAGCAGCAGCATACTGCAAACTGACATAGTGGTTTCTGCTGTCTTGATTTAAATCTGTGTCTGGAACTTTAAGTTAGACCCTCTGTCACTTAGCTTCAGTGGTATAGCTTTGGGGTAGCTATCAAAGAGTTATGGCCAATCTTAGCCTCCCAAATTGTAGCTTTTACATCAAGAAACTCTCAGCAAATCTCACATCTTTTCTAAATTAGAAATGTAACCTTGACTTTAGTCCCAGAGTTACTGTTGTGCAGAGAAAGAAAACACTGCATAATGTTCAAATTATGTGCAAACTGAAATGATAGAAATGAAAAATGCTATCATGTTTCTAAGTAGGCTTTATTTTCACAAAGGAATCAGCTAGGATTAGGTTCACCCACGTATTTTTGTTGTTGTTGTTTGTATGCATACGTCAGTTGCTCAGTTGTGTCCAACTCTTTGCAATCCCAGGGACTGGAACCCGCCAGGATCCTCTGTCCATGAGATTTGTCAGGCAGGAATACCATAGTGGTTTGGCATTTCCTCCTCCAAGGGATCTTCCCAACCCCAGAACCAAACCTGCATTTCCTGTGTCTCCTGCATTGTCCGGAGCCATCAGGGAAGCCCTTGGTTCACCCACACATAACAGCAATAGTGAAGAAAAGTGACCCCAAACAAATATGTCTATTTCTTTGCCATTTAAGAGAAATCCAGAGTAGGCAGTTTGGACTGGTATGTCATCTACTCAATCATCAGGGAATGCCTAGTAGCCCAGTATGATTGCACAGGCCCCAGCCATCACGTCTGTATCCCAGCCAACCAGAAGAATGAAAGGCATATCACCATATCGCTGGTAAGGATCTTCCTAAAAGTCACATAGCACTTCTGTTTCCATCTCACTAAACAACCTTGGTCTCTTAGCCATATCTAGCTGCAAGAGGAGCTAAGACATTTTCTGTTTCTGTGTGGGCTCCTTTAAATGGAAAGGTGAGGTCAGCATGACATAGTTCAAGAGGTTTTCCTAGACTTGGAATTTAGTTAACGCCGAGTCATCCGTGTAACCATCTGTCTCTCTCTCTCTCCAACATCTGCCTGGTGGCCAGCTGTGGTTTAGAGAAATGAGACTTTCACTTCTCTACACAAACATACTTAGAATTGTCTTCTGAATCAGCCAAACCAACTGGCCCACTTTCATTCTTAAGTATATCAAAGATCAGTATTTTCCTGTGTAATACAAATAATCATATTTTTATCATTGGTACTTTACCCAAGTTGGACCCACTTCTAGATATGAGGCCATATTTGGAACATACCAAGAATGAGAGAGAGATGGCAAAATGAGTTTTTTGTTTATACAAAATAAAAACAATACCAGACTTTACTTTCAGCTCCTTCTGCTGTGTGGACAGGGGAGAGGTGAGAGGTGAGAACAGGAGTATTACTCTTAATACTTTGTTACCTTTCCTTTCTAAACTGGGTTTACTTGGACCTCTCAAGGGCATGTTTTCTGTCAACAGTACAGCGTGATCCAAGAATGTAAATTACAGTGAAAATGGTTAAAATAACAGATACGTTTCTCCTTCACATCAAATATTCTAATAATGTATCAATAATATGTTTCTAATCATATATATTTCACACTGTCACTTTCACTTTGTACACAAAAGATTATTTTTAAAATAAACCAAAGAAAAAATATGCTCAGCTCTCCTTTTCAGGGCAATTAGCTTCAGTTTGAGTTTTTTAGACACAAAAAGGAATGCTGGCTCTTTCAGTGTGCCCTCATTTGTTCTGTTATATCGAGTCCTTTCAAGATCTCATACCGCTGGACAGGCAGGGGGAGCTTAACTAGTGCTAGTGACCAGGGCAGACACATTAAGGAAACATGGAAAGAAGGATCATGGAGAGAGACTGTTCCTGCCTCCACACACCCCAAAAGACCTTTCCTCGCTACGCGCCCCTGGATCAGTGAGCGTGCCATTGCGTATGTGCCTCTAACTATAATGATAATGGCTGATTTCACAGAGGTCCAGGTTGTCATTCTTTTGAGCTGCTTTGTTCTTTTGTCATTTTTGTTCTTTTGTCATTCTTTTGAGCTGTTTGTTCCAGTGCTGGTTAGAGTGGGACCAGGCCTGGATAATCATCACAGTGATCTTGGGAGAAACCAGTAGGCCTAGACAGGACTGTAGAACCAGCCAATCTGTCTCCCTTCCTAGATAAGAAATGTACGAAGTAGAGTCTGGACCAGGGGCTGTTGGATGTTTTCTGACTAAAAGCCAGAGCATAAAGTGCATTTTATATACAAAATGCATGTGCTGACATGCACACACGTGTGCAAAAAGGGAATCTTTTTGATGAATGTCTTATGAATTAAGACTACTTCCTCTTATCCTATGTAGTGTATCCTAGCATTTCTAGTATTTCCTATACTATTTCTTTGTTTTTAGAAAAACTTCTGTTTGCAACCCAGTAATTTGATTATGTAAAACACTAATGGATTTCTACCCTCAGTTCACAAGTTCCTGCCCAACCTGCTTTTATTTAGTTAAATACATTGTAGAATCTTCCAGCTTTCAAGTTTGAAATGTTTTCCTTCTGTCTTCGTTTCTTTTTCTATAATAAAAATTGTTATACTAGGAATGTTGGTAGATTTAATTTGTTCTCAAGCTCAGGAATCTTGGTTTCTCTTGCTGGGTTTCTTGCACTTGCAGAAGAAGCTAATAGAAGTTTGGGAGTGTTCTTTTTTCCTTGGAACCCTCAAGACAAAATATATTTGACATTTATAGTTTTTTCCTCCTTGGGTTGATTTTCATGAACTGCTCAATGCAAAATGTTCTATTTCATCTTTTCATTATTTTAGATTAAACTTTGGGATACCACAGTTTGCTAAAAACAGAAGGGTTAAAACCCTGGTCAAAACAGTGACCTTGTACAAACACTCCTGATCCCTACAAGAAGATGGTATCTATTTTGATAATGAATTTATAAATTTAATTCAGTTGGATTTTTATAAGGGAGGTAAAATTATAGCATGTATAATTTAATTTTCATCTAAACTTTTTTTTTTTTCAAAATCAAATTACACTTTGGTCAGAATCATTTTACAAAACAGGATGATTAACGATAATGATGAGCTCAAATAATTGAACCAGTGTCTGTGCTTAATTAATTCTCTGGAGGAAGGAAATTCTGGGTCCAGATAACAGAGTACATCTAAGTGGCATTACTGGTATTTTCAGAGTTTTTATTTTTGAAGCAGATTATTCATGGGGACCTATGTCCTTTCTAGGACTTCCCTGGTGGCTTAGACGGTAAAGCGTCTGCCTACAATGTGGGAGCCCCAGGTTCGATCCCTGGGTCAGGAAGATCCCCTGGAGAAGGAAATGGCAACCCACTCCAGTACTCTTGCCTGGAAAATCCCATGGATGGAGGAGCACGGTATGCTACAGTCCATGGGGTCGCAAAGAGTTGGACATGACTGAGCGACTTCACTTTATGTCCTTTCTGTACTTTCCCTGTCTTCTCTTTCCCTTTTCCCTGATAAATCCCCTTAACCTTCTCATGCATTCCATACAACTACCAGACTTCCCCTCATGTGTAAGTGCTGCCATCACCAAAAGGTAAGAAAGAAAAAAAGCACAAGTTAATATTAATATTGGACTTCCTAGGTGGCTCAGTGGGTAAAAGAATCTGCCTGCAATGCAGGAGACGAGGATTTGATCCCTGGGTAGGGGAGATCCATCCCCTGGAGGAGGACATGGCAACCCACTCCAGTATTCTTGTCTGGAGAATCCCATGGACAGAGGAGCCTGACGGGCTGCAGTTCATGGGGGCTGCAAAGAGTCGGACACGACTAAAGCAACTGAGCACACATGCGCAATATTAATCTTGGATTCTCCCCGCCCCCACCTTTTTAACTGGTTTTTTTTCCCCCTGTAAGTTTCCTAATACATGTGCCTGGTTGAATCTGTACAGCTGACGGAAATTTGACTCTAAGACATTTTAAAAACCCAACAGCAAAGACAAATCCAAGAAGGCAGAAGTGATTTAATTTTTTGTGAAATTTCAAAGACCTAAGATGAGCTGGATCCTTTATATTTAATAAGTTCTAAGCAAGTTCCTCCTTTTTTTTTCCCCCAGTTGTAGTCATAATACAGAGCTTTCTCTGTCATTTACTGATTCATCCTGGTTCACTTAGTCTCCTTCTAATGATTGAAAAAGTAATTAAAATCCTTGAGTGCCAGCCTGCCTTGAGCTCAAATTCAGAATTTATGTGCTTCTGTGACTCTGACCTCCACTTTCCCTATTCAGTTGCAGCTGAATAGACCTGCTTGCACATGCAGAAAAGGGCAATTTGAAGAGTCCAGTTTCCATTTCCTTTAGCTTTGTTCAGGAGTTAGAGCCCACAGTGCTTCAGAATGAAGCCTACTCCGGCATATACCTTACTTCTTCCTGTGCAAAGGTTTTGTTTATTTTTCTGATTTGTCATGAGAAAGTTAAGTGCCAACTCTATGAAGGCTACAGTTTGATTTCTCCCTCTGTTTTGCAAGAAATTCTTTTAAGAGTTAAGTTAGCAAAATCTGTGCTGTGCTGAAGTATTTCTTATCTCAACCTGTTTTGAGCTAAACTCATTGCAAAGGCTAGGTTTTCTGTGGGACCTCTAACAGTCCATAAATTCAAGTTCATGTCCCGGAGTAATGGGGACTCACTGTGTTGTATATTTGATATATATGTCAGTTGCATGTATCATGGAGAGAAGAATTATTATCATTATAAAGTGGCTGCGAAATCTGAAAATTCTAATCTTCTGAGCACACACAGAATAAAGAGCCCTTAGTGACACAGCGGGGTGGAAATTCAATTTTGCTATGATGATGATAACATTCGGGCATGTCGAGAAGCCAGAAACTCAGGGACAACTTTAGTACCTCAATTCTAACTCTTTATCTGAGTACAAGGAGGGTTTTCCTCAGTAAAAGCAGAAAGGAGAATTTCAGATCTAAAATATTTGCTGCTTTTTTTCTCCCACCTGGGCATACAGTTTGGAAAAGAAAACCCAAGCTAGAGCATTGTGGTTACCCATTTCCCCAGCCAGTGCTGGAAGGTAGATGCCTGGCTGAAGGAGGCTGGGAAGACAAGTCTGGGGACCTGACTCATCCAGTGAGAGGTGCTGACTCCTGGGCCCCAGATTACCATTAGGTTCTCAAGAGGCCAGCCTGCAGAGTGAGTGTTCTCTGCCTGTGGCCCGTTTGAACTGGTGTTAGGTACAAGCCCAGATGGAGCTGGTACTTGCAGCTTGCTCTCTGGGGTGTCTCTGTTTTTCATCAATAACACTGCCTGCTGCTCGCTGCCCAGGACTCAGCACTGTAGGCTGAGGACTAAGAGAGGACGTGATTCCCTATCCCTAAATGAACTGCTCTAAGAGAGAAAATAACTTTCTGAATAAAGACAGAGAAAGAGGATGGAAGAAAGGGTGAGAGGGGAGGGAGGGAGGGAATACCATAATGGAGGAGACTGCAGGTGACTTGCCTTCTTTTATCACAGGAGGACCATGTTGCGATTAGAAAACAAGTCTGGGGTTCGGGAAAAGAATCTAGAGCTACATCTTAGATATCAGATTATTACTGAAGTACAAGATGTTGAGATTTTCATCTTGTTGCACAACTTGCTCAGCAGCTGAGTTAGAGAAATGCTGCAGAATCAGTTATACACGGACAAGGCAGGATGGGGTGGGGCGTAGCCTGCAGTCAGATGGACCATAGTTTCCATCCAAGCTCTATCGCCTTACTGTGTGACTTTGGAAAAAAACTATTTAAATCTTTAACTTCATAATCTGTAAGCAGTGGATAAAGGCGATGAAAAGTGGAATGAGAACGGAGGATGTCTAATGCGTTGGCGGGCACACAGACGTGTCAGTAAATGGTAACATCTGTGCCTCTCTTGAGCCCCACTCTCTGTTTGAACAGCTTTTCCCCACCATATGTATTTGTTCTTAGTAGTAAGACGGATCATGGCCATCACCTGTGTTCTCCTGTATTCTCTGCTTTCTTATGAACTTGGTGTCTCCGTCATCAAGGAGACACCAGGAACTGCTGTGTTGTAGTAAACACATCACTGACACAGAACATCAGGCTTTGCTTAGCGGACTTTTTATTCTTATTTCCAAGTCTTATGGTATATAAGGTTATTGTTAGCATAATCTCGTACAAGCTTTTGTTTTATCACAGCAAACGCATTTGTAACATTCTCAGAGTGTCTAGAAAGTACAAGGCTCCTTTGTTATGCTTGAACTAGAACAGAATGTCTACCTCTGGGCATTTTGGGTGAATAATTCTGGGTGGTTGGTTTTTTGGTTTTTGGTTTTTTTCAAGGGGGTGAGTGTCTGTCCTCTGCTTTCTATGGTGTTCAGCAGCATCCCTGGCCCCCACTTACTCGATGCCAGTTAGAGTAACCAAAAATGATTTCAGATACTGTGAAATGTTCCCAGTTGAGAACCACTGAAGCACACTTAAGATTGTGATTTGACAGAAATGGGTTCAGTGAATGTACTAATCCATGAGATCATCCAGAATTAAACATAGAGGAGAGTTGACTCAAATTTACCTACATGCTCACAAATGATTAAACATTTTAAAAGTACCGAAGGGAATTTAAATAGGAAAAAAAGAATGAAAAGTAAGGTCAGAAAGATGCTCCTTTGTCATTAGGTAATGAATGAATCTTTCTCATCTTTGTCACGTTGAATATGTGCAGACAGCCCTGTTTCCTCACTAAGTGAAGACACGGGCATGTTGATAAGTGTTTAGATGCCTGGCAGGGTGATAGAAGTTCATTAATTATTGAATGAGAAGAAACAAAGGTTGTTTCTAAGTTCTGGAGTGTGTATGTTTAGTCGAGTATGTTTGGGGCAGAATGGCAGAGAGTACATCATATAGAAAGGCGAACTCTGCCCTGCGCATCAGAGTGACCTCGGATACCATCTGTGTTGTTATCTCAAGAAAAGAGCTTACCTGGCACATAGGAGCCCCAAGGAGGTCAGTGTGTGTGATCACTAACGGTCCCTTATAGCCCTAGAATTTTTATGAGACCATAGTTTATACAGAGCTTCCCTGGTAGCTCAGCTGGTAAAGAATCTGCCTGCAATGCAGGAGACCTGGGTTCAATCCCTGGTTTGGGAAGATCCCCTGGAGAAGGAAAAGGCTGCCCTCTCCAGTATTCTGGTCTGGAGAATTCCATAGACTATATAGTCCGTGGGGTTGCAAAGAGTTGGACACGACTGAGCAAGTTTCACTTTTCATAGCTTATAGGGCCTACCTATGATGTCATGACCGTAGCATTGTTTGTTTGTTTGTTTTAAGGTAGCAGATTAGTGATTACTGTAAAATCTGAGTCCTAATTGTCCCTGCAACTTCTGTGTACACAGCAAGTAGGGATCTGATAAAATAAATTACATATAAGCATCATCTCTCTGCCTCACTGAATAATTTCATCGATAGCAGGCGTGCCTGCCAATAGTAGCTTTTTTGTTATTTTTTCTATTCAGTTTGTACCATGTGACTCATAGTGTCCTAGCAGATAAGAACAGAGAGACAACTGCCTGTTTGTCTAATATTGGCTTTTATGCAGAGTTCTGTTTTCTATGCAGGTTAGTAACAGTGTTTGTCCAAATAGTTAGTCCTTTCCCAAAGCTGACCCACCGGCAGTTCCTTTCTGAGCAGATTATGGGTTTCAAAGTTCAAATGAAGCCAGGCTACAAAATGGCTATCTACTAGCTTCTGTGCTCACACAATCAGAGTAACAATGTTTCCTGTTTCCATTCATGCTGGAAGTTGAATAGCTGTAAACTCCTCCCCCCTCTGCCCCCCAAAGAAAAGGGATTGCCAAGACAAATAATTCTTGTGACACGGGCAATTTCTCGCAAACCTTTTTAAAACACGCAGCTTTCAGAAGTCTACATTGTGTGCTTTTCAGGAATGCTAAATCATAGTAAATGTATTTGCTTCATGACTCAAGATCGTGTCTGAGCTACAGTCCACATTAAATAATTCCTTCACCTGTATCTGTTTTTAAAATTATAGAGAGGACTTTTACAGTAAGGGAATAAATGGCTTATTTCAGATCACTAACGTTTTCTTCAGATCACTAAGAAAATGTTACTTACAGGTTTTTGATGTCGACAAGTCCCAGGAATTGGCTAGGAAAAGGAACTTGCCCCGACTCACAGCCAGATAAAGTGCCCCCTTCCCAAGGGACGAAGACACAGATATACAGCACTGCATGGCGAAACATCCAAGTTAGTTTTTGTTGATGACACCTTATGAAGTGGTCCTTAATTTTAGAATTATCCACCAGCATACCTTTCATTTTCTTATAGCAGTCTGATATTAGAAAACAAAAAGCACAGTATTTCAGACGTTTTCAGTGGATGAGAATCTGGCACTTCCTCGTTTGGGTTTTCTTCACATTCTTTGCCTCCTTTGCATTTAGAAGCCACCATCCTGAAACTTTACCATGGCATCCTGTTTCCTTCCCCAACTGAAATTCTATTTGTTACAATTCCCCATACCTCCATATGTGTCTATCTACCCACTTCCATTGAATGATAACATTTACTTTAGATCACCACTGACTTCTTCTCTGATAGTTTCTTCTTTTCTTTGTTAATTTCTTCTTCTTTTTTCCTTTTTTGCACTGGGTGTTATGTTGGTTACTAGTGATACTCCGGAGATGACACGTAAGTCTCATTAGGATGCTACATGCAGAAATAGCTGTGGGTCTGTGGGGCAGCAAACCAGAGGGCTAGGAGGGACAGAGAGCAGCTTCCTCTTCCTGAGAAGATCAGAGGTGCCTACTTGGAGAGCATGGCAATCCACTCCAGTATTCTTGCCTGGAGAATCCCATGGACAGAAGAGCCTGGCAGGCTACAGTCCATAGGGTTGCAAAGAGTCAGACACAACTGAAGCAACTTAGCACACACACGTGTGCCTTGCATTGTTAATCTGTCCTACAGACATGGCCCCTATCCTCATGGAGTTTATAGTCTTAATAGGGGAGCTTCATGTGGAAACGTGCATCAAACTGGAAAGACCTTAGAGATCATTTGATCAAACCCTATTAGGTGAGATGTACATAATAGTCTACTTCTGACAATAGGATAACATTAACCGGTTTTTAAAATACCTTAGCATTTAAAAATAAAACCTGTAAAACTTTGGTTACTTGAATCCCTATACCAGGGGTACCACTGAGAGAGGGATTTTTGCTGTCAACAATCTCCTCTGGTTTTGACCTTTAACTACAATCAGCCCTTTGCATCTGCAGATACGGAAGGCTGACTACATTCAATGTACCTCTGCATTTTATATAAAGAGCTTTATAGAAGCATCCTCAGATTATGGTGTTCACAGGGACTGCTGGAACTAATTCCCTGTGAATGCCAAGGATCGGCTACAGTGATCAAATCACTAAAATTGTCCTAAATACTGTATTAAAAGGAGTGTCTTTTACTTCTTCAAATTGCCCTGCTCTGTCTCTTGTTCAAAGGAAATATAGTAAAGGGGAAGAAAATGACTTGTAGCTATGTTCATTCCAAATTGAATACTTTCAAAGGAATATTTTTCAATATGTCAAAAGCATATCAACAGTCATAAAAAAATTTTATATCCTCTGGCACCATACTCTTACCCTTGGGAATTTTTTCCAAGAATATAATTTGAAACAAGTTAAACTCATATGCACAGATACTTTGTAGCATTCTTTATATTGGAAACAACTCAAACATCAAATAACAGGCATAAGAATTTTGCAAATCTTGGTACATCAACTTAACAGAATTATAAGCTGCCACTTATAATCATAAATTTTGAAAGTTTATAATACAGTAAGAAAACTGTGATAACTTTAAAAGAGCAGACTACAAAATTCTACCTAGAAAAATTATATAGTCATATGAGGCACTAAAAGAAAACCATAAAGAATTAGGACAACTGGTTGACTAAAGAAAGGTCAGAAAGAGTCTAAAAAAAATAAATTATTGGTGTTTTATTTTTATTAATTTTTTAAAAATATGTGTATTCAGTGAATGCTGGGCACAAATATCCTCATTTGTTCACAGGTTAAAGAGTTTTTATTTTATATTAGTAAATTTTTTTACTGCCTATTCCTATCTCTGCCATAAATTATAGCTTTGGTCATCCTGTGAGTATGTAGTACATATTCCATAAATATTCACCTTCTATTACATTGATAGTATTTCTTTCCTAGAGCAGTGTGCTTCTCAAATTTTAATGAGCATTCATCTCACCAGGGGATCTTGTCAGAATGCCGGTTCTGGTTCAGTAGTTCTGGGATAGAACCCATGAGTCTGCATTTCTAAACCCCCAGGGGCTGCTCGTGTGTCTGGTCCAGCTCTGCTCTGTGTATGAAGATGCTGCTGCTGACCCAGAGTCAGGGGTTATCCTCTTGGAAGGCAGTGTTGGATAGCCTCCCTTGTATAGCCATAACTGCCTCAGTAACATTTCTAGCAGTCTGGGGGCAGGGAAAGAATTGTTACAGATGACTGTCTTCTGTGGTTATGAAATAAAGATGCTCTTATCAAGCCTGATGATCAACCTTAAGGCACTCAACTATTATCAACTTTGTCCACTAATAGAAAGGACCAAGTGGCATTAATATAAGTGATTCTGTGTGTATCTTATAAAGAGTAAGAAAAGATTTTCTGTGGTAATCATGCTAGCAGTGTTGTTTGACACTGATTGACTATTTGGAACCTGATTAAAAACTTGAAAATCCCATCTGGGTTAAGAAAAGCTTTGCCTTGACATTCTACACTGGAAGAAAAATCTTGGCCAGGGCAGTGAATCCTTAAGGAGCAGTTGTGTGAAGCCGAGTCAAGAGTCATAGTTTTACAATTCTGAACATTGTAAACATAAGGAACATAAAGAAGCAGAATATTTTCTAAAACCAGGGGAACATCTTTTTACCTTTGTGTATGAACAGGATACCATGGTGTATAGTAGCCTTGAACGTGGAGAGGAATTTGTCATCCTTTGAATTTGAACCACACCAGTGATTGTCAAAACTTATCGTTGTTTAAGAACATCATAGCAGGTTTCCAACTTGATTCTCCACAGTGACTGAAGCTGGCTTTGGTGCTGATATTGGCATGGAGAAATTCTTCAACATTAAGTGCAGAGCTTCTGGTTTGGTGCCCAGCGTTGTGGTTCTGGTGGCGACCGTGCGGGCTCTGAAGATGCACGGAGGTGGACCAAGCGTAAGTTCCATGCTTCCTTTCTAATAAAACAGGATGAAGCCGAATTGAGTCTTTGAAACACTCAAACCTGCTTCATTACTACGGTTTTCTAAAACGTCTCCTTTTTCACAAATCACCATTTCAGGGCACTTAGAGTTCAGTAAGATCAAGTAATTAGTGACACCCACAAAGTTATTTCTAAGCAGTATTTTGGAAGGGAGCATAATGTAACCTCTAAGAGTCTGAACTGAAGCTTGTGTCAACATTTCATAACCCCATGGTAATGGGAGGATAGAGGCTCTGTTTCCTGAGTGAAGAACAGAAGGGTAAGAGTGATGGCTTTTGTGGGTGAGGTAGTTCAGTGTTTGTGTGGATCGTTTTTTGGTTCACTGATGCTACATCTCATCAGATTTCATCTCGCACTATTTTCCTCCTGTTTCTGTTTATTATGATTTCACTTTATAACTCTGTTAGAGCACTGGATTATTTCTGAGAGAGCTTTGCTTAGAAATCTCAAATTCTGTTTTAACATTTTAAAAGACTTTATCAAAAGTCTTTATCACATGTGGAATTCACACACAACTGAAAGGGAATTTTGTCTTTTCCACAGCAGAAGTGTAGTTTTGTTTTGTTTTGTTTCTTTTTCGTTTTTAGGGATAGCCAAAGGGAGAATGAGAAATCTTGCACTCATTCATCATTTTTGAAATAAAATGATTTGGCATTTCTTTATCACTTAAATCTTGATATGCAACACAAACTGCCAAATCTGATTTCTTAACTGGCATGCTCTGTATGCAAACATCACACGATAATCAATTACATAACGTAAAGAAATAAGTTTGCCATGATGAAACACCATAATATGTAGTGTTTGATCATCTTAGCAATTTTTTGTCCTAGGAGGGGCAGATGTTATTTTATACCATTTTACAGATAAAGAAACTGAGGTTTGGTGGGTTTAGGGGATGTGGGCAGTATCACCAGATCTGAAGCCTGTGGCTGAGATCCAGATCCTCCACTTTTTGTCCAGCAGGCAGAGCTGAGTATGAATAAAAGGGAAACCTTTTTGAATCCCACTCATTGATACCAGAAATAAATTTGAAATCCCCCCCCCCCCGTTTTACAACCTAAAAATTATAAAATCACAGGGCTTTAATACTCAAAGGGCTTAGACACTGTCTAGTCTGGTTCAGATAAAATCACAGAGCTACAGGAGGATTCCAGGTCTTGCTTAGTAATCTATTTAGGGTACTAATCAAATGTGAAATCAAGGTCTGTTGACTTTAATTCCACACTCCAGTCTTATCTTTGTCCTATAAAAATTCACTACATGTTTTATAATCCTATTTCAGTTCATCTTAATGTGTGTGCTCTGTTTTACAGTGATTGCATTTTCTGCTCACCTTGATCCTTGGTACCTTGTCCACTTCTACTTAATGTCATGGTTCCATGCTAGCGATGATTGTAACAGGACTCGAGAATAATAGACGCACATACAGTTGGAAAATGATAAAGGGGAGGATCAGGAAGCCAAATGAAGTAGCTTTCCTCTCCTGGACTCCAGTAGTGCTTCTACTTTATATTATTTTATGAATGTCTGTAGGTCTGTCTCCCTCCTTAACTCTGAATTCCTTGAAATTAAGGACTGTGTCTTATTTTGTGTATTCCTCATGCCTGGCATAGTCTGTATTGAGGAAATGTTTTCAGTAATTGAATAATAAATGAACTTTGATCTTCTTAATCCTGTATTCTCTGTTATCCACCTCAGTATCATTCCTTCTTACTTGAATCAGCTCTGTTACTAATGTTTTTGATCCCTTATCATTTCTACTTCCTTTTGATATCATTTACACAGATAACCGCGGCTGCCTGTTATGTTTGTTCAGCTTGTTTTTTTCCCATAATTTGTGCAGTGGAAAATCCTATGACACTTGAACTTGCCCATTTTAGTCCCAGTCATATCCCATCTTCCAAAATACTGACCATTCTTGATGCAGTAAGAGAATGAACACTTTTGGATCCAGATATTTCTTTCATAATTAGTTTTTTAAACATGGTGTCATACGGAGGGTTCTCCACAACCAATAAGATGTGTATTTATGTTAAAAAGAGTTATTGTAAGGCATTATTAACACCCAATTACGGAGGCTGACAAGTCCAAAAATCTACAGAGTGGGCAACTGCTGGAGACTCAGAAAAACCAATTTTCCAGTCCCAGTCTGCTGGAGAATTTTCTCTTGCACAGATTCTTTTTGTTCTAGCAGGCCTTCAACTGATTGGATGTGTCCCACCTACACTGTGTCATTCAAAAACACCCTCATAGAAATACCTGGAATAATCATGTTCCTTCACAATTAGACAAAAAATTCTGTCGTAGAGGTAACTTTTCAAAGGATTTCTAATATTCTCAAGACCTCTTTGCAGAGAGGAGAGTAGATCACCACATCCTTGGTGAGTTAAAATGGCTAGGGTTTCTCACTGAAACTAGTTGCAGGGTATAGACCCCCCCAAGAAAAAGAAGAAAAAAAACGTGGAACTGTGAAAAGTCACTAAATTGGGGTCTCAGAACCCAGTTATCACAATTCATGCCCCTATTCTGCCTCTCATTTGTTGTGTAACCGTGGGCAAGACACCTGCCTTCTATCAACTTCAGTCTCCTTATCTGTAAGCTGCCAACCCCATTGGTTTCTGTGAGAAATGAGGCTCAAAAGGGAAAAACCAATGGCAATTAGTTTAAAATGGTTTAGAATTTATTTAGAATGATGATGCACTCTGTATAAATCATATTGTGGGTTCCTTTTTTTGCTAGGATAATGGGCAACAGTATGAAATTAGAATTGCCTGAGGAGTTTTTTTAACTGTTGCTGACCATGGGCCCCACTCCCAGAAATCCTGGTTTAATTGGTCAGGGTGGAGCTCAGGCTTCAGTGATTTTTTAAAAGCACCCAAAAGACTTTATGTTCCTCCAGGGCCACCAGTGATTAGTTTAAAGCACAAAATGTGCTTTTCAAGTGAACCTTCCCAGAAAGGGACCATGATTTGTTTTTCTTTCAGATCTTAATCAGAGTTAACGGTGTGACAGGACTATTCTTAATTTTTATCTTTTCTTATCTCAGGTAACTGCTGGGGTCCCTCTTAAAAAGGAATATACGGAAGAGGTAAGAGTGGAGTATTATTCAAATCCAGTTAACCATTGGCTGGTAGCTGATTCTCAGTCAGGAAACTGGTTCTCTGCCAGTGACCTCTGAAAAGTTCTTCTCTAATAATCTGATGGGTGGAGGAAAGGATAAAATCCATTCAGTTAACTCTCCAATCTTAAGAAAAAGTGGGTGTAGGCTTTCTGTCTGGTCAGTCATCAGAGCAGGCTTCATGGTCTCCAGCACATAAAGGTGTATGAAGCTTCTGTGCTTGGTCTCTTAGTCGTGTCCAACTCTTTGCAACCCTATGGTCTGTAACCCACCAGGCTCCTCTGTTGCCAGGGATTCTCGCGGCAAAAACACTGGAGTGGGTTGCCATGCCCTCCTCGAGGGGATCTTCTCAACCTAGGGATTGAACGCAGGTCTCCCGCATTGCAGGCAGATTCTTTACCATCTGAGCCATCAAGGAAGCCCATATGAAGCTTATACCCATGTATTATTTTGATGACTTGCAGATTTTGATTGACTGGCAGCAGTACCTCTTAGCTCCTACAGGTGGCACCATGAATTTGAGCAGAGAGTAGCTGGACCGGGCTGTCACCCTCCAGGGACCTTATGCCTTCTTGTCCACCAGCCCACAAAGCGTGGGCATGTTGCTGATGTGTTGGCTGCCAGTCAGCAGCAGAAATAGCTGCCTGGCTGGAGACCCAAATATGCCATTGGATCTAGAATAATTTTAGACTTTATTTGGAAAATGAGCCTCCACCTTCTGCAGCCATCTTTTCTTTGGGGAAAAAAAAATGACTTAGGATTTTCTTGCATAGCTTCCAGGACAATAAAGTAAGCATGTGTTGTGCTTAGTCGCTCAGTCATATCTGACTCTTTGCGACCCTGTGGACTGCTGCCCACCAGGCTCCTTTCCACGAGGATTCTACAGGCAGGAACACTGGAGTGGGTTGCCATGCCCTCCTCCAGGGGATCTTCCCAATGCAGGGATCAAACCCAGGTCTCCTGCACTGCAGGCAGATTTCTTTACCGACTGAGCCACCAGGGAAGCTGGAGTGAGCATAGATGGAACAAACCCTGCCAGAGTGGGCCTGCCATTGCCATTGGGCAGGTTTAGTGGGAGGTGATACTATGCAGGGGTCTGCTCTTCTTACAGAACCTCCAGCTGGTGGCAGACGGCTGCTGTAACCTGGAGAAGCAAATTCAGATCGCTCAGCTCTTCGGGGTCCCTGTTGTTGTGGCTCTGAATGTCTTCAAGTAAGTCAAGCGTCCTACTTTAAATGTGGGCATATCACTGGGCCACCCTGTGAAGTACATTTGTGTTTTGAGGATGTTTGGGCTTTTCTGTGCTTCATCTAAAGTATAGAGAAACACACTACTCATTCTATTTGTTTGTTTGGTTTTCTTTGGATTGGTTTTACTTTAGTAGATGTGTTCTCAAATATTAGCAGGGAAATGAAATCTGTAAAGTAAGTTACCATTTCTTTCGCTTTTATTATTATTATTAATTCTGACCAGCATTTCTTACTGAAAGACAATGGATGATCAAAGGAATATGCTATGGAATTTTCTCAATAAAACTTTTAACAACTTGAAATATTTGAGACAAGAGTTGGAGAGGATTTTTCCTCCATGCTTTGCTTAAAGTCTGATTTATTTAAGCACAGTGTAACCACTTTTGATGTTTAGAATATATTCAGTGTTTGGGAGCAAAGTTCTGTGTAAGCTGTTAGTCTTTCTTTGAAAAAACATCGCTAAATGAATACAGATGCAAAACCTCGAACATTTTCATCACCAGGACGGACACCCGCGCAGAGATTGACTTGGTGTGTGAGCTTGCGAAGCGGGCCGGCGCCTTTAATGCAGTCCCCTGCTATCACTGGTCGATTGGTGGGAAAGGGTCAGTGGACCTGGCTTGGGCTGTGAGAGAAGCTGCAAGCAAAGAAAGTCGATTCCAATTCCTGTATGACGTGCAGGTAAGATCCAGCACAATGATGACGATATGCCAGGCCAGTGCTAAGAGCTTTGCACAGGTTGTCGCAACAGCTCTGCAGATAAGGATTAACAGAAGGTTGAAGAGGCTGAACCATCTGACAAGGTCCAGCTCCTTGGGACCCCAACTCTTTGGCCCCTAGCCTGTGTTCTGCACTCAGTGCAGAGGGGCTTTGGAATATAGGGTTCAACAGGGTTTGCACAGGAACAAGACTTTCGAGCACCTTCATTGTTGTTCAGTCCCTCAGTCATGTCTGACTCTTTGCAGCCCCATGGACTGCTGCACGCCAGGCTTCCCTGTCCTTCCCATCTCCTGGAGCTTGCTCAAACTCCTGTCCATTGAGTCGGTGATGCCATCCAACCATCTCATCCCTTCTCCTCCTGCCTTCAGTCTTTCCCAGCATCAGGATCTTTTCCAATGAGTCGGCTCTTTGCATCAGGTATCCAAAGTATTAGAGCTTCAGCTTCAGCGTCAGTCCTTCCAGTGAATATTCAGGATTGATTTCCTTTAGGATTGACTGGTTTCATCTCCTTGCAGTCCAAGGGACTCTCTTAAGAGTCTTCTCCAGCTCTACAGTTCAAAAGCATTAGTTCTTTGGCTTTCATCAGTTCAGTTTAGTTCAGTCGCTCAATTGTGTCCGACTCTTTGCAACCCCGTGAAATTTGGCTCTCATAATGCTTGGGAAATCATGGGCAGTATTTTCTTTGCCTGTTTCTGTTAAAGTCCCTTTGCATCATGGTTTTCTTGAGCTATTAAATATGTCTAATATATATATATTTCTTAATTTTTGAATTGTGGTAAAACACATATAACATAAAACTGACCACCTTTTCCATTTTTAGGTGACTAGTTCACTAGTGTTAAGTAGCTTCACATTGTTGTACAACCACCATCTCTCTCCATAGGTCTTTTCGTCTTGCAAAACTCTGTACCCCTCAAACACTAACATTTCATTTTTCGTTCTCCTTTATTCCTGGCTGTCTCATGCCAGTGAAGCCATGGAATATGTCCCTCTTTTGACTGGCTTATTCACTGTCTCAGTCCTTTCAGGCTGCTATGAGGAATATCATAGTATTGGGTGGACGTGTGAACAGCAGAGATGTATCACTGATACTTTTGGAAGCTGGGATGTCTGAGATCAAGGCATAAGCAGATTGGCTGTCTGGCAAGGGCCTTCTTGTTGTTTCTTAGATGGCAGTCTCCTCACTGTATCCTCATGTGGTGAAAGTGGGGAGGGATCTTGTCTTTTATAAGAGCACTAATCCCTTACATGAAGGGTGCACCCACATGACCTAATCACCCCAGGGCCTAACCTTCTAGTAACATCAACCTAATCACTCCAAAGGCCTCACATCTTAATACACCATCCCACTGAGAATTAGGCTTCAACATACCAATTTTGGGGGGACAGAAACATTCAGTCTACAGCCCTTGAGGACTTAGCATAATGTCCTCAAGGTTTATGCATGTTGTTGCCTATGTCAGAACTTCCTTCCTTAAGGCTGAGCAACAGTCTATTGTGTGTTTATGCCCTTGTGTCTGTCAGTGGCCAGTTGGATTTCTTCCACCTCTTGGCTGTTGTAAATATTGCTGCTTACTGCTGTGAACATCCATGTAAAACTGTGCTTCCAGTTCTTTTGGGTATATATGCTGAAGAGGAGTTGCTGGATTGCCTAGTATATGTTTAAACACAGCTGCACAGTGAGCACTCAGTCAGCATATCTGGACTTCCCAGGACCTCAGTCTTCTCCCTCATCTTTGCTCCTGCCCAAGCATCTCCATTCCGAATCTGCTGGCTCCAGCTCTGGCTGTTGGACTTGTCCTCTTAGGTAGTCCTTGATTTCTGGAGTTCTCAGCCTTAACTGGTGGCTTCTCCCGTCCCTTCATTCCTCAGAAATTCTGTTGGTCTTGAGTCTGGAGTTAAATCATCAAGAATATGATGATAACAGCTGAGGAGGGCTTGTCGTGTGCCAGGCACATGGACACTTTGCACTTGTTAACTTCTTTATTCCTTACTTCCCTGCTTTCCCCTCATTTTACATATAAGGAAACACACAATTGTCAGGAAACAGACCGTCACCCAACTCTGATCGAGAACCACACTGAGTGGCAATGGCAGATCTTAATGATCTCACATTCACAAACTGTGGCTCTTTCAGGAAAACCATCCAAGGTGAAAAGCAGGTCAGTAAATAGAAGCGGTATTTTGTGAGTTAACGCTGTCTTCGACATGCACTAACCCTAAGATGAACCCTTTTCCTTCCCACCAATATTAAAAATTTTTGTTCTAAATTCCCGTTCATTGTGAAGATGATGCTGTTAAAATGTCTGCTCTTCTGTGAAAAGCAGATTAATTTTATAACAGTGTTGCCTCAATATTTGGTAGGATTCTTGCCTGCTTTACCCACATACTCTGTAACACAGAAATTAGATTTGAGCTGCATAATTGCTTCTTATGCAGTTCAGCCTTTTATCGCTTCGTGACAGTTTATGAAAAGAGACTCTCTGCTAATAGTTCTGTCCCTCATGCTGGCGAGTCCATTTTAGATTATAGAAGACCATTTACAATCTTGTAACAGTGTAGAAATCTGAGGTCACCATTGAAGGTAGTAACAGAATTTAAGCTCCCCTCACCCGCCTTCCACCAGATTTCTTTCATAGTCAGTGTTGGTGAACCTTTATGGACTAAGTAATGCTTTTCTTTTTTAAGTTTTATTTAAGTAACAGTTTTTTTTGAAACCCTTTTATTTCCTTTCATTTCTTTTTTCTTTTTCCCCATAACTAACCCTTTGATGCTTGATGGCTTCATAGGGAGGTATGAGACTGCCCTACAGGAAAAAAGAAGTGATAAAATACTTTTGGATAAAACAGCCTGATAAAAGAAACACCCTACTGCCTTTGCTTCTTTGTACAAACCGGATTTCTGTGTATCACCCCAGACTCTATTCCACCCAGAATGTATTGGGTGCAGGATTGATGGCATCTTATTTCCTGCTCCAGTCCTGTCCCCATCTTGTGTTATGGAAGAGACAGCTGAGCTGATTGACGAATCAGATATAGTGTAGGAGCACAGGGCATGACTGCTTTCGTGTGGAAAGTAGAAATCATCTCAAAATCCCAAATGGAAAGAGGAACAGCTTGAAAGAAAAGGAAACACCCAGCCTCAGAGACACCATGAAGCCGGACAACTCCCTGAGCCTGTGGCTTTCTGATGACCTGTCCATTAGTTAAAGCAAGAATCAAGCTGCTCTTCGGACTCAGGAGTCTGTGCCGACCTGTCAAAAATTGAGGGATGCAACCACTGTTCTTTACAGAACAATTCTGCATGTCTTTCATTGGAGTAGCTTCTAATTCAAGAGCAGGCAGCAGTTGTTCACGTTACAGAGGAAGCTGTTGATTAATTCAAAAATTATAATTTTTTTAAATATAGAATAAGGGGCAGTGGCCTAATTGCTCAAAGGTAGTTTATCATGTAAGAATATATTTAATATAAAATAGTATCTGATATTGACATCCAGCTTCACCCAGTTGCTGTGAGAACAAAATGAATTGTCCCAGAGTAAAGTGCTGGGACATGGGAGGCTGGGGATCTTAAGTTAGCTCTTCCTACTGTCTGTTTCACTTCAGAGGGCATTTCCTGAATTGACTTTCAGGAATTGTCTTGTAACTCAGGTAACTTTGTCAAACTCCAGGGATGGTGTCCTTTCCAAGTGGTTTAAACCCAGCAGTTAGAAGCTCCCAGGGCACCGGGAAAAAAGGCATCCCCTAATTTAAGCCAGACATTTAGCCTTCTTTCTGCATAGAATTGAGAGCTATTAATGGTTTAATAAAATCTCAGTCGCTTTTGCAAAGGATGCATGGCACCGAAAGTCTGTCTGAATATTGTTTGTTACATCAGGAGTGAGGGTTGAAAACTGTCTCCACATCCCTTCGCTTCCTTCCTCTAACCTCACAAACACAGTGAGGTGCAGCCTTGACACCGAGAGAGGATGGTGTTTGTTTTTGTTTAAAGGTCTTTCCTGTTCCTTGTGTGAAGCCATGCTCTTGATCACAGCGGGGCTGGAATCAGGGAAGATCAAAACAGACCAGGAAGACTGTCTAGGGCCATGCCAGCACCAAGGATTTCCGCCCTGTTGCACTTGCACTGCCTGTGTGTTTATGAGTGTGTTCTCCCCTGCTGGCGTGCATTTGGGGGGTAGAGGAATTGGTTGGTTATTGAGAAATTATGTATTTTCTATTTCTTAAGGATTCAGATCAGTTTGGGGGTAGGTATTTGACAGATATCCTTTTAGTTGGACGCTGGGCATTTGCAGCCAGAACGTCAAATTTTAAGAAAATAAATAAAAATACATGTGTATATGTACTTGTTTATATGTGTATAGAATATATGTGTGTATGGTAGTGGTGGTTTTTTTCAATATGGTAAAAAAAAAAAAATTCCTAATGTAAAATTCCCTGTTTTTATCATTTTTAAATGTACCATTCTGTGTATTTAGAATGTATAAAAATGTATACATTCCTACTATATATATATAGTTTTAATTCATAGAATTTTAAAATTTAGAATGATCGTTATGTGCATCCGTCTGTGCCTTTTGCATTTCACAGTAATTGCTCAGCGACAGTTTTAAGGAGCTGGGATGACCTTTCTTTTTATGCCCTGTTTGTGCCTGTACTGTTATCTCCTTGTCAAGGCCTTGGCTGCCCTTGGCTCTCTCCTCCCTGTCCTCAGACCTGCCCTTGGTCTGCCTCTGTTCACCAGACCTGTGTTCAGTTTTCTCCTTTATATCACCTATGTGAAGCTGAATATTTGGCAGATTTTATAGGAAGCTGCCCCTTGAGCATCTCCTTCAGAGTCAGTGTCTACCTGTGAGCTCATATTCTCCTTTCTTATTTATGATGGAGCTCTGGTTCTCCAGCCTGAACTGCTTCTAGCCCCTCCCCCATCAGCCTCTTCTCCTCTTAGCTCTTCTTCATGATTCAGCCCCAAATTCCCACACCCTTTTGCAGACACACCTCAGATCTCTATCAGAGCTAGATTCTTCTCCAGCACTGGCCTCTAGGTATACCCTGTCCAGTCTCCTTTGGTCTCACGCACCTCCTTGGCCTACCAGCTGCCACACCCATCTTTGTTTGACGTGTCTCTTCAGATCTGAATCTGTTAGATACAGGCCAACTTTCTCAATGCGTCCTACTCTGGGCTTTGTGATTCTGATAGATATCTCCCAGATTAATCCCCTTGAGGCTAGAATTAGAATCTGATGAGAAAGAGTGGTCTATACGCGTTTTACTTGTACATGTCACAAGGATTCCTATAGTTTCACTTAACTGTTTTGTTGTAACTCGAAAAATGGAATGTCACTGTGGTGGAAGCTTCTAGAATTGCATTATATCATCCAGAATTATGGGCCAAACAAGAAAGACAGGGGTGTAAAATGAATCATCAGGGTCCCACCTCCAGTTAGCCAGTCACTTTCTGCTCACTCCGTCCATCCCCGGAATTTTCTGACTTAAATTCAGATGACCTGAGACCCCTCAATAAGGTGCGTGATCAGTCGCTGAGTTGTGTCCCACTCTGTGGCCCCATGGGCTCTAGCCGCCAGGCGCCTCTGTCTGGGATTTCCCAGGCAAGAATACTGAAGTGGGTTGCCATTTCCTACTCCAAGGGATCTTCCCAACCCAGGCTGTGAACCCACATCCCTTGTGTCTCCTACATTGGGAAGCAGTTCTTTACTGCTGCACCACCTGCAGAGCCCAGTGGGTACAGAATCCGTTTGCTCAGCCTGAAAAGCTAGCAACATTATTTAAATGTTATCACAAGTGTATTAAAGACTAGTTCAGGATTTGGGAAGGAAATCACTCAAAACAGCACAGGCGTCCAATCACCTAGAATCTGAGAGGTTAGGGGTTTGTTTTAGCCACCATTTTATTTCAGAAAATGATTTCTTTTTCTTTTCATGAAAATAGTTTACTCCCCCCTTGAGTGAAACTTTTAATCCTAGACTGGAAGATTTTTCTTTGTCATCACAGCTCCAGTAGACGAATTAGGGGACTATGACTCCTTCCCATGACAGTGGAGCCTAAGCTTCACCTCACGTCTGTTCGTATGAGTCTCTCAGCACACTGAGGCTCGTGAGTAACTTTGTGCAAGGAGGAACATCTGGTGTGTCATAAAAATACGTGAGCATCATTAGGCTAAGTAAATGCTCAGGCCACTACCAGCCTTTCCCCTTCCTGTGGGTGAGATCATTAAAATCGTATGTTCCTCTGTTTTCCTTTGGTGTTACTGTTATGTTCTGCTTAAGACTATACAAGCCCAGGAGACTGCTCAATAACCTAGAAAGAATGGATATATGTATATGCATAACTGAATCACTTTGCTGTACACCTGAAACCAGCTGCTGCTGCTGCTAAGTCACTTCAGTCGTGTCCGACTCTGTGTGACCCCATAGATGGCAGCCCACCAGGCTCCCCCGTCCCTGGGATTCTCCAGGCAAGAACACGGGAGTGGATTGCCATTTCCTTCTCCAATGTGTGAAAGTGAAAAGGGAAAGTGAAGTCTCTCAGTCGTGTCCAACCCTTAGCAACCCCATGGACTGCAGCCTACCAGGCTCCTTCATCCATGGGATTTTCCAGGCAAGAGTACTGGAGTGGCTTGCCATTGCCTTCTCCTCCTGAAACCAGCACAACATTGTAAATAAGCGTATGGGCCTTCCCAGGTGGTTCTAGTGTTTCTCTACCTAGTGGTTCTTTGCCAGGCAGGAGGCGTAAGAGATATGGGTTCAATCCCTGGATTGGGAAGATCCCCTGGAGAAGGGAATGGCAACCCACTCAAGTATTCTTGCCAGGAGAATCCCATGGACGAGGGAGCTTGGTGGGCTATGGTCTAGGGAGTCACAAAGAGTTTTTACATTAAAAATTAGAAAGCAAAACAAAACCAAAATAATGAAAGAAGCACTTTATTTTTAAACATTTTTATTGTTTAAAAGTAAATTAAAAATTAATAAAAGAGAACCATAGTGAGGAAAAATCCTCAACTAGTAGTAAAAATATAAAATTTTCCATTAGATGAAACAAAATTCAAATCAGTATTCAGTTAACATGTTTTAAAACAAGGTGCTATATTAATGTCACTTGAGTTTGCACTGTTAGACAGTGTGTTGACTCCTCTGCATATTTGTTTTATGAAATATTGTCCTCAAGATGTCCATCTACGGTAAATTGGACAGTCAGAATTCCTGTGACCTGAAATAAATCAAAACTGAAGGCAAAACAGACAAACAAGAAAGAGTATACAAAGTCACTCTTGTGATGTGAATTCCTTGTCATCATCATTTCACATGGACAAATGTGGGCTTTCTGGCCATGAGCCTCTCTCTTCATTTCTCAGACCCCAGCTATCTCTACCTTGCATCCTGGTTTTCTTAGAAGAGCGAGTTTCCTCTGGGATTCTTCTGGACTGACCTGTTGCTCAGGACCAAAGAGCTGGCGGGGCCAGCCACTTGGGGAGCTGGCTCATGGCAGTCGGCACGTACACCTTGGGTAGCTCAGATGTGCTGGTTTCCAGCCAAGGACATGCTTTGTGTTAAAGATAAAAAGCTCTGTTGTTCTCAGTCACAACGCAGAGCTGCTCCATGACACTAGGGGGAGTGTTGTAATGAAGCTCCTGGTGTAAGGTGGGTTCATATTGTTTACTTTTATTGAAGTACAGGAAAGGCCATGTACCAAACTGCACTTTATTTTCCCCAAGACTAGCAGATTCACGTGTTTTTTAAAACTGAAGTACAGTTGATTTACAATGTTAGGTTAGTTTCTGGTATTCAGTAGAGTGATTCAAATATATACATATGTGTGTGTATATATACATATATATATATATATTCTTTTCAGAATCTTTCCTATTATAGGTTTATTATATGATGCTGAGGGTTTTCTAGGTGGCACAATGATAAAGAATCCTTCTGCCAATGCAGAAGATGCAGGTTCTATCCCTCGGTCAGGAAGATCCCCTGGAGAAGGAAATGGCAGCCCACTCCAGTATTCTTGCCTGGGACATCCCATGGACAGAGGAGCCTGGCAGGTTACAGTCCATGGGGTCGTAAAGAGTCAGACATGACTGAGCAAGTTAGCATGATTAAGTATATGCACGTGAAGGAACTGTCTGAAAGCAGAGGAAGAGTTAGCTGAGAGGATTAGAGGAAACAGTACTTTAATTAGGATTGAGAATCATTTCTCTGGGGTCACAAAGAGTCGGGTACGACTGAGCAACCGAATACACACACACTTATGATGTTGGATATACGTCCTTGTGCTCTACAGTAGAACCTTGTTATTTATCCAGTTTATAAATAGTAGTGTGTGTGTGTTTATCCCAAACTCTTAATTCACTCCCTCCCTCCTTCCCTTCTCGTAGCTATGTATTTCTCTCCTTTGTCTGTGCCTCTTTCTCTTTTGTAAATGAGTTCGTTTGCATGTTTTTTAGATTCCACATCTGTGATATATGGTTTCTGTCTTTTTCTGTCTGATTTACTGCACTTAGTACAGTAGTCTCTAGGTCCATCCATGTTGCTGCAAATGGCATTATTTCAGTCATTCTATGGCTGAGTGGTGTTCCATTGTCTGTGTGTATATGCCATCTCTATCCATTCGTCTTTTGATGGATCTTTAGGTGGTTTCCATGTGCTGGCTCTTGTCAGTAGCGACAGTGACCACTGGGTGCACTTATCTTTTCAAATTAGCCTTTTCTCAGGATATACAACCAGGAGTGGGTTTCCTGGCCCATGTGGTAGTTCTGTTGTTAGTTTTTTAAGGAAACTCCATTCTGTTCTCCACAGTGGCCAGCAGCTTCATTTTTAACTTTTGTTCCATTTCACTTTCTCTTTGTCCATTTTCTTCTCACCAAAAATTTTTTTAAAAAAAGAAAATTAAAATTTGAGCCACTGCTTTTCTGGAGTTCATGCCACTAAAAAGCAGGGTTTAAACAAGGTAGAGATTCCAGAGGTCTTTTCAAGAAAGATAATGTCATCTCTTTTTGAGTCACTCAGCTTCTATGAGCCTGAATCAACCCATCAACACTATGAATGTGGTGAAGGGTGAAGCCTCCAGCCTTCCTTCCTGGTGTGACTCAGCCAGGTTTCCAGGTAGGCAGACTCTAAACGAGAAACTGTAGACAACATGACCCCTGGTTAAGGTTCCTTTCGAGAGCTGTGCCGCCCAAGCCATAGCCACTGGTCACAGGAAGCTATTGAAATTTGAATTAACTGAAATTAAGAGCTCATTTCCTCACTTCAGGTCCTTAATAGTTACATGAGGCAGGGGGCTTCCGGCCTGGAAAGCGATGTTGTAGACCATTGCCATCCTTATGGAAATTTCCATCAGAATACTCTGTTCTAGAGTATTTCAGCTATTTTTATACACTTTAGAGGTTTGGGAGGAAATTAATGTAGAATATGTTCAGAGTTACATTCTTGCTGAAGATAGAGATTTAACATAGTTTTAGTTTCAGAATGATCCAAGATCGTGGTATAGACGCCAGACTTTGTGAAGTAGCTTATGAGTATATTGAGAAATTGTGCATAATAGAATAGTCACTTTTTCCAGAAGAAGCCTTGTGTTTGCCACCATCCCCACTTTGAGGTGTGCCTTTCAGCCTGTGTGAAATAATCTTTCCTTTTTTTGCTTATTAAAATCTTTCACATCCTTTTAGCACCACTCAAGTTCCTGCCAGCCTTATGCTGATCTCCATGCCTTCCCCTGCAGTCTATGATCTTCTGACTTTCCTAGTAACATATATGCAGAGCCTTTATCACTTGCTCCAATCTGTAATATTTTACTGTGTCATCGTCCCCACCCCAACAGGCATTCTTTGTACATAAAACCCCTGAAGTTCTCTGTACACCATGATATCTTGAAAGTACTTGGCGTAGCTTGCTGTTCATTTGACAGATGGTTGTGGAGTGGCTGCTGGTTGCAGGTCACTATCCTAGACATCAGGGATATGAAGAGGGAAGAGGTGATGAACAGATAGATTTGAAGGTATTTAGGGAGTTGGAGGAATGCCAGGGATGATGAATACATATACATGTATTATTTATTTTACCACTTTATTTATTTTATAAAAACTATCACTGAAAACAGAGCAGTACAAGTGAATATCAAGTTCAGATCAAGATCACTGTACTGAACTTGACTTTCTTTTATCTTTAAAGATTACACTTCCCCCCACAAGTCAAGCAGAGAAACAGCAGGAAGTTCCTTGCCTGCTGAAACAAATAGATTACATGCAATGGAGCTGCCTTATTGGTGCAGTTTTTAGTTTGATAAACGCAAAAGTTGTGTTAACAGAGACATGAGTTTCCTCTATGGGTTGGGAAGATCCCTTGGAGGAGGAAATGACAACCCACTCCAGTATTCTTGCCTGGAGAATCGCATGGACAGAGGAGCCTAGCAGGCTACAGTCCATGGGATCAGAAAGAGTGAGACATGACTGAGCTACTAAACACACTCGCACACATAATCTTTTATAACTGTTGCACCATGTGGAATCCTTGCTTCATCAGCAGGAATTTCAGAAAATATTTATTCATTGATTCAACTGTATTGAGACCCTACCCCAGGGGCTCAATCCCACCTCTAGGTGGACAGGAGTTGGTCCTTGACCCCAAAGAGTTTATAGGCTATTCTCAATTCTTCAGCTAATAAATGTGAAATCTTTTAAAAATTACCCTCGAGTTCTCTCTAACCCAGTCTCAACTTGACACTCTTGAGGTCATTCTTTTGTAACAAGCCTGGAGCCATCCCAAGCTTACCCTGAACTCAGACCAAGGAAGGCAGCTCTGGTTATTATAGCTTTTCCCATTTCCCTTAATCATTTCTGTCCTTTCCTTACCTTCTGCCTTCCTGGAAAATAATTATCATTTCTTTCTAGATTTGCCCCATCTAGAGGTGAATATTTCTTTTCTGATTTATCTTATGACATGGTTTACAGAAGGCCCTTTGCCATCCAGTAGATTGGGTGAGCTGGATCCTGGCACTGTTACCATTCGAGGTTCATCGGTATACCCCAAGAGAGTGTGGACGTTGCTAATGGCTATTTGCCGCCAGGCCCTGCTGAATCTCTGGTCCTGTATGACACCCAGGTCAGAGCGTTCCATGGTCATCAGATGGCAAAGAAGAGAGCACCCACGTGTGCTTGAGGAAGGTCAGTGTAGGTTTCCTGGAGATGTTGGTCTTTGAGGCAGATCTTAGAGTGAGCCCTCAGGGAATTTTAGCAGGGGTTGATCTTTAGTTTATCTTACTTGGGTACCTTTTAGGAAGGGTAGACTTACTGTAGAGGGTATGTTAAGAGTGAAGAGACCAGTAATGAAGCTTTCGTGGTAGGCGAGACCATTAACATCCCAACCAAGAGCTCTGGAAGGATCATCTTCCCCACAGCCTCCCCTATACTTGATAGTCACAGACTTTCCGTTTCATTCATCTCATGGGTGTGAATTGGTTTTTCATCATTTTAACCTGCCTTTCCTTGAATAGTAATGAGTTGGGGATTTTGTCATACTGTTATTGGTTACTCTCTCACCCAGTATTATATATGTCTGTCTTTTCCTGAATTTGTGGAAGTTTTATGCATTCTAGTAACCATTCTTTTAAGTATTTGCACGTATCTTCTCCTACACTGTTCTTTATGCTTTGTTCTTATTCCTGATGTCTTTTTTAACACAAGAAATTTAAAATTTTCTTCAAATCTATAAGTCATTTACTTTAAGGTATATTCTGTCATTACCTTGTTGAAGAAATCCTTCCCTCCTTTAGGATCATCAAGTTCCCCAATTTTTTCCCTTAGTATATAAAGTTTTCATTTAGAAGGCTTTGCCTTTGTTCCATATTGGACTTACCTGGGGGCCTGGTGTGAGGTAGGAATTTCATTTCTCTCCAACCAGATGTCAGTTGGAGGGTCAGCCCTTGCGCTGTTTTGTGCCATGTCTACTATAGGCTGTCCCACACCTGCTGAGGTGTCCTCCTGTGTTCTTTCTTATCTCAGCTTGATTAACCATCTTGGCCTGTGCCAATCCCACATGGAATTCATTAGCATAGTTTTGTAGTGTGATTGATACCTGGTATGGCAGGACCCGTACCTTTGTTTTTGCGGTTTTATTTATTTATGACATTATCTTACCTATTTATGCCATTACTCTTCATTAGCAATTTTAAAATTGGTTGGCCAAGTAATGCAAGTGCTTTCGGGATTTTTATTGGAATTGGATTGAACTAATAGATTGTTTGAGAGACCCGGCCTCTATTTCAGTATTGCATCTCCTCATCCATGAAGGAAGCTTCTCTTCTTTGATTCAGATCCTCTTTTATGTCCTTCGTGAAAGATCATAATGACCTGCACCATAGTTTCTTTATTCGTTGAAACAATCAGTATTTCAGCTCCAGACCACAGGCACCTCTACAGTAATAAAAACTGTGGTAATGAAAAGCACATTTTAAAGCAGTTTTGGATTCTGTCCTATTGAGAAAGTAGAAGCAGCTTTTATTTTCTCCTGTTAGGTAACTGTCCCTCCTGTATATATCAACAGTGATTCATGCAAATGTACCATTTGCCACTGTACAGCAGAGTCCTGGAGGTGGCCCACAAGAGGCTTCTGCCCCTTGGCTGGTGTCCATTCAGTGAGCACTTGGTCCAGCAGTACTTTACCAAATGGTAATGCACCAACTACATTCATTATGCCGATATATTTCCTACCCACACTGAAATTAGGAGCAATTTTGTCAGATGCTTTGCTTGAATTAAGAATCACTTCATCTATGGAACATTCCTTTCCTAATGAATCATCCTTGTTCCTTTTTTTAAAACACTTTGATTTTTGGCCGTGCTGGGTCTTCATTGCTGCACAGACTTTTCTCAAGTTGCAGTGCATGGGCTTCTCGTTGGCATGCCTTCTCTTGTGTAGCGCGGGCTCTAGGACACATGAGCTCAGTAGTTGCGGCTCGCAGTCTCTAGAGCACAGGCTCATCGCAGTCTCTAGAGCACAGGCTCAATAGCTGCGGCTCACGCACGGGCTGTAGGACACATGGGCTCAGTAGTTGCGGCTCGCAGTCTCTAGAGCACAGGCTCAATAGTTGCGGTTCACAGGCTAAGTTGCTCCAAGGCGTGTGGAATCTTCTTGGACAGGAACTGAACCTGTGTCTCCTGCACTGGCGGGCGGATTCTTTACCACTGAGCCACCAGGAAAGCCGTCTTGTTTCTTAAAAACACTTTTAGTATTTTACCAGCAACCTATATCCACTGTGGAAAATTTTTCCATTTCTTCACCACACACTTATTTGCCCAAACCTAGTCTTTCTCAGATTTCCCCCCTTGTCCTGATGTCTCATCATTTGCTAAAGTGACACTAGGTCCAACCTCTAGTTTTCCAATAAAATGTTTAATCACTCCAGCATTTATATTAAAATCTCAACTCATAAAAAACAGATTTATTCCTTAGTATTATTACATTTAACTACCATATAACCCAAGTTGAGACCTACTTAAACATCAGCACTGTTTAGTCAGGAAACTTTCATTCTGACATAAAAACCGTCAAAAAACATAGTAAAGGTACATTTTTTATAAAGATGTAATGGATAAAAGTGATTTGACTGGGTAAGTAGCCTCTGGACTGGCTGAATGCCTAAGGCTTGTTATTTGTGAGTTAATCTCTGATTTCAGTACATTAAGGATGAAATAAGAGAACGAGGTTGCTTCAAATACTACAGTCAATGAGAAGGGAATCTGGTAGTGAATTTTAAGCAATTACAGAAAATCTAACTAGGCTTTCTGTTAAATTTTTAGCCAAATGAAACTTATCATTTTGTTGTCATTTGTGTTTCTCCAGCTTCCAATTGTGGAAAAGATAAGAACCATTGCCCAGTCTGTCTATGGAGCCAAAGATATTGAACTCTCTCCTGAAGCACAATCCAAAATAGATCGTTACACGGAACAGGTAAAAGTTGTACTCTTAGGGAAAAATATCCAGCTTAAGCTTTTGAAATTATTCACCCAGACTTGAGAGCTGGCCTATGTTCCACCAGCTGAATTTGGCTTAAGCTACTGTGTGGTCTACAAATATTAAGTTAATAACCTTGGATAGGATATTGACTGTAATTATGTTGAGAGGATATACCCTCTGACATACACATCATTGTGGTTATAAATGTGTCTAATACAGGTTGTATCCACGTTTATCTGTGATGTGTGATCTTTAGGCCCTACTTATCAGCCAGAAACACTCAAACTGTTCTTGGGTGTACAGCTGTGGAGTCAGAGTTAAATGATCTGTAGTGCTTCCTCTTACCGTCTTAAAAATGTTAGCACAGTGCAAGGTTAGTCAAATAAGACTGCCATGCATAAAGATGGGGGTGCTTGGTGTCCTTTTTTATACAAGTGCTTCCTTGGCTTGGTGCTGAGACTGTCCGCCATGGGTGAAGGCTCCCTTCCCTTCTGCTGTGCAGGTGACCAAGATGCAGCAGCGTGAGTCTAGCCCCATAAAGGTCATGTCAGATAGGCTTCATTGAGTGTGTTCAGCCACCCTGACCGAAGGATCCTTGTGCCACAAACGTCCCCATGATCGATAGAACTCAGAGCACTTCAAGAGCTTGCTGACAAAAGAGCTTCATGAGGAGTATCATTGATCTATTTTTTCATCCCCTCAGCTCCTAAATTCTATTTTTAATGCATATTTAATGTTTTATCCTATGTTCAGTTCAGTTCAGTCACTCAGTCATGTCAGACTCTTTGCGACCCCATGAACCACAGTACGTGAGGCCTCCCTGTCCATCACCAACTCCCAGAGTTCAGCCAAACCCATGTCCATTGTGTTGGTGATGCCATCGAACCATCTCATCCTCTGTCGTCCCCTTCTCCTCCTGCCTTCACTTTTTCTCAGCATCAGGGTCTTTTCAAATGAGTCAGCTCTCCACATCAGGTGGCCAAAGGATTGGAGTTTCAGATTCAACATCAGTCCCTCCAATGAACACCTAGGACTGATCTCCTTTAGGATGGACTGGTTGGATCTCCCTGCAGTCCAAGGGACTCTCAAGAGTCTTCTCCAACACCACAGCTCAAAAGCATCAATTCTTTGGCACTCAGCTTTCTTTATAGTCCAACTGTCACATCCATACATGACTACTGGAAAAACCATAGCCTTGACTAGACCGACCTTTGTTGGCAAAGTAATGTCTCTGCTTTTTAATATGCTGTCTAGGTTGGTCGTAACTTTCCTTCCAAGGAGCAAGTATCTTTTAATTTCATAGCTGCAATCACCATCCGCAGTGATTTTGGAGCCCAGAAAAATAAAGTCAGCCACTATTTCCACTGTTTCCCCATCTATTTGCCATGAAGTGATGGGACCAGATGCCGTGCTCTTAGTTTTCTGAATGTTGAGCTTTAAGCAAACTTTTTCACTCTCTTCTTTCACTTTCATCAAGAGACTCTTTAGTTCTTCACTTTCTGCCTATGCCACCATCTCTAACCAGAGTAGTCTCCCAGATTTGGTAAGATAGTCAGCAATTCATTTCTTCTTAGAATTTTCCAAGAGCTTAGATTGCTCTTGACTTGTATTTTTTTTAAAAAATAAATGATTCCTAATATTCGCTGTATACATTGGCATTGTTCTGCAGTGAAATTTTCCCTCATGTGCAATGAAATGAGTAAAATAAGGTCATTGTCATGAGGGTTTTTTTTTCCCCATGAGTTTTTAATAATGCTATTTAAGGACTATTGTTAATTCTAATATTAGATCCTTCCTGACTTTTTTTTCAGGCTTAAAAACTTACAAAGTAATAGGGTGATAGTACATAGCATGCTGGGTTTTTTAAAAATATATTCTTAACTGGCAAGCTTTTAAATTGGCAAACCCATATCACTTCACACAAATTATTTCAATATTAGATTGATCTCTGAAACCCCAAATTCTTGGCCCTGTTTCAGCACAGCAATCTTGATTAAGCCCAGCAGAATTCTGATCAGTATCTAATAAGAGAATAGAGAACAGCCCCACCTCACCCCTCAGTTGATAGTTCGATAAAATTTTCCAAATAGTCCTAGGTTGAATCATAAGAAATTCTCTGTGGGTTACCTCTGGAGATTGCATTCCTTTTATCTCTGTCTGTCCACCCAGAGAATGTTCCTTAAAACTTATGTGTCAAGTGTGTGGTTGCAATTAATCAGCCAAGTCTCTGAGGAGGCACTGTGTACACTTAATCGGGACCAGGCTGCAAGGACACTGTCCTTTTTGTGAGACCCCCACACATGACTTCCTGCCCTTTCACCTTTGAAAACTCTGGGTCAGGCATCGCCTTTGGTCCTTAAAAATAAGAGGCTTAAATAGTGACCTCATCTCAGTTCATATAATGTAATCGCAGATCAAATAGCCGTGATTCATAAAGCAACACAAAGCAGCCCTTTGCCTGCTGACAGCCGCCAAGAATGAGTGAACAGTGGGACTAAAAGCCTCATTACGGAGCCTTTCTCCAGATTACCTTTCTGAGTCCCGGATATTAATATCCTTGGAAAGTGGTTTCTACAGCTGCTGCTGCCTTGCCGGCAAGGAGCCACCCTCCCTTCAGACACACACATAATAGTGTCTTTCTGTAACAAGAATTATCCAAAATAAGGAGTAGACACCCTCAGCCTGCCAGGTGGTGATCAGGTGTCGCTGAGTTTCACTGCCATCTTCTTGCTCAGTGAGCAAGCAATAACAAGCACTACTGTGTGTGTGGATCTGAGCCGTGGGGGGTCCTGGGGGGGTGCAGGTCAAACAAGGACAAAGAACATTTTTGCTCAGGGAACACTTTTCCTTGCCTTTCTTATAGGGATTTGGAAATTTGCCCATCTGCATGGCAAAGACCCACCTCTCCCTGTCTCACCAACCTGACAAGAAAGGCGTGCCCAAGGGTTTCATTCTACCCATCAGTGACGTCCGGGCCAGCATAGGCGCTGGATTCATTTACCCATTGGTTGGAACGGTGAGTGTGTAACATCCTCCCAGAACCTTCCCCAGTCTGTGATGTTATAACTCCTAAAATCCTTGGGCTCTGCGAACGTCTTGCAGACCAGGTATTGGAAAGTAATAGTATTTGCTATTTTCCTAAGTACTCTCTTCCACAATGAAAGGACTCACCTGCCACTGTGCTTTGGATTTTTTATTTTCTTTAGATCATGTTTTCAGGACTCCTTGAGCCATAAAGTCGATTCTCCCCCTTATAGAACACAGAAGAGAACAACTTGGGAGAAGCCAGTCTGCTGTTGAGATGGGGGCGGGCGGGTGGCTTAGGTTCTGCTGGTTCTTCATGTCATTGTGCTGAGAATAATAAGGCTTCACTGCGGTGGGATAAATGGAGGCCACCTCCAAGTCCACGAGACAGGACCAGCCCCCTGCCCCAGGGCTGGGAAATCAGTCTCTGCTCCACCTCTTTGTCAGGACTGCCTTAGAAAATGAGTGAATCCTATGAGTGCTCGGTTTTGACCTTATTCTGGGGGGACATTGTTGCTATGGGATGGTTATTGTTATTTCAAAGCTTCTCTTTGGACAGAAAGGAGATAGTGCAGAAGTGAAAGCTTATCAAAGTACTTAAAACCCATGATGGCCTTAATACATAAAACGCCTCATTACAGCTACTCAGTGATGTGGTGGCTTCCTTTGGTAACCGTCAGTGACTGAAGTTTGTTTTCTCATCACGGGGTTCTCTTGGATTAGATTGAGAAGAAAAATTCTTAATTGTCTCCGTTGTCGTCATTGTTACAAGCTGATCGAAGTCCAAGCAGGAAACATGACAATTTTTTAAAATAAGCCAGGAGGCTCTGTTGTTTAAGCCATGGATGGGTAAAAAATGCATACCGAGGACAGAGTTGCTTGCCTTCATATTTGCGTGTTTCATCTGATATTACTAATGTTTTCAGTAAGTGTTTCTTGAACTCCTAATGCCCGTGAGGCACAGAGATACACGGAGTAAATGTGAGACGCATAGGGTTGAACAGCACAGAGGTGTGTAGAAAGCGTGATAATGATGATGTTGTTCAGTTGCTCAGTCGTGTCTGACTCTTTGTGACCCCATGGACTGCAGCATGCCAGGCTTCCCTGTCCTTCACTGTCTCCCAGAGTTTTGCTCAAACTCATGTCCATTGAGTCGGTGATGCCATCCAACCATTTCATCCTCTGCCGCCCCCTTCTCCTCCTGCCTTCAGTCTTTCCCAGCATCAGGGTCTTTTCCAGTGACTCGGCCCTTCACATCTGGTGGCTTAAATATTGGAGCTTCAGACTTGGTGTTAGCACATTAATGCCCTCAGGGCACAGGAGAGACAACAGCTGTTTCTTACTGGTTGCAGGCAGGGCATGTGAGGGAGAAAAAGGGAATCAACCTCCAACAACTCTGGAAACAGTGAATTTTGAGTCAAAGGCACAGAGATACATGGTAGCCTTTGTGGGTTAATCCAGTATGCCCGGAGTTGGACAGAGGATGAAAGATTAAAAAATGGGATTAGAATAACAAGATGGATTCAGACTGTTAAGGATCTGAACTGCCATCTGAAAGACCTTGGATTTTATCTCATGCTCCCTGGAGAGCTGCAGTAAGGTGGGTTTTGCACCTGGTTTTTATTCTTTTTCTTTCTTTCTTTGTTATTTTTATGTATTTATTTAACTGGCCATGCTGCTTGGTTTTCAGGACCTTAGTTCCCCAACCAGGAATTGAACCCTGGGGGCCCCGGGCGTGAACGCACCAATTCCTAGCCACTGGACTACCAGGGAATTCCCCTGGTTTTTATTCTTATAAGAAGGAAAAGGAAAATGATGTCCAATTTATATCTTAGAAAAATAGCTCTGGTAGCAGTGGGAGAGCGTTGAGAGGGAAGAGAACCAGACCGAGGGAGACAGCGACCGAGTCAAGAGGTGCTCAAGGTTAGCTCAGCAGCCACAGAAGAAGAGTAGCAGGGAATTCCAGACACACTGTGAGGGCAGCCACCTGGACGTGGGCTTGGGGGTCGGGTCGCTTCCAGCCTGACCACGGATGGTGATGCTGTCGGGCGTGGAAGGAACAGTCAAGAAGTCAGGTTGATCTGGCCTGGAGATAGGATAGGCTCATAGGATAGGATATAGGATAGGCTCATAGGGTAGGAGATAGGATGGGCTCATAGGGTAGGAGATGGGATAGGCTCATAGGGTAGGAGATGGGATAGGCTCATGGGGTAGGAGATGGGATAGGCTCATAGGGTAGGAGATGGGATAGGCTCATAGGGTAGGAGAGAGGATAGGCTCATGGGGTAGGAGATGGGATAGGCTCATAGGGTAGGAGATGGGATAGGCTCATAGGGTAGGAGATGGGATAGGCTCATGGGATAGGAGATGGGATAGGCTCATAGGGTAGGAGATAGGATGGGCTCATAGGGTAGGAGATGGGATGGGCTCATAGGGTAGGAGATGGGATAGACTCATAGGGTATGAGATAGGATAGGCTCATGGGGTAGGAGATGGGATAGGCTCATGGGGTAGGAGATGGGATAGGCTCATGGGGTAGGAGATGGGATAGGCTCATGGGGTAGGAGATGGGATAGGCTCATAGGGTAGGAGATAGGATAGGCTCATGGGGTAGGAGATAGGATGGGCTCATAGGGTAGGAGATGGGATAGGCTCATAGGGTAGGAGATAGGATAGGCTCATGGGGTAGGAGATAGGATAGGCTCGTGGGGTAGGAGATGGGATAGGCTCGTGGGGTAGGAGAGAGGATGGCTCATGGGGTAGGAGAGAGGATAGGCTCATGGGGTAGGAGATGGGATAGGCTCATGGGGTAGGAGATGGGATAGGCTCATGGGATAGGAGAGAGGATAGGCTCATAGGGTAGGAGATGGGATAGGCTCATAGGGTCTATATAACATTGTCTGTGAATCCACTGGAAACACAGTCACAACATCCAGGAGAAAGGAACAGGCAGGAAGGAAGCCCTGAGGATTTTACGAGTGTACGTGAGGGCGGATCCTGGGACCAGCACTAGAGAAATGAGAAGAGGGAGAGGATGGTGCTCGGAAAGCATCCAAGTTCACAGAGCTGACGGGGTAACAGGAGCCCCCGGGAGTCTGGAAAGACCTGGTAGGTGGCCCAGAGAGACCACGGGGTACACAGGAGCTGGTGATGGAGTCTCTCATTGAAGGAGGGGTAACGCCAGTACTGGAAGAGGGAGAAGGGTCAAGGAAAGCAGGTTCTGAATGGTATCTTGGAAAAGGCTCAGCTGAAGGTAAAAAATAATCAGATCAGTGGTCCGGGGGGAGAGAGGAGGAGGGGACAGACCACAGAAGGACACCAAGGATGTTTTAGCGGGAGATGGAAATATTCTGTATTTTAGCTGTGGTTCCATGACACGTGTACCTGTGTCAAAACTCATAGACCACCATGGTTTTTAAGGGTGAATTTTATTGGGTGTAATTTAATCATACTTCACTTAGCATAACCACCAGGAGAGCTTGCTTTGTATTCCTTAGAATGGGCTCAGTGATAGCAGCCACTTAGAGTCAGAGATCATCTGAGCTTCAGTCGGTGAAGGCCTTTGCTTAGGCGAAGAGCACCCCTGGATGGTCCAGACTCAGACCAGGGAGGAGGGGCCTCAAGGGTCCCAAAGAGCATGAAACAGTGGGCCCTACAGAGTAGGGAGTTAGCCAAGTTCATGACCTGTCCTGTCTTGTCCTGCGCAGATCTGGGTCCCACAGTAGTTCTCCCAACAGTTTCGTTCATTCATTCAGGAAGCATGTACATGACTGGTCCCTGCTATGGGAAGCTCCAAAATAAAGCATCTTTCTCCACATCAGGCAGCTTACTGCTCCTAGTAGATAGATGTGAAATTAACAAAGAAAATAGCTTGTTGTAAAAATTGTGAATCAGAATATGACACCTTCACTAGTCTCTGAGTATTTAAATACTGATCATAATTTTAAATCTTTGGAGTCATTAAGCAAATATGAACCTCTTTGCAGCTCAACTCATGCCCCCACATCCACAGCCTTGTAAGGTCATTTCTGGAAAGTCAGGTTCCGTCAGATTGCGTGGGTGGGTGACCACTAGTCCATCCCTCAGTTCCTCTGCTCCTGCTTGACGCCTGACCAGCTAGAAGATGAAGGTGTGACCAGTCCTTGAGAGTGACCTCAGGCTGGCTGGGTTCCCTGAGGAGGTCCCCCTGCCTCCACGCGGGGCAGAACAGTGAGCACGGGCCCCTGGGGTTAAATCCTCCAAAACAATCATGAGGAGCGAGGAAGGAAGTGGTGCATGAGGAAAGAAGTTCCTGAAGGTCAGGAAGCATCGTGTGGAGGCGGTGGCCTGGGGTCTGCTTTCTGTGACCGAGCCAGAAGCTGCAGTGTCCGGGGCAAACGCACCGCAGGAGGCCAGGATCGCCTAATAAGGGCAAGTATTTACTTTTACTTGACCCAGTCCTGGGCCCTGCCACAGTCTGCGAGAATGCTCCTAGTAGTCATCATCTGTGTGGGAGACATAGTGTAGTAATTTCCTGCTGAGATGACTGGGGGGAAAGGGGGATGAGGACTGTGGAGGGACTGGCTCCTGCAGGTGGGAAAATTCTAGTGTAATTAATCACCCTGACCCATGATCACTCCACACGTGCTTATTTGAGTGCCTTTGAAACAGGCGTCCAACTCTCCTTTCCAGGAAAAACCCCAGTCGGAAAGATCCTCAGTTTTTCTGCACTGTGCGTTCATTCATTCATACTTGTGAGGTGTGAACACACTCCAGTCCTCTTCCATGCGTCCTTATGTTGGACACTCGTAAGTGAAATCACACAGGTGCAGAATGCTGTGGGCTTGATAACAAAGGAGAAATCCCTTCAGTGTGTCCTCAAGGAAGGCATGTCCCCCTGGCTACCTAGTAGGTCTAAAAGTGGAGACTCCCACACAAGCACGTCCCTCCTCCAACAATAAGTATCTTCAGTGTTGCTGACTCTGGGACATCACAGGGTGAAGGGCTGGAGAGTTCATTTTTTTCCCCCCCAGATTTAGTTTTCTAAGTATTTGCTTTCACTCTTCACCCTTATTTATAAGCCGGAGTTTTCTGCCACTGAATGATTTTATCATATTTTATTTAGTTACTGCTTTAGTTGGAGTTGATCACCAATTAATGATCTCCAGTAGGTGCGGCCACTTTATTAGTACATTTCATTTTATAGGCGCACCTAGTAGTTCAAGAGTTCCTCAGCTAAGGTCATCTAAGACTTTCTGCCCCACCCTTGCATGCTCTGGCCGAGTTTTCCATCTCTCTAAATAATTTTTCCTCCCTGAAATATCTTCTTTCCTGTTAAGCTCCATATGCATCCTTGCCTCTCTTTAATGACATTATCCTTATATCTTCTTTCCATCACATTTTAAAAATTATTTTATTTATCTGGCTGTGCTAGTTCTTAGTCACGGCATACAGGAGCTTCTCATTGTGATGTTCGGGCTCTCTAGTTGTGACTTAGTTGCCCCATGGCATGGAGAGTCTTAGTTCTCTGACCAGGGATCAAACTCGTGTCCTCTGCATTGGAAGGCAGATTCTTAATCAGTAGACCACCAGGAAAGTTCCTCCATCGTATTATTGAAAGCTGCAAAAGAGTATAAGATCCTAGACCAATACAGTCCACCAGTTGGTACATCTCCTTATAAGAAATAGTTTAGCAATACAGATCTTTGGTGTGGAGAGAGGAGAGCAGATTTTCCAACACTCTATTGTACAGATTAGCCTCTTATGTTTCCAAAAATTCTTTCAAAGCTTATGGTTTATAGTGTTCAATAAACCTTGGTAGCTTGTAAAACTTCTCTAAAACAATCTCATGCGCACCCTTCCCACCCTGCCCCCCAACAGTTTAGTAGGTGGTCTTTGTCTGGTGGTCCCAGTGCTTTGATATGGTTTTCAAGATTTTATAATAATTTGTCAGGGTTGTTTAATCATTTGACATAAATGTCATGGCATAAAAACATCAATATGTAAGCAAAGTTTATGAAATTATATTATTGGGATGTAAATTACATTCCATATAGAAGAGACTAGAAAGACACCAAAATGTCAACATGGGGCTGACATTATGAGCAGCTGCTTTCTTTACATTTCTGCTTACTTCAGATTAGTGCATCAAGCATATGTCACTTTCATAACATGAAAATACAATAAATAGAGAAATGATAAACTGAAAGCATTTGGGAAAATATTTTGTGAGGGCCAGTTAGTTGCATGGGAGTCAGAACAACGTATTTCAGGTGGACTTAGGTGGGTAGAGTCATCTTGTCCTTCCTGGCTGCCTTGTAGTGTTTTAACATCTGGACTCTTTGGGACACCAAAGAGAGGCCCAAAGAGCCGGAATGTTCCTATAACAAATCCACTCCTGAGTGTCGTTTGTTGACTGATGTTTGCTGGCCCCAAATTCGGCTAAGGGAACGCAAGATTGTTTTGTCCTTGTTAATTTGTTTCCTTGCACCTGCCATGGGTTGGAGAGAGGCTGACCACTTCCTTTCATCTTACGAGGCTTCTTCACCCAAGGACGTGTTGTCAGAACAGTTGGCTTGGAGAGATATCCAACCAAGTGTGAATTCCTAGCACATGCCCATTTGAAGTTAGTTTTTGGTGTATCGGACTGTTTTCTCTTGTGAGGCAATGAGATTGGCTCCTGAAGAACTAGGAAATCTTCTTAAACATGAAGTCTTCTCTATTGACAAAATTAGGACATGTTGGCTATTGAGGACAAGAATCTGGACTAGAATCTTGGGCTTAAGCCATCCTGCAGAAGGGATTAAGAATTCCTGCAGCGTTTATATGGTGTTTGGTGCCAGTTAGAGCAGCAGTCCCCAACCTTTTTGGTACCAGGGACTGGTTTCATGGAAGACAATTTTTTGATGGATGGCGGGGTGGTGGTTTCAGGATGATTCAAGTGTGTTACATTTATTGTAGGCTTTATTTTATTATTATTACATTGTGATATATAATGAAATAATTGTACAGTTCACCATAATATGGAATCAGATCTTCAGGTATTAGATTCTCATAAGGAGTATGCAGCCTGAATCCCTGGCATGCACAGCTGACAATAGGGTTCGAGCTCCTCTGAGCTTTGAGAATCTAAGGCTGCTGCTGACCTGACAGTGGGCGGAGCTCAGGCAGTCACGTGGGAGACGGGGCGTGGCTGTAGATCCAGATGAAGCCTGCCTCCCACCTCCTGCGTCGCTATCAGGTTCCTAACAGGCCATGGACCAGTACCAGTCCACGGCCTGAGGTCTGGGGAGCCCTGAGTTAGAGCATTTCTGGAGCACAGAGTGGCCACCTGAAACTGTGGAGAGGCTCCTAGTGCTTTGGCCTCACAGACTGATGAGGGGAGAAAAGCACCTTGGCTGGAGGGCTGGGGTGGGCTGTGGGATGCAATGGGCCAGAGTTCCGGGGTCCATTCAGGGCAGCTCCCCAAGCAGCTTCCCTCTCCCTTCCTACACCCTTCACTTTGGTCCCTTGCTCTCTTTGGAGCAGAGGATGTGATCCTGGGCAGGGCATGTGTGTCCATGCCATGAGCAGTCTGGATCGTAACCCTAAGAGTGTGGACAGTGGACATCTGTCCAAGGAAAGGGGACTGAAAACTCAGCAGTAAATGCACAACAGATTATGGAACGAGTACAGGGCCCTGGCGTGGCCTTCGTGTCCGCTCTGTGACCCGACCTGGCCTCATCTCTGCCCGGGTGCCCCACTGACAGCTTCGGTCGGCTTGTCTCTGGAAAGCAGGAAACTGCCGGAGCGTGTTTGCGAAACCAGTGATGTCATCCACAGCAAATGCTGGGTGGAGGGTTACTGGTCTGGAAGGAAAGGGGGCCGATGAAAAAGTGAGCCGGGGCCCCACCCAGCCAAGTCATTGCCGCTTTCTTTCTCACATTTCAGTTAAGCTCCCTTTGTTTTCCGTTCTACTCCCTCTCCTGTAAAAAGTATGTGCTGGATGTCTCGTTTCCACTGGACCAGATTCAGGTCAGTGAAGTTATTCTGCAGCTCACTGGGGAGACGTTTTCTTCTTCGGGGATGCATAATTATAAACCTGGTCCATTCAGTTAGGCATGAATTAAATTCAGACCTTGTAGGTTTCAGCCCAATGCACTGATCCCCACATTTTCCAGAGACTCATGGCCCTGTACACACACTCACTCCCCACGCTGCCTTTCAATAACATGGGTAAGCAGTCGTGTTCTACAGAGCTCCCATCACACAAGATCACTCAGAAGGTTGCCTCTGCACGTGTCCTTCCCAATTCCAGGGCTCCTTGACCCCAGTGAACCTGACACCTAAAATCTCTCTGATTAGCTTGAAGTGATCCAGACCTGCCTCACACGCTGCCCGAAGCCTCCGCTCCCACCTGGCCTCACTCTCTTTGTATGGCTGTGTCCTTTCCCCCCATTCCTGGGGACCTGGTCTGTTTCCTCTCTCCCACCCAGCTTGGGTCTCCCACTGCTCTTCCTCATCCTGACATCACAATTTCCTGCTTTCTCCCAAACATGCCCTTCCTCTGGCCCAGACGTCACTCACTTCCTCTTATCCCAGGGCGGCTGCAGCAAGTTGTCCCTTTCTGGGTGTCCAGAGGACAGACAGACATGTGTCTGTCCCGTCAGGAGAGAACATGTCCCTGCCTTTTCAGTACAACATGTTTCCAGCAAAGGAAGGTGACCAGCAGCATTCTCCATTTCCAGAAACTGTTCTTCAGATTGATGAGCCAGAGGAAGCTTCGTGAGTCAGGAAAATGATATTTGCCCCTTGACCACATAAGGTTATCTAAGGTCCAGTCCATTAGTTTCAGGGATCTTGTCTCCCTGAGTTTGATGCTAATTTATTTTTAGCATAAATATAAAATGACTTCAAATGAAATCAGCCTGAGCCGGGGAAACATGCTGAGTAATAGCGTTACCAGATATTTCTATTATTGAGTTAACCTTTTAAAATTGGGTTAAATTTTTAGCCCACTGCTATTAACCCTACGTGTAGGCTCTGTCTTTCTTTCTACGAACCTAGAAAAAGGTGCTTGTCATACTTAGGTATCCACCCCATCATCAACATATAGATCTTTTGTTTTCTTAGGAATTGATGAGATACTGACCCATTCTTCTTCCACTTCCGTCTGTAGCTTACTTGTTTTCTTCTACATTGAGTAGCTTGGATTCAGAGCATAAAATTGCCAATCAACATATACACAGGTCAGAAAGACATCCATAAAAGTATCTAGTACTCACGGCACTTCTCTTTACTCTGTGTCTCTTTGTTGTTTTCATTTACTGTGATATCTTAGTCTTTACCAAGAAGCATATAGTCCAAAGCAGCTAAGCAGTTTAAGCAAGGGAAATAAAATTAATACAGACCAAAATGTGTGCTCAGTCGCCTATTGTGTCCGACTGTAGTCCACGAGGCTTCTCTGTCCATGGGATTGTCCAGGCAAGAATACTGGAGTGGGTTGCCATTTGCTGCTCCAGGGGATCTTCTCGACCCAGGAATCAAACCTGCATCTCTTGTGTCTCGTGCATTGTCAAAGTAGCTTTCCAATTATAGAGCCAGGTCACCCTCTGAAGCAGTTTGAAAAAGTTTGGTGGTGTATCCTACTGTTTTCTGGATATCACCGAAAATTCAAAACATTTTATACCAGTGAGTATAAGCAGATCTTCATAAATCAGGCAATAAGTATAAAGTAGGTATTAGAGAAATAATTTGTGTTGGGTTATGTGATCAAATGGAGGTATTTATGCAGACCCTGGAAGGCTCAGAATGAAAGTTCATCGCCACATTGCCACCCTTATGTAGGATTTCCAGGGGTGTCTGCATTAAGTATTTTTCCCAGGCCGTTAGTAATAAAGGTACCACAGTCTGGGCAGAGAAAACCTAGGGCCAGGAATACAAGTTGCTGAATCCTTTGTGGACATCAGTCTCCTGTTTGAGACTCAGCCCCACCCCAGGAATCAGCTCTGGGGAGTGAAAGACTTGAAAGTTACCTTCCATGCTTCCTTGAACATTCCAAAATCCATCATACAGTTCCCAGATTTACCTGCATTTCTCCTCGTAAGACTTAGTTACTCAACTTCCAAAACTTGCCCCCCAGGACTGAGTGGTGGCCCCTACTCACCTCCAAGCAGTGTTCATACTGCCAGCTCCACCCAGCTAAGATCTGTTGCACTTACGTCCTCTGAGGGTCCTATCCCTTTACCAAGCCGCCTTGCCTGGTGTCTCCTATTAATCCAGGCCTCCCCAGGGTAGGGACCTGGCCTTCGGTTCCCCTGATCTGTCTACAGTTGGGAGTTCAGTGCAGACCATACTGCTACATACATACAGAGTGGAACCCAGTGCAGTAGGGGCCGGCCAGCCGTGCAGAAGACACAGGGTTCCTTACGGAGACCTCTTCTGGTGTGACCTCACAGAATTAGGATCCCGCTCAAGCCCCAGTCTGGAAAAGCACGTCTGAGAAGACGCTGAGAGGACAGGGCTCAAATGCCCACCCTTCTTATCTGCTTGTAACTCAAGCCTTCAGGGGTCAGTGCTCTGACCCAACCAGTTACTGACCAGCAAGACTATAAAACCAGGTCTAAATTCATTTTTCTTGGAACGTACGTAGATGTGCACTTACAGATTGAATATCCTACCAGGCTGTATCACTTGATACTATAGTAGCTGTTCTCACTACATGTCAGACACTCTTTCTAATGCTTCATATAGATTAACACATTCTTTACTCTTTCTATCAGCCCTGTGAGCTGAGTTAGTGATAAATGGCCTCAGGGAGTTCTAGTGGTCCGTGAGTATTAAGGCTTATGAGATCCTTGCTCAACAATAACTTAGATCTTGAACATCTTGCCATTTTTTTTTTTCAGTAGCTCAGGCAGTGTGTATTTCTGGGTCATTCTTTACTGCCACTGAGGGAGAAAAGCAAAACTTCCAGCAGCTTCCCTCGCCTAGGCTGGTAAGCCCTGTTTAGGATGGATCTTGTACTGGGCAACCAGGAAAACTGGAAGTGTTGAGTGGGGCAGCTCCACGCTATATCAGGGGACAAATGTGTTGTTTCTGTACTGTATGTGGTCACCTATAGTGAAATACTCTATGTCCATTTAGTCATTAAGCCTCAATAATTTGGTTTCTGAATGGACTGTGATTTGCTGCAGGTCAAAGCTTTTAAAGTTATTTCAAGCTACATTACACAATTAAAGAGAATTGTCCTGAAAATAAAGGAAATAATCTCTTCTTATTTTGAGACGCCATGCATTATTTGTCAGACTTGCACAAATATTTCCAGCACATTAACATCCTCTATTCTCAACGTGTTTGCTCCTCTGTCACAGTTATTATAAGTCCATGGGGACCAGCAACCTAAGCTTCTGTTATCTTTGCTCTGTCTATTTTATGGTGGGGTTCAGGTTGCTTCCCAGTGGCAAAGAGTTAACTTATCATCAAAACGATAAAATCACAGTGATATGTGAAAAGTTCTCCCTGATGTGTAAATCTTGAGTATTTGCTCACATTAAAAGACAGTCTTTTGTTTTGACCTGAAAATAATTATAACAAAGACTCTCCTGCAAAAGTGTGGTTCTCTATGTCAAATGTGGTCTGTCCAGCTCCCAGATCCATGATGTGGTTGGCGTTCCCTCCATAGTTCATAAAATAGTGAATTTAGTAAGTGGCTCATTTGTAGTCCTTTATGCCATCTAAAGACAATTTATTTAAAGAAATATTTTTCGTGTGGGTAAAAATCATTGCATAGGTAGCTGTAATTTCTTTATTATTTACAATAACCACAACTGGTTTTTTTTTTTTTAAGCTGTTTTGACAGCTGGAGGTTGTTATTTTAATTTTGATAAGTTTGTCACAAAGAATGGAATGTGCTCCCTTTTGGAGATGGGAAAGTTTGGGCGGGGAGAGAGCAGAGAGACACCACCTAACAATAAAATTCCAAAAGCAAATCTATTTGACTTCTTTGAAGTGTTTTTAGATTTCATTTGAGGCATAAATTGGAACCTGCTATCTTTCTTTGGAGTAGAACACACTACAGAGGGAAAAAACAAAAGATTGCTGCAACCACATCCCTGGAAAAAGAACGGAAGATTTCAGGAAGAAGAAGGATATTAAGTGTATGGATTAGAATTTCAGAGTGATTCTCCCTGTCTTTGGACAGGAAGTTAATGGTTAACTTAAAGTTAAATGGTTAATGGAACATGGAAACCATGATGGGGAATCTTCTGCGGTACTTCAAAAAAATGCCCATAAATCCCTCTTTAGCACTTCCTTGTGCTCACACGTTCAAGCGGAGAACAGGGGTGGGATGTCCAGTTCATCCCAAGTGCACCGGGCTGCTCTGCATCGTCCTCTGACATCCTGTTCTCCTTCCTGTGTTATCAGAGCGCAGACACTGCTCTCTGTGCATTATTAAGCACAAACAAGCCAAAACTCTGTCTACAGTAGTTCAGTGCATTTTCACAGATCTTCTGCTGTGATTTTTATTTCTTCAGTATCTTCTCTATTGAGCGTAGAGACTGACATCTTTCTAGCACTCCCCACCCCGCTGCAAATAGTCTGTTCTTTTTCCCTAGAGGTAACATGTGATGCAAAAAGGATTCTTTGAAAGGAGAGTTAAAGATACTAACGTCTGAATACTTTCAGGACTGGAATGATTGTCTATATACAATCTCTCTACATATATTGTCTCTGTATACAGTAGCTGTATGTTTATTACGTTTAATGACTTGGAGGAATAACTCGTTCGTTTAGGGGGAAAAATAAGTGAAATTCATAGAGCATAATGTCAGCAATGTAAAAGTGCATAGAAAAAGCAAGTAGAAACAAAGAGATGTTTATTAAATTATAATGATAAAAATTAAAACTGTAATCAGTTTTATTCGAATTAGTTTAATTAGCCATCAGTTTAATGGCTATAAATCAGAGCCCTTCTGAGCAGTTTGTATATATTAATTAATTTAATGCTCACAGCCTCCTTCTGGGTAGGTAACGTCGATGCCTTTGTTTACACAAAGGGAAACCAAGGGCAGAGAGATTAAAGAAATTGCCCTGATCATGGAGCCGGTAAATAGTAGAACCAGGATTCAACCCCGACATTGCCTCGTTAGAGATATTATATAATCTTTCTGTTGATTATATGGTCTTATTTTTAATCCTACCCATTACTTGTGAGCCTTGATTCTGGTAACTATCCAATTAGAAATAGTGGCTTCAAATGATTTATTCTGAAACTAATCCCATTATGTGAGCTGATGGTATCCAAAACATTATTGCTTGATAGCTGTTAATCCCATTACAGCTTTAAAATTGTAGTAACTTAGGATAAACTTTCTAAAAAATTTTTTTGGCTGTTTGAGTAGAAAGCTGTGTTGCTCAAAAGGTAAACTTTTCATAGTGATGTGATGAGATTTTTCTATAGCTTTCCTGGTTGAAACTCTTGTTTTGGATATCTTTCTAAGCCAGAATAATGTCCACTTTTTTTTTGGGGGGGGGTGTGAATCTTGGTGCTTCTGTCACCAGTTAATTAATGTGCTTGAAGGAGGTTAAGAATTCTTTTCTACTGGCTTCTCTCTCTTTCTTTGAGATAGGTTGGTCATCTCTTTAGGTGAGAGACTTGATTTGGTTCCTTAATTTCACAAAATTATTATCAAGCCTACGAGCCAAATGACTACTCTGCTAGGCATAGGAACCTGCTTGGCCAGCGTAATAGAATAGATGCAGCTCCTGCCATCACTGGAGATTATAACCCTGACCCGTCAGCTGCCTGACTTTTTATCAAATGCCTAACACTTGGCACACAGTAGCTTCTAGTTATGGAATGAACTTCTTCCAATCTTAAGTGACGGTAATGTCTTGGAGTCAGTGACTTTGTTTTCTGTGCTGCTTTTCCTGGAGAATAAAATACCCTTCCGAGGCGCATCTTTGACCTGAATGTTTTCCCCTTTTCACTTTGGCTGTCAGGAAGCTCTATAACAAATCACGGCTTAGCTGTCATGATTGTAGGGTGCCTAAACCACACACCTACTTTCTAACTGGTTCCTAACGTTCGTTTGGTATATATATTCCATGATCTTGATTTCTGTCCATCTAATGTTTAAACTTTCTTAAAAAGTAAGCCTCCTTAAGTTGTTTGCTGAAAACCTCCACCTTCCGAAACAGATGTACAGAAGATTAGGGAGCAAAATATAAAGAAAGATACTGCCCCAAATGCTCCAAGACCAGAAAGATCTAGACTTTCCAAAACGCATACACATGCACACACACATACGTACACAGTAAAATGTATGCCTACCATATATTTCTCAGTCAAAACTGCACAGTATAGTCTTACCTTTGAGAAAAGCAGTATACCGAATCCTTGTTTTCCTTGCCATTCAGGAACAACCCTCAGTTTATAGATTAGTGGTTTCAATTTCTTCTTTTCTCGTTTCATTTCCGTACCCAGTACTAGCTTGAGCTGATTTACCACATTGACATTTTAATGAAATATGAATAGCTTCACAAAGAGACAAGAAAGTTTTATCTAGTGCAGCTCAGTACTCTGGAAGGGTCAGGACCTTGCTGGGTTCTATAAGGAGCAGGTAAAGGGGGTGCAGTCTGATTTTCGGAGTCTATCAGGAGCAGATAGAGGGGGTGCAGTCTGATTTTCAGGGTCTGTGACATCCATATTTAGCCTTTGTCCTCGTGGTGGAGGCTGATTTTCTGATCCTATGGAAAGCTTGCTGTTACCCTTTGCAAAAATGTGCTATTTGCTCACTTTTAAGGATGGCCAACCGGCTGACAGCCAGCGAAAATCATGAACTCCATTTACATTTGCACATTCTTCAGTGAGATAGATAGTAATTAGCTTACAGAGCCCATTTAACCTTCGAGGTAGTGCTGTACCACCATTACGTGTACTATGGATTGTGGGGGTACATGTATTTGCCTGCCCCCACTCTCAGAAGGGAGAGCCATGGCTCTCACACACCCCAAACCCATGCCTATAACACAGCCCTGGTCCCTTCCCCTCCCCTGCCTCCACCTGCATGACTGGGCCTGGCCTGGCCAGGTGAATTGTTCAGTTCAGTCGCTCAGTCGGGTCCAACTCTGCAACCACACGAACTGCAGCATGCCAGACTTCCCTGTCTATCACCAACTCCCAGAGCTTGCTCAAACTCATGTCCATCGAGTCAGCGATGCCATCCAACCATCTCATCCTCTGTCGTCCCCTTCTCCTGCCTTCAGTCTTTCCTAGCATCAGGGTCTTTTCCAGTGAGTCAGTTCTTCACATCAGGTGGCCAAAGTATTGGAGCTTCAGCTTCAGCATCAGTCCTTCTAATGAGTATTCAGGACTGATCTCCTTTACGATTGACTGGTTTGATCTCTTTGCAGTCCAAGGGACTCTCAAGAGTCTTCTCCAATACCACAGTTCAAAAGCATCAATTCTTTGAGGCTGAGTTTTCTTTATGGTCCAACCCTCACATCCATACGTGACTACTGGAAAAACCGTAGTTTTGACTAGATGGATCTTTGTCAGCAAAGTAATCTCTGCTTTATAATATGCTGTCTAGGTTGATCATAGCTTTTCTTCCAAGGAGCAAGCGTCTTTTAATTTCATTGCTGCAGTCACCATCTGCAGTGATTTTGGAACCCCCAAAAATAAAGTCTCTCATTGTTTCCATTGTTTGCCCATCTATTTGCCAAGATCTTCGTTTTTTGAATGTTGAGCTTCAAGTCAACTTTTTCACTCTCTTCTTTCACTTTCATCAAGAGGCTTTTTAGTTCCTCTTCACTTTCTGCCATAAGGGTGGTGTCATCTGCATATCTGAGGTTATTGATATTTCTCCCGGCAATCTTGATTCCAGCTTGTGCTTCTTCCAGCCCAGCGTTCCTCATGATGTACTCTGCATGTAAGTTAAATAAGCAGGGTGACAATATACAGCCTTGATGTACTCCTTTCCCAGTCCATTGTTCCTTGGCCAGTTCTAACTGTTGCTTCTTGACCTGCATGTAGATTTCTCAGGAGGCAGATAAGGTGGTCTGGTATTCCCATCTCTTGAAGAATTTTCCACAGTTTGTTGTGATCTACACAGTCAAAGGCTTAGGTATAATCAGTAAAGCAGAAGTAGATGTTTTTCTGGAACTCTCTTGCTTTTTCTATGATCCAGTGGATGTTGGCAATTTGATCTTTGGTTCCTCTGCCTTTTCTAAATCCAGCTTGAACATCTGGAAGTTCTCAGTTCACGTACTATTGAAGCCTCGGAGAATTTTGAGCATTACTTTGCTAGCATGTGAGATGAGTGCAATTGTGCGCTAGTTTGAACATTTCTTTAGCATTGCCGTTCTTTGGGATTGGAATGAAAACTTACCTTTTCCAGTCCTGTGACCACTGCTAAGTTTTCCAAATTTGCTGGCATATTGAGTGCAGCACTTTCACAGCATCATCATTTAAGATTTGAAATAACTTAGCTGAAATTCCATCACCTCCACTAGCTTTATTTGCAGTGATGCTTCCTAAGGTCCACTTGACTTCACATTCCAGGATGTCTGGCTCTAGGTGAGTGATCACACTATCATGGTTATCTGGGTCATTAAGATTTTTGTATAGTTTGAAGATGTCCTTCTCTTTTATGAAAAATGACAACTATTAAATGATACAAATGTAAGTTATCAGGTACTTCCCTAAGTATTAAGGCCTTTCTCTTACTGTTTTGTTAAATAATTTTTATTCCTGAACACTAATCAAGATATTAAATGTTCTTGATAATCAAAGTGCATAGGTTAGAATTTCCCAGAGTAGTTTCTCAAGTGTACCTGACCTTTCATTTCAGACATTCAGCCTGAAAGTTAGCTCTGCTCTCAGTCCTGTGGGCATGTGTGTATTAATAGATCCAGGACGAGATAGTATGGAAGGGCTTTTCTTCCATATGCTCCATAATGCACCAGAGAGTCATCAGTTTCCTTCAGGGGTATGTCAGTGTTTCCAATGAAATTTGGTTTTGCTTGGTTCCAGACTCAGATCCTTCCTGTACTGTAGGAAGGGAGCAGGAGAGACTTGAAGAATGACATTAGGATTTAAGTGAGGGGCAAGGCAGATGAAGGTCGGTGAGCAGATATCTCTAAGATAAACAGCATTGAGTTTGTAGGAAGCAATTTGGGAAAATTCTGTTGGAAACATTTTAGTCAGTATTTACATTGTAAAGAATCAAATGCATTGCTCCAGGGTGGGGTGTGGACCGAAGGTAGAGACCACATGGGTTTGAGAACCGGACCTCTGGAGATGATTTTATTGTCAGAACCAGGAGAACCCAGGGGAGAGAGTTCTGTCCTTGGCAGTGACTAATCTTCTTCCCTTAGATGCACTTCAGATACTCAAGCTAACAGTGATGACTCATCAGGCAATTGGGGCTTAATGAATACATCACTGTACGACCACACAAATGCCTCATTTCTGATTCACTCATTCAATATTTATTGAAGAGCACTGTGCACTGGGCCATGAGAAAAAACAAATAAAACAGCAACAAATGCCTTGCCCTCAAGGAGTTCACAGGCTAGTGAGGGGCAGCAGTTAACTATATTAACACCTCAAAGAGCCCAGGGCCCTACCCTTCTGAGATTCAGAGGGATGCAATGGTGCTCCAGAGCCCGTGGAGCAGATGGCATTGGGCCTTGGCAGGACTGGGGCGTTCAGGCTGAGCCTGGGGTTGTGAAGGATGACAAGAGGTTAGCCTTGTGACGTGGGACAGGAAGACAGCAACACATCTCTCATCACGGTGAGAGAGAGGCATGCGGGCTAACAAGGGATTTGGAACGAGCATGAGCAGTGACATTGGGCAGGAAGTTCAGACCCAGGACAAGCGAGGCCTTGAAGGTCAAGCTTAGGAATCAGAAAATGATTCTCCAGGACCTGTGGATTTAAGCAGAGCGACGTCATCGTTGTGTTCTCAGTTCAGAGCCATCAATCATGTAGCAGGAGAGCAGATGGAGAGAAGGGAGACTAGAGGCATAAACACCTAGCGTAGGTGCTAGTTAGGAAGGAAAGAGGAACGTCCCTGAGGGTCCAGTGGTTAAGGCTTCAAGTTTCCACTGCAACAGGTGAGGGTTCAATTCCTGGTCGTGAAACTAAGATCCTGCATGTCGTGTTGAACGACCAAAAATTTAGGAATGCAGGAAACGCCCAGCCTAGACTATGGCAGATGCAGTGGAGGCTGAGGAAGATGTGGGTACTGGAGAGATTATGGGTGTAGAATGAGCTGGACTCAATAAGCAGGAGAGTTGTTGTTTGGTTGCAGTCATGCCCCACTTTTGTGACCGCATGGACTGTAGCCCATCATGCTCTGCTGTCTGTGGAAATCTCCAGGCAAGAATACTGGAGGGTATTGCCATTTCCTTCTCCAGAGGATCTTCCCAACCCGGGGATCAGACTTGTGTCTCCTACATCGGCAGGCAAATTCTTTACCACTGAGCCACCAGGGAAGTCAAGCAGGAGAAGGGAGGAGACAGTTTGAAAATGGCTCCAAGGTCTGACTTGTTCCCCTGATGGGTCAGGTTGTCATTTACTTAGATAAGCAATAAAGGAAGAAAAAACAATTTAGGAGGGAAGTAATTGTGATGGGGGAACCCAGACCACCCCTATGTTCAGCATTCACTAGAGGGACTCAGCATATATAGTCCTACTCACAGCTATGATATATTATAGCAAAAAGATACAAAGCAAAATCATCCAGGGAAATAAGCGCATGGGTGAAGTCCAGAGTTATGTAGACACCCTCTGCCTGGAACTCACCAGACTTCCTAGAACAAAGCAGGTGTGTCGTATAAACCCTTCCAAAAGCCAGGCTCCTGGTCACCAGCCTTGCAAACAATTAAAGGTGACATTCTCAGATCTGCTATGTTAGCTCTCTTCTGCATGACAGTACATTCCATTTTGTACATGCTGAGAAGTCTGAGGCATTTGTTATAAGTATTTCTCAGGTGAAGTTGTCTACTGTGCAGTTGGGTATTGTGTCTGAAAAAGTAGTGAAAGTGTTAGTCGCTCAGTCGTGTCTGACTTTTTGTGACCTCATGGACTGTAGTCCGCCAGGCTCCTCTGTCCATGAAATTTTGCAGGCAAGAAGACTGGAGTAGGTTGCCATTCATTTCTCCAGGGATCTTCCCGACCCAGGGATTGAACCCAGGTCTCCCACATTGCAGACATCTGTATAATAAATCAAAGGGTCTGGAATCATTAGCACTACTTATGTTTCAAGTCTGTGGCTCTCTCCATCATTCTGCACTGCCTTCTCAAAATGGCAACGTCATACCTTACCCAAAAGGAATAAAATGAGATTTAGATTATAAAACAGATTTTGTAAGGTTGCTTAATGCAACTTACTTCACAATGAATCCTTGGATCCTAAAAAGTCAAGTTGATCACATCAAGGCCTCCTCACAGAAGGGATTTCCAGGCAGCCTCTAAGTCAACCATTCATGGTCAATCAATGTGGATTATCAGAGGGCAGTAAATTATTAGGAGATTTCCCATCTCTTTACTCTTGTGTCCATTCAACAAAGTTTTATGTTACCTGTTTTGTTCATCACTAGGAATAAAAACATAAATATGGCAGAGGAGTCAGGAAAATCACAATATATTAGAAGAGTTTTAGGGCAAGAGTAGGTGGGGTGACCCCTTGGATATGGGAAATGAAGTCAAACTCAAAACATGATAATTTTTTGCTTGAAGCTCTGGTAAAGGATAAAGTGGAATTTGAAAACTGTCAAATGAGGTTGCTGCATATTTACTTAGTTTGGGATTTCATTCCTGGGTGGCCTTAAACTTGGATAGGCAAGTACTAGAAAGCAATATGACTGTAGTTCTATAAGACCTCCATTTAACTCAACATATGTAAGTTGGCTTTGGTCTTAGAGGTAAACTTTGGTGCCTAAAGAGGTAACCTCTGCTAATGCCTTTTATGGCTGGATTGAATGCATGCACTTGTGCTTGCTGCTTTTTTGTGTGATTATTAATAGTCAATTTTGCATTATTCTAAGTTGTCTCGAGATTTCATGAAATATGTACAGAGTCGAACTTAATGGTAGAATGTTGATTTTAAAATAAGTTGCAGGTCATTTGTATAGTCTCAAAATAAATATTAAAAAGAAACAATATTTCCCTCTCGAATCTTTGTTCCTATCTCAGCTTCTTTTACTGCCTCATTTATCATCTAAACAGTCTTTGTTCTTCCAGCTTTCAAACATGATTAATGGATGGCGTGCAGTGCAGCATAAGGAAAAGGCTGAATATTTTGTAAGATGAGTAATCAAGTCAAATGCCCATCTTTCTTTTATACTTTACCGACAAACATATCTTATGTAGATGTAAGGGCAGTTTGTTATTTCCCTGTTCAGAATTTTTGAGCTTTTAGCATAACATGTTTCCTTTCCATTAACTTCGCCAAAAATAATATTGACAAATTCATGAAGCCTTCCATCTGATACTGTTGTAAACTTATGCAAATATATTTAGACAGTTAAGTGAAGAGAGTAATTAAACAGCCAAATGTCAAGAATGGGAAGGGAGAAGTAACATCAGCTGTCACAGCACATTATCTGGACTCAATGTGAAAGTTACCAAAGTGTTTTAAAATATACCTTCAAAGCCAATGATTTGAATTTGTGCTACATTTTTTTTTTTTTTACAAGAGGGCAATAATTTAAATAAAGTGCAGTGAAATATTATAGTTGCTGCAGGGAGTTTTGAGTATTTCTGGGAGTGTTCATTTTCAGCACATGCTACTTAGAATTTGAAAAGATATTCAATGTTTCTTTGTCATGAATCTTTCCACTGGGACCAGGCCACTCCTGGATGAACTCACAGATTGAGAGTTTCTCAAAATACATAATCAAATTGTTGGTCTTAAAAATATACTATTTTAAAGTCTTAAAAAACTGAAGTGAAAATAAGGTTAATATTTGGCAAAAATAGTCCATTTGAGGAGTTGTCTCTTAAAACTCTGATTTCACTTACAGAGTTTGCTTCCAAAGAAATTCACTTCACATGTCATTAATTAAAATCTTTCCTCTTTATGCCATTTCTTTACTTCCTGATACATTTCCTTGAAGTGTTAAATTGCTATTAACTTATTTAGAGATCAAAATTTGGTTGCTTTGGGATTTTTAATAATCACTGTTGTTCCAAACGATCTTAAAATATTAAACAAAATCATAGCTTATAACATTTCAAGGTAGCAAATGTTTGCTGATCTTGAAAAACATGTTAATATTCTTAAATGACCTCCTGTACATTTCTTTATACTTTTGTACCATGGGTGTGATTTAATTTAGAAATGTCTGCAGTGCCACTGCCATCTCACAGCAGTGGTGGGGGAGGGAGGCCAGCTAAAGAAGAGCTTTGGGGGGGCAAGCAAAGGAAGAGCTTTTCAGGCAAGTGAATGGGCACAGACATGCCTCCCCTCTTTTCTGTGAGAAGAGCCAGCCCGCCAGACTCAACCACCATGGTTCCACCTCCCAAGCAGATTCTCACTGCTCTCCCCCAACTCCCTCTGCCCCCGTCAGTACAGCCCCTTCTCCAGGCTGAGAGCCTAGGCAAGGTCTCCTAGCCAGTGAGCTCTGACACACCCTGTGCTTGTCAAAACTCCCTTTTGTTGCAAGTAAGATGGGAATACCAGACCACCTGACCTGCCTCTTGAGAAACCTGTATGCAGGTCAGGAAGCAACAGTCAGAACTGGACATGGAACAACAGACTGGTTCCAAATAGGAAAAGGAGTACGTCAAGGCTGTATATTGTCACCCTGCTTATTTAACTTATATGCAGAGTACATCATGAGGAACGCTGGGCTGGAAGAAGCACAAGCTGAAATCAAGATTGCCGGGAGAAATATCAATCACCTCAGATATGCAGATGACACCACCCTTATGGCAGAAAGTGAAGAGGAACTCAAAAGCCTCTTGATGAAAGTGAAAGAGGAGAGTGAAAAGGTTGGCTTGAAGCTCAACATTCAGAAAACAAAGATCATGACATCTGGTCCCAACACTTCATGGGAAATAGATGGGGAAACAGTGGAAACAGTGTCAGACTTTATTTTGGGGGGCTCCAAATGGCAACCCACTCCACTGTTCTTGCCTGGAGAATCCCAGGGACGGGGGAGCCTGGTGGGCTTCCGTCTGTGGGGTCGCACAGAGTTGGACACGACTGAAGCGACTTAGCAGCACTAGCAGCAGCAAAATCACTGTGGATGCTGATTGCAGCCATGAAATTAAGACGCTTACTCCTTGGAAGGAAAGTTATGACCAACCTAGATAGCATATTAAAAAGCAGAGACATTACTTTGCCAACCAAGGTCCTTCTAGTCAAGGCTATGGTTTTTCCAGTGGTCATGTATGGATGTGAGAGTTGGACTGTGAAGAAAGCTGATCGCCTAAGAATTGATGCTTTTGAACTGTGGTGTTGGAGAAGACTCTTGAGAGTCCCTTGGATTGCAAGGAGATCCAACCAGTCCATTCTAAAGGAGATGGTCCAGGGTGTTCATTGGAGGGACTGATGCTGAAGCTGAAACGCCAATACTTTGGCCACCTCATGCAACGAGTTGACTCACTGGAAAAGACTCTGATGCTGGGAGGGATTGGGGGCGGGAGGAGAAGGGGACGACAGAGGATGAGATGGCTGGATGGCATCACTGACTCGATGGACATGAGTTTGAGTGGACTCCGGGAGTTGGTGATGGACAGGGAGGCCTGGCGTGCTGTGGTTCATGGGGTCGCAAAGAGTCAGACCTGACTGAGTGACTGAACTGACCTGAAGAGAAATAGAGTACTGGAGCTTCAGCTTCAACATCAGTCCTTCGAATATTCATTAGAAGGACTGATACTGAAGCTAAGGCTCCTGTATTTTTCCTACCTGATGCAAAGCGCTGAGTCATTAGAGAAGACCCTGATGCTGGGAAAGATTGAGGGCAGGAGGCAAAGGGGGTTACAGAGGATGACATGGTTGGATGACATCGCTGACTCAATGGACCTGAGTTTGAGCAAGCTCCAGGAGTTGGTGATGGACAGGGAGGCCTGGCGTGCTGTGGTCCATGGGGTCGAAAAGAGTTGGACACAACTGAGCAATTGAACAACAATAGACAAAGGGAAACTGAACTAGAGTCATGCAAAAAGGACTGACCCAGATAATAAAGTTTCACGGTTGTCTGGCTTTAGCCACCTCTGCCTTCTGCTCTCCATTTCTCAGCTCCACCTCCCTAGAAGGGATGCCCTCCATATCACTTACTTCAAGCAATGCCCAGTATCCCAGAGGAAAAAAAGCCTTGTTTCTTTCACCAACTGTCTATCAATACAGTTTGACCTTTGATCCTTGAACAACACCAGGCTTAGGGCCACCAGCCTTAACGCAGTGGCAAATCCGTGTATAATTGTAATGGGCTCACTGTATCCATGGTTTCACATCCACAGCTTCGGCCAACCATGGGTTGAAAAACGTCCCTGGACCTGCTGCAGTTCAGACCCATGTCATTCAGAGAACAGCTGTCTTCAGGACATGATGGCCCTATTTGCCCCATATCCCCATCCTGATGCATCAGTGTATCCATGTCAAGCCCATTCTGTGGGCAACTCAGGGGCAGACCCACCTGCATCACCTGGGACAGCCCTCATGTTTACTGAGAAGCCAGCATAAGAATGCTGGTCTGCTCAGAGTATGGTCTGTAAAGTGAATAAATCTAGTGTCTCCCATAGGCCAGAACTATTGATTGTTTAATTATAGATAAAGGTTAGTGTGAATGAAATACAAAGTCATTTAAAAGGAGAACACTCAATTTATACTTGCTCCGTCTCATGCATTTTCATGTTGAATATCAGATTCTGCCCCATGGGAACTGTCTACTTTGGAAAGAGGTCTCCATACCCATAATGATTAGGTAGCATAGGGGTTTTTTTCCTTTCTTCTTTTTTTATAATGCTTTGGCTTGAAATAACCACAGAAAAAGTGTGTTGGTCCTTAGCCTATTGCTGGCCCCTCCCCAAAGTGCATCCTTTCTGTGGTTCTTGAGTCTGCCATCCTCAGCCCCACCCCTCACCCCCAACCATGTTCTCTCAAACTTAAGGTTTCTCATTTTAGTCTTCCAGAGTTTCCTTAGTTACTCATCTCATTCCTATTCAGCTCATTAAAGCAGGGTATGTAGGTTTTTGTAGTCCATATTTAGAATTAAAAGCATATTAATTTCCTTATGATAAAATCAAATATATTGATTATTTTAAAATATCAGTAATTATTGAAGCAGTTCTTTAAGTCACAGTTTTTGTTACGTTTCTAAATAATAGATACCAGCTTATTGCCTGATGACACCAGAAGTAAGATTGCATGTTAATATTTAAGTTTAAGGTGAAAAACATATATATGGGCTTTCCTGGTGGCGCAGACGGTAAAGAATCTGCCTGCAATGCAGGAGACCTGGGTTCAATTCCTGGGTTGGGAAGACCCCCTGGAGGAGGGCATGGCAACCCATTCCAGTATTTTTGCCTGAAGAATCCTCGTGGACAGAGGTGCCTGGTGGGCTACAATCCATGGAATCTCAAAGAGTTGGACACAACTGAGCGACTAAGCACACACACACACAACGTATCTCCATGTACTGGTACAGCGAAACCTCTCAAACTTTCCTCCAGGAACTGGAACATGGTGGCTACTTGCCAACTTGGCATCACCACTGATTCCTTTTCCTTCTGCCAATGTTGTGCAGACACCAGCCGAATGAACTCTCCCATCTCTTGTGTATTGCATGTGAACTTCTAGTGCATGTAAACTTATTCTTGACTGCACGTCTGTAACTCGGTGAGACTCTCAGTGAGACCCAGGAGAACTTGAAAGGAGCATTTGAATAACAAGTTTATTTCTCAGGCATGACGGCATAAAAGAGATGAGTAATGCTAATAAACTCGGAACACAATTCCGATTAACTCCATTGGCAAGAGAGGCGGCTTTTGGGCAAATAAACCAAAATAATAGCTGGAGTTCAGATCTGATAGCTGTGTTTTGATTAAATCAAAAAGATTTCTTGCCAGTCCTCCTCCTGCAGCAACGGAGTCACGCCTCCCTGACTGCACGGAAGTAGAAATGCCTCATTGGGATTCTTGTGGTCCCTGATGCCTTTTGTCTGGTGCCCCTTTAAGAGGAACTTGAGCCAAGATGTTATCAGTGATGGAGATGGAGACACCTCAGGATTTTCCAGTATCAGTTTTCACTTTTTCTTTTTGGACATGGTTATTAATGCTACCAGATCTCTCAAATCTTGAGGCATTTCCTCGTGGCTCCAAGTTACTGCTGCAGGTCAGGTTCTTGAACTGAGCGTCTGGTTTCAACATCCATATGCTTCCCAGACCACTCTCTGACCTTCAGTTCTTTTCTGTTCTTTTCAGACTTTTAACATTTCCATCTACTGATCCCAGGAGACTCAGTATTCTGAATACTCAGTCCAATTTTTTTTTCAAAAGTTAAATAGAAATTAAGTTTGATATGAATTGCATACATTTTTTAGCTTAAAGATCCTTTATTCACAACCTAAGACAGTTAATCTTGACAGCATATAAATGCTAAATATTTAGGGACTTTCTTAGGTAGACCAGAACCTTACCACTTCCCCTCACACTTCACGTTGTCAACAGTGATGCATTTGCGGGGGGAATCATCAAAATCCTTAAGACTAATATCAATACATGTCCACAGCCTTATTTCTTTTGAACTCAGCTCCGTTTCTTTGAAGCACTGATCACAGTATCCAGCTTTGATTCCTTTCCTGTGGACTTATGCCAGCTTGCCTGATTTCATTAAGTTTTTGGAAAGGGCTAAGACATGGTATCGTTTTATGGCAATCCTCACATCAATCATAATTTAGGATGGTCTTGGTGAAAGACGAGGCATTCAGGCAGGGAGGTTGAAGAAGGCTGGTCTAGTGGTGAGGGGGCTGGGGTGCGTTCAGGGAGTAATAATTTTATATCCAACTTCAGCCACCTCTACCTCAGGGCTTTTTAGCTGTGGGTTCATTCTAGAGTGATTGCAGTTATAAGGTCCATACCCAGGTATGTGGAAACCATGCAATTTTTTAAAATTTTACTGAAGTATAGTTGGTTTACAGTTTCATGTTAGTTTCAGGTATATAGCACAATGATTGTATATATACTATATATTTTTTTCAGATTCTTTTCCCTTATATATTATTACAAAATACTGACATTTTGTAATAATATGTGCTATTTAGTAAGCCCTAGTTGGTTATGTGTTTTGCCATGTGGGGCAGTCAAAAAAGAGAGAGGATTAAACTCCAAGTAAAACGTTTATCTGGACTCTACAAACTAGGTGTTATGAATTTCATTCTACAAACAAGAACTCTGTGAATTAAAATACTAAAGCAGATTCTAATTTTAAAAAATACTATAAATTAAAGTCCTAACACTTATAATTAAATGCCTTTTAAGCTGAGAATGACTCTCTCCTAGCAGTCTCCCCAAACACTGAGAATATGCCAGCCAGGTTAGTGCCCTTGATCTTTCACTTTGTAAAAATGTGTGTTCTGTTGAACCAGTCATCTCAATTCAGTCATCAGCACCAGCTTTGCCTTTAGTTGACGCCTGCACTTTACTAGTCATAAAATGTCTTTGGCATCTTTCAGTTCAGTTCAGTTCAGTTCAGTTGCTCAGTCGTGTCTGACTCTTAGCGACCCCATGAACCACAGCATGCCAGGCCTCCCTGTCCATCACCAACTCCTGGAGTTCACTCAAACTCATGTCCATCGAGTTGGTGATGCCATCCAGCCACCTCATTCTCTGTTGTCCCCATCTCCTCCTACCCCCAATCGCTCCCAGCATCAGAGTCTTTTCCAGTGAGTCAACTCGTTGCATGAGGTGGCCAAAGTATTGGAGTTTCAGCTTTATCATCAGTCCTTCCAATGAACACCCAGGATTGATCTCCTTTAGAATGGACTGGTTGGATCTCCTTGCAGTCCAAGGGACTCTCAAGAGTCTTCTCCAGCACCACAGTTCAAAAGCATCAATTCTTCGGCAATCAGCTTTCTTCACACTCCAACTCTCACATCCATACATGACCACGGGAAAAACCATAGCCTTGACTAGACGGACCTTTGTTGGCAAAGTAATGTCTCTGCTTTGGCATCTTTAGGGAAAGTTAAAGAATACCCACAACCAAATTCTTTGTCTTCCTTGTTTCTTATTAAATCCTGTCAATGTCTGTGACATTGTCTTTTAGAACAGAGATCAACAAACATCTCCTGCAAAGGGTCAGATAGTATTTTAAGTGTTGCGGCCCATTCAGTCTCTGTCCTGATACTCAGCCCTGCTGGTACAGTGCAAAAGCAACCACAGACAATACATAAACTAGTGTTGATATGTTCTAATAAAACTTTATTCATAAAATAGATAACTGGTCTGATGTGTGATGTCTGGACCATAGTTTTCCAACTTGTGACTTAGAAGAAAGAAGAGGTCTGTGAAATTTCATGTTGGAGTAATAAGCACATAAAACTGTCCCGGGACCCCCTCACCTCTTTCCCACTGGGAACTGTGTTTGGTTTCCCGATCTCCCTAAGTACTCGTAGGAATGAAATGAAGAGAGCCAAGATGAAGTTCCCTGAGGCAGGTAGCCCTATCCTTTCCCCCGTGGAAATCTCCATGGGCTTCAGGAAGGGAAAGCAGCTGGTCTGGGAGCCCCAGGACAGCCCAGATTTGGGAGGGAATCAAAGCTGTGCTTTAGATCACTTTACCCCAACTCTAAAATACAATAACACATGAAATAAATGTTGTGTGTAGACGTGCCAGGTCTTATAGACATGCGGGCTTGAAGTTAAATGTTCACATAAGCACCAGGTTTGCTTTTGGCTTACAGCAAATTTCATGGTAAGTAGAATGGTTGTGGAGGTGGGAATAGAAGGTGGAGGAAGTAAAACTGAAAAGTGAGGCTGTAGTCAACAGGAGACACCACACTACGCTGGGAGGCAGGGGGTACTGACGGAACTGTTTGTGGGTGTAAAGTGTATCCTCACTGATACTCCGTGTTATTTATATGAAAACTTCAGGCTTCTTCTGTGGGAAAACAGCTCATGGGCTGATGGTATCACTCTCCTTCAACATGTTAGAGAGTTACTCAAATGCTTGTCAGATGCCAGGACCACATATTTATTTGAAAATGTGCCATCATGGGAAGCTTTCATTCACCAAGGTCATTGAGAGGGCAGGAGAGGGAGGCACACTGAACTTCAAATGGTTCTTGCCGCTTGTGTCAGTAGCAAAGCAATGAAGAAAGGAGCTGACTTGCCAAAAGGAGCAAAGTTCAAGAAAACTTTGTTTTGATTGAGAAAAGCAGATAGCTGAGTAGTAAGTAAAGAATTCTCATTATTCCCATTTTTCAGTTTATAAACATAAAATGTATATTCCCTTATTCCTAGTCATTTATCCAATTATCTGTTTTTTTTCCTATTAATATAATTTTATTCTTGGATTCAGTTCAGTTCAGTCGCTCAGTCGTGTCCGACTCTTTGCAACCCCATGAATCACAGCACGCCAGGCCTCCCTGTCCATCACCAACTCCCGGAGTTCACTCAAACTCATGTCCATCGAGTCGGTGATGCCTAACATCAAATTCTGTCATTATGTGTATGTTTCCAGTAGCCTTGCTCTTTAAGTAGTATAGTCTTTAAAAGCTCCATCAGCCTACGAAATTCATACCTAAATTTATTAGGTGATTATATCTTATCCAGTGGTATATAGCATTCTTTGTAAGTTGCATTCTACTGAAGATGGTATAACAGGGACCAGATTTATCCTCCTATTTAAACAGCCAAGTATAAAGTATGTGGGAAAAAAATCACTCAAGACATTGGACAGTCAGTTCAGTTGCTCAGTCGTGTCCAGCTCTTTGTGTCCCCATGGACTGCAGTGCTCTAGGCTCCCTGTTCATCACCAACTCCCAGAGCTTGCTCAAACTCATGTCCGTCAAGTCGGTGGTGCCATCCAACCATCTCATCTTCTCTCGTCCCCTTCTCCTCCTGCCTTCAATCTTTTCCAGCATCAGGGGCTTTTCCAGTGAATCAGTTCTTCACATCAGGTAGCCAAAGTATTGGAGCTTCAGCTTCAGCATCAGTCCTTCCAAAGAATATTCAAGACTGGTTTCTTTTAGAATTGACTGGTTTGATCTCCTTACTGTCCAAGGGATTCTCAAGAGTCTTCTCCAACACCACAGTTCAAAAGCATCAATTCTTCAGTGTTCAGCTTTCTTTATAATCCAACTCTCACATCCATACATGACTACTGGAAAACCATCGCTTTGACTAGATGGATCTTTGTTGGCAAAGTAATGTCTCTGCTTTTTAATATGCTATCTAGGTTGGTCATAGTTTTTCTTCCAAGGAGCTGCTGCTGCTGCTGTTACTAAGTCACTTCAGTCGTGTCCGACTCTGTGTGACCCCATAGACGGAAGCCCACCTGGCTCCCCCGTCCCTGGGATTCTCCAGGCAAGAACACTGGAGTGGGTTGCCATTTCCTTCTCCAATGTGTGAAAGTGAAAAGTGAAAGTGAAGTTGCTCAGTCGTGTCCGACCCCTACCGACCCCATGGACTGCAGCCTACCAGGCTCCTCCATCCATGGGATTTTCTAGGCAAGAGTACTGGAGTGGCTTGCAAACGGCTTTTAATTTTATAGCTTCAGTCACCATCTGCAGTGACATTGGAACCTCAAAAAGTAGTCTGTCACTGTTTCCATTGTTTGCCCATCTATTTCCCATGAAGTGATGAGACCAGATGCCATGATCTTAGTTTTCTGAATATTGAGTTTTAAGCCAACTTTTACACTCTCCTCTTTATCAAGAGGCTCTTTAGTTCTTCACTTTGTGCTATAAGGGTGGTGTCATCTGCATATCTAAGGTTATTGTTATTTCTCCTGGCAATCTTGATTCCAGCTTGTGCTTCATCCAGTCCAGCATTTTGCATGACGTACTCTTCATAGAAGTTAAATTAGCAGGTTGACAATATACAGCCTGACGTAATCCTTTCCCAGTTGGGAAGCGGTCTGTTGTTCCATGTCCAGTTCTAACTGTTGCTTCTTGACCTGCATGCAGATTTCTCAGTAGGCAGGTGAGGTGGTCTGGTATTCCTATCTCTTGAAGAATTTTCCACAGTTTATTGTGATCCACATAGTCAAAGGCTTTGGCACAGTCAATAAAGCAGAAATAGATGTTTTTCTGAAATTCTCTAGCTTTTTTCTGTGATCCAGTGGACATTGGCAATTTGATCTCTGGTTCCTCTGCCTTTTCTAAATCCAGCTTGAACATCTTGAAGTTCACAGTTCACATACTGTTCACTTCTCCAAGCTAGAAGCCTAGCTTAGAGAATTTTGAGTATTACTTTGCTAGCATATGAGATGAGTGCAATTGCGTGGTAGTTTGAACATTCTTTGGCATTGCCTTTCTTTGGGATTGGAATGAAAACTAACCTTTTCCAGTCCTGTGGCCGCTGCTGAGTTTTCCAAATTTGCTGGCATATTGAGTGCAGCACTTTCACAGCATCACCTTTTAGGATTTGAAATATCTCAACTGGAATTCCATCACCTCCACTAGCTTTGTTCATAGTGATGCTTCCTAAGGCCCACTTGACTTTGCATTACAGGATGTCTGGCTCTAGGTGAGTGATCACACCATCATGGTTATCTAGTTCGTGAAGATCTTTTTTGTATAGTTCTTCTGTGTATTTTCGCCACCTCTTCTTAATATCTTCTGCACTGTTAGGTCCATACCATTTCTGTCCTTTATTGAGCCCATCTTTGCGTGAAATGTTCCCTTGGTGTATCTAATTTTCTTGAAGAGATTGCTAGTCTTTCCCATTCTATTGTTTGCCTCTATTTCTGTGCATTGATCACTTAGGAAGGCTTTCTTATCTCTCCTTGCTATCTGTGGAACTCTGCATTCAGATTGATATAATTTTTCCTTTTCTCTTTTGCCTTTGCTTCTCTTCTTTTCTCAGCTATTTGTAAGGGCTCCTCAGACAACCATTTTGTCTTTTTGAATTTCTTTTTTGGGGGGATGGTCTTGATCACTGCCTCCTGTACATTGTCCTGAACGTCCGTCCATAATTCTTCAGGTACCCTATCAGATCTAATCCCTTGAATCTATTTGTCACTTCCGCTCTATAATCATAATTGGTTTTATTTAGGTCATACCTGAATGGTCTAGTAGTTTTTCCCACTTTCTTCAATTTAAGTCTGAATTTCGCAATAAGGAGTTTATAATCTGAGCCACAGTCAGCTCCCAGTCTTGCCTTTGCTGACTGTATAGAGCTTCTCCATCTTTGGCTGCAAAGAACATAATCAGTCTGATTTCGGTATTGACCATCTGGTGCTGTCCATATGTAGAGCCTTCTCTTGTGTTTGCTATGAGCACTGTATTTTCTTGTCAAAACTCTGTTAGCCTTTTCCCTGCTTCATTTTGTACTCCTAGGCCAAATTTGCCTGTTACTCCAGGTATCTCTTGACTTCCTACTGAAAAGGCAAAAAGATATGACACTGAAAGATGAACTCCCCAGGTTGGTAGGTGCCCCATATGCTACTGGAGAAGTTCAGTTCAGTTCAGTCACTCAGTCATGTCTGACTCTCCGTGACCCCATGAATCACAGCACGCCAGGCCTCCCTGTCCATCACCAACTCCCGGAATTCACTCAAACTCATGTCCACAGAGTACTGGAGAAGAGTGGAGAAATAACTCCAGAAAGAATGAAGAGACGGAGCCAAAGCAAAAACAACACCCAGTTGTGGATGTTACTGGTGATGGAAATAAAATCCAATGCTGTAAAAAACAGTATTGCATAGGAACCTGGAATGTTAGGTCCATGAATCAAGGTATATTGGAAATGATCAAACAGGAGATGGCAAGAGTAAACATAACCTTTTAGGAAAAATGGACTGGAATGGGTGAATTTAACTCAGATGACCATTATAACTACTACTGTGAGCAAGAATCCCTTAGAAGAAATGGAGTAGCCCTCATAATCATCAAGAGTCCAAAATGCAATTCTTGGGTATAGTCTCACAAATGCCAGAATAATCTCTGTTCATTTCCAAGGCAAAGCATTCAATGTCACAGTAATGCAATTCTATCCCCCAACCAGTAATGCTCAAGAAGCTGAAGTTGAATAGTTCTATTCAAGACCTTTTATAGAAGACCTACAAGACCTTCTAGAACTAACACCCAAAAAAGATGTCTTTTTCATTATAGGGGACTGGAATGCAAAAGACATTGGACATCATGCAATAAAGGACATTGTTCTCTGAGAAACAGGAAACAAAGTGAGCCCTACAATTGCCCTGCTCTACCATACGGCCTAGAGAAAGTCTCTGGACTGCCATGTATGGAGAGGGATCCCTGTAGGGAACAGTGCACAGCTGTCACACAGGGCCAAAAGGTCTTGCTTCAGTAGTAGGGGAAAAATTAATCCTAGACTAAACACAGTTCTGATCCCACCCAACAAAGTTTTTAAAAGAAAAAAAAAGCTCCAAAATCAAGTAGTTTCCAAGTAACTAAACTATAATCCAGGATAAAGTATAAAAATATTTATAAATACAAAAAAATACAGTACACAGAAAGATGTCTGACATTCAATTCAAAATTAGCAGGCATGTAAACAAGTGGGAAAATACAACCTATAGTGAAAAAAATCAACTAGAATTAACACTTAAATGACATAGATGATAGAATTAGGAGACGGGGACATTAAAACAGCTATGACAGTTTTTTTCTTAATGTTCAAGGAACTAGAGGGACGAAAACAAAGGAAAAAAGATTCGTTAACTTGAAGTCATAAGAATAGAAACTATTTAAAATGACCCAGGAAATGGCTGGGGAAAAAAATGAATGAAAAGAACAGTCACTGAGCTAGAATCCATAGGAGACAGAGGAGAGGATTGCAAGCATTTTAAGACATAATGGGCAGATCTTTTTCTAATTTTATAGGAACTGTAAGCCCACAGATTCATGAAATTTCAGGAGATCCCAGGTACAAGAAATGTGAATAAAGTCAGGGCAAGGCACATCTTAATCAAATTGCTTAAAACCAATGATAAAGAGAAAATCTTAAAGGATAAAAGATATTGTATACAAAGGAACAAAGATAAATTGAAAGCTGGAAGACAGTGCAAGACAATGCAAACTGGAAGACAGTGAGGCCACATCTTTAAAGTACTGAAAGAGGATTTTAAACTTAAGAGTTCTCTACCAATTTAAAGATGTCTTTCAAAAGATAAGATGGAATAAGGAATTTTTTAGACAATTAAAAGCTGAAAGAATTTATCGTTAGCCAACCTGAAGTATAAGAAATTATAAAAGAAGTCCTTCTGCAGAATGAAAATTATACCAGACAGAAACCTGGATCCACTCAAAGGAATGAAGAGCACCAAGAAATAGTACCTACAGAGGTAAACTTTTGAAGACTCTTTGAAAGATGAATGACTCTATGGAGCAAAAATAATAGAAATGCAGTGACGGGTTTATACCATACATGGAAACAAAATATATTACAGCAACAGCTCAAAGTTCAAGAGGAAAGAAATGGCCCTATACTTTTTTTTTTTTTTTGATTCTTACACTTTATGTGAGGGAGTATAACATCACTTAAAGGTCAACTGAAAAGTTAAATGTGTATCATAAAAACTGAGGAAACCACTAAGATAACACCAGGATGTTATAGTTAATAAAGCAACAATTAAATCATTAAAAATACTCTATCCAAAGAAAGATGACAAAGAGAAGAAAAAGATCAAAGAATAGATAGTACAGAGAGGAAAAGAATAGCAATAGCATAAGATAGTAGATTTAAACCCAGCCATATCAGTAATCACATTAAATGTAAATGGTCTAAATATCCAAATTGAAAGACAGAGACTGTCAGATTGGCTAAAAATTCAAGATCCAGCTGTATGCTGCCATCAAGAAATCCACTTTAAAGACATTTTAGGTTAAAGAAAACAGGCTGGGAAAATGCTAATACCAATCAAAAGAAAGCTGGATTGGTGTCCAAACAGAGCTAGAGCAAATAATATAGAGATAAAGAGGGTTATTTCATACTTGTAAAGGGGCCATTTCATCAACGGGAGATAACAATCCTACATGTTTATACATCTAGTAACCTTCAACGGAAATGAAGGAAAACTACAAGGAAAAACAGACAAAGCCACAAATATAGTAAGGGATTTTAAAACACCTCTCAGAACAAACAGACAGAAATGTAATAAGGATAATGGAAGACTTGAACAGCACTTTAATCCAACTTGACCTACCTAACTGGATTAAACACACTACTTAACAACATTAGAATACACATCCATTTCAATTGCAAACAGAATATTTGCCAAACAGACCATATTCTGGGCCACAAATTAATTCTCAGTAAATGTTGAAAGATTCATATCATACAAAAATATCTTCCTTAACCACAGTGGAATTAAATTAGAAATCAACAATGAAAGACATAGGAAAAAACCCCAAATATTTGGAAATTAAATAAGCCACAGAGCAGGAGAAAATATTTGCAGGTCATCTATCTCATGAGGACCTGTATATGGGTAATAAATACATGAAAATATGCTTATCATCACTAGTCATTAGGGAAATACAAATTAAGACCATAATGGGATACAAATACATAGCTCTTAGAATACCTGAAATTAAAAAGACTGACCATGCCAAGTGTTAGTGAGGATGTGAAAACAATTGGAGCTCTCATAGAGTGCTGGTAGAAATGTATAATAGTACAACACCTTTACAAAACAATTTGGTCCTGTCTTTAAAGGCTAAATATGCACCAACCATATGATCAAGTCATTCCATTCCTTACTCAAGAGAAATGAAATATATATCCATATAAAGGCCTGTACATGAATGTTCACAGCAGTTTGTTTTGTGTACATGCTAAGTCGCTTCAGTCGTGTCTGACTCTTTGAGACTTCATAGACTGTAGCCCACCAGGCTCCTCTGTCCTTGGGATTCTCCAGGCAAGAATACTGGAGTGGGCTGCCATCCCCTCCTCCAGGGGATCTTCCTGACTCAGGGACTGAACCCAGGTCTCTTTAAGTCTCTTGCTATGGCAGGCAAATTCTTTACCACTAGCACCACCTGGAAAGTCCTTGCTTTGTGTACTCTTACAATGAATTTTACACTTGAATGTGCACAGTTTATTTTATACCACACTGCTAAATAATGCAAAAATTTTTAAATTATTTTTTAAAATAAAATTGCTTAAAGTACAGAAACATGAGGGAAAAATTTTTAAACAGAAAGATAAATGCATTAATTTTAATTTTCTATGCTGCATAACAACTGACCACAAATTTAGCCGTTTTAAAACAACAGATGTTTGTTATCTCACAACTAGCCCTGAGTCCAAACCCAGCTTAGCTAAGTTGCCTGCTTCAGGTTAGAGTAAGGGCTGTGGTCTCGTGTGAGGCTAGGGATTCTCTTCCAAGCTTACAGGGTGGTTGGCAGATTTCAGTTCCTTGCAATTATAGGACTGAGGGCTCAGCCTTTTGCTGGCTGTCGCTTGGAGGCAACACTTCAGTCTCAGTGGCTGCCTGTGGTTTTTTACCATCTGACTTTTTGTGTCTCCTCATACCATGGGCTTCCCTAGTGGCTCAGTGATAAAGAATCAGCCTGCAATGCAGGAGACCCAGGTTCAATCCCTGCGTCGGGAAGATCCCCTGGAGAAGGAAATGGCAACCCACTCCAGTATTCTTGCAGAGAGAATCCCATGGACAGAGGAGCCTGATGGGCTACAATCCATGGGGTCTCACTTGGATATAACTTACCCACTAAACAACAACATGATAGTTTATCAAAAGCCAGCGTGCGATAAAGTTGAGTCTGCTAAGATAGAGGAACCCTATCACCTTTGCCATGTGTCCCTGGTTAGAAGTAAGTCACAAGTCTCACCTGCCCTCAGGGAGAGGCAGCTACTGGGAGTCACCCAGTATTGTGAGTAGTATATATCCACAGTTATTGTTGCTTAGTTGCTAAGTCGTGTCTGACTCTTTGCGACCCCATGGACTGTAGCCTGCCAGGTTCCTCTGTCCATGGGATTCTCCAGGCAAGAATACTAGAGTGGGTTGCCATTTACTTCTCCAGGGGAATCTTCCCAACCCAGGGATTGAACCCACATCTCAGGTCTTCTGCATTGACAGGTGGGTTCTTTGCCACTAACACCACCTGGGAAACCCGTATCCACAATATGGCATAACAAATGGAGACAGTAGAAAGGAATCCCCAGGATCGTGGCAGAGGGAGATCCCACCGTCAGCTGTTTAGTAGGCCTACAGGAGGAAGGGCTCCAGCAGGGTGGCTGTAAGGAAAACTAACCTCATGCATCGGCAATGTGAAGGGATGACCAAGGCTGTCAGAGTGCATTAGTGCATGAATGACAGGTCTATAGAAAGCTAACGTAATAAAGATACGAGACAGTGATTAACTCCAGGAGAAACAGGGGTTGTACAAGAATGAGAATGTAGTCAGAATATGTATGATGGCCCTCCTATGAGTAATATTTACATTGTCCTAATAAATCCTGATCTGACCGAAAGAAACAATAGCTCTACATTTGAGAGATGAAAAGTGGAGGTGGGGAGAGAACAGGTAGCAGGATGTAAAAGAGCGTTCTACTGATATCTAGTCCGAACCACCTAAAGGAAAAAAAAAAAAAGGTAGCAGAACAATGTAGGCCTCTAGTATTTAAAATGGTTAAATTAGGTAGCCCTTTGGACAGCACGGAGCTCAAATCAGTCAATCCTAAAGGAAACCAACCCTGAATATTCATTGGAAGGACTGTTGCTGAAGCTGGAGACTTTGGCCACCTGATTCTAAGAGATGACTCATTAGAAAAAAACCTTGATGCTGGGAAAGAGTGAAGGCAAAAGGAGAAGAGGGCAGCAAAGGATGAAACAGTTGGATGGCACCATCAACACAATGGACGTGAGTTTGAGCAGACTCCAGGAGATAGTGAAGGACAGGGAAGCCTGGCGTGCAGCAGTCCATGAGGGTGACTGAACAGCAACAAAAACAAAATTAGATGGCAGGGTGGTTATGAATTGTTTCCTAATTCAGATTCCTGGTCAAGCCTCGGCCAACCAAATGTCCAGTTGGTAAACAGTAGAAAAGACAACTCCTTTGCTTTAAAATAATGGATACTGTTTGCCCCCATCTTACCGTGTTTTCCTGCTGCAGCAGCTTATTATCTCTGGGGAGGAGCTTTGCCAGGGTCAAGGGGAAGGGAGTGAAAAGAAAAGGGAAATTACGTGGGCAGCTATGTCTTCGATACCAAGCTCCTTGAAGAAAAGACCAGCTCAACTAAGTAAAGGAAGGTTTCGTGACCCCCAGGCCTCCCCACTCCTCTTCTTTCCTTCTCCTTTATCTTCCCCCTTCTTACAAGAGTTCCAGAATAATTTAATTGCCAGTAGGACCTTGGGATAAAACAGACGTCCAGAACAGCACAGTTCGTTTTCAGAAGCTGAGGTGCTCAGAAACCAGAATTTGATTACTTAATAGTGAGTTTCCGAACAATGAAACGTCATTAAATTGATTTGTTTTGCCAAAGCTGGCAGAGGTTATCCTGGCCTGCCACCTGCCCATCGGAGGGCTGGTGAATGAATATACTGCAAAATTTCAAGCAGAGAGGAGCAGTGTGGGAAGAATTGAATTTGTGCTGCTGCTGTTCACATCACCTTCTTTGGCTTGCACAGAGAGAGAAATCCTCTTTTTATTTTCATGAAGACTGAACTCATTTTAAAATCATACCTGCTTTTAGTTTTTCATCACACTTCTAAAGGTTTATCTCTTAATATTTGTCATCAAAGGCCCTTGTTTGCTTGGTACTCTGTTGTGTAGTCAACTAAGTCACTTCCGGCTCTTCATGACCCCGTGGACTGTAGCCCACCAGGCTCCTCTGTCCTCAGCTCTCTCCCAGAGTTTACTCAAACTCGTATCCATTGAGTTAGTGATGCCATCCAACCATCTCATCCTCTGTCGTCCCCTTCTCCTGGCCTTCAGTCTTTCTCAGCATCAGGGTCTTTTCCATTGAGTCAGCTCTTCACATTAGGTGGCCAACATATTGGAGCTTCAGCTTCAGCAACAGTCCTTCCAATGAATATTCAGGGTTGGTTTCCTTTAGGATGGACTGGTTTGATCTCTTTGCTGTCCAAGGTGCTGTTAAGAGTCTTCTCACTTAGGTCTCAGTTAATGGGCCTAGTGCCAGAGTTGATTGTCATTAGTAGGACTGACAGAAAGGGCCCTGTTTTAAAATAAATAAAGAGCCAGTCCATGAAGATGGCATTCTTTCTTATCCTGGATGTCACACAGTATGGCTTGTCACCCAGAGCGGCCCCTGCAGGAAGCCTGGGGATAAAGCCACCACCCAGAGACAACAGAGAGAAGCCCGCTGGCTGCACTGTGCCACCTCTGTTCTTCCAGGCACGGGGATGGGAAGGACAGGGTCTTACTGAGCAAGCCAGCATGGAGCTTTCCTGGCAACCACAGTTGAAAACTGATTAAGGGTTCCATCCTTGAAATCAGAACAAAAAAAATGAAAATGAATTCTTTACTGTGGGCAGTGGGGCAGGGCAGGGGGAGACATCTCAACTGCAGGGCAGTCTTTAAACTAAAAAGCTGTAGTGTTTGAGTTCCTTAGCTTAGGCATGAAAGCTGCCCAATTTCTCCATTTCCTTTGTTGACATTTGGTTGGTCAGACCCTTCTGCTTCTTATTTATTTCCCTTTTCTTCTAAAGCGCTCTCCCTAATCCCTCATTTTCAAAAAGGCAGGGCCCATTGACTTTACATTATGTGGTTGATCCTTGAACAACAGGGGTTGAACAGGGCGGATCCACTTCGACACAGATTGTTTTTTTCAGTTAAATATGACAGTACTACATAATCCAAGATCTGCACTGGTTGAATCCGAGGATAGGGAGGAATGGTGGAGACTGAGGGCCAACTGCAAATGATCCGTGGATTTTCAACCTTCCTGGACATCAGTGCCTCTAACGCCCACATGATTCTAGGGTCAAATGTAGAAGAGTGTTGGCAGCCACTCTCCTTAAGTCTCCTCTCTCCAGCCACATCCCTTTGTTTAGAAATTACCTAGTTACCTCTTCTAAGTTTTCATCTTCCTGAGAATCAGATTTCAGAATTGTACACGTAGAATTATCCAAGTCCTGTATTTAACTATATACATACATGCAATATAATCACATGGCTTATATAAGAACAGAAAATTACCTGGGAGTTTGCACAAGAAATTGTTTACATGGGTCACCTCTGGAAAGCAGTATTAGGGGAGCAAGACTTGGCTTTTTACTTTAATTATTTTTTACTTCTTGATTCAAAGTACTTTCTTTTTGAAAGTATTTTGTTGAAAGTAAGGTTTTTTAAACTAATGGAAAAGTTAGTTTGGAACAGGCTTCTTACCCCTAAGAATTATAGTTTCCTTTACAAAAGAAGAGAGAAATAACTGTACTTGCTTAGTCTTTTATTCAAGGCCACTGAAGTAAGTTGGAATCATCTGAGCTCTGTAATACTGGTCCAATACCTGAGCATGATAGAGTCATTTTTACAGCCATTGAACTTGACTGCTGTCTTTAAAGTCAGACATTAAAAATTTATTATGTTCATTCTTTTTATATAAAAAGCAAAGAATGAAAAGTTGTTTTTTTGTTTTTTTTTTTACCAAGAAATAGAAAGTGACTTGACCCAAATGATCCACTTTTAATGGTCTCTTCCTCTGGAAGCGGGGACCAGGTTCTGGCCACCTTGGTGTCCCCATGGTGAGTGATCAGCAAAGGACTGTGGGTTGAATGAAGCCTCACTGTCCTTTCGAATAGGAACAGGTATTATTCACTGGCCGCCAGAAGAGGTAAATGCACTCTGAAAATGCACCAAGCACCCAGAACATCCCTGGCAGTCACAGGGTGTGCAGGAGGTTGTTACCTAACCCAGAAAGAAATCCCAGAGCATCCATCGCCACCAAGTCAAGTAGGTGGAATTCCTCTTCATTACCATGACTTGTGATACCTCTCTTCTTTCCTTTAACTCAATATTTATACTGGTCATTTTTCCTCGTGTATCATCTTAGAGTAGCTTGTCTAATTATCCAAATGACCATGAGATATATACAGTTCTGTCCCAAGCCTAGTCCTCGAGAGGTTTTCTTTCTGCTTGTTACATAACTCTCTAATCATCCTCCATTTTACTCGTCTGTTTTAAAATATAATTTTTTACAGGCCTAATATTGTCAGGCACTGTATTTACAGTTCAGCTCAATAGTTTAAATTTTTGACTTATTGTTTCATCAAAAAGAATCTTTTTATTCAGATTATATCATCATGTTATTAATCATTGCAGTCATTTTGGTTGTTTTTAAATTTTTGAAATGAGATGATATGTGTGTTCAGTCATCAATTTGGTGGAGGAAAGATATAGAAGGGATTCCATTTCGGGTAATGAACTGAAGGAACAAAATAGGTGTGAGTTAAAATGCTTATTTCTTTTTTTGAATTAAAATAAACTTGGATGGCTTATCCACTAGGAAAAAGTAGTAGATTTAACAAGAAGGCAGAAAAGAAATTATTTGACAAATGCAACAAAATTCACTATGATAACATTTGGGCTAAGTGGTTGATAAATATGAGTCTATCATTTTATGAAACAGATTTTTGGGTAATTTTTCTACTCATTCTAAGAGTGTTCTACATTTACTTCTGAATGACAAGTTTTAAGTATATGAATTTTTCTCTTTACTGGTTTTAATGAACATTCATAAAGGCTATTCCTACAGCTCATCATTTCTCTCAAATAAGCTTAACTAGAAATCAAACATTTGAAAGATTCAGTGTGGCTAAAATTAGGGGCATGAAAGGCTAAAACGCATGTTTTTCAGCCTTTGTAAAAGAATCCATTAATGCAGCATGACAAGTACGTACAATTTAGTGGCCCCTGGTTATTTTAAGCAGGAGGCCTTCTTGGAGGGCACACAAATAAAGTCAACATAGATCACCACTGACCCCAGGCATGGGGCCAGAGGTCAACTCCCAAGGACTGGCCACATTCTTTCCTGTCATTCTGTGCTGACTCTTGTCTGGGGGCTCCAATCCTTTGGTAACAGACTTTGCTCAGCAGGACTTTTTTTTTTTTTTTAGTAATAGTCTTTTTTTTTTCTTTAATTATTTTTGTCTGTGCTGGGTCTTGGATGCTGTGTTCGGGCTTTCTCTACTTGTGGCAAGCAGGGGCTACTTTACGTTGCAGTGATCAGGTTTCTCATTACGGTGGCTCTAAGGGTTGCAATACATGGGCTTCGTTGTTCCACAGCAGGTGGGATCATCCTGGATCGGGGATTGAACCCATGTCCCCAGCACTGGCAGGCAGATTCTTAGCCACTGTACCATCAGAGAAGTCCTCAGCAGGAATTTTATTTTTAAAATATCTGGACTGGAGGTGATTTTGTCCCCAGGGCTGGGAGTTCCCCAGCTCGGCATGCTCCACACGATTCCTTGTCTATTGTTCATCCCGAATAAACTGGATTCTTGATTCTTGGAAGTGACTATTGCATCATTGGAAAGAAACATGGGAGTCTTCTGAGAACTCATTTGTCCCCATTTGAGTAAAATAAGTTGAAAATAGAGGAAAGAAATTTTATACTTCCTGGCATGTAATATCTTGGCTACTTTGGAAAGCTCCCAGTTTTGTGACAGCATCAGAATGACCTAAAGACACACGCGCTGATTCAGTGCAGCCGGTGGTTCAGCTCCAGGAAGCACACAAATCACACTGTCTTTGTCGGTCTTGGTCTGGCACCAGCTAAACGTGAATGGCGGAGAGTTGAATTTTCACATCTGTAAAAATAGCGTGTGAACAAGCAGGCAGTGCAATTGTGTTGTCCATGATAGAAGATTCCATTGTTTCTTTGGCCCCAAATGCACTGCCTTCGGGGTTCTTCCTGGGCTTTCTCACCTCATGTGGATTTAGATCTGATCTGCCTCATACTGAATTCTGCCCTGGAGTGAATAGCATTGCAACCTTAGAAGCAGCAGCCATCAAGTCTGAGTCAGGATCCTCACCCAGATCCCTTCAACCTAAAGAGTGAATTAAATTAGAGGTGTAGCAGATTCACTGTGGCTGACTGTGACTGCTCATTTCTTCTTTTTTTTAATGTTTTCAACTTTCTATTTTATAAAATTGGAGTATAACCAATTAACAGTGTTCCAATAGTTTCAAGTAAACAGCAAAGGGACTCAGCCATACATATAAATGTATCCATGTGTGCGTCCGTGTTCAGTCACTCAGCCATGTCCGACTCTTTGCAACCCCATGGACTGCTGTAGCCCAGCAGGCTCTTCTGTCCATGGGATTCTCCAGGCAGGAATACTGGAGCAGGTTGCCATTTCTTTCTCCAAGGGATCTTCCCGAGCCAGGGATTGAACCCGCATCTCCTATGACTCCTGCATTGGCAAGTGGATTCTTTACCATTGAGCCACCTGGGAAACCCATCAGTTCAGTTCAGTTGCTCAGTTGTGTCCGACTCTTGGCGACCCCATGAATCACAGCACGCCAGGCCTCCCTGTCCATCACCAACTCCCAGAGTTCACTCAAACTCATGTCCATCGAGTCGGTGATGCCATCCAGCCATCTCATTCTCTGCCGTCCCCGTCTCCTCCCACCCCCAATCCCTGCCAGCATCAGAGACTTTTCCACTGAGTCAACTCATCACATGAGGTGGCCAAAGTATTGGAGTTTCAGCTTTAGCATCAGTCCTTCCAATGAACACCCAGGATTGATCGCCTTTAGAATGGACTGGTTGGATCTCCTTGCAGTCCAAGGGACTCTCAAGAGTCTTCTCCAGCGCCACAGTTCAAAAGCATCAATTCTTCGGCAGTCAGCTTTCTTCACAGTCCAACTCTCACATCCATACATGACCACTGGAAAAACCACAGCCTTGACTAGATGGACCTTTGTTGGCAAAGTAATGTCTCTGCTTTTTACTATGCTATCTAGGTTGGTCATAACTTTCCTTCCAAGGAGTAAGCTTCTTTTAATTTCATGGCTGCAATCAGCATCTGCAGTGATTTTGGAGCACAAAAAAATAAAGTCTGACACTGTTTCCACTGTTTCCCCGTCTATTTCCCATGAAGTGATGGGACCTGAGGCCATGATCTTTGTTTTCTGAATGTTGAGCTTCAAGCCAACCTTTTCACTCTCCTCTTTCACTTTCATCAAGAGGCTTTTTAGTTCCTCTTCGTTTTCTGCCATAAGGGTGGTGTCATCTGCATATCTGAGGTGATTGATATTTCTCCCGGCAGTTTTGATTCCAGCTTGTGCTTCTTCCAGTCCAGCGTTCCTCATGATGTACTCTGCATAGAAGTTAAATAAACAGGGTGACAATATACAACCTTGACGTACTCCTTTTCCTATTTGGAACCAATTCGTTGTTCCATGTCCAGTTCTAACTGTTGCTTCCTGACCTGCATACAGGTTTCTCAAGAGGCAGGTCAGGTGGTCTGGTATTCCCATCTCTTTCAGAATTTTCCACAGTTTATTGTGATCTACACAGTCAAAGGCTTTAATATATGTATCCATTTTCCCCCAAACTCACCTCCCATCCTGGCTGCCATATAACACTGAACGGAGTTCTATGTGCTATACAGCAGGTCCTTGTTGGTTATCCATTTTAAATATAGCAGTGTGTACATGTCCATCCCAAACTATAAAATGTTGATTCCTTTTTCCAAATCCATATCCCCACACAGATCATAAAGGCATCTTTAAATATTCATGTCAGAATGCGATTAGGTAGGAAAACTTCTATAGAGTAACTGGTATGACTTTGTAGCCCAGGCAACTGAAAAAAATTATGGACCATTCTCACCAGCTTCCTTTTTGTTTGATGTCTCAGTGCTAAAACATTAAGCGTGGGTTTCTTTCTGGGTTCTCCTAGGAGAAGCCACTGTAGTAACCAGAGAAAAATGTTACCCCTTTGCTAGGAACAGAAACCTCAGGAGGATAAGTAGCCATCCGGATACCAGAAGCTTTAAAGTACGGGAAGTCCCCACCTACAAGCCGGTTGTGTGCCAGAAATTGTTTGTAGTTCATTGCTTAAAACCCCGAGCACATTTTCCTGGAGACAGGCTATCAGTGGTGGCTCAGAAGCCTCTTTAGCCCATAATATACTGAAGAGCAGTCCTGTGCAGTCAGCAGGACAGGAGCTGGCCACTATATCACGGTGTTTTACATCTGGCCGTGTAGACCCCTGTCATTCAGACTCACACAGTCCCGGAGGTTATGAGACCACAGGTGCGCAGTTTTCCTCCCTGACCTGCAGCTCAGGCCAGGAAGAGTAGCAGCCTTTTATCAAGGCTGAAAGGGCTTTCCTCACTGCTCCTCCTCAGCCCCTTCCCCTCGAGCTCCCTGTCCCAGGGCTAGAGGGAATGGTGGGAGAGACATCCTAGGCCACACTGACTAAGCCAGTGCTACTCCGATGGTCACGTGCACACGAATCTCCTGGAGATGAGCCGAAATTGCAGGTTCTGATTCAGCTGGCCAAGGGTGGGCCCTGAGAGCCTGAATTTCCCACAAGCTCCTGGGTGATAGTGATTCTGCTGGTCTACAGTCCCCCCAAGTTTGAGTAGCAAGAACCTGTCAGCATTGTAGGAGGGAAGAGTGGGTGGCGGATAGGGAATCCTGCCACTGCAGAAAGGACCTTAAGAGTGAGAGAGCTGAGATCTGAGACAGAGGCTTTATCTGGGTTCCTTTTGTGTTGAGAACTTTTGGCCAGGTGGGCAAGAAGTGAGCAATGCTAAAGTCGATAGGGAGCACTCTCCAGGAGCCTCACTGTCTGGCTCCTGGATGTGTGTTTAGTGTGTGAGCATCACCAGAGGGAACCGGGCGGCTTCCTCTGCTCACCAAAGGTCTCTGGTGCAGGTGGACAAAGAGTGCACTTTGCAAAACTGATCTGGACACAGTGCAACAAAGCGGTGAGGAGCACGGGCCTGGTTTTAATTCTGTCTCCACCACTGATGTGTCATTGAGCACATCCTTTTTGCCTAAGCATCCTGTCTTCAGGCTTCCCAGGTGGCACTAGTGGTAAAATATCTCCCGGCCACTGCAGGAGACATAAGAGACGTGGGTTCAGTCACTGGATCAAGAAGATCTCCTGGAGGAGAAAATGGCAACCTACTCCAGTATTCTTGCCTGGGGAATCCCATGGACCCAGCAGCTTAGCAGGTTACGGTCCATGGGGTCACAAAGAGTCAGACACAGCTGAAACAACTTAGCATGCACACATTGTCTTCGTCAGTAAAGTGAGGTTAAAATTAGTGCCTACTTCTAATGGTAATCGGGAACTTAAGTTATCCAAATAAGACTATGAAGTGCCCATACGGTGGTGGTTCAGTTCAGTTCAGTGCAGTCGCTCAGTCGTTCCGACTCTTTGCGACCCCATGAATCACAGCACGCCAGGCCTCCCTGTCCATCACCAACTCCCAGAGTTCACTCAGACTCATGTTCGTCGACTCAGTGATGCCATCCAGCCATCTCATTCTCTGGCGTCCCCTTTTTTTCCCGCCCCCAATCCCTCCCAGCATCAGAGTCTTTTCCAGTGAGTCAACTCGTCGCATGAAGTGGCCAAAGTATTGGAGTTTCAGCTTTAGCATCAGTCCTTCCAATGAACACCCAGGATCGATCTCCTTTAAAATTGGATCTCCTTGCAGTCCAAGGGACTCTCAAGAGTCTTCTCCAGCACCACAGTTCAAAAGCATCAATTCTTCGGCAATCAGCTTTCTTCACAGTCCAACTCTCACATCCATACATGACCACTGGAAATACCATAGCCTTGACTAGACGGACCTTGGTTGGCAAAGTAATGTCTCTGCTTTTTACTATGCTATCTAGGTTGGTCATAACTTTCCTTCCAAGGAGTAAGCTTCTTTTAATTTCATGGCTGCAATCAGCATCTGCAGTGATTTTGGAGCCCAAAAAAATAAAGTCTGACACTGTTTCCACTGTTTCCCCATCTATTACCCATGAAGTGATGGGACCAGATCAATCAAATCCCTTATGATTATACAGTGGAAGTGAGAAATAGATTTAAGGGACTAGATCTGATAGATAGAGTGCCTGATGAACTATGGACGGAGGTTCATGACATTGTACAGGAGACAGGGACCAAGACCATCCCTATGGAATAGAAATGCAAAAACGCAAAACAGCTGTCTGAGGAGGCCTTACAAATAGCTGTGAAAAGAAGAGAAGCAAAAAGCAAAGGAGAAAAGGAAAGATATAAGCATCTGAATGCAGATTTCCAAAGAATAGCAAGGAGAGATAAGAAAGCCTTCCTCAGCGATCAATGCAAAGAAATAGAGGAAAACAACAGAATAGGAAAGACAAGAGATCTCTTCAAGAAAATTAGAGATATCAAGGGAATATTTCATGCAAAGATGGGCTCAATAAAGGACAGAAATGGTATGTACCTAACAGTAGCAGAAGATATGAAGAAGAGGTGGCAAGAATACACAGAAGAACTGTACAAAAAAGATCTTCACGACCAAGATAATCATGATGGCGTGATCACTCACCTAGAACCAGACATCTTGGAATGTGAAGTCAAGTGGGCCTTAGAAAACATCACTACGGACAAAGCTAGTGGAGGTGATTGAATTCCAGTTGAACTATTTCAAATCCTGAAAGATGATGCTGTGAAAGTGCTACACTCAATATGTCAGCAAATTTGGAAAACTCAGCAGTGACCACAGGACTGGAAAAGGGCAGTCTTCATTCCAATCCCAAAGAAAGGCAATGCCAAAGAATGCTCAAACTACCACACATTTGCACTCATCTCACACGCTAGTAAAGTCATGCTAAAAATTCTCCAAGCCAGGCTTCAGCAATATGTGAATCGTGAACTTCCAGATGTTCAAGCAGGTTTTAGAAAAGGCAGAGGCACCAGAGATCAAATTGCCAACATCCGCTGGATCATGGAGAAAGCAAGAGAGTTCCAGAAAAACATCTATTTCTGCTTCATTGACTATGCCAAAGTCTTTGACTGTGTGGATCACAACAAACTGTGGAAAATTCTGAAAGAGATGGGAATACCAGACCACCTGACCTGCCTCTTGAGAAACCTGTATGCAGGTCAGGAAGCAACAGTTAGAACTGGACATGGAATAACAGACTGGTTCCAAATAGGAAAAGGAGTACGTCAAGGCTGTATATTGTCACCCTGCTTATTTAACTTATATGCAGAGTACATCATGAGGAATGCTGGACTGGAAGAAGCACCAGCTGGAATCAAGATTGCCGGGAGAAATATCAATAACCTCAGATATGCAGATGACACCACCTTTATGGCAGAAAGCGAAGAGGAACTAAAAAGCCTCTTGATGAAAGTGAAAGAGGAGAGTGAAAAGGTTGGCTTGAAGCTCAACATTCAGAAAACAAAGCTCACGGTGGTGGTAGTGGTGTTTAAATGAGTAATTTGAGATTACAGGAGTGGAATTCAATTTCTCATTTTACTGTTTATTTTTTGTGTGGTGGTGTGTTAGTCGCTAAGTCATGTCCGCCTCTTGCGACCCCATGGACTAGCCTGCCAGGCTCCTCTGTCCATGGGATTTTCCAGGCAGGAATACTAGAGTGGGTTGCCATTTCCTTCTCCAGGGGATCTTCCTGACCCAGGGATTGAACCCACGTCTCCTGCATGGCAGGCAGATTCTTTACCAACTGAGCTGCCAGGGAAGCCCCTATTACCTTTGCAGCCTTGGGCAAATGACTTCACACCTCTGACCTTCCATTATGTTCCTTGTAACATGGAAATGATAAAAGGTACCTACTTCGTAGGGTTTGGGGAATGATGGAAAAAAGTAAAGCACTGGGAATTCCCCTTCAGTCCGGTGGTTTTGACTCCACACGTGTACTGCAGCAGGCACAGATTCTCTCCCTGGTTGGGCAGCTAAGTGCAGCCAAAAAGAAAAAAAAAGTAATAAGAAAAAAGTAAAGTGCTTCTGCAATGCCTGGCATATAGTAAGTTCTCAATAAACAACAGTTCTAGCTGGGAAAGTAGACCAGTTGGAGAACAGGAGTTTTCAAACCATGCTCCAAGAGTTAGCGATTTTACCAAAATGTGTCTTGGGGTGGTCAGGAGGCTGTCATTGGTCCCGTCCACACACACTGTCCCCTTCAGCCAGAGGGGCTCATCTTTGTTGGGCTTCAGCATCAAGATTTGACTTAGAAAAAAAGGTTCACAGGTCACTATTTGGGAGCTATGGGGTCTTGTGGGACCATGGGGGGATTTCTTTTCCTTGAACAAAGATTGAAATAGCAGATGGTAGATTTAAAAAGATACATGTGTGTATAACCGAAAGTTACATGAGGCTGAACTGAATTATAGAGTTAATTTATGTCGTTGGAGGGACATTGTCCAGAGTGATCACACTGCAGCATGGCTAATGATGTAATCTCTTCTTCTCTCCCCTAGATGAGCACCATGCCAGGACTGCCGACTCGGCCCTGCTTCTACGACATAGATCTTGATACAGAAACAGAGCAGGTTAAAGGCTTGTTCTGAGTGAGCAAGATTTTCACAGGACCCGAATCAGGTCGGCTGTTGGACTTTTTCCTTTTCCTTTCTTTCTTTGCTTTCTTTTTTCCCCAGTTCAGATCTCTTTTTGTTTTATTTTTCTTACATTTCTTACGCAAATGGTCTGATGTGTAATTTCCTTACTTGGTTACTGTGAACCCCTACCTAGTTACAGTCATGGCTGCAGTCACTCCTGGGTATGGATATGTTTTAAGATGGGCAGCTCCTTGGTTTGCCTGGATTTGATTCCAATGAAAGTCAATCACGCCATCTCTGAGTATAGATTTAAGACGTCTCTTGCCCTAACAAAGGAGTCCTGTAAACTCATTACTCTTTTTCTAGAATTAGAACTAATATCTACTGTCATCAACTCCACCAACTATACCTTATACCACACATCTCTTAGTACAGAGTTAGAACCATATGATCAAGGGCTCCTGGTGTATTTCTTTCCTGGGGTTGCCATAACAGTGTCACAACTGGGTGACTCAAACAACAGATGTTTATGCTCCCACAGTTCTGGAGGTGAGAAGTCCAAAGTCAAGGTGTCATCCAAAGGCCGTACATTCAGATTTTGGCAGGATCCTTGCTGGCCTCTTCCTAGCTTCTGGTGGTGGCCATCCATCCTTGTCATCCCTCTGTCTCCTCCCTGTCTCTTCCTAAAAAGACACCAAGCACATTGAATGGCAGCCCACCTTGCTGACCTCATCTTAACTTGATTTTATCTGCTAAGACCCTATTTCCAGTTAAAGTCACTGTCATAGGAACTAGGTCAGGACTTCAACGTACCTTTGGAGGATACAGTATAACTCATTGCACTGTCACACAGCAGGTGGTTGGGCTCTTATAACACTGGAAAGGTTCAGAGGTGGGACAGATCTTCTGGCTCCAGGGGTCCTGTGAGTCACAGGAAAGGACATGGCAGCAGAAATGAGAGCCCTTGATGACTCAACAGCCACACAGTGTCGAGGGTTGGGCTTGCCTTGGAGCTGGCTTAGGCAGCCCAAGGAGGGAGTGTGGGGCTTTGGTCTCATTCACGTCTGCCCCTGTGTCCTACGACCATACCTGCTGACTTCTGCCCTGGCTTCCCATCACAAAGAACGCCCTCCTAATTCTCCTCCCTAGAAAACTCTCCATCAGAAGTTAAGAGACCTGGAGCTGCTCTTCCCCACCCATATATCAAACACATCCTCAACCTATTCTCAAGATGCTTTCCTTCCCCCTAAACACCCCATTCCTTCTCCCTCTCCCTCCAGTTCCTGGGCCTTAGCCCAGTACCCTTCCCTCTTGCCAGCATATTCTGGGCCTTCCAGATGAGCTTGTTTGACCTGAAGGCCCTTCTTTCCAGTTGTCCCTGAGCTATGCCCTAAGCCAGTCACACAGGACTCTCAACTTTTGTTTGTTTCACCTGTTGTTGTGTTCGTTGTGTAGTCTCTTAGTCGTGTCCGACTCTTTTGAGATCCCATAGACTGTAGCCCGCCAGGCTCCTCTGTCTGTGGGATTCTCCAGACCAGAATCCTGGAGTGGGAAGCCGTTCCCTTCACCAGGGGACTTTCCTGATCCAGGGGTTGAACCTGTGTCTCCTGCTTGGCAGGCAGGTTCTTTACCCCTGAGCCTCACGAGACGCCTCATTGTTTCACTGTCTGCAGGCTGCATGGGGAATTTGTTTGTGTTTGTTTGTTTGTTTGTTTCCTTAAGTCTCTGTGACTGTCACACTGAAGACTCAGGCTATGATGAGCAAGGTAAAAGATAGTACGAAGTGTGGGATTTGGGTTGTGTGTGTGGTGTTCGGGTTGTCCGTGTGTGCTTTTTGCTGAGGAGTGAGAGCTGTATTTAGTTTTAACCACAACCACACTTCCTATCCTTGTCATTACTGATGAGGAAAACTGCAGAAAATGAACTAAGGGAGGCTCATTTAACAGAGAAGCCCATAAACTTGAGCTTTGGTAACAAGAGTTATTTTCATCTTTTGATACGATGGTGCGTGTGTATGTGTGTGAAGGCTGGGGTTTCCCAGCCAGGCCTTGGGGAAAATCACAGTATCATTTCTCTTAGACTTTGTGTTGACCCTGTCCAGGCTAATCTCTCTTGTCATGTCAACCCATCATACCACATCTCTGCCACTTAATTGTTTTTCTCCAGAACAAGAATGTGCAGTTCTTCTCTCTCTCTGGGACAGTTCTTTTCCAGTCTCTTGGTCCATTTTCATTTGTTCTCCTCCTAGGTCATGTAAACCGTATTATTCCTTAATTATTGCAGTTAAGACTCAGGTAATGCCAGACAGCACGTGCTCAGCTTCACCCACCCCTATACCTAAACCCTGGTGTCCTCGTTCCCTTGACAAGTGTCCCTTTGGACTTTAAGTAAGGACTGAGCAGAGTTTTGGGGTCAGGACACTGGCCTGTGGGGATTCCCTCCAATGGGCCAGACATTGTGCTAAGTACCCCTTGCAGGCAGGTGTTTTCCCAAGAAGTTAGATCCTTCCTGTGGTCACTGAGAGGGAGTAGCCGAGAGATGGCCCTGATTCATCAGACGGCAGAGGAATCGTATTGCCTTTCCACTCGCAGCCCTACCTCTTGCTCCACAGCTATATCAGGAATTGCTTCGCCATCCCTGCTCATATGTCACGCTGGCCCCGACACCATGCGATGGGTGGTAGTGTTAGGTCAGAGCTACAGAAACTCTGGCCCAGAGTTTGCGCAGGTTGCACAGCTGATAAGTACCAAAGCCAAGACTCAACCCAGATCCTCTTACTCTTGGTCTCACCCTATCATTTCTGTCCCAAACCAAACCATTGTCACGGGGTAAATGAATTTTGGCCCATTCTGGAAGATGATAGTCAGTTCTTTGAACAGACTTGTGATTTGGGGATAACCAGGTGAATTTTTTTTAATAACAAAAGGTAATTATTTGAGTATTAAAAGCTATGACTTTGTCAAAATTCTTTTCAGTCAAAGTATACTAGAGCTGCCTCTTAACTCTCTCTTTGAATGACTTTTCCCACTCACTTATCCAAGACTTCTTTCTTTGGTGTGAATTGCCAAACCCTGTTGTAGCCTTGGTGGGCAGTAGTTCAAAACCCATCACTTGACGCTGCCTGAATAATTGCAGGTGATCCAGTAAGAGAAAACCACTGTACAAAGCAAACATTCCCTCTCAGGGTCTCCTTAGAATAATGAAGTTAACTGGGAAAGTTAACAGTCAGAGGTCTTTGGCTATTAAAAAATGCATAAAATAAAAATGTTAAAGCTTGAATGATAACTCAGATTTTGGCATATTTTGGGAGAGGAAATGTTTGGTGGGTTGCTTTGCTCACATGGTGTTCAGACTCCAGATCTTTCTGTGGACTCAGCTGCAGAGCACCGCTCTTCTTACTCTTTGCAAAATGTGTTGCAGACGTGACATGTCCCATATGGAAGAAGCTTCTCCATTTTTCCCTTCCACTTCCTCTCCTTCCCTGTTCATCTCACCTTCCAGGAAATGGTGAGAGTTCCTCCAATCAAGAGGTGTCAAGAAACCAGCACAATTTGAGTTCTTGCTTCTCCAAACTTTCCCTGTCATGCTTTTGCCATTGTCAGAATAAGGGCATGATTCATTCCTTTGGATGTTACCAAATGGAACTAATTAAAATAAGTTGTTTGTCCCAGTGAAACTGATCCTGTGACATTACTGGTCAGTCTTTTGTTAGAAGATGACTGAATTTGAGGGTTTGACTCCCCCTCCGCTTTGGATTTCTTGTTTTGAATCTTTATCATATTTCTGAATCTTGGCAGGATTCAAATGAATTCAAGAAAGCCTGGCAGATTTCCTGAAGGATTCAGACACTCCCTTACATTATTCTGATGTGCAATGTTATGATTAGTATGGAATCAAATTGACTCTGGTCCTGCTATCATTGTTTTTCTTGAATTTCATGTGCAGAAAGGAGTATAATATTAATACCAGTTCATTTTCTTCCCCAAACTGTCTTTGGAGCAGAAAGTTTCAGTGATATTTAATAATCATAAATTAATCTTGAGTGGCCGCTGCCTGCAAGGCTTCTGTGAATCAAGTCTCTTATCCCCAGACTATAAACCATAGAGTTTTGGGGTTTCTGCGGGTCGCTCCTAAACTCTCTGATTTTAATCCTGAAACTGTCTTTTCAAGAAGCAGCTCAAAAATTGTTCCTCATCATTGTTTTTCAAGAAAAAGGTCTTCAGTTCCTCACGTGAAGCCATCGTTGGAGTAGAGTGAGCCCCTGTTTTCCACTCCCAGGCAGGAGCCAAAATAGGCTGGAAGCCCAAGCTACTTAAATAAAAAATTGTGATAATTAAGTCTAAGGTGACATCTGTAACATCTCTGAAAGATGGTGATAATTAACTCTCCCCTATCTACCTGAAAGGGAATGTTTTGAAGTTTGACAGCTGTGAGATTCTTAATTAATTCACTTTTAAAGGAAACTTTTCCTGGGGAGCAGGGGGTCTAATAATCTTTTTTTTTTTTAAATAAGGCACAGAAAATAGTAAACTCTGGAAACATGATTTTTCTAATAACTTTAAATCTATATGTGGCTAATATATAAGAAATTCCTGGTCAATGAAAAAAGAAAAGTTTCAGTTATGACATTAGTTATAGTTGACTACTTGTTTTAAAAAGGTTAGAACTTGTAGAGGAAAAGTTTTAACTAAATGCCGTGAACCTGAAATTCTCTCCATTTCACTGAAGCCATTTTTTAATCAGACATTCAGACTGGTTAATAAGTACCCAGTGACTGCTACACACCTTAACTAATAAGAGATGCAGAGTTAATTCTTCTCAAATCTCAAACAAACCATGATGCAAAAGATTCTAAATTAGTCACCTTTCAGCTTTTAAAAATTGTCAAAATATGTCAGCATCAACTTTACAAATACTATTGAGGCTGACTTTTCATTTTTATTTTTTAAAGTCACATTGGTAGCATATTTAACTTTAACCTCTATTATTCAACAATGGGAACCAATAAAAGATGGTTTTTCAGCAAAGAAAAGCCAAGAGTCAAGTGTTATTACCAATAATTGATACAAGGGTGTGTGCTATGTATGCTTAGCACTTGATCATGTCCAACTTTTTGCAGCCCCATGGACTGTAGCCCACCAGGCTCCTCTGTCCATGGGAATTCTCCAGGCAAGAATACTGGAGTGAATTGCCATTCTCTCCTCCAGGGGATCGTCCCAAACCCAGGGATCAAACCTAGGTCTCCCACATTGCAGGAGGATTCTTTACAGTCTGAAATTTTCTTAGTTAAATAAGGAAGAGAGAACAACTCCTTTCGTCTATGAGATGTATGTGAGTGTGTGTGCGTGTGTGCACGCGTCTTTTATCCCAAGACTGCTATAGCAGATACTTGGTGGTTTAAAATACCAGAAACATATCCTTTTGTGGTTCTAGAGGCTAGAAATCTGAAATCAGCATTAGTAGGCTGAAATCTGGAGCTTCCTGGTTGTCACAAGTCATAACCCGCGTGCCAGTGCAAGAGATGTAAGAGAAGATGATTCCATCCCTGAGTCAGGAAGTTCCCCTGGAGAAAGAAATGGCAACCCACGCCAGTATTCTTGCCTAGGAAGTTCCATGGATGGAGGAGCCTGGCAGGCTACAGTCCATAGGGTTGCACAGAGTCAGACACAACTAAAGCGACTTAGCACACACTCACAGGCCAAAATCAAGGCCAACAAGGCCACACTCCATCCAGCAGAGGCACTAGGAAAGAATCCCTTTCTTGCCTCCTGCATATTCCCGCTGCTGCCAACAGTCTGTGTCTTGTGGTCGCGTCACTCCAAGTTCTATTTTCCAAAGATGTCGTATTAAATAAACTAGAATTGTTTTTTCCCCCACTGAATAAACACCAGACAGTTGATTCATTTGCACCTTCACTCTTGCATTTCTGATTTTTTTTAATGCATAGACTTTCTATACCCACCCTTCGGAGAAGGCAATGGCACCCCACTCCAGTCCTCTTGCCTGGAAAATTCCATGGACAGAGGAATCTGGTAGGCTATAGTCCACAAGGTCGCTAAGAGTCGGACACGACTGAGCAACTTCACTTTTCATGCATTTGAGAAGGAAATGGCAACCCACTCCAGTGTTCTTGCCTGGAGAATCCCAGAGATGGGGAAGCCTGGTGGGAGGCCATCTATGGGGTCACACAGAGTCGGACACGACTGAAGCAAACTTAGCAGCAGGAGCATACCCACCCACCCTTTGAGTTTTCTGAAAATATGGAACCACAGATTCTAAGCCCCTTTAAATACTAAGTCATTGATATAGAGGTCGCGTGGTTAATCCGAGGGTCTTCCACCAAGCCCACCCTCATTCCCGCCACCCACACAGCACAGCACCCCTCTTCCTTCCCCAGGAGCCACTGTGCCTCCCTTCTGGGGTCACCAGAGCCATCACTGTGAGCCTGGCGTGGCACTGAGTAGAGAGGCAAGGTCTGCAGCAGGGAAACTTCCCTTCCTAACATCAAAAATATTTTCATTTTGATAATGTTTATTATGCGTTCCTCCTGTTTTCTGTTTACTTCCCTGTCTTGAATCAGGCGTTGCTGCTGCTGCTGCTAAGTCACTTCAGTCGTGTCCGACTCTGTGTGACCCCATAGACAGAAGCCCACCAGGCTCCCCCGTCCCTGTGAATCAGGCGTTAGGGGAGTATTTGGAATGGCTCGTCCCCTGCCTTCATCATGGTCTTCTGTTCTGAAGCTAATCAAGCATCCTTTCTGGCTCCAGACCCTGCACTCAGCCGTGGGAGGCCGGCTCACTGTATTCCAGCTGAGTTTGAACTCTTGGCCCAGTAGATAAATTCCTCCGTGTATAAATTCAGATCAAAGGCCAAGTGCTTGTATTTACATTTCTCCTGGTGAACACTTTTTTCTTTAACTTAGGTGTTTTGTTTGTTCTTTTTAAAATGTGGTTTGATCACTTCTTTTCCTGAAAGACTGCAGGATTTACAGTGGCAGAGAGTCTTAGCATCCTCTGTGAGAAAACAGCAAAGCTTTAACAGTAGTAAGAAATTCCAGATCCACTCACTTCCATTCTTGTCCTAGAGGAATTTTTCAGACTGTGCTTTCTGAGCCTATGATAAAAGTGAAACTGAAATCCAAGGCAACAGGCTTCCTAATCTAAAATCCTGGGATGTTCCCATTCAGCAGTATCCTGGAAACTTGTAGATCCCAAATTTAGAAGTCAGAGGATTTCAGCCATGGCCCCCAAGCAAAATCTTTCCAGAAATTCAGAACTGCAACCTGCCATGTCCATGCTGGCTCGATCCTAAGTGGTGCAGAATCAGATTCTCCATTGCTCCTAAGTAAAAAGACTCCAAGCAGTGATCCCAGCCTTATCTTGTGAATAGAATCACTTATCTGCTCTCAAATTTTCTTGGATTCTCCAGCTTTAGAGCTATAACATATGAACAGTTTGACACCAGAGGAAAAGGCCGTTCTTAAACCACTAAAAAAAATTTGTTTTTTTCTTTCAGGCTCCACAAATGCAAACTACTCCTTGCCTTTTTGTTGCAGTTGGAGAAGAAAGTGAATTTGAAATATGCTGTTACGCAATGCTGGGGAAATGGTGAAATAGGCCAAAGATTTATTCTTCCTTCAAGACAGATTCTGTTTGCAACAGAGTCTAGCATTCAGGAAAAGGACCTCCCCCAAGTCTTGAAAGAAACTAATTTATTTTCTATTTCTGCAGAGTTTACATGATTTCCCACTGCTTACACTTTAGAACGTTTATTTTATGGGGGCTGAGGGATTAAAAGAGTGTGAACGAACAGGTAACATTTTCCACGATGGAGTTTTCTATTTGGTCTTTGAACTGAAAATAAACATGTATGTAGAAAACCAACCAACATGTTTTCAGCTCCAGATAAAACTCGCTACTCTCTCGAGGTAGCTATTCATGGTGGGGTTGTTACCTGACACCGATTTCCTGGAAAATAGTCAGTGCAACCAGAGCTTTCTAAAGATAACAAGGGAAAAATAACAGACAGAGAAATATCAGGTCACTTATGAAATCTTCTGACCACTGGCAGGTTGTAATATCCTTTGGAACAAAGTGCATTTTATATCCAGAATGACTTTTGAGTGTCAGTGAAGTTTACATCACTTACCTAAAAACTAATGGGTTTATGCTAGTTTCTTCCACCGTTGAGTGAATCTCAATGGCCGTTAAGCTCCCAAAGGCCTATAGGGCAAGAGAAGTGACTCTTTAAGGTTGGGTGGTTGGCAAGTGTTTTTCCATTTGTCCCACCCTTAAATTGGGCTAAAGAATGTTCTGTGGCCTGTTTCTCCCCTCCCGGGAGTTCCTGACCCTTTCCTGTTTCCTTTTTATTTTCCCTACAATAATATAAAATTATATAAAAGTTAAGACAAAACCAAGGATTCAGGAATAAACAAGCAGTGATTGTCCTCTAAGCAGTATAAGTAAAATAGTAACCATAAATATCTTAAATGTCCCCCAGGCACATCCTGCAAAAGTCCTTTTGCCATCAGATCCTGTATGTTCTTGCAGCGTGCCCTCAGTGACCCTGCTTTTTAGCTGCTCTGCCCATAGTGTATCTTTATGTGCAGTTTGATTTGTTCCAAAACACTGTTGCATAACTAAAAAGCCTCCCCATGCAAAGACGCCCCAAGGATAATTTTGCTTGTGTTTCTCAAGTGTCACAGTTCCATTGTCATCCCCCCTACCTGCCCCTAGGTCCCTGTTGTTTGTTTGAGTGTCTGCTTCTCCAGATAGCCAGTGAACTGGTATCTCCGGTATGTAAACCTGTTTCAAGATTATGAGGGTTCACAGTCAATTTGTTCTCTGTATAAATGTGCCCAGTAAATCGCCTTTCTTTCAAAGTGAAGCCTTTCTTTCTTTTTTAAGTTTTATTTATTTATTTTTGGTTATGCTGAGTCTTTGATGCTGCTCACGGGCTTTCTCTAGTGGTGGCAAGCGGGGGCTGCTCTTCATTGCAGGGCTCTGGCTTCTCATTTTCGTGGCTTCTCCTGCTGCAGAGCTGAGGCTCTAGGGCACTCAGGCCTCGGTAGCTATGGTGCACGAGCTTAGTTGCTCCACATCATGTGGGATCTTCCCTGACCAGGGATTGAACTCACATCCCCTGCAATTGGCAGGTGGCTTCTCAACCGCTGGCCCACCAGGGAAGTTCCTTTTGAAATGATTTTTAAGTAGTTCCCTTCTGCTTAGTCTTTTCCTCTGCCATTTAAAGTTTCCTTTTCTGTTTTTGAAAATGTTTTAGGAAAAAAAAAAATCTCTCAAACCTATATTCCAAGGACTTTAGGCCCGAGACTTCTTTCCTTACCCGCTTTCACTAGGCAAGTCACCAATTCATTTAAAAAAAAAAAGGAAGGGGACAAAAGCATCCTGAACACAGATATGGGAGAGCTTCACTCACACTGAAGGACGCGTGCCCCAGGTGTTGCTGGGAACACTGCGGTTCTCCCCTCCTATGGGCTTGTTTTAACTCCTTGAGATGTCATAACTCATGTCCCGATGGATTTGTTTTCTTTCGTCCACTAACCCTACTAGGATACACTCCTGCTGAGTGATGAGCAGTCTCCACTGAGAAGAAAGGTCTTTTGGCAGGTTAATTAATGGGCTTATCATCTCATGGTGACTCAAGGCATCCACGGGCAGGAGAAGATGTTATTTTAGAAAAGAGCTAGTTGCCTACCAACTCTTCTGAGGCCAAGAAAGGACAGGAATTTTTAAAAAAATCACATGACCTTTGGCATTGTTGGATTTAGAAACCTTCCCAAGAAGGGTAGACCCTTTTTTCTCTCTGCCTCTGTAACTAAAATATAAGAAACTGTTAACAGACCAGAAATGTGAGAGCCCCGGTGACCCACCATGGCACACAGACATGCGGCCTTGCTCCTTGTCTGCTCAGCATCCTGAAGCAACACCTGCAAAGGTTAAGACCCCGACCAGAAGGATCCTCTGAAAGCTGACAGAGAAACACACTATAGAGATTAACAAAAAGCAGGGGGGAGGTGACTGGGGAATCAGAAATATAGCAGCAAGGTAATTAGCCAGCCCATTCATTTAGTCATTGCAGGCTTTTCTTTACCATCTGAGCCACCTGGGAAGTCCCTAGGAAAGGCCACATCCACATATTTGCATGTTACTTCTGTGGCTCAGATGGTAAAGAATCCGCCTGCTGTGCAGGAGACCCCTGGGTCAGGAAGATCCCCTGGAGATGGGAGTGGCAACCCACTCCAGTATTCTTGCCTGGAGAATGCCATGGACAGAGGAGCCTGGCAGGCTACCCTCACAAAGAGTTAGACATGACTGAGTGACTTAACACTTTCACTTTTGTGTAAATGTATATGTACAAGGGAGTAAAAGTAGCAATAAGTGCCCTTTTATGATCTACATTCACTGAAAAAGCCAAGCATTGTTGTGGGATAGTTTATCAGTAATCAGATCTTCACTGATTGCTTGAAATCTAATATAGCCATGGATAGAGAGTCAAAAAATCTCAGTGGGCGTGTGAAGTCGCTTCAGTCGTCTCCAACTCTTTGCAACCCTATGGACTGTAGCCCACCAGGCTACTCTGTCCATGAGATCCTCCAGGCAAGGATACTGGAGTGGGTCGCCATTTCCTTCTCCAAGGGATCTTCCCAACCCAGGTATCGAACCCGGGTCTCCTGCACTGCAGGCAGATTCTTTACTGACTGAGCTGTAAGGGAAGCCCTGGGAAGCCCAAAAAAGCCCTGATAGCTACACTTGAAACAAAGGAGAGTGCTGAAATTCAGGAGTCTGTGAACTTGGATGGATGGGGGGGAAGTCCATGTTTGTTTGTATTCGCTAACCTCTAACTGTACTACAGCATTTCCTTCGACTGTGAATGTCAGCAGCAAACACAGCTGTGTTCACCGTCCTTGTGTCTGTCTCAGAAATCACTAATGTTCTATTGCAGTTTCTGCAGATATTCACAGTAGCATTTAGATCCATCACAGCAGCACATTATCGAGCAACATGACTGTGATTAACTGTGCCACTATCCTGTTATTTCATGTGTAAAGAGCTACATATATTGCTGTAATCAAATTTGATTACCTTTTCAATATTTTAATAATTGCATTTCTATTGTTGATCTGCATTCTAATCATGTGGCATTTAAACATATTCTGAGATGAGATATGCAGACTTCATCTGACTTTTTAAGGGATGCATGGAACCAAAAAGCTGATGACTCCCAGGGACTGGATGAAACTCTGGGGCCCGCTCTGCTACTCTGGGATGTGACTACGTCTGCATCTGTGCTCCGGGCTGTCCCTAAGGGTCCCTGCTCCAAGGCTTCTGGTTTGCTTCTGAGATTCTTGTTCAGGGAGTAAGTAACCCAGCAGCACCTGTCACTGGATCCCTCCCCAGTCTAACTCGGACGAGACCCACGAAGCTCTGGAAACTAGAGTGCTGTGTCAGTGTACAGCCTGGTTAGCAACCCCACCCCCTGGGCCAGCTCCTGAGCTTCTACCCTTTGCCCTTCTTTGGGGTCAAACTCCCCCACGTGGCTTTAGATGCTGCCCCTGACAACCAAGGCTCCCCCTGACCTGGTCCTCCCACAGTGCACACAGCCTCAGCTTGTGGCCTAGTTCTGGGGACTAGTGAATAAGGGTAGCCATTAATGCCACTTCCATGAAATTACAGGTTTTTCTGTATGGTTTTCCTAAAACAGTGGTAATGGGAAGTGGTGTTACTCAACTTAGTGGTAAGTGACCAAACTTCATTCATGTATCACCGTTATGCCTAGCATGATACTTAACACCTGGAAGGTGTTTAATCCTTAAACCATCTCAGGAACCACAGATCTTTTAGGAAGATTCAGTGGACAATGAAGAAATATCTGAAGCTGATCAAATTCAGGATCTTTCATCCCAGGCCGGTGTCTAATAATCCAGGATAGATTGAGTGCCTACCCAGGAGGCCTCACACTAGACTCCTGGATTAACAAGGATGATCCAAGTGGGAGGGGTGCCATTGAAATGTGCCAGAAGCTATTTAGAAGGATCCCGGAGGGAGGGGCCGACTATGGGGGATGGCTTTCCACCATCTGCCAAGGGGAGTTTATACTCATGCTTTTGAGTTTGTTTTTATAAAATCACACTCAGTGGTAAGACTCCCTTTCTCTTTAGCACCCCAGGTCTGTATTTAAGCCTCCTGAAATGCTTTAAAAAAAAATACAACTTTCAGATACATTGTCAATCACATTTCATCCCAAGGTTAGAAGGAGATTCAACCCTTGCCTCCTCTGTTTTGGCAGGGCAGAGCTCAGAGGAGAGCAATGTAATTGCCCAGACTGAGTTTGAGGTTAGAGTGTTTATGTAACAAATCCGCTAAACTTAAATATTTCTCGTGGTGTGGTCAGGGCCACAAACCTTTGCCCGGGCTCACCACGATGAATGTCATCTGTTTACTCAAGCCTGTGTGGGCATCTCTGTTTATGTGAAAGGACCCTGCTAGTTTAAAGCCAGTTAATATGTTCAATCATACATCATGTTGCTTACGTATTTTACAATAAGGATTGCAAAGACAATTTTTCAAAGCAATCAGACCGGTTAACATTTGTGTGTGTGCTGATGAGCTGACATATTGAATAAATGTTCACTTGGCAAAGTCTTACAATTAAGGAATTTTTCTTCCCCAGATAATTACATGAGCCCTGACAGTGTTCCTCCAAGCCAGCCTCCTGATTACCTTCCCCCTTGATAGAGACAACATGTACCAGACAAACAGCTGAGACAGACACCCCAAAGGGACTGGAAAGGCTCTCCTGGGGGCAGAACTAGCCAACTGCATGAGAAGTGATGCTTTCCAACTTCATCACAGAGCCGGGAGCCAAAAGATGTTTCAGGGGCCAGGGGAAAAGATGCTGAAGGACGCCCTCACTCCTTCCAAGGCATTTTATACTGTGGCTTCATTACTGAGTTTGAGATGTGAATTCTCAGAATATCAGACATCCCCAAACTCAAATGTGAATACAGAAAGGCATTCCAAAGCCAAATGTGAATTATCTTTCAATTATTCATGCCACCTAGATTGCCATTAGAACAGATAATTGAGCTAACTGTAAATACATATAAACAGAAGTGACAGAAACATCGACAACAAACTGCAGATGAACAGAAAAATCTACTTAAGTGCTAAATAATTAGAGAGGAGGGAAGCCAAGGGAGGTGGGAGGCCATAGTTGTGGAGTGATGAGTGATTTGGGACTCAACTGGAGAGCCAGAGAGATGGGAGCTGGCTTGAAGAAGAGGGTTGGGACTTGGCAGAGAGGGAAGGGGGGAGTGGTGAGGGCTGAGGAGCTAACCTTGTGCAGGGAAAAACAAGTCTGGTGGGTTCTGGTTTCTGACAAATCTGAGCTCAGCAAGGCAAAAGTGACAGATGGAGCTCCAGCCAACAGGGAAAAAAGAAAGTACTCACTCTGTGCAATGTTTGAGGTCCTCCTGGAACCTCTGGACTCAGCACATGGAAATAACATTCCATCTGCAGCATTCCACCCCAGGACTGGCCCCCTTCTCTGCAGAGAGAGCTGGGGGTAAAAATGCTCTTAAAAGCAGTTCTCTGCTGTAGCGAGTTGCAGTTGATTTGGCAGCCAGAATGTGTTACCTGGCAAATGGTTTGGGGCTCCCTATTTTAAACAATTCCGAGGGTTCGGAAGTACCCTGGCGGTCCAGTGGTTAGGACTGTGCACTTTCATTGCTGAAGGTGTGGTTTCACTCCCTGGTCCGGGAATTATCATTCTGCAGTCCATGCAGCGTCAAAACTAGGGACTTAACCACTGGTGCTCCAGTGGTTAAGAATCCGATGCAGGGAAGGCAGGTTCGATCTCTGATCAAGGAACTGAGATCGAGTATCCAGCCAGGCAATTAAGGCCTCTCCTCAACTACTGAGCCCAGGCGCCTCAACTAGAGAGAAGCCCAGGCACAGCAATGAAAAATCCTACGTGTCACAACTAAGACCCAATGCAGCCAAATAAATAAAATAGTTTTTTAAAAAACTAAATAATAAAAATTTTTAAAAACGTATAGAAGGTGGCTTGTAGAATTGGTCAATCACAATACTTAAAAATTCAGGGGATTCAAAGCAGCTAGAGAGAACACACAGGTTTTAAGGATTAAAAAAATGTGATGCTGTCCCCCTGAAAGGCCCCCATTCACTGCCATGGGGTGTCCCAGGGCACACACAGGAAGGTAAACAAGAGAGAAACTCTGTTCAGACCCTGATGAAGTCAGCAAACTGCCTGAGAAGGAAAGCTCAGCATTAGCTGGCGATATTGATCATTCCTAAAGGAGAAAAATTCTGTTCTAGCAGATTGTGAAACAGGAGCAGAGACCTGGGCAAATGTCCTTCTTCCGTTGCTGGCAGGTCCCAGGTCCCAGGCTAAGCCAGGTCAACTGTCCCATGAGGACTGAGAATGAGGAGACCAGTCCTGTGTGGAGGGTAAGGAACAGTCTAGAAGAAGGGTCACAGCAACCTGGATAACAACAGGCACAGGGAATAAACGAGCAAAGGCCAGGTCTATCTAAGTGCCAGAGAGGCCGTCTTCAATGTGTGTAAGAAGACAGTGACTTTAGCATGGAGTTTGTCACTAGCTCACATGGCCACCAACCCCTCCACACCAGGGCTTTCCCCTCAATGTCCCCAAAGTGGACAATTGTCCTAGGAGGCAAAGCTTTCTCTCTACCCTGTGATCAGCACCCCCACACAGAGGTTGCAAGTGCAGGGGATCCTTGTATGTGCAAACCCACCGATTCCACATGAACTTCAAATAGACATCACGGGTGATAACACTGGTCCTAGACCTGAGTGATAGGATCAAAACACAGAAATTAATGGCAAAACTGGTGATATTTCTTCTCAGATATTTTTAGAAGAATCCTGTTTAAAATTCTGTAGTCTTACAGAATTGTCTCTGAATCTCTGTACCTTGAGATGAACAGCATCTTTTATCGGGTATTCAATTCAACTTTTGTGTTATGTACTTAACCTCTGCTCAATACCAAACCAGGCTCCAGGCAAATGCAACCAGGATGAATAAGGATTTCACATAGCACAGGTAGGCAAGTCCATGGCAGAAATGCCATGCACAACAAAAGGATTCTTGATCATTATTACTGTTAGTATTGTTTCTATTTCTGCTGTCAAAAATCCAGAAGCAACTAAATTCAAACCGTCAGATCAATAAATGGACTGTAGCCCACCAGACTCTGTTCATGGCATTCTCCAGGCAAAAATATTGAAATGGATTGCCATTCCCTCCACTAGGAGATCTTCCCAACCTAGGAATCAAACCTGAGTCTCTTGCATTGCAGGCAGATTGTTTACCGTCTGAGCCACCAGGGAAGCCTCAAAATAGTAATTAGTAAGAGTTTATTGTGCACTTCAGAGCAGTTCATGAGCTGGGAGCTTTCAAACCAACAGGGGAATGAAGATCAGAGGTATGTCCAAACAGTACAGCTCATGAGGTGAACATTTGAAGGCTGTTTAATTTTTTACAGTGGTTGGTTATAGCATTGAAGTTTTTCCTAATGTTTCAGGGTTGGTTAAAAGCAATTATCTTATGTCAATTTTGGAAAATAGTTTAAGTTTCACTTATGATTTTCAAAGGCATTTACGAGAAATGACCCAAACTAATGTCACTTGTGTTGCAGGAAAAGCTTAATTAGTTTTACTTACATGGCTTAACTGGTTTTATCTGCTCAGGGAATTTTCAAGTCTAGTCTCTATTTTATATTTTACTTTATCACTTCTCAGGAACCGATAGGACTAGCTGCTCAAAATTCTTTTCCATTGAATGAATGAATGAACCAATTCATTATCAACATGAACATGACAATTGCCTAATGGCAGCAAGAAACAGGACAGAGAGAAAAATCCTGAGTCAGCTTCACTGGGAAAATTGCAGACTTGCCCTGGAAGTCAGTAGAAAATGGCAGTGAAGTTTGGACACATTCGCCTCACCATGGCTGAAGCATGTCCAGGTCTCAACAGTAATACAAAGTAAATAATTCACAAAGTAAGAGGAATAAGACTTCCTTAAAGAACTTTCGTATCTGCTTAAATACAGCAGACCTTTGAACCATATGGGTTTGAACTGTATGGGTCCACTTACATGTGGATTTTTTTTCAATAGTAAATACTACAGTACTACCTGCTCAGAGGCTGGTTGAAGCCACAGATGCAGAACAATGTATCTGAAGGGTGAATTGCAAGTTATGCGGGAACTTTTACTGCCTGGGAGGTTCACACCCTGAGCCCTTGCTCCATTGTTCAAGGGTCAACTGTACTGTCTGTAGGTTGAGATTTGCAAGCCTGAGGGACAGAATCCAGTAATGTGCTGGGGTCTGAATAATGGGAAAATGGAGCTGGAGCAAGCCCTGCAGAGGGTCTGCCTGCTCTGGGGTCCCCACAGAGGTTGCCAGGACCTACAAGGGCTGCAAACTCCCACACATGAAGCCAACCCCTGAGGAAAGTGTCCTACCTGCTCCCTCAGAGGCATCATATTTTATAAACAAATTTTTTTAATTAATTAATTTGTCACACTGAGTGGCTTGTGGGATCTTAGTTCCCTGGCAAGAGATCGAACCTATTCCCCCTGCAGTGGAAGAGTGCAGTACTAACCACTGGATGGCCAGGGAATTCCCTGAGGTCTCACCTTTTAAATGTGAAGTCCACAGTCTAGGACCAATGGGAAGGCCAGGCCTGGACCTCCAAGAAAGCTGATGACGCCCTCCCCTGCAGCAGCCACTCTAGAACGATCTCGTCCTCATCCGTCATCCATGACTCCCTTAGAAAGGGAATGGAGAGAAAACACACTCCCTGGTGGGCTTTATGAATGAATTGAATCCGGTGTCACTTAGTTACCCATCTGCTGAGGGGGTTTCCATTTTCACTGGTTAGGCTACATAGGTCGATAGTGATGCCTCGGCACAGCCAGAGTTACAGCTGTGTCCCCAGAGACTCGGCCCCCCACCCACACACTGAGTCATCACAGGCAGAAAAACTGCTTTGAACTGAGTGAAACAAAGCTCTGCTGTGACATTTCCGAGGCAACAGAGGAATCTGAGGAGACGTCAGCCTTCAGTTTGGCCAAGACTGCTCTTAGGTGCCTTCAGCAATGGAAGCCAGGGTTTCCTAACAACCATGATCTGTATAGTCAAAGCTACAGTTTTTCCAGTAGTCACGTATGGATGTGAGAATTGGACCACAAAGAAGGCTGAGCACCGAATTGATCCTGTCGAATTGTGGTGCAGGAGAAGACTCTTGCGAGTCCCTTGGACTGCAAGGAGATCAAACCAGTCAATCCTGAAGGAAATCAACCCTGAATATTCACTGGAAGGACTGACGCTGAAGCTCAAGCTCCAGTACTTTGGCCACCTGATGCAAAGAACCAACTCATTGAAAAAGACCCTGATTGAAGGCAGGAGGAGAAGGGGGCGACAGAGGATGAGACGGTTGGATGGCATCATCAACTCAAAAAACATGAGTTTGAGCAAACTCCAGGAGACAGTGAAGGACAGGGAAGCCTGGTGTGCTGCAGTCCATGGGATGGCAGAGTCAGACACGATTTAGTGATTGGACAACAGCAGCTGCTTTTCTTGGATTCCAGATCACCTACTGCTCTGAACTGTCATCTTTAATTCACTTGCAGCCTTTGGGTGGCCGAGGAGTAACTGGGGACAGAAGTCGGTGTTTTTGCTCCCCACCAGCCTCCACCAGAGTCAAGGTCTTAAAGTGCCCCTTCCTTCTACCTTCTCAGAATTATGCCATCAGCATGGCCCCAGTCTCGTAGACTCAAAGCTCCTCCCCAGGCCCAGCATCTTCTACAAAACTTCTAGGGAAGCCAGATGGATTATTCCAGCCTCTCTTTTAAACATCACTCAAGAACAGAGAGACTCTACACTTGGAATACAACCACAGGTTCATTCTAATAATGCTGAATTTTAAATACAGTTTTTCATAACAATCCAGTTACTTCTTGTGTTATCAAATGAAAAATATATTGTCAAGAATATCCTTGCCATTCTAAACTACAAATGGAATTGTCTGGTTTGGTTTTTAATCATAACAATGAAATTTACTCTGTGCAGTTGCAGCGTATCTCCTTTTTAAAATCTATTTATTTCCATAACAAAACGAATCTGTTGTAAAGTTAAATATAGAATTACCATATGACTCAGAGATTCCATCCCTAGGTTTAGGTATATGCCCAAAGAATTGAAAACAGGGACTCAAACATGTACACCATATTCATAGCAAATAGGTGGAAACAACCCAACAAATAAATGGATAAATAAAGTGCGGAATATACAAACAAATGGACAAAATTCTGAAACATGCTACAGTATGGATGGATCTTAAAAACAACATGTGGAGTGAAATAAGCCAGGTATAATAGAATGATAAGGTATGATTCCACTCGTATGAAATACACAGAATAGGCAAAGTGGATTGGAGACTAACAGGAAATGAATGTCGCTCAGTCCCGTCCAGCTCCATGGACTACAGCCTGTCAGGCTCCTCTGTCCATGGACTTCTCCAGGCCAGAATACTGGAGTGGGTTGCCATTCCCTTCCCCAGGGGATCTTCCCAACCCAGGGATCTAACCCAGAATTCCTGCATTGCAGGCAGATTCTTTACCAGCTGAGCCACCAGGAAAGCCCAAGAATACTTAAGTGGGTAGCTTCTTTCTTCTCCAGGGGATCTTCCCAACCTAGGAATTGAACTGGGGTCTCCTGCATTGCAGGCAGATTCTTTACCAGCTGAGCTACCAGGGAAGCCCATTAATTTCATTGGTTCAGAATTTCTGTTTGACTGATGAGAATGCTTGGAATTATACAGTGATAATGATGACCCAGGAGAAGGCAATGGCACCCCACTCCAGTACTCTTGCCTGGGGAATCCCATGGACGGAGGAGCTTGGTGGGCTGCAGTCCATGGAGTCGCGAAGGTCGGACACGACTGAGCGACTTCACTTTCACTTTTCACTGTCATGCATTGGAGAAGGCAATGGCAACCCACTCCAGTGTTCTTGCCTGGAGAATCCCAGGGATGGGGGAGCCTGGTGGACTGCCGTCTATGGGGGCGCACAGAGTCGGACATGACTGAAGCGACTTAGAAGCAGCAGCAGCAATGATGACCCAACACTGGGCATGTAATTAATACCGTTGAATTGTACACTTTAATGTTGTTAAAGTAATAAATATGTGTATTTTAGTACAAAAAAATTTTTTAATTAGGCTTTTTTATTAGTATGACAGTTTTTGGCTACTAGAGCAATTATACACCTTAGTTTTCAGTGACTTTAGAATTTTGCCAACATTACCAGTGTAACCAGTGCACGCTAGAAATACCCTTCTCAGTCATGTGGGTCTGGAACGAGCAGCAGAACTGGAGAAGCCCGGCCTTGCATCCAGCTCTCTGCTTCCTGCCTCTGTGACCTTGCAAGTCACTTATGCCTGTTCCCACATAGTTGCCCCGTGGCGTGTGGGATCTCACATGAAAGTGAAAGTGTTATTTGATCAGTCCCATCCGACTCTTCAAAATGGACAATTCAATGGTGTGGAATGGAGAGGCAGGAGGAGACCAGGCTGGGTCATTCTCAGGGACCCCTTGGCCTGAGCCCCTGGAAGCCTCTGCGAATCACAGCTGTGGACAAATGGACTGAGATTCCCTTTTGTGGTGAGAATTCTGTTTGCTCTGATTACTGGCCCTCTGTCGGTTTATGTGCCTGGGACGAGTCGCCAGTTCTGCCAGTTCAAGCAGCTTAAGCTTCTGTTTCCTTCAGCTCTCAGCCTCCTAGCAACCTTCTCACTCTAGACCCCAGCGACATACAGGGAGGTGTCCGAAATGGCCACTGGGATACTCCTGGTCAGGATAAACCTCCACTTTGAAGGTGTCGGGCCTGATATGAAACTTTTTCAGGGAGGAAGGGAGCCTGTGGGCAGGGGAACCACACATCTCAGATAAACAGACCCTTCAGCCTCAGCAGCTTTGGATTCCCAGGGGCTCAGCAGGTGGCAGGGGTTTGGTTATGAGATGTAAAGAGTTAGCTTGAACATTTGGGCGGCCACTGAGTCCTGGCTACTTTCCTCTGTGTGAGTTGCCATTGCTGGTTGGGGGCTTTTATTTTTTTCTGTGTGTCGTGGAAGATTCAACCCTTTTCTGGAAAGAGAGAGCACATTCTTTGTTTCCCTTGATCACTACTTTGGCCTCACAAGGCGGGGCACTTCAGATGGGGGCCCAGAGGGCCGGAAGCATCCTGGAGAGGAGGGGGGCAGTGGCTGGAAGCAGGAATACACACTGTAAAGACTGGACCTCCTCAAGAGTTTGGGGCTCCCCGCGAGCCCCCAGGGCAGAGCAAGTGCAACCCGGGGACAGGGAGCAGAAAGCATCGGCGGCCTGACAATGAATGACATGTTCCTAAGTAAAGATGACCCCAAATAATGCGATCCTCCACTAATAGCTGAAGGGAAAGAGAACACATGAGGGAGGGGCTTTTTAAACAAAAAATTTATAGGAGTATAGTTGTTTTACAAGGTTATTTTAGTTTCTACTGTACAACAAAGTAATTCAGCTATAGGTATACATATATCCCCTCTTCTTTGGATTTCCTTCCCATTTAGGCCACCAGAGAGCACTGAGTAGAGTTCCCTGTGCTGTACAGTAGTCTCTAATTAGTCATCAGTTTTATACACAGTTGTGTATATCTATGTCAGTCCCAGTCTCCCAATTCATCCCACCCCCACCCCCTTTCTGCCTTGGTATCCACACCTTTGTACTCTATTTCTGCGTCTCTATTTCTGCTTTGCAAAGAAGATCATCAGTACCACTTTTTCTAGACTCCACATATATGCGCTGACGATATTTTTCTCTTTCTTACTTTACTCTCTAGTATATCTAGTATGACGATCTCTAAGTCCATCCACCTCTCTGCAAATGGTACAATTTTAGAGAAATTGTGAGATTTTTTAAGTCATAACTCTATGCTAGGAACCCTGGAAGTTTATCTTCCCAATTAAAAATATTTTTTTCTGACTCAAAAGTATGTTAACGAACCTTACATGAACCAGTAGAGCTGATGTACTATGAAATGAGAATCTGATACAGTCAGAGTGAATAAGCAAACAAATAGCAACAGCAAAAAAAAATCCCATAGAACTTAATTTTTTAAATATGCATATAATTTTTTAAGTGGGAATTAATGATTGTTTAATGGGTACAAAATTTCAGTTTGGAAAGATGAGAAAATCTCTGGAGATGGAGGGTGGTGGTGGTTGCAAAGCAGTGTAATTGTACTTAATACCACAGAACTCTATACCTCAGTTCAGTTCAGTTCAGTCGCTCAGTCGTGTCCATCTCTTTGCAACCCCATGAACCGAAGCACACCAGGCCTCCCTGTCCATCACCAACTCTCAGAGTCCACCCAAATCCATGTCCATTGAGTCGGTGATGCCATCCAACCATCTCATCCTCTGTCGTCCCCTTCTCCTCCCACCCTCAATCTTTCCCAGCATCAGGGTCTTTTCAAATGAGTCAGCTCTTCACATCAGGTGGCCAAAGTATTGGAGTTTCAGCTTCAACATCAGTCCTTCCAATAAACACCCAAGACTGATCTCCTTTAGAATGGATGGGTTCGATCTCCTTGCAGTCCAAAGGACTCTCAAGAGTCTTCTCCAACACCACAGTTCAAAAGCATCAATTCTTTGGTCCTCAGCTTTCTTTATAGTCCAACTCTCACATCCATACATGACCACTGGAAAAACCATAGCCTTTAGACTCTATACCTACAACAGGTTAAAATGGTAAATTTCATGTTATGCATATTCTGACATGGGCTTCCCAAGTGGCTCAGTCATAAAGAATCCATCTGCCAATGCAGGAAGACACTGGAGACTTGGGTTCGATCCCTGGATTGGGAATATCCCCTGGAGAAGGAAATAGCAACCCATTCCAGTATTCTTGCCTGGGAAATCCCAAGGACAGAGGAGCCTGACAGGCTATAATCCACAGGGACACAAAAGAGTTGACACAACGTAGCAACTAAACATCGGAGAAGGCAATGGCACCCCACTCCAGTACTCTTGCCTGGAAAATCCCATGGATGGAGGAGCCTGGTAGGCTGCAGTCCATGGGGTCGCTATGAGTCGGACACGACTGACTGACTTCACTTTCACTTTTCACTTTCATGCATTGGAGAAGGAAATGGCAGCCCACTCCAGTGTTCTTGCCTGGAGAATCCCAGGGATGGGGGAGCCTGGTGGGCTGCCCTCTATGGGGTCGCACAGAGTCGGACACGACTGAAGTGACTTAGCAGCAGCAGTAGCAGCAGCAACTAAACAACCACAACAAATACTTTGCCACACTGAAAACAATTGTAATGTATTTTCATTAATTTGGTACAAATGTGTCTTCTCACATGCATCCATTTAATCTCTGGGGTTTAGGTAAACTCTGGTGATGATTACCAGATTCTACTCTTAACTACTTACGTGACCTCGAACAAGTCCTCTCACCTTTCTGGTCTTCGGCTGCCTCACTTGTAATAGGAGAAATTTGTAAAGAATTGCCTGTTACAGCTCTGATAGCCGAGGATTAGTATTTCTTGAGGGCATGCCATGTACCAGGCTCTCTGCTACACATTTTATCAGCATGACCTCATTTAATCCTCACAAGGATCCCATGAGACTAGTATAATTAGCCTCATGAGGGAGAGAGAGAAGGCTCAGAGGCTTAGAATGTTCGGTGACTTGTCCACATATAGCAAGCGAGTGGGTGGAGTGGGATTTGGGCTTAGGTCTGTGGGACCCCCGAGCAGGCTCTCAGCTGCTATTCAGTCCTGCAACAAGGAAGAATGTCAGAGCCAAATCACCACGGAGCTTTCTCCCTGGAAAAACTATTAGCTTGGAAAATAAGACCCATGTCCAGCCAGGAGCCAGTTCTGTGGTGCTTTCTACTCCACTGGTGACGATGTCGCAGCCCCCTCAAGACTGAAGGCTGCAGGACGGGCAAGCTGGCCAGCCTGCTGGCTCCTGCAAAGTCAGGTCTTCACAGTTAAGTTTCATTATTTTTCCCTGAAGTAATTCAGTTCAGTTCAGTCGCTCAGTCGTGTCCGACTCTTTGTGACCCCATGAATCACAGCACGCCAGGCCTCCCTGTCCATCACCAACTCCAGAGTTCACTCAAACTCATGTCCATCGAGTCGGTGATGCCATCCAGTCATCTCATTCTCTGTCGTCCCCTTCTCCTCCCGCCCTCAATCCCTCCCAGCATCAGTCTTTTCCAGTGAGTCAACTCGTCGCATGAGGTGGCCAAAGTATTGGAGTTTCAGCTTCAGCATCAGTCCTTCCAATGAACACCCAGGATCGATCTCCTTTAGAATGGACTGGTTGGATCTCCTTGCAGTCCAAAGTAATTAAATCTGCCCAAATTAGATGCATCTTATTTCAACATCATTAAAATACGTATGAGAAAACAGGACTTATTTTTAGATTATCCTCCACCACTAATACAATCAAGAGTTGGTCATAGACTTACCTGGTGATCCAGTGGTTGAGACCTGCTAGTGCAGGGGATTTAGTTCTTAGTCTGGGAAGATTTGGCACCACAGAGAAATTAAGCCCAATTAAGCCCAATATGCCACAACTACTGAAGCCCATGTGCCCCGTCCTCTGCAACAAGACAAGCCATCTCAATAAGAAACTCATGTACCACAACTAGAGAAAGACAGCATGCAGCAACAAAGGTCTAGTGCAGTCAATAAAACAAAAGACGTAACTTTTTTTTAAAAAAAGAGTTGGCTGCCTAAGAATCAGGGCCCTGAAGCAGACACCAGCTAACTCTCATCTGGGCAGTGAAGAGTCACTGGCCTTCAAATATTCTCTAAGTCTGTTTTAACCATCATCTTTTCTGTCCCTTTTACCACAGCACTGATTAGGGCTCTTAGCAAGAAGTACATGGGGCATGTCTATGTGTTACCAGTGACCCTCGGACAGAGGAGCAGAAAAAAAAAGCACAAAAATCCAGCAAAAGTACAACTGAACATTGGCTGTCAGTAGGGTGTTGCTCAACCATGGCATATTTGCATTCGTTGACTAAAATCTTTACAAATCAACCTAGGGATTATATAAAAACAACAACAAATCACAGGAACATCCGTATGATGACACTATGTAGACATTGAGTCAGATCTCTAGCAGAGCAAATCACTGTCCAAATTCATGGATGAAGCTTTGGAAGTTGAAGCCAAGTTGAGCAATCATCCTTGTGGACACGGAGACAGATCTGAAAACAGTTATGAGATCCTGAAACAAGAAGCAACCAAAAACTCAACAAACAGCTTGCAGAAAGAGTCGCAAGGATACAGTAGAAAAGCAGCTTGGGTGCAAACAGCAGAAATCTAAACCCAAGTGTACCTTTCTCTGCAACACCACAGGGACTAAAACTCCTTACCAGAGCTCAGTGAAGGCTTCCCCAGTGGCTCAGTTGTAAAGAATCCACCTACAATGCATGAGATGCGCAGGAGGCATGGGTTCAATCCCTGGGTCGGGAAGATCCCCTGGAGAAGGAAATGGCAACCCACTCCAGTATTCTTGCCTAGTACATCTCATGGACAGAGGAGCCTGGCAGGCTACAAACCCAAGAGGTTGGAAAGAGTTGGATACAACTAAGCAACTTGACAGCAATGAAAGGCTCAGTGAAGAGGAAATGAAGGCTGTAATTAGAACGCCACTGATCAGCATTTGTACTGTCATATTTATTTGTGATTCAGACACTAAACATACACACACATCCTTCCCATTTCTTAGTATGCAAATATTCTCTTTTTTCTCCTATAAAATCCATAATTCTAAGCCCTTTGGTATATCTTTATATAGGAATTTCTACACTGGATTGGATACCAATTACCAATAACCAAAATCTGTTACTTGGTGTGGGTAGAACCCAGTAAGCAGCACTGTATTGGTTATGGTCACATAAATTAATCCAAACCTTTGTGACTTAAAGCAACAGTTATGTGTTATCTCTCACAGTTTCTGTGGGTCAGACATGTGCGTCATGGAGGAACACAGATTTATCTTGCTCTGCAAGGACTGGGGCCTCAGCTGGAAGGCTTTTGGGTGAAAGCTGGAGTCATCTGAGGGTTTGTTCACTCGCATATGTGATCATTAATGCTGGCTGACAGCTGAAGGCCTGAAACTCGGGCTGTTGGTGAGAACTTCCCCACATGGTCTCTCCATGTGGACTAGACTTCCTCACAATATAGCAGCTTGGATTCAGACACGCATCCAACAAGAAAGAAACAAACAGAAGCTGTGTCTGTGTTAGGACCTAGCCTGGAAGTCACACAGCTTTGCTTCCACTGTACTCCATTGACCAAGGTGGTCACAAGCTTTCAGCCAAACTCAAGGGTAAAGAACGCAGACACACATCTCAATGGGATGGATGTCAACCACACAGTAAGAGGAGCATCCAGATGAGATACATGGGTAGGGGTGGCCATCCTTGGAAGATACAATATGCCCATACTGAATTCTGTTTAAAGCTAATTTCTGTAGGACAGTGCTCGATGGTATAAGTATGTGATTTCATGAATGAGAGAGTCTTAGGTGGGTTCTAACAGATAACAACATCTATTTCTGCTTCATTGACTATGCCAAAGCTTTTGACTGTGTGGATCACAACAAACTGTGGAAAATTCTGAAAGAGATGGGAATACCAGATCACCTGACCTGCCTCTTGAGAAACCTGTATGCAGGTCAGGAAGCAACCATTAGAACTAGACATGGAACAACGGACTGATTCCAAATAGGAAAAGGAGTACGTCAAGACTGTATATTGTCACTCTGCTTATTTAACTTCTATGCAGAGCACATCATGAGGAATGCTGGGCTGGAAGAAGCACAAGCTGGAATCAAGATTGCCGGGAGAAATATCAATAACCTCAGATATGCAGATGACACCACCCTTATGGCAGAAAGTGAAGAGGAACTAAAAAGCCTCTTGATGAAAGTGAAAGAGGAGAGTGAAAAGGTTGGCTTGAAGCTCAACATTCAGAAAACGAAGACCATGGCATCTGGTCCCATCACTTCATAGGAAATAGATGGGGAAACAGTGGAAACAGTGTCAGACTTTATTTTTGGGGGCTTCAAAATCACTGCAGATGCTGATTGCAGCCATGAAATTAAAAGACGCTTACTCCTTGGAAGGAAAGTTATGACCAACCTAGATAGCATAGTAAAAAGCAGAGACATTACTTTGCCAACCAAGGTCCATCTAGTCAAGGCTATGGTTTTTCCAGTGGTCATATATAGATGTGAGAGTTGGACTGTGAAGAAAGCTATCATTGAAGAATTGATGCTTTTGAACTGTGGTGTTGGAGAAGACTCTTGAGAGTCCCTTGGACTGCAAGGAGATCTAACCAGTCCATCCTAAAGGAGATCAGTCCTGGGTGTTCATTGGAAGGACTGATGGCCACCTCATGCGATGAGTTGACTCACTGGAAAAGACTCTGATGCTGGGAGGGATTGGGTGCGGGCGGAGAAGGGGACGACAGAGAATGAGATGACTGGATGGCATCACCGACTCGATGGACATGAGTTTGAGTAAATTCCGGGAGTTGGTGATGGACAGGGAGGCCTGGTGTGCTGTCATTCATGGGGTCACAAAGAGTCGGACACGACTGAGCGACTGAACTGAACTAAATTACAGATTCAGGGAGGACCTCAAATAGTTTCAGCATCTATAAAAATTTTAGTAGATTATAGGTCTTAAAGAAATACATTTGATATATTTGTAAACATTCACATGCAGCATAAAACAGGTTGCCGTAAAATGACATTTCACTTCTTACATGGCTGTGAAGTTCTATAAAGCATTGATTTTGCTTATAAACCCCCACAAACTTCCTCCTACACCGTCCTTCTGGACTTATATTTACTGACCTACTTAAATATATTACTCTGGTCCCTCTGTCCTTCTTTCCTGACTTTGCTTAACCCTTAGCATAAACCAAAATCACTGAGCAAACCATGGTTCTCTTTGTTGTTGTTCAGTTACTTAGTCAAGTCTGACTCTTTGTGACCCCGTGGACAGCAGTATGCCAGGCTTCCCTGTCCTTCACCATCTCACTGAGCTTGCGAAAACTCATATCCATTGAGTCAATGATGCCATCCAACCATCTCATCCTCTGTCACCCCGTTCTCCTGCCCTCAATCTTTCCCAGCATCAGGGTCTTTTCCAATGAGTTGGCTCTTCAAATCAGGTGGCTAAGGGAATGGAGCTTCAGCCTAAGCATCAGTCCCTCCAATGAATATTTAGGATTGACTGGTTTGATTGAAACCTTCAGTTCAGTTCAGTTCAGTAGCTCAGTTGTGTCCAACTCTTTGCGACCCCATGAACTGTAGCATGCCAGGCCTCCTGTGCATCACCAACTCCTGGAGCCTACACAAACTCATATCCATTGAGTCAGCGATGCCATCCAACCATCTCATCCTCTGTCATCCTCTTCTCCTACCACCTTCAATCTTTCCCAGCATCAGGGTCTTTTCAAATGAGTCAGTTCTTCGCATCAGGTGGCCAAAGTATAGGAGTTTCAGCTTTAGCATCAGTCCTTCTAATGAACATTCAGGACTGATCTCCTTTAGGATGGACTGGTTGGATCTCCTTGCAGTCCAAGGGACTCTCAAGAGTCTTCTCCAACACCACAGTTCAAAATCATCAATTCTTCGGCACTCAGTTTTCTCTATAGTCCAACTCTCACATCCACACATGACTACTGGAAAAACCATAGCCTTGACTAGACGGACCTTTGTTGGCAAAGTAATGTCTCTGCTTTTTAATATGCTGTCTAGGTTGGTCATGACTTTCCTTCCAAGGAGTAAGTGTCTTTTAATTTCATGGCTGCAATCACTATCTGCAGTGATTTTGGAGCACCCCAAAATAAAGTCAGCCACTGTTTCCACTGTTTCCCCATCTATTTGCCTTGAAGTGATGGGACTGGATGCCATGATCTTAGTTTTCTGAATGTTGAGCTTTAAGCCAACTTTTTCACTCTCCTCTTTCACTTTCATCAAGAGGCTCTTTAGTTCTTCTTCACTTTCTGCCATAAGGGTGGTGTCATCTGCATATCTGAGGTTATTGATATTTCTCCTGGCAATCTTGATTCCAACTTGTGCTTCTTCAAGCCCAGCGTTTCTCATGATGTACTCTGCATCAAAGTTAAATAAGCAGGATGACACTATACAGCCTTGACGTACTCCTTTTCCTATTTGGAACCAGTCTGTTGTTCCATGTCCAGTTCTAACTGTTGCTTCCTGACCTGCATACAGGTTTCTCAAGAGGCAGGTCAGGTGATCTGGTATTCCCATCTCTTTCAGAATTTTCCACAGTTTGTTGTGATCCACACAGTCAAAGGCTTTGGCATAGTCAATAAAGTAGAAATGGATGTTTTTCTGGAACTCTCTTGCTTTTTTGATGATCCAGCGGATGTTGGCAATTTGATTTCTGGTTCCTCTGCCTTTTCTAAAACCAGCTTGAACATCTGGAAGTTCACAGTTCACATATTGCTGAAACCTGTTTTGGAGAATTTTGAGCATTACTTTACTAGCATGAGATGACTGCAATTGTGCGGTAGTTTGAGCATTCTTTGGCATTGCCTTTCTTTGGGATTGGAACGCAAACTGACCTTTTCCAGTCCTGTGGCCACTGCTGAGTTTTCCAAATTTGCTGACATATTGAGTGCAGCACTTTCACAGCCTCATCTTTTAGGATTTGAAATAGATCAACTCGAATTCTATCACCTCCACTTGCTTTGTTTGGAGTGATGCTTCCTAAGGCCCACTTGACTTCACATTCCAGGATATCTGCCTCTAGGTGAGTGATCACACATCATGATTAACTGGGTTGTGAAGATCTTTTGTACAGTACTTCTGTGTATTTTTGCCACCTCTTCTTAATATCTTCTGCTTCTGTTGTTGTTGCTGCTGCTGCTGCTAAGTCGCTTCAGTCATGTCTGACTCTGTGTGACCCCATAGACAGCAGCCCACCAGGCTCTTCCGTCCCTGGGATTCTCCAGGCAAGAATACCGGAGTGGGTTGCCATTACCTTCTCCACTGCTTCTGTTAGGTCCATACTATTTCTGTCCTTTACTGAGCCCATCTTTGCATGAAATTTTGCCTTGGTATCTCTAATTTTCTTGAAGAGATCTCTTGTCTTTCCTATTCTGTTATTTTCCTCTATTTCTTTGCACTGATCACTGAGGAAGTCTTTCTTATCCCTCCTTGCTATTCTTTGGAACTCTGCATTCAAATGGGTATATCTTTCCTTTTCTCCTTGCTTTTCACTTCTCTTCTTTTCACAGCTCTTTGTAAGGCCTTGTCAAGCAACCATTTTGCTTTTTTGCATTTCTTTTTCTTGGGGATGATATTGATCCCTGTCTCCTGTACAATGTCACAAATGGCCATAGTTCATCAGGCACTCTATCAGATGTAATCCCTTAAATCTATTTCTCACTTCCACTGTATAATCATAAGGGATTTGATTTAGGTCATACCTGAATGGTTTAGTGGTTTTCTCCACACTCTTCAATTTAAATCTGAATTTGGCAATAAGGAGTTCATTATCTGAGCCACAGTCTGCTCCTGGTCTTGTTTTAGCTGACTGTCTTAATGATGGCTGAACTATGATCAGAACTTCTAGATAATCTGTGGGATAGGGGAGGGACAGGAGCATGTCACAGACATCTCTAGAAATTTGATGAAAATTCACAGGGAGTGGGGGCATTCCCAAGTGAACTTGTCAATGGGAAGTAGCTTTAGCATACTGGTCTGAATCAACAGGCGCCTGTGAATCAGCTGGCAGTCACCACCTGGATAAGGTCAGAGTGCTCATGGGAACTCTGGCCCCTAAAATGAGGGCTCTGTCTGACTTGAGGCTGTTCCTCATCTCTTTGAACTTCAGTGTCTCCAGATGGAAATGGTAATGAAGACACTTTCCCCCTGGAAGCAGTGTCCTGACATGCTGACCATCTGCTTGGAAATCTGTGTTCGCTTATGAGCACCATCAAGGCAAATATAACCTGTCCCCTCAGACAGCTCTGCCAAGGTTGCTTGTACAATGATGACTGGTAGTTTGGTTTACTGTTCGATTGCTTTATTTAAACTTGAATCTAGTTTTATAAACACACCTCAGCACAATTTATAGGCTGGCGATTCTTCCTAGCATAGCTGGCTTGTTTTTCTTCTTGAAACAAACCCTTGAGTCTAGACTTTGTCAGGTTGATCCATGAGTGTGGGGACTGTTTATACCGAAACTGTATACACACTCCAGACATGTGCCTTGTTCCTGATCTGACATAAAGATGATGAGTCTTTGACTTGTAAAGAGACACTCAAGATATCGTTTGAAGTGCAAACTCTTATCTGTTACTAAAAAGAGACATAAAGGGTTCCTCAAAACTTGCTTTGCTGCGTTAGAAGAAGCAGGCGTTAGGGAGACAGTAACCTCAGATCGACATGGGAGAGGACACTCTCATGATACAGACTCTTCCACAATAAGGGGGCAGAGAATCTTTAACTAGAGACTTTCTTCATAGGGAAAATGCTTAAACAGAACTGATTGGGACTTCCCTGGTGGTCCAGTGGTTAAGAATCCACCTGCCAGTGCAGGGGGCATGAGTCCATCCCTGCTCGGGGAACTAAGATCCCACAAGTCACAGGGCAATTAAGCCTGTGCATCAAACTACTGAGCCCAACTATGAGCGGCAGCTACTGAAGCCCACACACCCTAGAGCCTTTCAGTTCAGTTCAGTTCAGTCGCTCAGTCGTGTCCGACTCGTTGCGACCCCATGAATCACAGCATGCCAGGCCTCCCTGTCCATCACCAAATCCCAGAGTTCACTCAAACTCATGTCCATCAAGTCGGTGATGCCATCCAGCCATCTCATTCTCTGTCGTCCCCTTCTCCTCCTGCCCCCAAACCTTCCCAGCATCAGAGTCTTTTCCAGTGAGTCAGCTCATCGCATGAGGTGGCCAAAGTATTGGAGTTTCAGCTTCAGCATCAGTCCTTCCAATGAACACCCAGGATTGATCTCCTTTAGGATGGACTGGTTGGATCTCCTTGCAGTCCAAGGGACTCTCAAGAGTCTTCTCCAGCACCACAATTCAAAAGCATCAATTCTTCGACGCTCAGCTTTCTTCACAGTCCAACTCTCACATCCATACATGACCACTGGAAAAACCATAGCCTTGACTAGACGGACCTTTGTTGGCAAAGTAATGTCTCTGCTTTTTAATATACTATCTAGAGCTTTTGCTCACGTCTAAAGAACCCACTACAGCTAGAGAGTAGGCCGCACTCGCTGCAACTAGAGAAAGCCCACACACAGCAACAAAGGCCCTGTGCACTGCATCAAAGACCCAGCACAGACAAAAATAAATAAAGAACTCATTGACCATACCGCAGTCCATGGGGTCGCAAAGAGTCGGACATGACTGAGCAACAAAACTGAACTGAACTGACCATCTTCAAGAAATGATAGGAAAGGGTTCAATCAACCAGATGGATTTGGAGGTATCATTCCATTCAAATATCCAATTTAAAATTTCTCCATAAGCCTAAGAGAATGAGGATGGGATTGTGCTAATGACTCAGTCCTACAAACAGATCTTAGCCAACAGTGAAAGTGGAGATCTTGCTGTGGGCAACATGTTGGGGTGAGGATATGTGTGTGCATGTGTGCAGTGCAATGCTCGTTGTTTTAAGCCAAGGGTATAGCCCAAAGCTCACATTTCTAAGCTTTCAAAATACAGATAAGTTATGCTTAGTAAGTCAGTGTCTGGTGGCTTCTCCTTTCTAGGGCTGAGAAAACAAACCTGGAAATAGCAGCTTACTTTGCCAGCCTTTCAGAGACATTAGATTGTAGGGAGGGCGATTCCAATGAAGGCCAGACCTCAAACAGTGAGCGGGGAAAGAAAGGTCTTGGTCCTTCAGAAGTGAAGACCTTCACTGCAAGTTGACTGTCTGACTAGAGTTAAGGTGCCTGAGCTGGAAGTCAGTCCCTGAAACTCAATGGTGATGGTACAGATTCATGACAGATAAGCCTGAAGGTCATTAATTGGTCTCTTTAGAACGTGCTATGGATCAGCACGTGAAGACTGATAAAGTTCAGAATCTGTGTCTTCTCATATAAAGGGCAACATACACATATATGTGTGTATATATGACTATGTATATATAAATATACGTGCCTGCATATATGAGTGAGTATAAATGTACATTTGTGAATGTGTACATATATATGAATAGGTATCATATAATGTATATATATTTACATTAAAATTAATTTCTTCTCCTTGCCCTACCAGAGATTGAAAGCACAGAGATGGAATTGTGTTCCCACTACTTCCTTCTGTTTATTGTCAACTCACTTCCTCGTACATGGTGGACAGATTTTGCTTTTGCCTGCGCAGTATCCAATCCCCTATTTCCAGAAACGATACCTTCTTTTCCTTTAGGAAACCACATTTCTCTACTCTTGGTTAATTCTGGAGGGACAAACCCCATCTGCAGGTCCAAGTATGAGCTAGTGACCCAAGTCTGCTAGTAACTAGGATTGGAAATGTGACCTAAATTAGGCTTTTGATAGCCAATTCTAAGACTTTGGGAAGTGGGGTCTCTGAAGGAACAAAATAAAGTATTCGTTTTTCCACTGAGCTTACCGAGTTGGTAGGAAGTAAGCCTGGAGCTGCCAGGGTACCACCTAGAAACTGACATCTTGAGAATGAAGCCAACAGGAAAGAAAGGAGAGGGAAAGAGACAGAAACCATTTCTCGGTGGCATCCTGGATTCAATCATGACCAAAAGAAAGTGAAGTCGCTCAGTCGTATCTGACTCTTTGCAACCCCATGGACTGTAGCCCACCAGGCTCCTCCATCCATGGGATTCTCCAGGCAAGGGCACTGGATTGGGCTGCTATTTCCTTCTCCAGGGGATCTTCCCAACCCAGGGATTGAAGCCAGGTCTCCCGCACTGTAGGAAGACGTTTTACCATCTGAGCCACCAGGGAAGTCCATCAGGACTAAAGCTGTTCAGTTACTGAGCCAATAAAACCACCTTTTACATTACACCAATGTGGGTTAAATTTCTATCACTTGCCATCTCAAGAAACTTAATAAATCAGAGTGAAAGTCAAGCTGCAATGGTACCCTATGAGGAGTTCAACTCTACCCCCGCCCACCCCACCCGAAGTGGTATGGGCTGTGGTGTCCGGTTGGGCTGCCTTGAACAGGCCTAATGAGAAAGGTTAAACTTGGTGATAACATTGAAACTTTTCGATTCACGTCTTAAACCTTTATTGTCTGAGCTTCAGAAATAATATTGCATTTTTTTAAAGTATTATTTGCTTTCCTGTAAGGAAGGCTCATGAATCACTGGGACTTGGGTCTGTGTGATGACTGTGGAAAAATAAGTGGTTCAGCAAGTGACTCCCAATGCATCCTTGAGGACTAATGTTTTATAAGGAGCATTGAGATATAGTAATCTTTAAAAATATGCTCATTTTAACTTAAGTTTTTGCATTTGCTGAAGCAAAGCAGGTTTGTGTGATTTCACGTGAATGGATTTGGGGGCCTGGGCTATCCGTTTCTTTATCCTGTGTTAGTTCATGTGCTTTGTTCTCAATTTATGAATAAGTGTGGAAAACAAGAAAATCATCTCAAGCTAAGGTCTAAGGGAGGCAGTTGGCTATACTGAACACTGGGAAGTTGGTTTCCTCTGAGTAATTGTGGAATTTCCAAGTTCACTTTACTAAATATAACTATTTAATTTGCATCCAATTAGAGAAAAGAGCTGGGTAGAACCTGGAGCTTGGGATATTAATTCATTAATGCAGAGATTTGAGTGGGAGGTTATGCACAGCCATCACCTAGATGAATGCATTTAAACCACTTTAATCTGAAAATTGGAGCCAGTGCTCTGTAGTTTGCTCTGAAACTTTGCAAATGTTTCCTTTACAACATATTTCCTGCAACACTCAGGATGACAGGCTAATGCAGTCCCATTTTGTAGAGCATGATTTTCTTTTTTTTTTGCCACATCACGCAGCTTGTGGGATCTTAGTTTCCTGACCAGTGATTGAACTCTCGGCAGTGAGAGCACAGAGTCTTAACCACTGGTCCACGAAGCAGTTCCCTAGACATATTCTTTTTAAGCAGATATTCTTTTTAAGTGATATGATCAGTTTCGTGTTTCTAATTAGAGATTGTTTTGATGCTTCTCAGAGGATGGGCTAGAGGAGAGCGGATGGGGGCAGAAGGGCAGTTTTATGACACTACAGTCAAAACAAGAAGGCAGGTGGCCCAGGAGAGTTGGAAACTTCACTTAGTAGGGTGCTGTTAGGAGTTTAAATAGCACCCCTCCTCCCCAAAAAAGACGTCTACCCAGACCTGTGAATGTGACCTTATTTGGAGAAAGGGTTTTTGCAGATGGTTAAGGATCTCAAATGACATCATCCTGGATTAGCCAGGTGTATCTGTCTATTTGGCATCCATTCATCACAAGGCAAATGACATTTACTATATTTTCTTATTTTTTGCTTTCTTGATGGTCTGGTATTTGGAGGCCTTATAGTCACCCAGGAGAGACTGCCCTCCCTCCTAGACAAAGCTAATTTCTAAAGATGATGATTACTTTCTCAGGACACACCTTTCACGGGCAAACCAACCAATCCTGGTCTATAGTGCCAACCACCTTGTTATTTGGCTTTCACACACCAATCCATATTTCCACTGCCCTGCATCATCCCAGCACCAGGTACCAAGCAACTGGAGACCATCTCTATAGCCCAAAGCCTACGGGAATTATTCAAACTAGACCATTTTTTTATTCTTTATATATTTATCTGCACTGGGTTGAGCATGTGGGACCTTCTGTCTTCATCGTGGCATGTGGAATCTTTAGTTGCAGCATGCAAACTCTTAGATGTGGCATGAGGAATCTAGTTTCCCGACCAGGGATCGAACCCAGGCCCCCTGAGTTGAGAGCATGGGGCTTAGCTACTAGACCACCAAGGAAGCCCCTAAACTAGCCAGTCTTAAAACATTCACCCTGCCTTGCTTGGCCTTTGCCACAGAAACTAAGACCTCACTGATGATCCTATTTGCAGGGCAGCAAAGGAGATGCAGATATAAAGGATAAACTTTTGGACACAGTTAGGGAAGGAGACGGAGAAGGCAATGGCAACCCACTCCAGTACTCTTGCCTGGAAAATCCCAGGGACGGGGGAGCCTGTGGGCTGCCGTCTATGGAGTCGCACAGAGTCGGACACGACTGAAGCGACTTAGCAGCAGCAGCAGCAGGAAAGGAGAAGGATGAGATGATTTGAAAGAGTAGCATTGAAACATATACTTTCAGTTCAGTTCAGTCTCTCAGTTGTGTCTGACTCTTTGAGACCCCATGAACCGCGGCACGCCAGGCCTCCCTGTCCATCACCAACTCCCAGAGTCCACCCAAGCCCATGTCCATTGAGTCGGTGATGCCATCCAACCATCTCATCCTCTGTCGTCCCCTTCTCCTCCTGCCCTCAATCTTTCCCAGCATCAGGGTCTTCAAATGAGACAGCTTTTCGCATCAGGTGGCCAAAGTATTGGAGTTTCAGCTTCAACATCAGTCCTTTCAATGAATATTCAGGACTGATCTCCCTTAGGATGGACTAGCTGGACCTCCTTGCAGTCCAAGGGACGAGTCTCAAGAATCTTCTCCAACACCACAGTTCAAAAGCATCAATTCTTCGACACTCAGCTTTCTTTATAGTCCAACTATTACATCCATACTTGAGTACTGGAAAAACCATAGCCTTACTAGATGGAACTTTGTTGACAAAGTAATGTCTCTGCTTTTTAATATGCTATCTAGGTTGGACATAACTTTCCTTCCAAGGAGTAAGCATCTTTTAATTTTATGGCTGCAATCACCATCTGCAGTGATTTTGGAGCCCCCAAAAATTAAGTCAGCCACTGTTTCCACTGTTTCCCTATCTATTTGCCATGAAGTGATGGGACCGGATGCCATGATCTGAGTTTTCTGAATGTTGAGCTTTAAGACAGCTTTTTCACTCTCCTCTTTGACTTTCATCACCATATATTAAATAGATAGCCAGTGGGAGTTTGCTGTGTAATCCAAAGCTCAACCCAGTGCTTTGTGACAACCTAAAGGAGTAGGAACTTCAATACTTTGGCCACCTCATGCGACGAGTTGACTCACTGGAAAAGACTCTGATGCTGGGAAAGGTTGGGGTCGGGAGGAGAAGGGGATGACAGAGAATGAGATGGCGGGATGACAGAGAATGAGATGGCTGGATGGCATCACCGACTCTGCGGACATGAGTTTGAGTGAACTCCGGGATTTGGTGATGGACAGGGAGGCCTGGCGTGCTGTGATTCACTGGGTCGCGGAGAGTCGGACACGACTGAGCGACTGAACTGAACTGAACTGAACTGAAAGGGGTAGGATGGAGAAGGAAATGGCAACCCACTCCAGTGTTCTTGCCTGGAGAATCCCAGGGACGGGGGAGCCTGGTGGGCTATCGTCTATGGGGTCGCACAGAGTCGGACACGACTGAAGCGACTTAGCAGCAGCATCAGCAGCCTAGGGATAGAATGGGGAGGGAGGTAGGAAGGAGGTTCATATGGCTGATCATGTTGATGTATGGCACAATATTGTAAAGCATTTCTCCTCCAATTAAAAATTGAATAAAAATATTTTTTTAAGTTTTAAAAACAGCAAAAAAACCCCTGAGACCTAGGATCTCCTCTCCGGCTTCCCCTCCTTCTACCTCCTGACCAAATCTGGTTCATCCCATGTGGCCCCTTCTCCTCGAAAATGTATTTTCATCAGTGCTTTTGACCAATCTCTCATCACTCAGTCTCCCCAAATAAAAATCCTACAAGTACAAACAAGAGTTGTCCTTAAATCCAAAGAGGAGTGTCCTTTCTGCTGTAATAGAAATGTTCTAGAATTCTCACTGTTCAGCCCAGTAGCCACTAACCACCTCTGCTATCGAGCACTTGAGATGTGGTTAGCACAATTAAGAAACTGAATTTTAAACTTCATTTAAATTTAAATAACTATACGTGGCTCGTGGCTACTGTGTTGAACAGCGTATATCTGTGGCATGCTCAAAAAGAAACAGCTAGCAGGGAATAAGAGAAGGGAATAAGACACTCTGGGGACAGGGACATGTGAAGACGGAGGCAGAAACTGGGGTTACATTGCCACAACCAACGTTCTGGGATCCACCAAAAGCAGGAAGAACCTTTGGAGGGAGTATGGTCCCTCCAGAACTATGAGACAATAAACTTCTGTTTTCTTCAGCTACCAAGTGTTTAGTGATTTGTTACAACGGCCACAGGAAACTAACACAGCATCCTACCCAGAGGCTTTTCTAAAAATTTTATCTTGTTTTTTCTTGTCTTTAAAGAGGTTTGCTATCACCAGTTTTAGAGACTAAAAATCACCAGTGTACAGCAGTTCGATCTTATTCTATGAAGAATTACTACAGAGAAAAGTTTCTCCCACTGAGCTAGAAGAAGATATAATAAAACTTCTTTTGGGGGAGGGGGAGAGAAATAGCTTTAAAAATCACTCAAGCACCGCAACTAGAGAGTAGCCCCTGCTCACCACAACTAGAAAAAGCCTGTGCAGCAATGAAGACCCCCACAGCCAAAAATAAAGAAATGCACATTTTAAAGTGACTCTTCTTTAGGATTAGAAAGGGGTGGGGACACAGTTATTAGGAAAAATAAGAGGGTTGGGGATGGTGGACAATGTGCAGGTCCAGCAGAGGCTTAAAAATCTTTTTATCTGCTGCTGCTACGTGCTAAACATTACGCTAATCACTTTTGGGCATTATCTCATTCCATCCTTCCAGTAATCTTATGAGTCCTATTACTGTCATTGTGTTACAGATGAGAAGCATGAGGGGAAACCAGAATACCCTGCTGAATCGATTTTCCAGCTGTGTGGCTCAGGCAGGTGTATGCATGAAAACAGGTAGAAGGTAGGACTGATTCACAGCTGTGCAGCTGCTGGTTGGGAGGAAGGAAAGGGCCAGGAAGTAAAAAAAACTTAAGGGTTTTTATTTCATTTACTCAACAAATTGCATAAACTTGTTCAAAATTGAAAAAACAATTGAAAGGACATCTCAGGAGATCTAGAATAGTGCTGTCCATCAATCTTTCAGCTGTGATGCAAATATTCTAGAAGTCGCACTGTTTAATCCAGTAGCCATTAGCCACCTCTGGCTATTGTGCACTTGAGACATGGTTAGCATGACTAAGAGACTGAATTTTAAACTTTATTGAAATTTGAATAACCCTATGTGGCCTGTGATTACTGCATTGAATAGCATAGATCTGTGGTGTGCTGGAAAAGAAACAGCTAGAAGGGAGCTGGAGAAATGGGTAGAGGGAGGGCCCAGAGGGGATGTCAGCAGATTTGATGGGCATGTGGAGTGAGGGAGCTGAAAGGACCTGGGAGGATGGTGTCAGAGAGGGAGATACTGGCTTTTGAGATTTCGGAGGGGCATTTCATGTGGTTGCCAAACTCTAAACTGCATCCAGGGGGCAGATCACAGAGCTAAAGAGACACAGAGGTGACGGTCTTGGCTTTAGAGGATGTCAAAGATGTGATGGGTTTGGGTGTGGAATGAGCTGTCCACACTCCGTGGAAATCATCCAGTATGGTGATCCAAACGGACTTGAAGAGGAAATCTGAGGAGGACTGTCAAAGCCCGACGTATAGGAGGCAGTGATCCCTGTAGACAGAGCGAGAGAAGAGCTGATGGTGAGGTTAGGATGACAAAGAGGACATGAGCAGCAGGTTAGAAAATTCAACAAGTGGATGGTGGGATGCAGGGTATGTTTCGGGTAGAATCGTGTCCCCCAGCATTCACATGTTGAAGCACTAACAGCCGCTCCCCTACACCTCAGAAGGTAACCCTATTTGAAGATGAGCCTTCACAGAGGTAATCAAGTTAAGACCTGGCCCTAAGGGTGGACTCTAATCCAATAAGACTAGTGTCCCTATGAAACGGGATTATTTGGAGACAGATGAATGCAAAGGAAACCAACGTGAAGAGACACAGGAAGAAGACACCTATCCACAAGCCCAGGAGAGGTGCCTGAAACAGATCCTTCCCTCCCAGCTTCAGAAGGGACCAGACCTGCCAACAGCTTCATCTCAGGCTTCCAGCCTCCAGAACTGTGAGACCTTATATTTCTGCTGCTAAAATTGCCCATTTATGACAATTTGCAAGGTAGCCCCAGCAAACCAATACAGAGAACCACAGAGCACTCTTCTGTCTACCCTGGGATTCTCCCAGAAGCTTGGGGCTCCTAACAGGGTTAAAAGAATTAGCTTGATCTCCCAATTGGAGATTGGGATTGACATAGGCACACTACTCTATATAAAATGCAAAACTAATAAGAACCTACTGTTGAGCGCAGAGAACTCTGCTCAATACTCTGTAGTGGCTTGTATGGGAAAAGAATCTTAAAAAGAGTGGATATATGTATATGTATACCTGATTCATTTTGCTTTTCACCTGAAACTAACACAAAGTTGTAAATCCACTACACGAATTTTTAAAAAAGAGAGAATTAGTTTGAGGGGAGAACGTGATCTGGTTCTCACACTGAGTTCTTTTCCTCTTTTACCCCTCCTGGGAAATAAAGGCTTGTTTGCAACCAGCCAGCCTTTCAGCAATGAAGAGAGTGGGGAGAGGAGACATCAAAGTGCAAACCACACGCTGTCTTATTTGAGCGACAAGCTGCGTACATCAGTCCTACCTTCCCGAGGGCCAGAGAAGTAAATGGCCCCCAGTTGTCTTTGGAGGGGGTTGAGTACGTAAATTGGGGAGGATTTATCTATTTGGTCAAGGAGCACCCTGAATACCAGTGTCTAGGCAGATGCCTCTGGAGTTTTTATTCCTGTAACCTAGACTGCTTCACCAGGTTTCAAGTATGTGGATTTCCTCCCACTCTTCCCTCCCTCCGCTTTCTCCCACCACCATAGCCTACCCCAAGTCAGCCATGCTTTGTCTGGATTGTGGGCAAAGCAAATGTAGAAGGCCCAGATCTGGGACAAAACTCCTCTCTTCTGTTTGCCTTTCCTCACTCCCTCCAAGCCCTGCACTTCTCTCTTCCAGCCTTTTGCATCTCCACTTTAAGGGAGGGCTCCTTAGTGCTTAGAGACCACTTTCAGATCCCAGAGGAGGACATCATAACGGCGAAGGATATTAGAACTCAATTCAATCACCTCTCAGAGAAAACTGGAAGAGTTAAAATCTGCATCAATATGGCACCAGAAAACAGATTTTAGACGAACAGATCACTGCTTAGCATCTTAGACCATTATTTTTTCATTGATTTTTCTGTAGTTAACATAACAGACCTCAAGGAGTTATTGGAAAATTGATAAAGGGGATTGAAATGCACTTGGAAAATACAAAGTTCTATATAAATCACAATCATCCTTCTTAGCTGAGGTTGCTCTTCCATATCGGCTTTTATCCTCCATGTCTTCCATCATTTTTCATTATCTTTCATTGAATGCAGCTGACTAGTCAATTCTGTGTTCTCTTTATCAACTTTTAAAGCATGGATACTATGACTGTACAGCTGAGTAAGTTTATTTTGCAAGAGACTTACAGAACCTTTGGGAGTTCCTCTGCTTCCTTAGAACCCTTTGTGGGATGAGGGAGGGAATAGATAGATATAAATATGATGATGGGTAGTTGCTCAGTCATGTTATACTCTTTGCGACCCCATGGACTATAGCCGATGGAATTTTCCAGGCAAGAATACTGGAGTGGGTTGCCTTTCCCTTCTCCAGGGGATCTTCCTGACCCAGGAATCAAACCTGGGTCTCTGCCATTGCAGGCAGATACTTTACCATCTGAGCCACCAGGGAAGCCCAGATATGGATATATGGTCCAATAATATTTATGGAGACCTTGATTAAATAGTCAGGAGACCAGAAAGGAGCGCTCTCATGTTTTGTGACAGTAGCAGAGCCCAGTAGGAAGAAGAAATATTCCTTTTCTTTCCTAGCAAGGACTCAGGCAATGAAGAGCCATGGGTCTTTGTTTACTCCAGCCCTCTCAACTTCCTGTCACCTCTATAAAAGTTTTCTCCTTCCCTCACCTTCGGTGACTTGCCCGTGGCTTACCATGGCTACAGATCCTGAATTGCAGTTCTCTTGCTGAACCTGCACAAACCCACCTTTGCTGAAGAAACACCTGGCAGTGTATTTGTTTTGGGTCAACAATATAAAAATATCAATATAGACCAAGGCTCAGCAAACTTTTTCTCTAAATGAAAACTTTGCAAGCCACATTCTCTGCCACATATTTTTGTTCTTATTAAAACTGTCATAAAGGTAGTAACCATTCTGAGCTCTCAGCCCAACAGTCTATAGGCCATAGTGTGCCAATCCTTGATCTAGGACACCCAGATTAAAAACTCTCTTTGCATTTGGAGTTTCATAGAAAATGTTACCAATGGTAAACATGTGTCATGAGTGAGAAACAGGAAAATAGAAATGTTTAGAAAATGATGCATAATAATAATCATGAATAATCTGATCTGAGCATCTTAAGGCCAATTTTTTTTAAAAGCAAACGCTTTAAATATTAAATGTTTAATATTTAGATATTCCAAAGTTCACTTTTAGTCTAGGGGGGAAAACCCTTTACTTGGCTTTTCTCATGTCAAATTGGAATTTTGCTTTCTTGTTTTCAAATGTATCTTTCTGTCATTTTCAAAGAGAAAAATGGTCTTCACTGAAATTTCTTTCGTGATTGACTGAGTCAATGAAGAAGGACTATGATTCATCAAAACTTGTTTATTCAAAGCGGAAAGACTCAAAGCCCAGTGGTAGCAAGGAGATTTGAGTTCTGACCAGCCAATTACCAACCCCACAAACTTGATATGTGTCTATGTGCGACTTAGTCCTTTTGCGGTCCACCTGATGCTATCACAGCATTGTTAATCGGCTACATTCCAATATAAAATAAAAAGTTTCTTAAAGAGAAAGCTGATTTCTTTGAAGCTGAGCTTCTCTCTCAAGAGTATGTGGGGATCAGATTAGATCATATGCAAAAGGGATTTATGAGTGTTACAGACAGATACACATGTAAGTTATTACCTTTCCGTTTTCCATTCTTCATGCCTAAACATGTCAGTGGTCAAAAAGATTTCCAAAAATCTGTTCAGACCTAAAGGAAATACTCATTCTTTTTCATCCATATACCCTTTCTCTAACAAACATATACCAAGACCCAGCTACTGTAACTGATAAGAAACCAGAGTTTCTAAAGACAGAAAACCCTCCGCTCAGGAGTTGTTGCAATCATGACTCAAAGAGAAGGGGAAGCAGTACTAGGGCTGAATACCTGGTTTTTTATGTTGTGTTTTGCTTTAGGGATTTTACATCTTTTGTGATTAAATAAGGTTCAGTTCAGTTCAGTTCAGTCGCTCAGTCGTGTCCGACTCTCCGCGACCCCATGAATCACAGCACGCCAGGCCTCCCTGTCCATCACCAACTCCCAGAGTACACTCAAACTCATGTCCATCGAGTCGGTGATGCCATCCAGCCATCTCATTCTCTGTCGTCCCCTTCTCCTCCTGCCCCCAATCCCTCCCAGCATCAGAGTCTTTTCCAGTGAGTCAACTCGTCGCATGAGGTGGCCAAAGTATTGGAGTTTCAGCTTTAGCATCAGTCCTTCCAATGAACACCCAGGATTAATCTCCTTTAGAATGGACTGGTTGGATCTCCTTGCAGTCCAAGGGACTCTCAAGAGTCTTCTCCAGCACCACAATTCAAAAGCATCAATTCTTCGGCAATCAGCTTCTTCACAGTTCAGCTCTCACACCCATACATGACCACATCAAATAGGCATGGAGGGACTAGTGAATGGCTAGTAATGCATTTAATAAGCAACATTCAAAAGATACGAAAGAAGCACAGGGAACTATATTCAATACCCTGTTATAAGCCATAATGGAAAAGATTATGAAAAAGAATGTGTATAACTGAATCACTGCTGTACAGTGCAGAAATTAACACAACATTATAAATCAACTATGTGTCAACTATGTGTCAATAAAAATTTTAAAAAAAGATACGAAAGAATCAGCAATCAAAAGGCACTGTGCTGGGTCACAACAGTCGAAAGTCAAATAGGGTCCCCCCTGCCCTGACTCATGTCCACCTGGAACACAGTTGTGTGACTTTATTTGGAAATAGGGTCTTTGCTGATGCAGTCAAGTTGAAATGAGACGGTGCTGATGAGAGAGGTCTTTAATCCAATATGACTGGTGTACAAACACACAGGGAGAATACCTCATGACAGCAAAGACGGAAACTGGACTGGAGTATGCATGTGCAGGCCAAGGAGCGCCAAGGACTGCCAGCTAGGAAGAGGCAAAGAGGGATCCTCCCTTAAACCTTCAGAGAGACGCTGGCCCCACTGACACACCGATATCCGGAGGCTAGAAGTCTGGAATCAAGGTGTGGCAAGTCACGCTCTCTCTCTCTCCCTCTCTCTCAGTCTCTGGGGTGGGAGTGGGGGATTCCCTCCAGCTTCTGCGTTGTCAGCCATTCTTAATGTTCCTGGGCTTGAAGTCACATAACTGCGACCTCTACCCTCGCTGTCACGTAATGTTCTCCCTGCGTGTCTGTCTCTCCTCCCTTTTATAAGCACCCGTACTACTCCTGTATGATGTCATCTTAACTAATTAAAGCAACAACAACCCTCTTTCCAAATAAGGCTCCATCCTGTGGTTGCAGGAAGGAGTGACTTTAGGGGCGACAGTCTTCCACCCAGTACGGTGCCAGCTGTTACATGCAAGGAGGGTTCTGCAAAGGAGAGCGCGGAGAGTGCAAAGCAGTGTACACACAGAACTGTGGGAAACTCTTCCGTGGGAGGAGGAAGGAGGACGTGGAGCCCACCCAGAGACCCGAGGAAGGGCGATCAGAGACGTGGGAGGAGAAAGAGAGAGGGGTGTTCTGGAAACCGGAGATATGGAGGGACGGGGAAGGGTTGACTCAAGTGGGAGAAGCTCTGTCGGGTGATGGGACCAGAAACCAGAGCACGGTGGGTTGAAAAGCAAATAAAGGGTCTTCTAGCTCCAATTGTGTTCATGTTGTTGATATCCTGTCATCTGCTTTTCTTTGTATGAAATTGTTCCTGTAATGCGGTGTTATTAATTCTCACGGGGGGATTGAAGAGCTGTCCAGGATGTGTTTTCCCACATCACTGGCTGAGAGGTTAAGTGGACCTGGTCCCTCCTCGTCCCTGCACCCCACTCCCATAGAGCAACCTGACTCTTAACGCCTTGGGTGTCACAAACACCAGGCCTATAAATGTGACCCAGGCAGAAAACGCTGAAAGTAAGAAAAAGTGAATCTGAACAGGACTTCTATGTGGCAGGTGGAACTTCTACCCCTGAGCTACCACTTTGACTTAACAAAAGTTTTAATCAAGTTCCTTTAATTCTATACTCAGATACAAAAACATTTTTGCAGTTTATAACACATGCTGAATTTTTATAGCTATTTTACAAATATCTTGTTTGACCCTCAACACACATTTATTAATCCCTTCCTTGATAGTATATTGAAAAGCAGAGACATTACTTTGCCAACAAAGGTCCGTCTAGTCAAGGCAATGGTTTTTCCCGTGGTCATGTATGGATGTGAGAGTTGGACTGTGAAGAAAGCTGATCACCGAAGAATCGATGCTTTTGAACTGTGGTGTCAGAGAAGACTCTTGAGAGTCCCTTATACTGCAAGGAGATCCAACCAGTCCATTCTAAAGGAGATCAATCCTGGATGTTCATTGGAGGGACTGATGCTAAAGCTGAAACTGCAATACTTTGGCCACCTCATGCGACGAGTTGACTCACTGGAAAAGACTCTGATGCTGGGAAAGGTTGGGGGCGGGAGGAGAAGGGGACGACGGAGAATGAGATGGCTGGATGGCATCACCGACTCTGTGGACATGAGTTTGAGTGTACTCCGGGAGTTGGTGATGGACAGGGAGGCCTGGCGTGCTGTGATTCATGGGGTCGCGGAGAGTCGGACACGACTGAGTGACTGAACTGAACTGAACTGAACTGAACTGTATTATCTTTGGTGAAGGCAATGGCACCCCGCTCCAGTACTCTTGCCTGGAAAATCCAATGGGCGGAGGAGCCTGGAAGGCTGCAGTCCACGGGGTTGCTAAGAGTCGAACATGACTGAGCGATTTCACTTTTCACTTTCATGCTTTGGAGAAGGAAATAGCAACCTACTCCAGTGTTCTTGCCTGGAGAATCCCAGGGACGGGGGAGCCTGGTGGGCTGCCGTCTATGAGGTCACACAGAGTCAGACATGACTGAAGTGACTTAGCAGCAGAAGCAGCAGTGTTATCTTCATCTGAAAGCTGAAAAATTGAAACTCCAGAGATAATGTGAAATTGCTCAAAGTGAAATGGCAGATCATTAGGGAAACTGAGATAAAAGCCTAGATCTTTGAAGCCAGCCTGTGTTCTTTAAAGAGCCAGGGTTGTTCAATGGTAGCTCTATGATCATGTGTAAAGTAAATGGAGTCCCAGTTCCATTTGTTATCTTTAGTCCTTACCTCTTCTTCTTCCTCCTCCTTTCCATGGAATATACCATGCTGTGCAGCATGTGGAATCTTAGTTCCCAAGCAGGGATTGAACCTGGGCCCCCTGCATTGGAAGCACAGAGTCTTAACCAGTGGACTCCCAGGGAAGTCCTCAATGAACTGATATTTGATGAATGACTGTAAGGAATTCTCTGGTGGCTCAGATGGTAAAGAATCTGCCTGCAATGCAGAAGACCTGAGTTCGATCCCTGGGTCAGAAAGATCTCCTGGAGAAGAAAATGGCAACCCACTCCAGTATTCTTGCCTGAAAAATCCCATGGACGGAGGAGTCTGGGGGACTACAGTCCATGGGGTCGCAAAGAGTAAGACATGACTGAGCAATTTCACCTTCTTGTAATAGGGAAGGCCTATGTTAATCTGGGGATACAGTGGTGACCGTGCCAGGCACTCTTTTCCTGCCTCATGGATGTCAGGATGCCTGCAGATGGGCAGGAAGCTGGCAGACCACAGTGTGCTCAGGACTGCACGGGGTGGGGGAGAGCAGAGGGGACCAAGAGGGCACCAGATGGGCATGCAACCAACCCAGACCTGGATGAGCTGAAAAGACTTCCATATGTAGTCACATCTGGGCTGAAAGGTAAACAGTGAGGTGTGTCAGCCCCAGACACACACACACACACACACACATACACACTCCTGGGTGCCATGCCCTCCAAGTCAGGAGAGGTGGACAGAATCCCTGTGAGTGGCACACTGGCCTCTTCCTCTGGCAGCTCCCTTCTTCCAGGAGAAACAGAAGCCAGGTTGGCAATACTTTTGTGGCTGTTATTTAATCCTCATCTCTCCCTGACTCAGAAAGGGAGGAACAAGAGGGCTGGGAGAGACCTCACCCTGTTCAGAGCTGTACCCCCGATGCCCAGTACAGGGCCTGGCAGAGATGGCGTTCAAACTCTCTGGAGGGAAAAACAAATCAGACTGCTGCCCCTCCCTTCAAAATCGACTGCTTTGCTCATGGCAAGGAGGCCGGGGTAAGAGAAGCTCCCACATCATGGGGACTGAAAAGTCAGAACTATACCCTGTGGGGCTTCCCTAGTGGTCCAGTGGTTAAGAATCCACCTGTCAATGCCGGGAACACGGGTTCAATTCCTGGTCCAGGAAGATCCCAAATGACAGGGGCTCCACAACAGAGAAGCAATGAGAAGCTCACACACTGCAATGAAGAGTAGATGCTTTTAATCAATTAGAGAAAGCCCAGGAGCAGCAATGAAGACCTGGAGCAACCAAAAACTTAATTAATTCATCATTTAAAAAGTAATACACTGATCACCAGTCCTCATCTGATGATACCTGGTGAATGTGCCTTCCAGACTGGCAAGTTCCTCCCCAGTAGAAGAGAGTGAGTTAAACCCAGATGACAGTAAATGGGGGCATTTGGCAAAGTTGAACTCCAACAGCAATCTTCTCTATTTTGCTCATCCACTAAATGGAGCTCCTCTTGTCAAAATTATTCTTGCTCTACCCTCTTAGGCTGGTTAGGGCAGAAACTGGGGTAGGGCCTCAGCACAGACTGGGGGTACACACAGGAGGCGCTCCCCTGATGCCAAATGCAGTCTAGGACAGTCGGCTGGAAACTCACTCACTTTTTCTCTTCTGCTCTTCCTCCCCTCACCATAGTTTATGGCCCCTGCCCACTGGCTGAGCCAGGCTTCGTGCATGTGTGTTAGTCGCTCAGTCGTGTCCAGCTCTTTGCGACCCCATGGGCCGTAGCCCGCCAGGCTCTGCGGTCCATGAGATTCTCCAGGCAAGAATACTGGAGTAGGTAGCCAGTCCCCTCTCCAGGGGATCTTTCCTACCCAGGCATCAAACCCAGGTCTCCTGCACTGCAGGTGGATTCTTTACCATCTGAGCCACCATGTGTGTATACTGTGCTTTTTCTCATTACAGCCTAGGGATGGGAGGGGGTCGATTTCCGTTGACAAGGGGGAGATGCCTATGGCTTCCCTGATGTGGAACCATTCGCTGTGATCCTGAATGTCGGTTATTGAATAATCACAGATTGGTACCATTCCCCAAAAGTTATCCTTGCTCTGTGCACCCAGCACTACTAACCGACCAGTCTGACACTAGTCAGTCTGACACTAGTCCCTAGTCTTGACTGACAGTGACAGGCAGGTGATATCAAGAGCCCTAAAGGAACTTGTAATCAAGAGTCCTTTCATCTTTGGGAAGATCTCACTAGGAGACAGGGTCCCCTGTGTTCCTCGCTCTCCCCATGATGCCCAGCTGCTCCTGCTGCATTTGCATTTATCTTGTTCCACAGTGAGTGCCAAGATTGCTCTGGTTGAAACAGAACTTGAGAGTGGCTGATATCCAAGCCTAAAGCTGTTTCCAGCTGGCCCTGACCCTCCAGATGTTTTCTACAACAGCCGAGCAGAGATGGGGAGTGGCCGGCATGCCGGGCTGCTGCTTCCTGATGACCCTGACTGTCCCAGTTACGTGATTATGACCCTGCTGTGTGGGTCCTGGGTTAGAGATGCAGCCCTTGGACCACACCATCTATTGGTGGTGGTATTTAATGAGCACTTACTATGTGCCTGCTGCTGCTGCTAAGTCGCTTCAGTCGAGTCCAACTCTGTGCGACCCCATAGATGGCAGCCCACCAGACTCCGCCGTCCCTGGGATTCTCCAGGCAAGAACGCTGGAGTGGGTTGCCATTCCTTCTCCAATGCATGAAAGTGAAAAGTGAAAGTGAAGTTGCTCAGTTGTGTGTGACTCCTAGCGACCCCATGGACTGCAGCCCACCAGGCTCCTCCGTCCATGGGATTTTCCAGGCAAGAGTACAGGAGTGGGTTGCCATTGCCTTCTTCGTACTATGTGCCAGGCACAGTTATTCATCCCCATTTTACTGATGTGGAAACTGAAACGCGGAGAGTGTGAGTAACTCGTGCAGAAGGTTCAGGGCCCAGCCTTGGCAGCCCTCAGGGAGCAGCAACACCGTGTTTATCTTCTCTGCTGTGCCCATTTTGTTTAGCCAGCATGGAAAAAAATGATTCACACTTAAAAAGGGTCTTAAGTGACTCAGTTACAGTAAGCCCCCTACATGCAAACAAGTTTCATTCCGAGAGTGCACTCATCTAAGTCCAATTTGTTCGTAAGTCCAACAAACAGCCTAGGTACTCAGCTAACACAATTGGCTATATAATACTGTCCTGTAATAGGCTTTCAAACTGTGGTGCTGGAGAAGTCTCTTGAGAGTCCCTTGGACAGCAAGGAGATCAACCAGTCAATCCTAAAGGAAATTATCCCTCAATACTCATTGGAAGGACTGATGCTGAAGCTAAAGCTTCAATACTTTGGCTTCCTGGTGTGAAGAGACTACTCACTGAAGAAGACTACAATGCTGGGAAAGACTGAAAGCAGAAGAGGGCGATTGAGGATGAAATGGTTGGATGGCATCATTGGTTCAATGGACATGAACTTGGACAAATTCCAAGAGATGGTGAACGACAGGCAGGAGTAGTGCTGCAATCCATGGGGCTGAAAAGAGTCTTGCAAGACATGACTTGGTGACTGAACAACAACAAATGGGTTTTAAATACTTTGCACACAGATAATACATTTAAAAAATGAAAAATAAAATATTTTTAATCTTTCAGTCTCCAGGCAAGAATACTGGAGTGGGTTGCCATTTCCTTCTCCAGGGGATCTTCCTGACCCAGGGATCAAACCCAGGTGTCCCGCCATTGCAGGCAGGTGATTTAACCTCTGAGCCACCAGGGAAGCCTATCCTACAGCACAGTATCTCAAAAAGTACAGTAGTACAGCACAAAAGCTGGTGTACAGGGGCTGGGATCGAGTGAACAGGAAGAATAATTACTGCCTGGGGGTGGGGTTGGGAGGCAGATGGTAGACCAGAAGGCTTATCTGCAATAGGAGACGGAGGGCAAGCTGCAATGCCACTTGTGCATGATGTTGATAGAACAAATTTGCTGGAACCAGATGCACATTTTTATCATTGAAAGTTCCCAATATGAAGGTTCATATGTAGGGGGTTCATTTGTAGGGGACTTACTATACTCCCTTTAACTTAGAAATTAAAGATGGAGAAATTCTGATGAAGACAGAAGCTGCACAGAAACTCCTTTAAAATACCAATGTGTTTGAGAGGAGTGACTCTGGCCTGGAGAGGGAGCTGGTTGAGAACGGGACCTTCTTTATCTGCATGTCCAGAACTCAGCAGGATACCCAGTACTGTGTGCCCAGTAAGTGCTGATTGAATCTGGAGGAGAAATAAGTGGTATTCTGTACCTTGTTTTCTGGGACAAACTTCTTGAGTAATTGTCTTGGCCTCCTACTAGACAAGCAGAGTCCAGGGCATGCCTGCTCAGTCCGACTGTAACTTCATGGACTGCAGCCCTCCAGGCTCCTCTATCCATGGGATTTTCCAGGCAAGAAGACTGGAGTGGGTTGCCGTTTCCTTCTCCAGGGGATCTTCCCAACCCAGGGATCAAACCCATGTCTCTTGTCTCTGGCATCGGCCTGTGTGTTCTTTACCACTGAGTCACCTGGGAAGCCCCCTACTAGACAAGTTAGGCCCTACATGCATTAAAGAACAAAATCTAGTCCCTGCCTTAAAGGAGCTTCCAACTTTCTAGGAGGAGAGATTGACAGACAATTATGGAAAATAGGGCCACAGAGTGCAGAGCATCGTGCTATGGGGGCATGTAGTGGGTGCTCTAACCCAAGCTTGGGAGACAGGGCAGTGGTCGGGGAAGATTTCACAAGGATGTAACGACTAAGCTGAGGCCTGAAGGAGGGAACCTGGTTGTGAAGATGGCAGAAAGCAGCCTGATCAAGGCCCTGGAGGTAAGAGAGCGAGCGGAGAAGGCACATTAAGGAATTTCGGGTAGTACAGGGGGCCCATTGTCCATGGCAGTGGAGCAAGCTGGGGGCCCAGGAGGGGAGTCTTCAGAGGAGGCCAGAGAGGGGCCAGATCACGGAGGGCCTGCCTGCATCCAGCTTGGTCTTGCCTGTTTCTCAGCATAATTATCAGTAGCGTCCCCCTCACTCACTAAAGTATCCTTGTTTGGACAGTCAATTATTCAGACATCCTGTTACTTCCTATAGGCTACGGATTTGGCCTCTATCCATCCAGTTGCATTGGAAATGAAGAGAAGAGGACATACTTGAGAAACATTAAGTAAATGATAATATAAATAGGATTTCGATTAGACCTGGGGGGAGGGGAAGAATGAAGAGTCCAGCTGTGCCCATGGGCAGCTGATGACCTGCTGTCGGTGGATCTCCGTCACAAATCGCTTGGGCTTTGTTTTGTTTTAATAAATACAGATGCACTTTAACCTGGATCCCCTCCATCACAGTCTCCGGGGGAAGAGCCAGGAAACTTCAGGGTTCACAAGCTACCCAGGGACTTCCCTGGTGGTCCAGTGGCTAAGACTACACACTTGCAAGGCAGGGGGCCCATGGTTCAATCCCTGGTCAGGGAACTAGATCCCTCATCCCGCAACTAAAAGTTTGCAGGTCCACAGCTAAAGATCCTGCAGGCTGCAATGAAGACATGGAGCAGCCAAATAAATAAAAATAAATATTAAAAAAAAAAAAACCTACCCAGGTAATCTTCCTACAAGAGCCTTGAATGAGATGGGAGTGGGGAGGGCGCAGGGGTGCTCTGGGGCAGGGGCTGTGCTGGGTTTCCAGGCAGCAGTGGACCTCAGCCCCCAGGGAGGCTTGGAGAGAACAAGAATTAAGAGCAATAAAGAGCCAGACACCACCTGCACGAGGCACCTCAGCCGCCCTCAAGCTGATGACTTGTAGCGGGTGGAGGGAAGGATAACAGGAAGGAGACCAGCAACAGCCACCAAGCCTCTGCAGGGAGCAGAGCAGCAGGAAGTGAGAACCTGGCGGTGTCATCGGACGCAAGATGCCCCCTCACACTCCCGTGGGTCCCAGGCTCCCACATCCTGTACAGGCCAGGGCTGGACACCCAGCCCCCACTGCCCTTTGTCCCCAGCATCCTGAGATGGCTTGCAAATATAGCTCATGCCTTCGGGTTCCTAAAGGCTTATTTTGCAGGGAAAAGAAAAAAAATGTAGAGAAAGAAAAGCCAAACTAAGAATGACAGGCAGGCCTCAGAGAGATTATAGGTCGGCTTCCAGACCACTGAAATAAAGTAAATATTGCAGTAAAGAAAGTCAGGTGAGTTTTTTGGTTTCCTGGTGCATATACAAGTGATGCTTACACTGTACTGTGGTCTATTAAGAGTGCAATAGCATTATGTCTAAAAAAACTATATATGTGCCTTTGTTAAAAAACACTTTATTGCTTAAAAAATGTTAACATCATCTGAGCCTTCAGCAAGTTGTAGTCGTGACATTAAAGATCACTGATCACCATGAAAGTGAAAGTGTCAAGTCGTCTCCGACTCTTTTCGACCCTATGGACTGTGTGTAGCCCGGCAGGCTCCTCTGTCCACAGGATTCTCCAGGCAAGAAGACTGGAGTGAGTTGCCATTCCCTTCATAGGGTATCTTCCCAACCCAGGGATCGTATCTGGGTCCCTGCACTGCAGGCAGCTTCTTTACTGTCTGAGCCACCAAGATTGCCACACATAATTAGGAAAAGGTTGAAATATTGCAAGAATCACCAACATGTGACACAGAGACACGAAGTGAACAAATGCCATTGGAGAAATAGCTAGGATAGACTCACTGGGCATGGGGCTACCACAGGCCTTCCATTTGTGCAAAGCGCAGCAAAACCAAGTGCGCTGAAGTGAGGGACGTGCGTGTGGTCGACTTTGGCAGAAAGGGGAGGCCAGGTAAGTCCGCCTGATGGGGAGGCAGCATGGGAGCTACAGCTCCTCCACGAGGAGCCGAACACATCCCTCCCTTCTCAGGAGAGGGCTGGCTGTCTCCCCAGCAGTCAGCACCAGGAAGGCAGCTGCTGGCGGGCTTCTTTTCTGTGCGCTAACGCTTGGACTCAGATCACATTGGGCTGAGGCCTGTCGATGCTTTCATTCCTTTTGGCTCATCCCTCATATAACATAATCGCCTGCTGTTTAAGGTTCTTAGGATTCTCCAAAATGTCCACATTCCTGCTCAAATGCAGAGTCCAAACCGCCAAACATGGCCAGTCCACTCCAAACTTCTCACCCTTATTTGTCAGACTTTTAATTCTGCCTTAGGACACTGCTTGTGTTCAGTGATGGCTCCCAGGGAACAGCCTGCCTTTCTCAGCAATCTAGGAACTGAAACCTTTCTACCACATTTCTTATCTGGGTGGATTTTTCTCCTCACTTAATTAAACTGGTGTACGTCAGATAGCATTCCAAATTTCCCCAGCTGTGCTTCTCAGAGCAGGAGTACTATCATATGCTCCTGGCTCGGTGATCAAATAAGGCAAGAGGGAAATTATAACCTCATCCATCTCTTGGAGATGTACAGAGTGTGAGCATGCAGAAGGTTCTGAGAAGTCCTACGTTTGTCTGACTTGGCATCTTCTACTGATTAGCTTACTCCTGACACTCTTAATAGTCAGCTTCAGTTTCTAACCTCCCAAGAGTGAGGGCTCTCCTGGTGCTAGATTAACCTTTTTACATGCACATCTTCCTAAATCCCCAACATGGCAAAATAACAACCCCCAACCCATGCGACTGATGACAAGTGTCAGGCTTTTTTTTCCCCCTAAATGGCATATCTTTAATTGCTTTTTACGAGTATTGCTATTATTACAAATACTTTTCACTCTTATTATAAATTGCATATTAATTACAGACAACATAAAGTAAGGAACCTAAAATATCTGCTTTCTTGAGGAAAACCACTGTTGACATTTCCTTCTAGATTTTTCTGTGTATTGATATATACACATAATATCAACACATGCACTTATGTGTTTTTTAATGAGATCATATCATAATATATTTTTATACACAGAAATTGGTAACATCTTTCCACATCAATAGTTACATTTCTGTAATGTTATTTTAATAGCCACATAGGATTCTTTTGTATGGCTGCACCACAATTTATTTAATTAATCCCCTATGGTAAGACATTCATATTGTTTCCAGCTTTCGTTTATTCCAAACAGCACTGTGGTAAATACATTTAGCATTAAATCCTTGCATGTTTTCTTAGTTATTTCCTTAGGATAGATTTCCAGAAGTAGAATCATAATGTTCCTTTTAACATGGGGCTAAGATCACTAGTGTATGCCAAGAATGGGTAGGTCTCAGGGTTAGTAACCTGCAGGATTCACCACTCCCGTCTTTTGGGTATGCTCAAATGCTTCGTGATGCTTCTAACTAGTTCCCAGTGACTGCTGCAACAAACCTGGAGGCTTGTATGCAACAGAAATTTACCCTTTCAATTCTGGAGGGCAGAGGTCCAAAATCAAGGGGTCAGCAGGGCCAGGCTCCCTCTGAAATCTCCAGGGGAGAGAATCAATTCCTTGTCTCTTCCAGCTTCTGGAGGTCAGGCTTCCCTTAGCTTGTGGCTGCATCACTCCTATCTCTGACTCTGTCTTTTCATGGCTTTCTCCTCTCCTCTCTGCATCTGTCTTCTCTTCCGTCTCTTGTAAGGATAGTTGTCACTGGATTTAGAGTCCACCCAGACAATCCAAGATAACCTCAGCTCCAGATTCTTAATTACATATGCTAAGATGCTTTATCCAAATAAGTTCACATCACAGGATCCGGGGGTTAAGGCAAGGGCAAAGGTTTTTTTGGGGGTCATCATTCAATCCATTGCAATGTTCTTCCAGACCATAAGGAGTGGTTTCCCAATTGGTACACACATGCACGGTAGCACTGAACTATTATCCTCCTAACCCTGTTGGTAGGGGTGTAAGTTGGTGCACCACTGTGGAAAACAGAATGGAAGTTCCTCAGAAAACTGCAAGTAGAGCTACCATATGATCCAGCAACCCACTCCTGGGCATAAATCCAGACAAAACTCCGATTCAAAAAGATACATGCACCCCTACATTCATAGCGAAACTATTCACAATAGCCAAGACGTGCAACAACCTAAATATCCCTGGACAGATGAGTGCGTGAAGAAGATGTGGTGCAGACACAGAAGGGAATACTACTCAGCCTTAGAAAGCAATAAAGCCATTTGCAGCAACATGGAAGGAGCTAGAGGCTATCATACTAAGAGAAGAAAGTCAGAAAGAGAGGGCCAAACACCGTATGACATCACTTATCTGTGGAATCCAAAATATGACACAAATGAACCTACCTATGAAACAGAAGCAGAATCATGGACATAGAAAAGAGACTGGTGATTGCCTATTGGGAAGGAGTAAGGGGAGGGATGGAGTGGGAGGCTGGGGTTAGCAGATGTACGCTCTTGTGTATAGAATGTATAAACAACAAGGTCTTATTGTATAGCACAGAGAACTATATTTAATGACTTATGATAAACCATGATGGGAAAGAATTTTTTTTAAAAAGAATGTATATATGTATGTCTAAGTCACTATGCTATAGAGCATAAATTAAAACAACATTGTAAATCAACTATGCTTCAATTAAAAATTGATTTAAAAATGCAATCTTATGTGGAACCTCAATATGTAATGTTCATTGGAAGGACTGATGCTGAAGCTGAAGCCCCAATGTTTTGACAATTTAATGCAAAAGAGGTGATTCATTGGAAAAGACCCTGATGCTGAGAAAGACTGATGGCAGGAGGAGAAGGGGATGACAGAAGATGAGATGGTTCAATGGCATCACTGACTCAACGCACATGAATTTGAGCAAACTCTGGGAGATAATGAAGAATAGGGAAGCCTGGCCTGCTGAAGCTCGAGGGGGCGGGGCAAAGAGTTGGACACAATTTAGCGACTGATCAGCAATAATATGTAAAACAATGAAGCTGAACTGTGGGGCCAAGTTGGGTACCGGGAGGTGAACTGCAAGGACACACACTGCATCAAGAACTCAGTGGATTGTCGGTTCAAGAACTCAAGCTCTTGCTGTCTCTTCAAGGAGGTCAGAGAGAGCACCAAGTCATACTTGCTTTTCTAGGGGAAAGCTTCTTCACACCCTCCCTCTCTGGGTCTAGGTTCTAGCCTACGCAGGCCCTGTCTGCTTCTCCCCTACTGAAGGAGATTCAGGCCCCAGAGAAGTCCTGCACGTGATGATCTGCTCTTGTGCGAGAATCACATGGAGGTCCTGATTTACAGTTTTTTGAAAAGCAAATCATTCACTATCTCAGCAAAAGTCCTCCAAGGACATTCCTGAGTTTCAGTGGGAGGAAAAATGAGTTGCTTTATGAGCTCTTTCAGCATGTTTCTGAACTGTTGAATGTTACGATATGCTGCAATGTTATAGCCTTATCTATAAATTGGGCCTGAGTGTCAAAGACAGGCTGTTCCTGAACTCACAAATGATCGTGTTCCCGAAGTTCACTTGCAGGTGAGTTATTAGCAATTCAGGATGCCTTTTATCCATATAGTCTGGGCTAGAGCTCCCAAAGCATATTGATTCCTACCATAAGCAAGACAGAACTCTGGTCGCTTCCTGAACATGACCCCGGACCTCAGAGACCTCCCAGACTCTGAGTCCTGGGCCCTACTGGGCCTGAGAGCAGGACTGGAAGGAGAGGAAGAAGCCTGGCATAGAGTCTTGCAGGGGTTCAGCAGCCGTGGGCAATGCTGGGGTTATGGGGCCACCAAGGACCAGAGCATCTGGGAATGAGATTGTCACCATAGGGGTAGCTGTAGAGGGCCACAGGTACCAACGGCCAGACACAGCCTGTAAGACAGGCCTATCTATATTTTTGCTATCTGACTAGTAATGATTCAGAGACAATAAACAAGTCAGCTAAGTCAATTCAGTAGTGTCCGACTCTGTGTGACCCCATAGATGGAAGCCCACCAGGCTCCCCCATCCCTGGGACTCTCCAGGCAAGAACACTGGAGTGGGTTGCCATTTCCTTCTCCAATGTGTGAAAGCGAAAAGTGAAAGTGAAGTCGCTCAGTCGTGTCCGACCCTTAGTGACCCCATGGACTGCAGCCCACCAGGCTCCTCCATCCATGGGATTTTCTAGGCAAGAGGACTGGAGTGGCTTGCCATTGCCTTCTCCGAAACAAGTCAGAGGCCACGAATTTTGAAAGCTATATTAAACTCCCAGGCCTGCTATCACAAGTACACAAACTAGGTGGCTTAACACAGCAGAATTTTATTTATTTTATTTTTATTTTTTATTTTCTTTTTTAATTTATTTTCTTTTTTGACCACACCATGTGACATGTGGGACCTTAATTCCCTGACCAGGAATCAAACCCTTGCCCTCTGCATTGAAAGGTGGAATGTTAACCACTGGACCAGCAGGGAAGTCCCAAAACAACAGAACTGTGTTCTCTTACAGCTCTCAAGGCTAGAAGTTTGAGATCAAGATATTGGCAGAACTGACTGTTGCCTGTGATCTTGGCCTTCCTTGGCTTGTAGCTGCATAAGCCCCGTTTCTGCTTCTGTTGTCACTTAGCCTTCTCCCCGCTAAGCTTCCGTGTCTTCACACAGCCTTCTTAGTCTCTGCTGCTGTCTCTTCTTTATAAACCATAAAGTGATTGGAAACATTAGATGATGGTTCACCCTAATGACCTCATCTTAATTTTATTAACTTTATTTCATTTTGGCGGCACTGGGCCTTCATTGCCATCTGAGAGCTTTCTCTCGTTTCGGAGAGCATGGGCTTCAGCAGTTATGGTGCGCAGACTTAGCTGCCTCACTGCATGTGGGATCTTCATGGACCAGGGATCAAATCCACATCCCCTGCGTTGGCAGGCAGATTCTTAACCACTGGACCACCAAGGAAGTCCCTCATCTTAATTTGATTACATCTGCAAAGAGCCTACTTCCAAATAAGGAAATATTTACAGGTACCAGCAGTTAAGACTTCAACACATCTTAAGAAAAGATGTCAACATATCTTTGGGGGGGAAGCGCATAATTCAACCTATACTAGAAGGCGTATACTCTATCATCCCATCCCCCCAAAAGTTTCATCTCCATTGTGCAGAATACATAACATAAAGCCTCTGTTTAAATTCTGCCGATGACAGACAGGCAATCCATTCTATTTTCAGGTTGCCTCAGTCATGAGTAACCTCATCTTAATATGATCCAAAATTTCTTCCAGACTTTCACCTACGGATTCCAGTTTTCCCTTAGGAAACTACATAGAATAAATCCAATCACTCTTGACAGAATCCTTTTATATCTACTAAGCCCTGCCACTCCAGTACTCTTGCCTAGAAAATCCCATGGATGGAGGAGCCTGGTAGGCTGCAGTCCGTGGGGTCGCTAAAGGTCGGACACGACTGAGCGACTTCACTTTCACTTTTCACTTTCACACATTGGAGAAGGAAATGGCAACCCACTCCAGTGTTCTTGCCTGGAGAATCCCAGGGACGGGGGAGCCTGGTGGGCTTCCGTCTATGGGGTCACACAGAGTCGGACACGACTGAAGTGACTTAGCAGCAGCAGCAGCAGCAAGCCCTGCCAGTTAGCCTCCACATATTTTCTCAAGGCTAAATTCTCCAAATCTTCACATAATATGGGTTTAGGCTGTTCTTAGCATCATAGCCATGGAACTCTGTATCTGGTCATTGATCTTGGCCCATCTTACAGGCTTTCAAAAGGACTTCCCTGGTGGTCCAGTGGTTAGGATTCCACACTCTTACTGCTAAGGGCTCAAGTTCAATTCCTGGTCAGGAAATTAAGGTCCCAACAAGCCATGATGCCTGTCCAAAAAGAAAGAAAGATTAGGCTTTTATGACCAAAAGCACACAATGCAAGTATAGGAGTCAATGGGTTCGTTTACCCTCCAAGATCTATTACACATCTGTTGTTGTTTCGTTGCTAAGTTGTATCTGATTCTTTTGTGACCCCCATGGACTGTAGTCCGCCAAGATCCTCTGTCCATGGAGTTTCCCAAGCAAGAATACTGACATGGGTTGCCATTTCTTTCTCAAGGGGATCTTCCCAACCTAGGGATCGAATACATCTCTCCTGCATTGCAGGCAAAATTTTTTTTTATCACCGAGCCACCGGGGAAGCCCATTCCATGTCTACTGAAACTCAGAATTGTGTTGAGATTTCCGTTTTGTCCTAGCTGGTTTGGATTTCATTTGCTTATTTGTTTTGCAGAAGGACATAGAGCTTAGTGACCAAGTTAGACTATTGACTCAGATCAAGTTTGCAGTCAGCTGAACCCTCTGAGCTTTTTCATAACAAGTTCTCTGACAGCACATTTCTCACTCGTTACTGCATTGTTTCCTCCTGAACATCCTGCATATTGATTCCTGTTAACTTTCCTCTTAATTCTCTTGTTTCTTCAACACAGCACATTTAGACCTTTGCAAATTTTGATCTGTTTTTCCCACATTAACTACCCAATCCAACTCGGGGTTATCTGCCCTCCAGCAGAAAAAGAGAGAGAGGAAAGACAACTAATATTTATCAAGACCCTGCTAAGCTGGACTAGACAGTTGTTTCTTTTTCATTGACGTCAACACACACATGGAAAAGCACATAAACATAAATGCACAGTTCAATGGATTATCACAAAGCAAACGCTTGTGTAACCATCCATGTCAAGAAAGAAAGCATTAAGCTGGAAATGTTTTAAGAAGCATTTTTCTCTTTAAATCCTCAGACCTATTTGGTAATTTTTATTAAACCTGGTTTACAAATGATAAAACAGACTCGGAAAGGTGAAGCAGCATGCCAGCATCCCACGGCTGGGAAGTAATGAAGCACAGGATGACTCCCCACACTTGCTCTTCCCACAGTAGGTGGTGGACTTGAAGAACGAGAGATGTGACCAAACACTCACATAGGGCAGGCAGAAGAGCATCTCAGGCAGGAGAAACCAGGAAGCAAAGACAGGTGGGAGGAGACATGCCCTGGGGTCAGATAGTTCAATGTTCCCGGAGCACAGGCTCCTGGTGGGAAAACAGTGGCTGGAAATGAGGCCATGTTGGTTGATAGGCTCACAAATCTGGATACTGTTTGGCATCAGTGAAAAAGCCACTAAAGCTTTTCAGAACTCTGCTTTAGGATAAAATAGTTCATTTTGCAGAGCTTTCTTCTACCAGCATAGTCCTACCAGGTTGGCAGGCTATACTGCTTAATCAGATATCTCGAAGTCTTGAAAAGCTGAGATTCAAATTTTAAGGGATCCCATATTTAAGGGTTAAAGAGAGCAGGAAAAAAATGACAGGAGAAGCTCTTAGGAGACTGGCCCAACATGTTGCCTAAGGATCTATAGAAGGTGCCCGTGGGATCTTTGCCTCCTTCCTGGAAGAACAGAGCTGTGACAAAATGGACTAGAACATTCCTTTAGTGATCTGGGGCAGCTGACCATTTATCTATAGACTGGTGTGAAGATTAGTCATTTTCTGTGTAGGTTAGGGAACTGATTTTTGAAAGGAAAGAAATAAAAAGGCATTTCTTTGAATATACTAAAAATAGGGACCAGTGATACAATCATGTGTTTGTGGGTGTTTAACAATTTCACAAATTGTGGAAGTAGCCAATCAAATAAGAAAAGTGGGGACTTATCTGGTGGTCCAGTGGTTAAGACTCTGGCTTCCAATGCAGGGTGTGCAGGTTTGATCCCTGGTCAGGCAACTGGGATCCCACATGCTATATGGTGTGGCAAAAAAAAAAAAAAGAATGAGTAAATAAGAAAAGCAAAAGAAAGCAAAAGCTACTTATCAAGAGCTTGCTATGCCAAAAGAAAGAGTCCCTTGGACTGCAAGGAGAGCCAACCAGTCCATCCTAAAGGAGATCAGTCCTGGGTGTTCACCGGAAGGACTGATGCTGAAGCTGAAACTCCGATATTTTGGCCGAAGAATTGATGCTTTTGAACTGTGGTGCTGGAGAAGACTCTTGAGAGTCCCTTGGACTGCGAGGAGATCCAACCAGTCCATTCTAAAGGTGATCAATCCTGGGTGTTCATTGGAAGGACTGATGCTGAAGCTGAAACTCCAATACTTTGGCCACCTCATGCGACGAGTTGACTCACTGGAAAAGAGTCTGATGCTGGGAGGGATTGGGGGTAGGAGGAAATGGGGAAGACAGAGAATGAGGCGGCTGGATGGCATCACCGACTCGATGGACATGAGTTTGAGTGAACTCCGGGAGTTGGTAATGGACAGGGAGGCCTGGCGTGCTGTGATTCGTGGGGTCGCAAAGATTCAGACACGACTGAGTGACTGAACTGAACTGAACTGATGCCAAAAGAATCGGCCACCATCTCTTACATTTGGTAGAGACTCAAAGGCAGGCAGAAGAGGGGGAAGGCGTCAGTTGTGCCCTGGTGGAGACCTTTGTTCCAAAGAAGTTGTAGGTTGCTAAGTAGAGCCGGGCATCCATGTGGTCAGCTAGGAGTACATATTTGGCTGTTTCTAATTGATCCTAAGCCGGAAATGGAACAAAAATGAAAGATGCTATCAATCATCAGTGAAGTCCTGGCCACTTGGGGTCCATTGTTAAGAAGCTATTGTTCAGCGCCCTAAATTGTCACTAGAGATGACACTTGAGTTTCCTACAAGCCTGACTTACAGCAGGGTGGCTTCCTGGCCAAGTTGTTGCAAAGTATTGGTTTCCTGAGCAGGTTGCCACAGGTTCTACAGTTCTCGTCTTAGACTCTAATCTGGCCGTTGTGCATTTGTCTCTTGAAATGAAAGATGAAGAAACGAACTATTAAAAATGAGAGTGGGCAAAGAGGAAAACGGAAAGATGAGGGGTGGGAACTGTCTTGGAGAAATGAGATCTCAGCTTTATTAAAGAAAAGCCCATCATCCACTGTGCCCAGAGCATAGGAAGGGAGGAGAGGCGGTGATGATAAAGAGAGGCTGAATCACCAAGGGCCTTGGATAAAAGGCCACGGAGTCAGGAGCTGGTGTCCAAGACAGTGGGGAACCACCCAGAGCTTTCAGACAGGGCTGGCAGAGGTTCTGCAGTGCGGCTCCAAGAGGAAGGCTGGGAATAAAGCTAAAACACCACTCTGCTTTATTCCCCTGCTTACGTTGTCTAGAATATCCTCTCCCTTCTTCCTTCTCTTAGTCCTAAATTCTTAACCCTCTTCCTTCTCCCACCTTAATCCTAAATTCAACTTCACCTTCTCTGGGAAACTTTCTCAGTCCGTTTAAGGTTGAGTCAACCAGTCCCACTTTGGAGTCCTCAGGGTACTTCCTATTCTCCTGGTTAGAGCACCAATCTCATAAACACAACGTGATTTCCTGGATCATTTCCTGCACTGTAGAGTTGTCCTGAGAGGAGGGATATGTTTGATTCATCTTTGAGCTTCCACTGATTGGCAGAGTGTCCGGGAAAAGTAGGCATTTAAATGCATGCGTTGTCATGGATGACTGGGTTAGACGGTGGATCTACATGGGCATGTGGGGGCTGAAAGAGGGTAGTAGCAGTATGAATGGAGCTATTTAGGACTCAATCCTGGGAGTCACCTGATTGCCTAGGAAATGTACTTTATTTATTTATTTTTATTTCAGCTGGACCAGATTTTCATTGAGGTGCCCGGGTGTCTCACTGCAGCATGCAGGTTTTCTCTACTCGAGGCACATGCAAGCTCTCTAGTTGCGGCTTCTCTGATTTCAGAGCAGCATGTGGGATCTTAAATCCCCAACCAGGGATCGAACCTTCGTCGTCTGCATTGGAAGGTGGATTCTTAACCACTGGAGCACCAGGGAAGTCCCAGGAAATGTACTTGAAAAGCAGATCTTCAGGCCACTTTTAGATCTACTGACTCAGAGTCTCCAGAAATCGTACTTCAAATCTAAATTCATTTAACACTCAGCCAAGTTTGGGAACCACTGATACAGGCAAATTCCGGCGACTCACAGAAGACGGGGTGAGGGGAAAGAGTTGTTTCAGCCCTGGACTTGATCTTCAAGGAAGACAATAAAGCCACGTGAGGGAAGGATTCCCGGAGAAGGCATGTTGCTTTTGCACAAGTTGAGTGTGGGCTGCCCACTTGGATCCAGATGAAAATGTCCCTTCAGCAGCTGGGATTCAGGTATGGTGCTTGCTGGAGACATCTGTCACTTATGATCTTGAGAATTTGACTTTGGGAGGGAAACGATCATGCTGCCATAATCACTGGTCTTGGTTGTTTAGCAGAAGCAGGTTAAACTTGCTTTTACCTTTTATAATTGATTTAGCTAAAAAACCAGTATTGATAACCTAGGAGGAAGCAATACATTCAATGTGCTCTCTATAGTCCAGGAGTGAATTGGCATTTGCATAGTTGCTTATTTCTCACAGTTTAAAGCTTTAAAAGAAATTAAAGGAAAGATACCTTTGCTAAAATACAGACTTTAAAAGAGACTGCTTTAAAACTCTAGTGAATGTTACTAATTGACTTGTAACTCTATTTTTACAAATAAATCTTGGATGCATAAATTGATATTAAAACTCCACCTCGCCCGCAAAAGGATAAAAACCATGTATGCAAAGACATGTGACCTAATCAATTTTCAAATTAACCTGAAATTACTATTTGAATTCAGATTTTGTAAATGTCATGGGTCCTTGCCCTGGGGCACAGATAGAAATCTGATCTACTGAATGACATGGAATAGAGAATGGTGTCATTTCTCTGGTGAATATGAACCAGCATTGGGACCCATCTGGATAATTTTCATAAAAACTGGACTTTCCTGTCCTGAATTATCTTTTACAGTGGACATCTGTAATAGCATCTGCTTGGTCCCATTCTCCGCTTGTCCATATCTACGTGGCTACCACAGGAACTACCTTATTTTTATCGAGACTCCATCCCACCGATCAAAGTTCACTGGTCCACGGCAAGGCACCCCTGTCCCCATGGGCAGCTGGCTTTCTCCTGCAGGGTGTCTGACCCTGACATCCAGCCCTGAAGGCAATCCTTTCTAGTGCTAAAAAGTTGAAAGGTAAAACTTAAGAACAGACAGCAGCCATATTACCTACCATGGGAGCAATCCTTTTGATGGAAAGAATGAAACCCGAAGTGGAGAAGAATAGAAATCCCCACCCACTCTAGCCCCTTGTTCCCGTAGCTTCTGAGACTGAACTGGAACTCTGACCTCTGACAGTCTGGTGGTTCAGTCTTCTTTCATCTCTATAAGCCAAGAATTCCTTTCAGCCTAATCTAGAGGAAGATGGGTTTCAAGAGGAGAAGATAATACAAGTTTCCTACAGGTTTACTCCCCAGCTCAACTTCAGAGATGCTAACTTCCCTTAGAAACAAACAGCTGTAAAAGTTGGTGAGAAGATATGGCCTCTGTTACGGGTTGAATTGTATCCCCCAAAAGATGCGAGCTCAGCTGTGTCCAACTCTCTGCGACCTTAAGGGCTGCAGCCCTCCAGGCTCCTCTGTCCATGGGATTCTCCAGGCAAGAATCCTGGAGTAGGTAGCTATTTCCTCCTCCAGGGATATTCCTGACCCAGAGATCAAAGCCACTGCGGGCAGATTCTTCACCTCTGAGCCACTGAGGAATCCCCCAAAGATATCAAGTCGTAACACACAGTGTCTCAAAATTTGACCTTGTTTGGAAGTAAGATCGTTGCAGATGTAATGAGTTAAGATGAGGATATAATGGAGGAATAGTAGACCCTTAATCCAATACAATTGAAGTATTGGGGGTTCCCAGGCAACACTGGAGGTAGAGAACCCCTCTGCCAATGCAGGAGACCCAGGAGATACAGGCTCAATTCTTGGGTCAGGAAGATCCCTGGAGAAGGAAATGGCAACCCACTCCAGTATTCTTGCCCAGAGAATCCCACAGACAGAGGAGCCTGGTGGGTTACAGTCCATGGGGTCACAAAGAGTCAGACACGACTGAAGCGACTGAGCACAAGCATGAGCCAGAAACACACAAGGGAGGAAATGGCACGTGATCACAGAGGCAGAGAGCAGAGTGAGATGTCCACAAGTCAAAGAATACCAAGGGTTGCTGTTGTCCCAGAAGGTAGAGGAGAGGCAAGGAAGGATGCTCCCCTGTAGGTTTCAGAGAGAATATACCCAGAATTGTAATTTCAAATTTCTAACTTCAAGAACGATGAAACAAAAATTTCTGTTAAATAATCCAGTTTGTTTGGCAGCCCTAGGAACCTTGTAGTCTCCGAGATACTTTCTATCTAAATTCCACTGCTTCAGTGCTAGTATGAGGTTGAGAAGGGGCAAAAGGTACCAAGTTCTTTCCTTTTCCATGTTCAGGAACTGAAGGCCTAAATCAATAGAGCTGGAGGGGAGCAATCTTGGGGGTGGGGGAGTAAAACTGTGGGATTATATATTTTCTTATAATGCTTTATACCTGGGAGGAGTCAAATAGAACTTGTGTACTAACACTAGTTAGGGGGTACTTCACACAGTACCTGACATGGAGCAGACCCTCAAAAAAGATTATTCTCCTAGATACATATACTATACAGGAACAGAAAAAGTACATTCAAAAGATTTCTATGAGCTTTACCTCCGACCCCATCCCACCCTCCAGCCCCAAGGATTCCACTTCTCTTTTTGATTTTTGGCCAGTTTCAGGATACTGAGGCCTCCTCCTTAAGAAACATTTATTCAGAATGTCTCACTTTACCCCCCAACACAAACCCTTCTTTCTGTCTTAATCAGAGGAAAAATTAATTGGCAGTAAATGAATAGATAGATAAAATCCTCTTTGGCCTCCATAACTGCCACACTGCCCCACAAAGGGGCAATTCTTCACACGTTTTCCAGCGTTGAGAGACTGTGTGTGCTTGCAAGTAGGTTTTCACACAGCTATAAGTTGAGAGTGCAGTGGTTTATCTTCCTGTGAGCAATTTCTCAAAGTCATGCCTTGTCATTCACTCTAACATAAAAAATTAATTGTATTTATACAGGATAAATCTGTGTTTCAGAAAACTTTAAATTGTTCATTCCAGTTGAAAGTGGGCATGTCAGAAATACAGATCTCCAAAAAATGGGGGAACAGATGAATAAAGGTGCTAAAAACCTTTAAAATATTTTAAAATAAAATATAAAAATATTTCAAATATTTGCATTGAGATATGGAGTTTTACTTATACCAGAAAACTAACAAATGCTTTAGCTGTCTTTTAATAGCATCAAAACAAACAAGCAAATAAATGCACTTCTTGTTCTATGCTTGCTATTTGTTATAAATTTGTTCATTTAATAAATATTTAAAGAACGCATACAATATATGAAACACTATGTCGAAATAAATAAAAATTTAAGGTTCTTGCTCTCAAAGTGCTTATAATCTAATCTGAAATTTCAAGACAAGACTTGGGTAGTTAGAGACAATACAAAGCTTATTTGACTTACAATGGGGTTACATTGCCATAAGTCCACCATAATGTGATAATACCATTAAGTTGAAAATGTATTTAATACACTTAACCTACTGAAGAGGACTTCCCTAGTGGTTTAGTGGTTAAGAATCTACCTGCAAAACAGGAGACAGGGTTTGACCCCTGGATCAGGAAGATCCCCTGGAGAAGGAAATGGCAACCTACTCCAGTATTCTTGCCTGGAAAACCCCATGGACAGAGGAACCTGGCGGGCTGCAGTCTATGGGATCACAGAAGAGTCAGACACAACGGTAGTGACTAAACAACAGCAAACACTGAATATCATAGATTAGCCTCATCCACTTTAAACGTGCTCAGAACACTTCCATTAGCCTGCGGTTGGACAAAATCATCTAATGCAAAACCTATGTGTTAGAATATCTCATGCAATTTATGGAATGCTGTCCTGCAAGGGAAAAGCAGCATGGCTGAATGGATACAGGATGGCTCCAAGTGTGTTGGCTGTTTCCCTTCGTGATCACCTGGCTGATAGCTGTGGCCGCCGCTGCCCAGCATCACAGAAGGGGATGTATCACACTTCTCTAGATCAGGAAAAGATCCAAATTCAAAATTCAAAGTACAGTTTCTACTAAAGGCATATTGCTTTTGCATCCCTGTAAAGCTGAAAAATGGTAAGTGGAGCCAGGATAAGTTGGGGACTGTGTGTTTCACGACGTGCCAAAGCAGGGGAGGGCCTACCAGCAGCTGTGGAGAGGCTGGGTGAGGAGCAACAGAGGGGCATGAGCTGGACTTGGGGGACAGGCTCAGCTCACCTTTGGAGGGGCGCCCTCTTCAGGCCGGAAGAACAGTCCTAGCAAAGGCAGAGGCAAGACAGCACCGAGCTTTCATGAGATGGCAGAAGCAAGACTTTTGGGATCTTAACATATTGACTGGATCAGTAATTCTTCAAATAGTGTTAAACCACAGGATATTTTATTTAACTGAAAGAGTACTTGCTCAGCCGCTAAGTCGTGTCTGACTTTTTTGCGACCCCATGGACTGTAGCCCGCCAGGTTCCTCTGTCCACTGGGTTCTCCAGGCAAGAATACTGGAGTGGGTTGCCATTTCCACCTCCTTGTTATCAGATTAATGTATAGCTTTCACGCCATTTCAACTCATATCTCAATGGAAGTTTTGTACAACTTAATCTTTTCTTTCAGAAAGAAGAGTATAAAATTAGGGAAATAACTCTAACACTTAAAAATATACTGTAAAGCTGTAATAATTTTCATTCTATAGACTTTATAACACTAAAATGCTTTATAATACAAAGCTATTAGATTTTATAACATAGAAAATATGATAATGGCATTCAACTGAACAGACAGACTAAAAAAATATTACATAAAGTCCCAAAATAAACTTTATAAGAAATTTAAATACATGGGTAAAAAAATTGTCACAAAAATCAATGGGAAAGAGAAAGATAGGATTTTCTTTGGGAGTAATTGGTAAGTCATTTGGGAAAAAAATCCTATTAGCTATGGTATATACAAGTTTGCTCAAAAATAAATTCCAGGTGATTTACAATTTTAATATATTTAAAATATAAAATATAATAAAATACAATTAATTAGATAGTTAACATCTGGATAGAAAAATGACATTCCATAGTGAGAAGTAGTTTTTAAAAAATCAAAGGATGAACAGATTTTACAATATAACGTTAAATTGCTCTGAAAAGTGAAAAACTGAAAGTCGCTCAGTCGTGTCTGACTCTTTGCTACTGTATAGTTCATGGAATTCTCCAGGCCAGAATACTGGAGTGGGTAGCCGTTGCCTTCTCCAGGGGATCTTTCCAACCCAGCAATGGAACCCAGGTCTCCCTCATTGCAGGTGGATTCTTTACCAGTTAAGCCACAAGGGAAGCCCCATAAATAGGTCAAAAATAAAACCAATAACCAAAAGTAAAACACCAACAGGCTGGAAAACATAAGTCACAAATTTGACACAAAGTTAATAGCTGTTTTATACAAGTTCATAAATAAGAAAAATCACTAACATATTACCCCTAAAAATAAATGGACAATCCAGAAAATAAAATTAGTAATCACATATGTGAAAAGATAATCAAACATATTAGTAGTCAACACACATAAACTTAATCTTTTTCTTTCTAGTCAATTAACCTTTTTATAAAAATTAATATGAAGCTACATCTATATGAAAATTAAAATAATGCTAAAACTTGAGACTAGTTTGATGCACAAATTCAGACTTAAATTGAAAAAAGTGGGGAAAACCACTACACTATTCAGGTATGATCTAAATCAAATCCCTTATGATTATACAGTGGAAGAGGAGAAATAGATTTAAGGGACTAGATCTGATAGACAGAGTGCCTGATGAACTATGGACGGAGGTTCGTGACACTCTACAGGAGACAGGGATCAAGACCATCCCCATGAAAAAGAAACGCAGAAAAGCAAAATGGTTGCTTGAGGAGGCCTTACAAATAGCTGTGAAAAGAAGAGAAGTGAAAAGCAAAGGAGAAAGGAAAGATATACCTATTTGAATGCAGAGTTCCAAAGAATAGCAAGGAGGGATAAGAAAGCCTTCCTCAGTGATCAGTGCAAAGAAATAGAGGAAAACAATAGAATGGGAGACTAGAGATCTCTTCAAGAAAATTAGAGATACCAAGGGAATATTTCATGCAAAGATGGGCACAATAAAGGACAGAATTGGTATGGACCTGACAAAAGCAGAAGAGATTAAGAAGAGGTGGCAAGAATACACAGAACTGTACAAAAAAGATCTTCACAACCCAGATAATCACGATGGTGTGATCACTCACCTAGAGCCAGATATCCTGGAATGTGAAGTCAAGTGGGCCTTAGAAAACATCACTGCGAACAAAGATAGTGGAGGTGATGGAATTCCAGTTGAGCTATTTCAAATCCTAAAAGATGACGCTGTGAAAGTGCTGCACTCAATATGCCAGCAAATTTGGAAAACTCAGCAGTGGCCACAGGACAGGAAAAGGTCAGTTTTCATTCCAATCCCAAAGAAAGGCAATGCCAAAGAATGCTCAAACTACCACACATTTGCACTCATCTCACATGCTAGTACAGTCATGCTCAAAATTCTCCAAGCCAGGCTTCAGCAATATGTGAACCGTGAACTTCCAGATGTTCAACCTGATTTTAGAAAAGGCAGAGGCACCAGAGATCAAATTGCCAACATCTGCTGGATCATGGAAAAAGCAAGAGAGTTTCAGAAAAACATCTATTTATGCTTTATTGACTATGCCAAAGCCTTTGACTGTGTGGATCACAATAAACTGTGGAAAATTCTGAAAGAGATGGGAATACCAGACCATCTGACCTGCCTCTGAGAAACCTGTATGCAGATCAGGAAGCAACAGTTAGAACTGGACATGGAACAACGAACTGGTTCCAAATAGGAAAAGGAGTATGTCAAGGCTGTATATTGTCACCCTGCTTATTTAACTTCTATGCAGAGTACATCATGAGAAATGCTGGGCTGGAGGAAACACAAGCTGGAATCAGGATTGCCGGGAGAAATATCGATAACCTCAGATATGCAGATGACACCACCCTTATGGCAGAAAGTGAAGAAGAACTAAACAGCCTCTTGATGAACGTGAAAGAGGAGAGTGAAAAAGTTGGCTTAAAGCTCAGCATTCAGAAAACAAAGATCATGGCATCTGGTCCCACCACTTCATGGGAAATAAATGGCGAAACAGTGTCAGACTTTATTTTTTGGGCTCCAAAATCACTGCGGATGCTGATTGCAGCCATGAAATTAAAAGACGCTTACTCCTTGGAAGGAAAGTCATGACCAACCTAGATAGCATATTATAAAGCAGAGACATTACTTTGCCAACAAAGGTCCGTCTAGTCAAGGCTATGGTTTCTCCAGTAGCATGTGTGGATGTGACAGTTGGACTATATAGAAAGCTGAGCACTGAAGAATTGATGCTTTTGAACTGTGGTGCTGGAGAAGACTCTTGAGAGTCCCTTGGACTGCAAGGAGATCCAACCAGTCCATCCTAAGGGAGATCAGTCCTGGGTGTTCATTGGAGGGACTGATGTTGAAGCTGAAACTCCAATACTTTGGCCACCTGATGTGAAGAGCTGACTCATTTGAAAAGGCCCTGATGCTGGGAAAGATTGAGGGCAGGAGGAGAAGGGGACGACAGAGGATGAGATGGTTGGATGGCATCACTGAATCAATGGACATGAGTCTGGGTCAACACCAGGAGTTGGTGATGGACAGGGAGACCTGGCGTCCTGTGGTTCATGGAGTCACAAAGAGTCAGACACGACTTAGTTACTGAACTGAACTGAACTGATGCACAAAGACATTCAAGGCAATATTATTTACAATAGCAAAAAATCAAATATGCGAATAAATGAATAAATTAACTCAAAATAGAAGATTAAGTAAAATGGAATATACCAACTTGATGCAGATTACACATTCATTTAAATTGTTAAATTAAATTAAATTTATATCCATTATATAAATTTAAATTTATATAATGTGTAAAACCGGACTGTAAAGAAGGCAGAATGCCAAAGATTTGATACCTTCAAACTGTGGTGTTGGAGAAGGCTCCTGAAAGTGCCTTAGACAGCAAGGAGATCAAACCCATCAATCTTAAGAGAGATCAACCCTTAATGTTCACTGGAAGGACTGATTCTAAACTTTTAGGATTTCGGTCATCTGATGTGAACAGATGACTCATTGGAAAAGACCCTGACGCTGGGAAAGATTGAGGGCAGAAGGAGAAAATAGCATCAGGGGATGAGATGACTGGACAGCATCACCGATCCAATGAATATGAACTTGGGCGAACTCCGGGAGATGGTGAGGGACAGCGAAGCCTGGTGTGCTGCAGTCCGTGGGGTTGCAAAGAGTCGGACATGACTGGGAGACAGAACATATAATGCAATAAAATTGTGGTAAGCTCCTTTTGGGCTTCCCAGGTGGCTCAGCGGTAAAGAATCTACCCATCAATGCAGAAGATGCAGGTTTGATCCCTGGGTCAGGAAGATCCCCTGGAGAAGGAAATGGCAGACTACTCCAATATTCTTGCCTGGGAAATTCCATGGACAGAGGACCCTGGTGGGCTACAGTCCACGGGGTCGCAAAAGATACAACACGACTTAGTGACTGAACAACACAACGATAAAAATGTAGTAAATAATGATTTTATATTTAGTGGCAGCAAAGTTAATGGTGTATATTCCTAGCGTATTCCTTAACACAATGCCTAATCCACAGTGGGAACTCAATACAAATTTGGTAAATGAATGAAAACTGTACACAGTATGATTTCTGGCTATGTGAAATAAAAACCTGCTAGAAAAAGAAAAAAGAAAAGCAATATAAATAATGGTAGGAGCATTGCCTCTTTTCTCTATAAAAAAAGAGAACAGGTGATGTCCCCAAACTGCATGAGATACACTTATATTGTTTATCAAACTTCCGATTTAACTGAATATCCTACATTTCAATTTGCTAAATCTGGCAACCCTAGGAGACATCATATTTCATCTCTTTAGTTACTTTTTTAAGTGTTAATTTTTAAAGTCTGTTAAACAGAGCAGTCCTTTTGATGAACACTTAATTGAAAGTAGGTGGTTATCTTTTCTCATGTATCATATGTGTATATGCAAATTTTTCTGCATAGAAAAGTATAAGGAAAAAAATCACCCCAAGTTTCACAATGTAGTGAGAATCTCCGCTTACATTGAAGACATTCTATATATATTTTATATATATATATATGTTCATACAGATCTACATATGTAATTTTACATACATATGGAATGATACTATATATGTTTTCCCGTTATCTTGCTTTTTTGCAGTTTAGGCTTTTCTTGACTGCCAATTTCACTGCCTATCCAAAGGTCTGACTTCCATAAATTCTCATTTAGTTACCATTCCCAGGAGGCCACTGTACATGGGCTACATATGCAGATGATTAACTAGTAGTTTGTTATCTTTATGGCAAGCCACACAGTGCAGGCTTATGGAGAGGCCCCACTTGAGAGGGCAAGTCCAGAACTTATTATCTAAGCCCTCAAGGAGTCATGAAAAAAGACACAGTTTTGTGAGAAACACATTCACAATGATTGGCATTTACTAAGCTTTACTCTCTTTATTAATTTTAAACTAGAAACTTACTAAATAGCAAGCAATGAAAACATGAAACAATGAAGATGGATATTTGGGAGAGTTGTTTATGTCCCAGTGTGATCCTAACAGCTGAGTTCAATAGTTATTGAATAGCTATGACCAGCAAGGCCCAAGGGTTAGTCACTCAAAGATTATGAAGGCCAAGAAAATTCGCTTCAGCCCAGGAGGAAGCTTAAAATTACCCAACAGGAAATGAAATAGACATCATCCATGATTCTACCACTCAGAAATACTACTGTTCACATTTTAGTGTATGTCTTCCCAGATGCAATAGTTATAATAGTTAACTCTATTGAAGCGCTTATTGTGTGCTGGCTTTGTTCTAAGAGTTTTGCTATTAACTCATTTAATTTTCCTTTTTATTTTTTTTTGCTATGCTGTGTCTTCGTTGCTGTGCACGGGCTTTTCTGGAGTTGCAGCAAGTGGGGACTACTCTCTAGTCGAGGTATGCGGGCTTCTCATTGCAGCAGCCTGTGGAGCACAGGCTCTAGATTGCACAGTTCAGTTTCAGTTCAGTCACTCAGTCATGTCCGACTCTTTGTGACCCCATGGACTGCAGCACACCAGGCCTCCCTATCCATTGCCAGCTCCTGGAGCTTACTCAAACTCATGCCCATTGAGCCAGTGTTGCCATCCAGCCATCTCATCCTCTGTCGTCCCCTTCTCCTCCTGCCCTCAATCTTTCCCAGCATCAGGGTCTTTTCAAATGAGTCAGCTCTTCACATCAGTTGGCCAAAGGATTGGAGTTTCAGCTTCAGCATCAGTCCTTCCACCCAGGACTGATCTCCTTTAGAATGGACTGGTTGGATCTCCTTGCAGTCCAAGGGACTCTCAAGAGTCTTCTCCAACACCACAGTTCAAAAGCATCAATTCTCTGGTGCTCAGCTTTCTATATAGTCCAACTCTCACATCCATACATGACAACTGGAAAAACCATGGCCTTGACTAGATGGACCTTTGTTGGCAAAGTGATGTCTCTGCTTTTTAATATGCTATCTAGGGTACACATGCTTCAGTAGTTTTGGCATCTGGGCTTAACTGCCAAATTGCGTGTGGAATCTTCCCAGACCAGGGGTGTGGCCGCTGTTCCTGGCACTATAAGGTAGATTCTTAACCACTGGACCATCAGGGAAGCCCTTCACTCATTTTCTCTTCAAGACAGTATTCTTACAATGCAAATGAAGAAACCTACAGCAAAGATTGTTTAACCTGCCTGAAATTACATGGCTAGAAAGTGTCTGGACCAGGATTCAAATCCAGTGTTTCTTAATAGATCATGATAGATAAATAGGTCAGATCATGTTGTTTTGGAGAACAGAATTTGAAACAAATTGTATATAACATTTATTATGTGCCAGTCTTCCAGCAATGTGGGACACCTGGGTTCAATCCCTGGGTTGTGAAGATCCACTGGAGAAGGGAAAGGCTACCCACTCCAGTACAGCCTGGAGAATTCCATGGGCTATATAGTCCATGGGGTCGCAAAGAGTTGGACACGACTGAGCATCTTTCACTTCATTTCAATCATGCTTCTACATATATTGATTCTACATATGTTGATTCATTTTGTATATAATGGTTCCCATATGTTGATTTATTTTATCCATCAAGTCAGCACATTTTCTTCATGCAGACATTTTGAGGGATGGCAAGTGACAGAATGTCAAGGAAACCTGGGGCTGCCCTGCATTTCATTAGAGCTTGTATCAGTGAGTTCAGAGAGTTCTGCCTCACCTGAAAAGCAAAGCTGCTTCAGTAGAGGTATTTGAGTCTCCTCTCTCAGGCTAGAATTTCATGATCATATCTGAATGAGTTTATTTCTGAACCCATCTCCAAGAAGGCTCCTGCACAACTGATAAATGCCCACAGCTCAGGTGAGTGATAGTCCCAGACCTTTAGATATAGCGTTTCATCCAGAGATCTGAAAAATGTGAAAAATTTTGCTCCAAGCCATGAGGTAGTTTCATATTAGCCTGCTCTCAGTTGTTGATGAGCTAAGAACCTTTGAAAATAAGATCATCAGCCTCTGGAGAAATGAGCACGCTCTCAGAGAAGAACTGACCAGCGAGGGAGCACTGTCTTGACGACAGGAATCCAAGTACATCAGCGGTCTTGACTGAGGTTCCACCGCACGGTCCATTGTGCCAGGGCACAACTTTAATTTCCTCTTATCCTTTTCCTTCCTCTTGGGCAAAATGAATCATAAAGTTTATATTCACTGTAGTATATACATTTTAAATACACTCCATAAAGCCATAGGCGTAATGAATTCAAGATGCCCACATAATAGAAATTCTGCATACAAGCTGTGTTTTATGATTTGGATCCAGGCTTCCTAGGATTTTCAATAGGAGCAGACTTCAGGCTTCCAGGGACAGGAAGGACAGTGATAGAGAGCTTCAAATGACTGCTAAGTTTCAAACACCGATGTCCCCGTGCCCTGGGCATTGTGACTTGTCCCCTGAGTGTGTGGCCCTGGGCATATTTCTTGGCTTCTGGGAAAGCCCCACCATTCAGGTGTCAGAGGAACATTCTTCAGAGGGGGCGGACTGGCCAGAAGTCCTGCTCTTTATTGAAGAAAGAGAAGCACCTTTGGGAAGAATTCCAACATGCCAAGGCAATTTCAAAACGCAGTGAGCTCAGGTTGCTTACTGCCACTTACCTTCTCGACCCCCACCCATGCCCCAACTCTTCCCCTGGGAAAATTTCCCACCCAGGCAGGCTAGGACCATTCACTGTGGACCCTGAGCACCAGCCCTCAGAACTTCTTTGCTCGCACCAAAGTGGGGTTCACTTATTCCGTTTCACGCAGCAGAACTATCTCCAGTCTCGGGGAGCCTTTAAGAAGCGGGGGCAAGATGGGGTCACATTTTCAGTCTGGTTCTGGCTCTGCAGCTTTCTCATGAATGCAGACCAATTGTGCACAAATGTGGCCAGGACACATGCAGAATATTCACATGAAATGTAAGGATCTCTTGTTCTCCTGTAACATTAGCCGAGGTTTTAAAACAGAGAATCCAGGCTGGAACCACCGGGCCAGCAGCGGGAGGCAGGCTGTCTTAGAAGCAGATGGAACAAAAGATTGGGTTCCCGAGTTCCTAGGGTGAGGCAAAGGGCAAGATGTCAACCCAGGACCACCCAGGGAAAATTAAATACAGATCAACCCTTGATGGCTTATGTTAACAGAAGGGAGATGGAGTTTTGATTTGGGGAAAAACAACATGGTAAGCTGTACCCGGAATTGTTGTTTACTACACGCCTGCTCCACTGCAAAGGAGCCACAAACGCATCAGTGGATGGAGGCTTCTGTCTCTTCCTTCCATCACCCAACCTGTCCTCTGAGGGCTGGAGGACAGGGTGTAACACCAAAAGGAGGAGCCTCGGGATTTCCCAGACTTTGGACAAACAGGAGAAAATGGGTCCTCCAGGGGTCAACTCCTCTTTCTCAGCTTCAGGTTGGGGCCAGAGGCCACCCTGACTCTGTCTAGGAATGGGGGCAGCCCACCCACCTCCATCAGCTGCCCTCCCACCCAACCTACTTGCTGCCACAGCCGTGTCACGCTGGGCTCTTATTTACCTGGGATTGCAGATGGAATCAACCTTTTAAACTCTACTCTTAACCCCAATCTTTTGTCAGCTGTTATTTTTAAAATTTAGATATTATGAAAAATGTCAAACCTACTCAGTAGAGAGTACATTGCAACAAACCCCAGATTAGCAATTATCAAATCTGTACATTTCCTCATCTAGTCCATTTTTCCTGGGTTTGTTTTGCTTTTGTTTTGTTTTTTTACATCAAATCCTTTTGGCTCTTCATACTCCAGGAAATATCTTTCAAAATACAGACATTCTGTACATAACTACACCATTGTCACTCTTAAAAAAAAATAACATTAATTCCTCAGTATCATCAAAATCACAGTTCATGTAGATTTCCCTTGTTCCACAAAACTGTCTTTTCTGTTACTTTGTTTGAGTCAGTAGACAAAAAAGAGCCAAATAGTTCATCTGATTGTTATGCCTCTTAAGACTCTTTTGATCTATAGCAGCTCCTCTTGCCTTTTTCTTTCTTTTTAAATATGTATTTATTTATCTGCTTAGTTCCCTGACCAGAGATCAAACCCACACTCCTTGCATTGGAAGGCAGATTCTTAACCACTGGACCACCAGGGAAGTCCCATCCCTCGACTTTTCCTTAAATGCCATTGCTGCAGAAATCAGGAGAGCTGGCCCTCAGCCTGAATCCTTTGGTCTGCCTCTGTGATCTCCACCCCTAACTTCTACCTCTGACAGGTGGTTGGACTTGAACAAGAAGACATTACTAGCACTCTGTGTAGACACTGCTTCTCCAGTTGAGAAACTTGGCAAATCTGGCCCCAACTTACCCTTTCCAATATATGTCCCAAAATAACCCATATGTAGACCTTCCAATTTAACCAAGTAGGATTACTTAACATTTCTCGCCCACCCTTTACATTTTCCCACCTCTTTTCCTCTGCTTTTCCCATTTCCCTTACTTGAGAGCTACTTAGCACTTGCTTTTGTGAATATATGATGGTTTATTATGGCAAGGCCTTCAAATTTCTCACTTTTGGAACTCACCCTTGGACCAGAAGCAGAATTTCATTTCACTCTGCTCTCCCACCACCCACACTCTTAAACCAAATCCAGAGCTGTTGCTGCTCATCGCCTCCGTTTTCCCCCTTACCTGGCTACTGCAGGTCTTGCTCCCTTCTCCTCCCAGCACCATTTCGCTTGTTGTTGTCTAGCCCTCAGCTCCAGAGCCTCTAGCCCATCTGTTTCACGCAGTATACAAGTCCAGGATCTATTCACCCATCTATCTTCTCTACTCCTACTACAGGCTGCTTCAAGAAAAGAGAGAAGCGCACGGATGGCTGCCACTGGAAGTTCATAGTTGCTGGTCCCAGCTCAGCCTCGTTATTGCCCATTGATCCTATGAATCGTCCCTGGTCAACTCTTTATGTCCCTTCTCTCATTAGCTCCTCTTTAGAAATATACAGAGAGGCTGTTGTTGTTCACTCTCTATGTCGCGTCCAACTCTTTGCAACCCCAAGGACTGCAGCATGCCAGGCTTCCCTGGGCTTCACTATCTCCCAGAGTTTGCTCGAACTCATGTCCACATTATGAATCAGGTAAAGCATAGTTTCATGGTTAAGAATCTTGTGCATTTCCTTTTCTGAGGCTTGTCTCTTAATAGCCCTTGGGACCTTTTCACTGGGAAGTTAGTCTTTTGCGTTGATTTATAGAGATTCTTTATACATGAAGGAAATTGTGCCCTTGCCTATCTGCTTCCCCTACTCAAGTATTGATCTCTGGAGTTAAGAACTGTTCCACACATGTTTTTGGTCTCAGCCAAAGCAAAGAGCTTGGCAGGTGATCTATGGTCAAGAAATATTCCTGTTTGAAAAGCTGTCACATATCTTGGGTTTTCATCATAAGGAAAACAAAGCTGTATGCACTTTCCCATTTGGACACCAAAGGAATAGGAAATATTGGGCCTCAGGCTTCGGAGGAGAGCAGAAGGCAGAACTCAGCGTCTATACTCTAGAGTGGTTATTGGTTCTTGGTGGAAGTGCAATTTTAAAAAGCATCTTCAACACACCACTTGCTTTCCTTTTTCCTTATACACACTAAAGAAGGAAAGTGCAAAGAAAGGTTGTTTTCTTGGTGAATAGATAAGTTTTAGGGGCTTCCCTGGTGGCTCAGACAGTAAAGAATCTGCCTGCAATTCGGGAGACCTAGGTTTGATCCCTGGTTTGGGAAGATCCCCTGGAGGAGGGCATGGCAACCCACTTCAGTATTCTTGCCTGGAGAATCCCCATGGACAGAGGAGCCTGGAGGGCTACAGTCCATGGAGTCGCAAAGAGTCAGACATGACTGAGTGACTAAGCACAGCACATTTAAGTTTTAGACAAAACAAAGTATAGAAACTGCTCTAGGCCAAATTATAATCCTTTTCCCTTTCCTTTTGTTTTAGATTTTCTTACATGTGGACCATTTTTAAAGTCTTTATTGAGTTTGTTACAATATTGTTTCTGCTTTATGCTTTGGCTTTTTGGCCACGAGGCGTGTGGGATCTCAGCTCCCTGACCAGGTATCAAACCCATACCCTCTTCAACGGAAGGCAAAATCTTAACCACTGGACCACCAGGAAAGTCCTCTTTTCCCCTTTCTTAGTGCTTCTTAATCTTTTGTGGTTACAACCCCCTAGAAATTTTGATGAGAATTGTAAACTCTCTCTCCAGAAATGTTTGCATGAGATGAAAAATTTCACACGCAATTTCATGGAGTTTGCAGGAACTCTGAAGCCCACCCATAGATCATCTGAATAAGGATTCCTAATTTGAGAAAATGGACAAAGAGTTTGTGGAAAAGCTGCTGCTCACTTCCTATACAGCTTTGGGTGAGTTTTGTATCAATAAGATTGATAGCAATAATGTTATGGTTTCATAGGACTGTTGTCAGAATCAAGTAAGACCATACACACAGATTCCTAGTCCGGTGCCTGGTCAGGAGGCCACTAACTTCATGACTATCATCTGTGAATTTCTACATAAGCAAGAAAAGAGATGACTCCAGTTCACAAGCACATTCTCCAAAGACTCTTAGTCTAGGAAAATCATCATGATCCAAGTGGACCACACTCACCAGCTACTGAAAATTGCCTGTCATATTTAGCCCGAGGGGATTTATCTCCTCTTTACTCTTTGGCAGGACCCAGGCAGACATGATCAATCTTTACCAGGGCCATATTTCAGATTCCAGTATTCACTGTTCATCTTTGCTGTCTCTCTCTCCCAAATTCATCAAACAAATCAGTTTGCAGTCAAGTTTCCTTGAAAAAGAGACCTTTCCAAGCCAATCCTGAGATGGTTTTCTTCACCAGCTTCCTAAACAGGTTGGTGAGATGCAACAAGATGATTTCAAATTCCTTTGACACCACCCAGCTGGCAGAGCATCTGAAAATGGGGTTTTTGAGCCAGAATGCTATAGAATAATATTGCTTGTGGGCGTCATTAGAGAGAACATTCTAGACACAAAGGTTCAGCAGACCATCCGTGCTGCCTGCTCTACTTCACCAAGGCAAAGTGTGCATAAACTCAAAGGCCATTGCATAAATATTAATATGTATTCTATCTACTGTAGGTCTGCCCCTCCAAGACCCTGAGACATTCTGCTTCCCTGGGTGGTGAATCCAACAGAGACGTGTGGGTCAGCACAGTGCCAGAGTACCAATGTTTACAGCAATCAGTCATACACTTCCTTTTTAAAAATATTGTATTTATTTATTTATTTTAACTGTGCCTGATCTTAGTTGTGGCAAATGGGATCTTGTTTCCAGACCAGAGATTGAACCTGGGCCCCCTGCACTGGTAGTGCAGAGTCTTAACTGCAGGGAAGTCCCTTTCAGCTATGCATTTGTTAAAGTGAGAATTATTCATTCATTTATGTCCAGATTTTTATTAAGCACCTCAAATTCCAGGCAAGCTCTAGTTACCCAGTAAACAAGACAGATGACATCCTCTGTCTCATGGAACTTACATTCTAACTGGAGAAAATAGAAAATCTAAAAAACCAAACAAAAAATACTCAAAATAATGGCAAATAATGATGAATTCTGAAAGAGGGGGATACAACAGTAATGGTGGGGCAAAGTATCACTTTAGATGAGAAGGTAAAGCAAGTCTCCTCAAAGGGAATATAATCTGAGCAGACACTTAAATGACAAGAGTCAGCTGGGAATTCCCCGGTGGCATGGTGGTTAGGACTCCATAGTCTCACTGCTGAGGGCCTGGGTTCAGTCCCTGGTCAGGAAACTGAGGATTCCACAAACCACACAGAGAAGCCAAAGAAAAAAGATCAGCTGAATCTGTATCTGGGGATACGACCTGCCAGGCAGGCAAACAGCTGGCACAAATGCAGGACTGAGCTCAGCGTGTCCTGGGAACAGAAGACTCAACAAGTAGTCCACCGAGAGAAAGAGGGGGTGTGCCAAATGATGCCACAGCTGGGCGGGGCCTCCTCATCTCAGCCTGATGGACTTTGTCTAGAGTGTCATTCATTCTGACTGCAGTAGGAAGCCATCGCAGAGTTTCAGCAGGGTTCAGGTATGTAGGGTTTGAGCTGTAGATGGTAGTTATATTGGTCAAGATGGGGAAGATGAAGAAAAAGCTTGCTTGTGAGTGGCGCAGTTAAGATGGGCAAAAAGTTCTTTTTTTAGATCTCTTAAATTTGAGATGCCAATCAAATGGTCTTGGAGAAGTTCAGTCGGCCACTGAATTTATGAGTCTGATGTTCAAGAGAAAGGTCAGGACTAGAGTTATAAATTTGAAGTCATCAGCATATGAATGGCATTTACAGCTGTGATGCAGGATGAGATCACTGAGGGCAAAAATATAGACTAGGAAATGAGCTTCAAACTTTAGAATACCAGAGAAGGAGTCAGCAAAGGCAATTGAGAGGGAATGTCAAAGAAGGAACAAAGCCAGGAGAAGACACCAAAGGAGCCAAGAAATGATGGTGCGTCCAGAGGAAGTGGTCACCACCAGATGCCAGAGTGAGGCCAAGGAAAGTGGGCACTGACCCTTGGTTTGGGCAAAGGGGGACTCACTGGCCCTCTTGACACCAGTCACTTCAGCTGTGCGGTGGTAAGGGAGGCCAGATGGCAGTGGTCAAGGACAGGGCTGAGTAGATGCAAGACAGGAAGTACTGAATTGCGGCAGTTTCTGGAGGAAAATGTGGCTTCAAGGTTTTTTCTTTGTTTGTTTGGTTGGTTGGTTTTCTTAATGATGAGGCCCTCATGGGTCTGTGGTTGGCAAAATAGAGAGGGGGACCCTGATGACAATGGAGACAGAAAGGAAACTTGGAATTGAGTCTTGCTTTGCAACCTCTTTCAAGGATGTTTAAGAACAACTTTATCCAAAGTAAGAATAAATTAAAAATATGGAGGTGTCCTGGAGCATCAACTATTGCCTAAGAGCCAAGAGTAGGGAATGTGGGGGGTTGGGAAGGTGGGGTCAGAGAAGGAAGAGAAACTAGCGTTTATTCAGAGAATCACTGTGTCAGGCAGACAAGGGAACTTTGTGGCAATTTTAAGTTTTGAGTATTACATTGCCTTTTATTTTGTTTTTGCTTTTGATTGTGGCAAAATATACATAACACAAAATTTGCCATTTTAGCTACTTTAGGTGTGTAGTTTGGAGGTAATAAGTACTTCACAATGTTGTACAGATATCACAACTAAAGTTTTTTTCATTTTCATCACTCTAAACAAAAGCTCTGAACCAGTTTTTTTCAAGGCAAAAGCACTAACATAGCTCAATCCTTTTATTTCTAAATGTTTATTTTTATTTATGTATTTGGCGGGAGTCCCTTGGACTGCAAGGAGCTCCAACCAGTCCATTCTAAAGGAGATCACTCCTGGGTGTTCATTGGAAGGACTGATGCTAAAGCTGAAACTCCAATACTTTGGCCACCTCATGCAACGAGTTGACTCACTGGAAAAGACTCTGATGCTGGGAAAGGTTGGGGGCAGGAGGAGATGGGGACAACAGAGAATGAGATGGCTGGATGGCATCACCGACTCTGTGGACATGAGTTTGAGTGGACTACGGGAGTTGGTGATGGACAGGGAGGCCTGGCGTGCTGTGATTCATGGGGTCGCGGAGAGTCGGACACGACTGAGCGACTGAACTGAACTGACCTGATCTTAGTTGCGGCACACAGTGTCTTTTGATTGCAACGTTCAAGATCTCGTTTTTAGCTGCTGCGTGCAGAATTTTAGCTGCAGCATTTGAACTCTTAGTTGTGGCATATGTGATCTAGTTCCCTGACCAGGGATCAAACACAGGCCCCCTGCACTGGGAGCATGGAGTCTTAGCCACTGGACTACCAGGTTAGTCCCAGCTTTGTACAGTAAACAGTAATGCCCCATTACGCACTCCTCACAGTCCTTTCTCTACTTTTTACTATGAATTTGCCTCTTCTAGATACCTCATATGAGCTTCCCTGGTGGTTCAGACAGTAAAGAGTCTGCACACAAGTGCAGGAGACCCAGGTTTGATCCCTGGGTTGGGAAGATCCCCTGGAGAAGGAAATGGCAACCCACTCCAGCATTCTTGCCTGCAAAATTCCTCAGACAGAGGAGCCTGGCAGCCTGGCGGGCTGCAGCCCATGGGGTCACAATGGAATCACAGTCACCCTTTTGCATTTGGTTTGTTTCCCTTAGCGTGTTTTCAAGGATCATCCACAACGTCACTTAGTTCAGAATTTCATTCTCTTTGGATGACGAGATGATATTCCATGTATGTATTTACCATAATTTGTTTATTCATGTATCTGTTGACAGACATTTAGGTTGTTTCCACCTTTTGGCCCTCAGAAAGAACCCTGCTTTGAACATGGGTGTACAGTGTCTGCTTGAGTCCCTGCTTTCAGTTCTTTGGGGCCTAGATCTAGAAGTAGTCCCATTTATTTTTTGTTTAAGACTTACAGTAATCCATAGAGAGATAGACTGGGGCTGATTTCCTTCCTGAGAACCCTCAGTGGGGAACTGTATGCTCCCACCTCCCATGACAATCCCCCAAACTGGACATTGGCCAGTGCTTTTGCTCTCAGTCAGGCTCGGCTTCCAGGTAAACTCTAGTCCTCAGTCCCCATCTCTTAAGCTCTATTTCTGCAGAAGAGAATCCATTCAACACATTCTGGAGGAGAAGGACAGGGAGGCAGGCCATCTCTTCATCTTCCTACAGGGACCACAGTGAGGGCTGGGATGTAGACTTACTGCTCTGGGGTGATTTGGTGTAAATGCTCAACGCACATGCTTATAAATGAACTTCTGTCTCATTCTTCAGATCCTTTTAAATTGGATAGAGCATTCTCTCCAAAAATTGTGCTCCTTTCTTTCTTCTTCTTCTATTTATTTTTATTTTTTTTGCCACACAGTGTGGATTGTGGGATCTTAGTTCCCCAGTCAGGGTCTGAACCTGGGACCAGCTGTGGAAGTTCCGAGTCCTGACCACTGGACCATCAGGGAATGCCCCTGGGCTCCTTCTTTAAAAAGCTAAAACCTGACTTTTCCAAGGAAAAGCAAGTCCTCCGATAGCAAGCAAGTCACAATAGTATAGTCATTGGTACATTTTAGACATGTTAAAACTTAACACTTTACGCACCAGAAGATAAATTATCATAGTATCATAATAGACTGAGTTGAGAAAATTATTTGTGGAAAATAACTAAAACAATAGAATTGCAACCATTTTTAATAGCCAATATTTCCTGTCAGGGGCTATACAGGAAATAGAATAGTCTCTCCTTAAAAATATGAAAGTATTTTGTGATCCAAAAATAGCTGGTCTCTGCATTGTTTCAGCAAGTTTCCCTTAAAATAGAATTTCACTTTCCTTTTAAAATGTTATGATCTGCATGATTCTACAGAGCTTAGTTCTGTCCAAACAAATCATCCTGGAGTGAAGGGCAGTTTAGTGGCCCAAGGGGTGGGGATGGTGAGGGGAGTTTAGGTTTTTTGTTAGTAGTTTTGACTCCCTTCTGGATTGTAACAGGTTAGTGAGGACCCTGGGGGAAATCCCAGTGCTGGGGGAGAGGAAGAGGGGTCTGGAGTTGGGATTTGAATCTCAGAGACAGGACACCCCAGCATAGCTTTCTCACACATCGGCAGGTGGGGTGCACTTGGATGCACAATTCCTTTTTTTTTCTGTTAGGAGCTTGGTAGAGTGGCTTTCTCTTCTTTGCTTTCTCTGTATTTATTTCAATCTTTTCTCAGAAACTTCAACCTGATCCTAAATGTATCTTTCTTTCCTAAAACAGTTTTGATATGCTCTGTTTCTTTGATATATTCTGTTTGATATACACCTGTTTCTCAGGTGAGATATATTTCCCATAGTTTTTTGGGGTTTTGCATATTTTGGTTATTGTTTGTTTGGTAACTCTTGTTGGACTCTGTCTACAGCTTTTTCTGACTCTGATTTTTTTTTTTTTTGCAGGTTTCTCAATGATCTTTCTAAAGTACTTTATTGCAGGTATATTTTTACTTTTTCTCCCATTACTTTTAAATATTTTCATTTTAGCTTTCATGGTATATATATATATTTTCAGGTTATATTTTCTTGAAATTATTGTACAAGACTGCTGGACTGAACCCGCATCTCCTGTGTCTCCTGCATTGCGGACAGATTCTTTATCTACTGAGTCATTCTTAAAAGCATAAAGACTAAATCAGTCTTTAGATAATTATTGACTTTATATTTCCATTCCAGCTGTCAATCCTCTAGAAAATCTGTGGTGAAGATTATAATTGTAAAATACTTTGTTACACCCTTGTCTGGATCCATCTATTTACTTAGAAAGATCTTTTGTTAATTCTGTAAATGTCTACTTTATTAGGGAGGGGACCCAAATTACATAAGGAAAAGGGTAGAAAAGATTCATTTTATAACATTTTGAAAGTGTTTAAGTAGAAGAGCTTCTTGGATTTCCCTGATGGTACAGTGGATAAAAATCTGCCTGCCACTGCAGGGGACATAGGTTCGATTCCTGGCCCGTGAAGATTCCACACGCCATGGAGTGACTAAGCCCATGGGCCACAACTACTGAAGCCCATGCGCCAAGAGCCCATGCTCTGCAACAAGAGAAGCCACGGCAGTGAGAAGCCCCCACACCGAGTAGCCCCAGCTCACTGCACTAGAGAAAGCCCTCACAAAGAAATGAAGACCCAGCTCAGTGAAAAATAAAATAAATAAACAAACTTAACTTTAAAAAAAAAAGAAGAACTTCTTAATATTATGCAGATAAATTTCTTATAATCCCCTAGAAATTAGGATCATTAATATTTACATTTTACAGCCGCAAGTTAACAGTACATAGACGTAAACAAAATGACTTCTTTTCTCTAGATGCTGCTGCCATAAATTAGCACAACACACCCCTAGTATGTTCTTTCCTGCTGGAGTCAGGACTAAAGCAAGAATGGCCCCTGCCACTTAATACTCAATCCTCTTGTAGTCCCGGAAAATGAAATCAGAGTCAGGAAGCAAAGGCACCTAAACATTAGAAAGTAAGAGTGATAAAGGACAGATAATGGGGACAGAGACCCTGACAACCAATTCTAAACCCTCAGAAGTTCCAAAATGCAAAATTATTTAAAGACTCGTTTGTTTGCAAACCTTGACCCTTAATAATATGAGGCTATTCAGTCTTCATTTACGCCATCAGTGTTAATATCACATGCAAATATATCACTGTATTTAGTCACAAGGAACTTCCTGAGACCCCACGGGGAACTTTGATGCTCTGTGTCACCTTTCTGAAATTGAAAATATTCTGAATTCTGAAACACAAATGACCCCCAAGACTTTGGGTAAGGGATTTTATACCTGCAATATACTGGGACACCAAAAAGATACAAACATTCATGTTGTCATTCACTCCCAGTCAAAACTGAGATGGCAAGAGATATGCATAAGAAAAGCTTTAAAGCTCTCAAATTTGACTTGAAACAAATACATGGTCCTAGTCTGGCTCAGCCGGAGAAGGCAATGGCAACCCACTCCAGTACTCTTGCCTGGAAAATCCCGTGGACAGAGGAACCTGGTAGGCTGCAGTCCATGGGATCGCTATGAGTCGGACACGACTGAGCGACTTCACTTTCACTTTTCACTTTCATGCATTGGAGAAGGAAATGGCAACCCACTCCAGTGTTCTGCCTGGAGAATCCCAGGGACGGGGAAGCCTGGTGGGCTGCCGTCTATGGGGTCACACAGAGTCGGACACGACTGAAGCGACTTAGCAGCAGCAGCAGCAGTCTGGCTCATCAGTTGGCTGAAGTGAAGAGATACACAAGACTGCCTGTGAATATCTGTTTATTATTCCAGTGCCCCAACGTTGTACCAGCCTGTGTTTGATGGATGAAGCCTTGGCCCCAAATATGGAAGAAATGTGCTTAAAGGAGGGGAAAGAAGATTTCAAGCCGCATATTTTAGAGTCTTCCTGTCGTAAGCATCAGAAACGTTGCTTAAAGTCCAGGCTTGGGTGAACCTCCTCCTGCTGGTCACTGAGCTCTCTCCTGCCTCTCTGAGCTGGCTTTCTTCTCCACTCTTTCACTCCCAGGCAGGCTCTTTCTGCACGGTGGGAAAGATGGCCACTGGAGGTGTTCCATTTGTGATCCCTCCAGACTGCAATCCCAAAAGAGAGGAGAGAGATGGTCGTTCCTCCTGCATCCGTCTCAGTCCCTTGTAACGATCTAGCCTAATCGTGTTGGCATTTCGACCCAGACACTTTTCTCCTGGCCTGGAGTAACCCTGAGCTGCTGACTGAGACACTCACAAAGCTGGATAGCATCCAGCTGTAGCGAACCCTCAAGCTGGTATCACTTGCTGAAGATTAAAGAGAGGAGTGAATGAAACCCATCATGTGCTGGGCATTTAACATAAATCATCTTTGGAATTCTCACAACACTGAAAGGGAGGTATCACAGTTCCCATTTTAATAGATAGGCAAAATAAGCTTTTCCATAATCTTCCAGCTCACGGGGACACTGACCAGCTTGAGTTACATCTTGGGCTTTGTAATTGATAACCGTACTATACTCATGAGCCTGTCCAGTCTCCCTGGATGACCCCTCCCAGCCCCTGCAGCAGTGGACGCAGACGGCAGACCTGACTGCCTGGGAAGGGTGATGCTGCAGACCAGCCATGGTGGCCATATGCCAGCTGGCCCACCTGCCCACCATGGTGCCTGACCCCTGCCCAGAAGTGCTGAAGGGCTGAGCCCCTTTAGACCCCCAGGAACTGCCCCTTCACCACTCCCATCTTTCTATCTGGAGTCTGTGTCCTCCCCAAAGCCATGGAAGGTATGTCTGTACACCACACCCCAAAATGTATTTTTTTTTTAAATAAAGGAAATAAACATTAAAAAAAGAAAAACTACATTACACGATAGTATAGAGTTAAGGCGATTACAAAAACAAGGGATGCATGCTGCTTGAAACCATCAAAGATGAAACATACTAAAACTTAAACCTTCAGACGAATACAGAGCCAAGACAATAGCTGCTATTCCATTTATTGCAAATACATTTCCTCCTACTAAAAATGCAAATACAAGCAAGGAGTGCTGGGGCAGATTAATGTTTTAAAAAGGAATAGATGTGTGCAGTCACCCTAGAGTCTTCCTCCTAAACAGGACCCCTTTGCTTTGCTGAGGAGGATAGGCAGGCAGGAAGAGGGGCCTGAACTGGAGCAGTGGTCACATCATGACAACAGAGGCGGAAGGGTGTCAAGGAGCCTGGTCACTCTCTGGTCCCAGGTGTTGATGTCTGTGTATCTAAATCAGGGACAGGATTCACTGGTGGATGCCCGACAGGAAGTTTAGGATGCAAGCTCAGGAAGGAGCTTTAAAAGTGAATGTTTCATGCTAAGTTAACAGGTGCTTAAGATGTTTAAGATGGGCTTCCCTGGTGGCTCAGACAGTAAAGAATCTGCCTGCAGTGCAGAAGACCTGGGTCAGAAAGATCCCCTGGAGAAGGGAATGGCAACCCACTCCAGTATTCTTGCCTGGAGAATTCCTCAGACAGGGAAACCTGGCAGGCTACAGCCCATGGGGTCGCAACGAGTCGGATACAACTGAGCAGCTAACACACAGAGATGTTTAAAGGAAAGAAGAGAAGAGCCTTGCTAAAAAGAATGAAACAGAATATTATAGGTAGAAGGTGTAACATTTATTTGGATGAAGTATTTTGCTCCTGCTGAGTCTAGGTTGGAACATCCTTCCCATCAGTGTTGCTTGCTTTCTCCTTCTAAATATGAGAAATGTCTGGATCCCTTTTGAACTGAGATAAGTGTGTGAGGACAGGCTTACGCTTGATGGCTATGTGTTAGTCGTTCAGTCATGTCCTACTATTTGTGACCCCATGGACTGTAGCCCACCAGGCTCCTCTGTCTATGGGATTCTCCAGGCAAGAATACTGGAGTGGGTAGCCATTCCCTTCTCCAGGGGATCATCCCCACCCAAGGATCCAACCCCGCATTCCAGGCAGATTCTTTACCATCTGAGCCGCCAGGGAAGCCCTTAAAGGCTATGGTCCTGCCCTAAAATACAGGAGGGATGTGCTTGAAAAGGGGGAAAATATCATTTATAATTCCTATGTATTAGACTCTTACAGTTGCAAACCTCAGAAACTGGACTTAATATGAGAAAAAAAAACTGGACTTAATAAAAGCAAAAAATTGACCTATTGGCTCATTTAGAGAAATATTTAAAAGAAGCAGACTATAGGCATTTTCTGATCAGGATTTGATTCTTTAGCAAATATGATATTTTGGGACCAAGTATCCTATATCCAAGTTGGAATAACCTTCTAAATAACTTGCTGAAAGTCACCCAAGGAATGATTTGTCAGTGTTCCAGAAGAGGGAGGTACAAAGGCAAAGGAGCTGCGCCTGGAACTTCTCTGAATAATTAAGTTACAGTTGCTATTTGCAAGTCACTGCAGAGAAAATCTTCCAAAAGATGCTATTTATTCAGTCATGTGTGCAAACCTAGATACTTCTTATATTAACATTGTAATTATATTTTGGATCTTCCTTTGTTGTGCTCTTCAAGGACAAAGATTGAGTCTTAAATGTAGAAGTCAGAGGAAGAAAAGGCACTTTTCTCCTGGAGGGGAGTAATCTTGAGCTGCTGACTTAGACATACACAAAGCTGGATAGCGTCCAGCTGTAACCAACCCCCAAGCCATTATCACTTACTGAAGATTAAAGAGAGGAGTGAATGAAACCCATAATGTGCTGGGTATTTTACATAAATCATCTTTGGAATTTTCACAGCACTGAAGGGAAGGTGTCACAATTCCTATTTTAATAAATAAGCAAAATAAAACTCCGAGAGCTTTATTTGCTTTTCCATGAATTTCCAGGTCACAGGAAGTAAAGCCAGGATTCTAAAGCTGAACTGTCTGATTTCAAAGCCTGGGCAAGACTATAGACTTGGCTTCTTGCTGGGTGATATCTTTGAGGAATAATAAGCTGTATAACACCTAGCTTTTTGTTTCCTGTTAACAAATCCTTTCCTTACCGTATATCTATGAATGATCATCATGATACACTATAAAAAGCTCAATCCTAGGAGCCAGAGATGCAAAGAATTGAATACAACTTTAGCCCATGGAGAGCTCACTGGGCTCTATCTGGGTGAAATGGACCCCAAATATGAAGCAATAAACAACAACCTAGGGGTGGGACTGGGCTGAACAACTAGTGAGCAAAAAAGACTTAGAGGACATGACCGAGGCTGGAATTACCCCTCGGTGTCCATTTCCCCTTCCTTGGTAAAACAGCTCCGCCCCTACTAGCTGGGACTACAGCCATCCAGTATGTAGACTACATTTCCCAGTCTCTCTTGGAGCTTAGTGTGACTAAATTCTGTCCAATGGGACGAAAGCAGAAATGACAAATGCAACTTCTGCCAGGGATGCTTAAAGGGAAACACAACCTCCTCTCCTCTTCCCTGCCTGCAGGCGCTTCAGCAGCCATCTGGCATCATGAAGCAGGTTTGGGAGGAAGTCACTGGTGGCAGAGCTACAAGCGGGGAGATGCAGAGGTCTGACCCTCCATAGCACTGCCTCGACTCCAGACGTCCAGCCTTCACTCTCCTGTGAAAGAGAAGGAAACTCCTGTTTCATTTATGCCACGGTTATTTGGGGCTTTTGTCACTGTAGGCAAATTTAATTCTAATTGCTAAAAGAGCACAGCGGACAGCCACAGTCACCAACACCCCAGATCCTACTATGTAACCTGTAGCAAGTCACTTCCTCTCCAAGCCTGGGAGAATCCAAAGAGAATAACCAATGAGAGAGCAGGAGAAAGCACTTGGGGGTTTTTAGAGGGTCTGTTGTGATACAGTACGGCTGGGTGGGGAGGGGTGAGGCTGCAGTCCATAGGGTTGCAAAGAGTTGGACACAACTGAAGCGACTTAGCATGCACACACACCACTAATCACCTCACTATTTTCCTGAAGTGCTTAAGGAGTGAGTCCTTTTTTAAATTTTTGGCTGCACCTCGCAAAATGTGGGATCTTTGGATGGATGGAACCTGCGCCCCTTGCAGTGGAAGCATGGAGTCTTAACCATTGGACTGCCAAGGGAAGTCCAGGAATTAGTCCAGTTTAGTTTGTAAGTCTTGACTCTTTTAGCTACAAGTTAAAAAAATTCAATTCAACCCTGCTTTTAAAAAAAAAAAGTGGGCAGGGTGAGCTTTTGTGGTTGGTTCATATAATTAAAGAGGCAAGAAATAAGCACAAGGAAGGCTGGATCAAGATCAGATGATGTCACTAGGATGTGGTCTCAGGCCTGCTTCCCTGAGCTCACTGCATTGTCATAAAGCTGCTGCTGCTGCTGCTGCTAAGTCGATTCAATCATAAGGCAAGTGGTGGCCTCTGGCAGCAACGAATTCACAGCCTAGCCACTTCACAGCCCAGGTGGAAAACATCTCCTTCCTTAGGGCTGCAGAGAAGCCCTCAACCTACCTGCCTTCCTGTGACCCCGCTTCTCCAGACCTGCATGTCCCCATCTCTGGACTGGATGGGACATCCCCCCGAAACTGCATGGATTGAGAGCTTGAGAAGAGTGGTTGTTTTGGTTTTGGGTTTTTGGTTTTTGGGTTTTTTTTTTTTTTTCCCCCGTGTCATTCGGCATATGGAATCTTAGTTCCCTGACCAGGGTCCAAACTCATGCCCCCTGCATTGGAAGCACACAGTCTTAACTACCCAATTCCCAGGGAAATCCCAAGAAGGATAATTGTTTAAAGAAAAAGTGAGGTGCAACTGACCCCCACCGTGTTGAAGCCAGATCCCCACTGTGATTGTATTGGGAGATGGGGCCTTTGAGGGGTACTTTATTCTGCCCTCATGAATGGGATTATTGCTCTTATGAGAGAGGCCCCAGAGAGCATCTTTGCCTGCCTGCCAGGTGAACATACAGCAAGAAGTTGGCCGTCTGTGATCCAGGAAGCAGGCTCTCACCAGACACTGAATCTACTGATGCCTTGATCTTGGATTTCCCAGGCTTTAGAGCTGTGAGGTGTAAATTTCTGCTGTTTATAAACCCCTGGGTCTATGGACTTCCCTGGTGGTACAGATGGTAAAGAATCCACTTGCAGTGCAGGAGACTTGGTTTTGATCCCTGGGCCTGGAAGATCCCTGGAGAAGGAAATGGCAACCCACTCCAGGATTCTTGCCTGGGATAATCCCATGGACAGAGAAGCCTGGCAGGCTACAGTCCATGGGGTTGTAAAGAGTCAGACACAACTGAGTGACTAACACTTTCAGCCTATGGGGAGTCTATTATAAAGCCAGAGCAGACTAAGTTAGGCCAGTACTAGCCAAAACCATGGAGAAGGAAATGGCAACCCACTCCAGTGTTCTTGCTTGGAGAATCCCAGGGACGGGGGAGCCTGGTGGGCTTCCATCTATGGGGTCACACAGAGTCGTGTCCGACTGAAGTGACTTAGCAGCAGCAGCAGCAGCCAAAACCAAGCAAGTAAACGGAAGAATCCAACCCAGAGACTCACAAATCTAGGTGCAATAGCACAAATGGTTTGCAACTAGATGGTTACCTGTGGGGAAGAACCGTGACACTCCAAGCCTTACTGGGAAATGCCAAATGTGTGGAGTAGGGTGGAATGGAAGACCCAGCACCTAATACAGTGCTCTGTGCAGAGAAGACGCACAGGTAGTAATGGCTAGGCTGAAGTGCAAAAAAGAACAGGAAGAGGAAGAACATCGATGGTATTGATGAGCTGCCTTTATTCTAACTACAGCCTTCGAACAAAAACCCTCAACATCTACGGCAGTTGTATGGGAGAGGAGGGGCAAAAGCTACCTTCAGCTTCATTCAGAAGCCCTTGAAGCCCTAGGCAGGAAATAAGATAACCCCAGAATCTACCCAGAGAGGAGCAGACATGGGAGGAGGAGCAGGCAATGGATTGTATTCATTGGTTATCAATCAAAACTAGTTCTCCCCCAGGCCTTATCTATGTACCTATTATCTCCCCAACCTTTTTCGTTTTTTCTTAGTTCTCATCACCATACGAAATTGTCTTATATAATTGTTCAATTACTTTTTATATAGTCTACCAACACCACCTCCAGAATATAAGCTCTAAAACAGAAGGAGCTTTTTGTGGCCCTGCTGTGTCTTCAGTACCCAAGAAAGTACCTAGCACATACTAGGTGTTCAAAAAACATTGTTGAATGAATAAAGGAGAAAGAGTAAAGGATCTGAGGGATTTTAGTAAAATAAGGATATCAGAGATTTAAATATAAAAGTGACTACACCCAAGCTAATAACTTCATAGATAGCGGGGCAATTCAGAATGCTTGATTCCATAAAGATTATGCATAATCATGGGACTTCCCTTGTGGTCCAGTGGTTAAGACTTTGTACTCCCAATGCAGGGATCATGGGTTTGATCCCTGGTCAGGAACTAGATGGCACGTGCTGCAAATAAGAATTTGCATGCCGCAACTAAAGTTCTTAGTCCACAACTAAGACCCAATACAGCCAAAAAGAAAAATATTATGCTTTTAGGTCAGAAAATCTGTGGTTCCATCGTGAAAAATCAGCTTTAGTTGTTTCTCTGTTATTTTGCAATATCAATAGTAAAGACACAATCTCTTAAGTGACTTTAAGTTTTTAGTGTATATTATATATATGCTAACCATGGTTTTAATTTCCGTATTCTGATGTCTTGACAGAAACATGTTCCTGGAGGGACTGTCCCTTCAGGGTGAAGCAGTTCCTGAAGACAGTAAACAGCTTACTTGTAAGTGTGCTTTTTAAATGCAAAAATTCACACCCCAACACCTCCTTTATCAGGCCCTCACACTCCAGGTCACAATCTCCCACCATCATCACCTCAGGTCCAAGTATCCAACACCTACAGACAGCTCCTGTGCTTCAGGGCCCACTGAAACTATTCACACTAACCACGTGACCAAAGTAAGCTCGTGTGCTGTTTGAGGTGCTAACCATGCCTCACCTGTTCCTCCCACAGACTCCATGATAAAGGCCCCTGCCCACAGTTCATCCCCCCCACTCTGGTCCTGACCAACCCTGGTGCTTCCCCATGTGGACCCTCCTGGGGCGGCATGCCCCTTTCTTTTGGGAATTGTGAGTAACAAATTATATGTTCATGGCAGTCACCTGATCTCCCAATCTTACTAACCCTCAGATTTTCTGTGAATATATTGTATTTCAAAAACAATATGCCAGTGAAGATGCTTTCATCTGTAAATAACAGAAAAGCTAATTCAAACTATGCCTTAAGCCTTAAAGGAGATGTGCTGTGAGTGGAAATTCAGGACAGCTTCTGACAGCCTCTGGGTTAGTTTTATTTCAGTCTCTGATGATGTCCGAGGGCTCACTGTCTTCCAATCTACCACTCGTTCTCTGCAGCATCAGGCTCGTCCATCCACAGTCAGTCCCACAGGCTTCCTAGTTCAAATAGAGGGGAAGCGACCAGGTCTCTTCTTCTGGAATCTTTCTCAGGAGAATGGGGCAGCTTTATCCCCAAGAGTCCCTGCAAACCTCTTTGCAAAATTTGGGCGTGTGTCTCTCCCTGGCCGAGAATGATATTCTGTAGACGAGTTTGGACCTGAGCCTCTTGTTCTTCCTAGATTCAGGAGGGCTGAGGGTCCAGGAAGCACATGACCCGTATGGGGGAGAGGTGGACCCTGAACAGTGTCATTACAGGAAATGGGGAGTGAATGCCAAGTGGTCCCATAATGTCCAGGGCAGTAATCTGATAGCAATATAAACATGGAAAATAAAGAAGTGACTTAAGGTGACAATCTGTGTGGGGGTCAGCAGTGGTTTAAGAAGAGGGAATACAACTGAACACAGCTGCTGTAGGTCACACATTTGTAAGAAAAACCTTCTATCCTTGGTGGCTTTTACTGAGACGAGGAGAGAACTTCACTTCTCATGAAATACGATTCTGATTCTGAGATGGCCGTGTAAAGAAAAAAGTCATTAAATTTCTATGTTTCATTTCATTCTTACATTGGCCTGTCTTATCTAGTAGGCTGAAAACTTGATGGGGAAAGAGATTATATATTTTATAGCACAGTGGTATTTAAAATGTCAAGAAGCGGAAAAAAAAAAAAGCCAGGGCACCTTTTAGCCTGAGAATTTTAATGCCCGCTCAGTGCTTTTGCTCAACAGTTTCTCTCAGTTTGCACATGCGCACAGATATGACTGCCCCGGCCCGCCCTGCCCCCAGACACACACAGTCTGAGAAAGATGTGACATCAAAACAGAAGCACAATCCTTTACAAGAGCATCAGGGTTAAGAGGGCTAATTTAATTAGTGTCTAGTCTGCAATGAAAAAAAGAAGGCATCTGTAATGTAGAAAGGTTATTTGTGATCTGCTTCTTGAAAAAATGTCTGCCTGATTTGTGTCTTTCAGCAGCTCTCAACAATGGAGGTTTGCTCCCGGTCTCTGCAACAGACACTTTTCCAATCACCAGGCTTCTGTGGATTTATGCCCTCTTCCTGACTTAAACAGCAGCTCCCAGAAAGCAATGGCTTTCTACACTGAGAGCTGGAGGGTTTGTTAGACATTCTGCAAGCATACATCAGACGTATCACCAAATTAGAGATAACTGTGAGCAAAGAAGAAAAATTCTCTAATTCACAAATTATGCAACTGATTAGCCCAAAGACAATTATTTTTAATACATGCATTTTTGCCTTGATTTTTGCATTTGGGGGAAGTAATATATGGTATGAAAACAAGACTAGCAAGCAACATTTCATTTGTTCCTTCTTACGAAGCAGAATGAGGGAATGGATCCGAAACCACTTCGTAAGTCCTAATGCACATGCAGATGTGAGTTTCTGTTGCTGATTTCATTATGCTAATAGGCTAAATTTTACTTAAGGGAAAAAAGCAAAATGTTCTTTTGAATGGCATAAGGTACTTTTACTGGATGAAATTCTAAATGCACTCAAATGATCTATTTTACTTTCTGAGTATTTTAACATGTTCAGATGGAAAATCCCACCCTAATGAATGTTTTCACAGTTCAAAAAGGGATCTGCTTGCAATCCAGTTCTTTAAATGGGCAAAAGGCCTGAACAGGCATTTCACAAAAAAAGTCAAGCAGAGATTTCCCTGGTGGTCCAGTGGCTAACACTCTATGCTTCCAACTCAGGGGGCACAGGTTCAATCCTTGGTCAGGAAACTAGATCCCACATGCCACAACTAAGTGTGAGCATGCCCAGCTAGAGGCTCCCACGTGCTACAACTAAGCTCAGGTGCAAGATTATAAATACATAAGTATTTAAAACTAGACAAACAAACAAACCTCAGGATATGTCATTTAATCTCTGCTGCTGCTGCTGCTAAGTAGCTTCAGTCGTGTCCAACTCTGTGCGACCCCATAGACGGCAGCCCACCAGGCTCCCCCATCCCTGGGATTCTCCAGGCAAGAACACTGGAGTGGGTTGCCATTTCCTTCTCCAATGCATGAAAGTGAAAAGTGAAAGTGAAGTCACTAAGTCGTATCGAACTCTTAGCGACCCCATGGACTGCAGCCCACCAGGCTCCTCCATTGATGGGATTCTCCAGACAAGAGTACTGGAGTGGGATGCTATTGCCTTCTCCGCATTTAACCTCTCAGTTCAGTTCAGTTCAGTCGCTCAGTTGTGTCTGACTCTTTGTGACCCCATGAATCACAGCACGCCAGGCCTCCCTGTCCATCACCAACTCCCGGAGTTCACTCAAATTCATGTCCATCGAGTCGGTGATGCCATCCAGCCATCTCATTCTCTGTCGGCCCCGTCTCCTCCCACCCCCAATTCTTCCTAGCATCAGACTCTTTTCCAGTGAGTCAACTCGACACATGAGGTGGCCAAAGTATTGGAGTTTAAGCTTCAGCATCAGTCCTTCTGAACACCCAGGATTGAGCTCCTTTAGAATGGACTGGTTGGATCTCCTTGCAGTCCAAGGGACTCTCAAGAGTCTTCTCCAACACCACAATTCAAAAGCATCAATTCTTCGGCGATCAGCTTTCTTCACAGTCCACCTCTCACATCCACACATGACCACTGGAAAAACCATAGCCTTGACTAGACGGACCTTGGTTGGCAAAGTAATGTCTCTGCTTTTTAATATGCTATCTAGGTTGGTCATAACTTTCCTTCCAAGGAGTAAGCGTCTTTTAATTTCCTGGCTGCAATCAGCATCTGCAGTGATTTTGGAGCCCAAAAAAATAAAGTCTGACACTGTTTCCACTGTTTCCCAATCTATTTCCCATGAAGTGATGGGACCAGATGCCATGATCTTTGTTTTCTGAATGTTGAGCTTCAAGCCAACCTTTTCACTCTCCTCTTTCACTTTCATCAAGAGGCTTTTGAGTTCCTCTTCACTTTCTTCCATAAGGGTGGTGTCATCTGCATATCTGAGGTTATTGATATTTCTCCCAGCAATCTTGATTCCAGCTGGTACTTCTTCCAGTCCAGCGTTCCTCATGATGTACTCTGCATATAAGTTAAATAAGCAGGGTGACAAGATACAGTCTTGACGTACTCCTTTTCCTATTTGGAACCAGTCTGTTGTTCCATGTCCAGTTCTAACTGTTGCTTCCTGACCTGCATACAGGTTTCTCAAGAGGCAGGTCAGGTGGTCTGGGATTCCCAACTCTTTCAGAATGTTCCACAGTTTACTGTGATCCACACAGTCAAAGGCTTTGGCATAGTCAGTGAAGCAGAAATAGATGTTTTTCTGGAACTCTCTTGCTTTCTCCATGATCCAGCGGATGTTGGAAATTTGATCTCTGGTGCCTCTGCCTTTTCTAAAACCTGCTTGAACATCTGGAAGTTCACGGTTCACATACTGCTGAAGCCTGGCTTGGAGAATTTTGAGCATGACTTTACTAGCGTGTGAGATGAGTGCAATTGTGCGGTAGTTTGAGCATTCTTTGGCATTCCGTTTCTTTGGGATTGGAATGAAGACTGACCTTTTCCAGTCCTGTGGCCACTACTGAGTTTTCCAAATTTGCTGACATATTGAGTGCAGCACTTTCACAGCATCATTTCTCAGGATTTGAAATAGCTCAATTGGAATTCCATCACCTCCACTAGCTTTGTTCGTAGTGATGCTAAGGCCCACTTGACTTCACATTCCAAGATGTCTGGCTCCAGGTGAGTGATCATGCCATCATGATTATCTTCGTCGTGAAGATCTTTTTTGTACAGTTCTTCTGTGTATTCTTGCCACCTCTTCTTCATATCTTCTGCTTCTGTTAGGTCCATACCATTTCTGTCCTTTATCGAGCCCATCTTTGCATGAAATATTCCCTTGGAATCTCTAACTTTCTTGAAGAGATCTCTTGTTTTTCCTATTCTGTTGTTTTTCTCTATTTCTTTGCATTGATCGCTGAGGAAGGCTTTCTTATCTCTCCTTGCTATTCTTTGGAACTCTGCATTCAGATGCTTATATCTTTCCTTTTCTCCTTTGCTTTTCGCTTCTCTTCTTTTCACAGCTATTTGTAAGGCCTCCTCAGACAGCCATTTCGCTCTTTTGCATTTCTTTTCCATGGGGATGGTCTTGGTCCCTGTCTCCTGTACAATGTCACGAACCTCTGTCCAGAGTTCATCAGGCACTCTATCTATCACATCTAGACCCTTAAATCTATTTCTTACTTCCACTGTATAATCAAAAGGGATTTGATTTAGGTCATATCTGAATGGTCTAGTGGTTTTCCCTACTTTCTTCAATTTAAGTCTGAATTTGCCAATAAGGAGTTCATGATCTAAGCCATAGTCCGCTCCTGGTCTTGTTTTTGCTAACTGTATAGAGCTTCTCCATCTTTGGCTGCAAAGAATATAATCAATCTGATTTCGGTGTTGACCATCTGGTGATGTCCATGTGTAGAGTCTTCTCTTGTGTTGTTGGAAGCCTCAGTTTATAAAGGAAAAAGAAAAAAAATATAATGTTGTATTGTACAGCACAGGGAACGCAGTCCAAAAAAAAAAAAAGACCATTCTCTTCTCCCAAAGATGTCTCCTAATCTTGGGAACCCAAGACGATGTTACCTTACACAATAAAATGTAAATTGCAGTTATGATTATGGTTACAGGCCTTGAGATGGAAAGATTGAAAAAAAATGCAAAAGCGTTAATCCCTCAGTTGTGTCCAACTCTTCAGGACCGCATTGAATGTAGCCCACCAGGCTCCTCCATCTATGGAATTCTCCAGGCAAGAATACCAGAGTGGGTAGCCATTCCCTTCTCCAAGAGATCTTCCCAACCCAGGGATTGAACCCAGGTCTCCTGCATTGCAGGTGGATTCTTTACCATCTGAGCCACAAGGGAAGCCAATGGGGAGATTCCGTTCCGTTCCGTTCCGTCGCTCAGTCATGTCCGACTCTGTGCGACCACGTGGACTGTAGCCTACAAGTCTTCTCCGTCCATGGGATTCTCCAGGCAAGAATACTGGAGTGGGTTACCATTTCCTTCTCCAGGGGATCTTCCCGACCCAGGGATCGAACCCGGTCTCCCGCATTGGAGGCAGACGCTTTAACCTCTGAGCCACCAGGGAAGCCCCTAATTAAATGGGTGGGACCAATCTAAACACTTCAATCCTTAAAAGCCAGAAACCTTTCCCACTGTGGTCGGAGAGAGCTGCCTGACAGAGACACAGAACAGGAGAAGGGTCAGAAGCCACCGCTGTGGGCTTTGAAGATGGAGAGTCATGAGGCAAGGAAGGCAGAGGCGTCTAGATGCTGGGAATGACTCATCTGAAAGCCAGCAAGAAAATGGGGACCTCAGTCCTCCAGCAGCAAGAAACTGAGCTTGGCCGACAGCCCGAATGAGCAAGATAATGGATCCCCACCTAGAGCCCCCATAAAAGAAGTACTGCTGACATCTTGATTTTAGCCTGGTGAGGTCCACGCCAGACTTGCGACGTCTAGAGCTGGATGATAATAAATGTGTGTTGCTCAGTGCTGAGCACTTTGTGGTAATTTATTGCAGTAGCAATAAAAAACAAATTCAATACCCAATGGAAATGTGTCTGTCTGTGCAGCAGTAAATGTGTCCGATGATGTTCACATCAAGATCATTTGTAAGAGCCCCAGTATGGAAGTAACCTATGTGGCCTTTAATGGGATAGATGAATGAATTGGCCTGGGCATAAAATGGGAGTGCGGAGCAGTGGAGATAAGATGGTGATGGCCTCATAGCACGAGGCGTGTCGAGTGTGGGTGGAGACAGGCTGCGTGGTTCCATGGATGGCAAGTTCACAACCGGGGAGAACTGTATTCCCCTTACAGAGGTCAGAAGAGTGGTTGTTTTTGCGGAGGGGGAAAGGAGTGAGATAAGGCACAGGGGTTTGGGGGAGTGCTGGAACATTCCATGTCTTGATCTGGGTGCTGTTTACAGGGTGTGTTTACTTAGATGATTAGTGAGTTTTTCTTTGTGCATTTTGTAATTCAGTTAAAAAGTTCACATAGTAAGAAATGGTCTGTTTGGATTAGTAAATGTTTACGAAGTTTATGCTGAAGACCACTTTGTAATGGTTATCTCTTTTTTTTCTCATTTACTTTTTGGCTTCCCTCTGATTTGTCATCACAGAATATTTTCCTTAGGCCAGGAGAGCAGAAAGATCCAGTGAAATGCCACTAAACCTCATGGCATACTGGGATTAATTTAAACATACACACCTTCGCACACTCTGAAATTTCATTTATTTATTAGTTATTTGTCCATTGTTTAATTGAAGATCATCAGTTTCTTCTCCTTAGAAGCAAATATTGTCATTTTCTTCTATTTCCTTTCAGAAATTTTTTATCACATCATGTGTGTATGAGTTCATGTGTATGTGTAACTTTTTTTTGTTTTTTTTTCATGAATAACAGCAAACTCTATGCATGAGTCTGTCTTTGCTTTTCTCAAACATGGACCAAAGTTATAATTTTTAATAGATGAGTAGATATTTGGACTTCTCTGGTGGCTCAGACAGTAAAGAATCCTCCTGCAATGCAAGAGACCTGGGTTTGATCCCTGGGTTAGGAAGATTCCCTGGAAAAGGAAATGGCAACCTACTCCACTATGCTTGCCTGGAGAATTCCACAGACAGAGGAGCCTGGCAGGTTATAGTTCGTGGGGACATGACTGAGCACACCACAGATACAGAATGATCCATCATTTGACTAATTCCCCTGTTGATGGACATAGAGGTTATTGCCAGTCTTTTGCTATTGTGAACGGTGCTATAATAAATCTCTCTAAATGCCCATCATTTTGCACAATCACAATCTACTATTCAGTAATCTGCTTCAAATCAGTAAGTATTGATTGTTACTTATAGATTTGAGACGATGGCGGATGTTAACATTTTTTTTTACTGAGAAGAATACTCAGGGCTCAATAATCGCAGCTCCCGGGTTCTAGAGAACAGGTTCAGCAATTGTTGTGCATGGGCTTAGTTGCACATGGAATACTCCCGGACCAGGGATCTATCTCATGTCTCCTACATTGGCAGGCAGATTCTTTACCACCGAGTTACCAGGGAAGCCCCAAGGATGTATTTTTTCCTTAATGGTTTTTGTTTCCTAGGGCTGCTATAACAGTACCATGAACTAGGTAGCTTCAAATAGTATACATTTGTCATCTGATAGTTCCGGAGGTTAGAAATCTAAAATCAGAATGTTGTCAGAGCCGTGTTCTCTCTCCAAAGGCTCTAAGAACACGTCTTTTTATTTTGCCTCTTCCTGATTCTGGTGGTGCCCAGCAATCCTGGCATTACTTGGCTTATAGATACATCGCCACAATCTCTGCCTCCATCTTCACATGGCTGTCTCCCTGTGTCTCTGTGTTTTCACATGTCTATCTTCTCATAAGTACACCAGTCATATTGGATTAAGGGACCACCCTTCTCTCCCATATAACATCTTAGAAAACGAAGATCATGGCATCTGGTCCCATCACTTCATGGGTAATAGATGGGGAAACAGTGGAAACAGTGTCAGACTTTATTTTTGGGGGGCTCTAAAATCACTGCAGATGCTGATTGCAGCCAGGAAATTAAAAGACGCTTACACCTTGGAAGGAAAGTTATGACCAACCTAGATAGTGTATTAAAAAGCAGAGACGTTACTTTGCCAACCAAGGTCCGTCTAGTCAAGGCTATGATTTTTCCCATGGTCATGTATGGATGTGAGAGTTGGACTGTGAAGAAAGCTGATCGCTGAAGAATTGATGCTTTTGAACTGTGGTGCTGGAGAAGACTCTTGAGAGTCCCTTGGACTGCAAGGAGATCCAACCAGTCCATTCTAAAGGAGATCAATCGTGGGTGTTCATTGGAGGGACTGATGCTAAAGCTGAAACTCCAATACTTTGGCCACCTCATGCGACGAGTTGACTGACTGGAAAAGAGTCTGATGCTAGGAAGAATTGGGGGTGGGAGGAGACGGGGACGACAGAGAATGAGATGGCTGGATGGCATGACCGACTCAATGGACATGAGTTTGAGTGAACTCTGGGAGTTGGTGATGGACAGGGAGGCCTGGAGTGCTGTGATTCATGGGGTCGCAAGGAGTTGGACATGACTGAGCGACTGAACTGAACTGAACTGATGTGGCATGCGGGATCTTAGCTTCCCAACCAAGAATCGAACTCAAGACCCCTATAGTGAAAACATAGGGCCTTAACCACTGAACACCAGGGAAGCCCCAGAGGCAACTATTAAAAGAGTTAAATGCAGGTACCGAGAAGGCAAGTAGGAGTCCAGGGTAGCCAGTCTGGCTAGATATACACACTTTGAAGTTATTAGGCTTATGAAGAGAATTTAAAGCCACAGACTGTAGAAATCATGTAGGCAGTGAGCACAGGTTAAAAAAAGAAAGTGAATCTGGTTCCTGAGTTTGAGAAACTCATGACGCATCCAGGTGGAGACTTAAAATATTTGGAAGAGCAATCTGCCTGAAAATACAGATTTGGAAGACATCGGCAAATAGGCAGTAGTTGAAACAAGGAAGTGAACGCTCAGAAAAGCCAAGGTTCACGTAGTGGGTAGAGAGCCAGGAAGTGCAGTCTCGGGAGTGGACTGGGAAGGAAGGGAGACGAGGGGCCGGGGAAAGTTTTAAGAAGGAGAAAAGTATAATTCCTCATAAAGGTAAGTGGGATGCAAACTGAATGGGGACCACTGACTTTGGTAAGTAGGAGGTTTTGTTGACTTTAGAAGTCCGATTGCAGTGGATGGAGGAATGGATGGGAAGTGAGCAGGGTAATATTATCTGAAAGGAAAATAAACTTCATCTTCTGGCTTAATAATACGTTTCAGGTTGATAAATCACGGTGCTGACCTCTTCTCCCCTCCTGCTGTTTGGAGACGTCTGGGCCGTCATTTAGTGCTTCCTTTTGGAGGACTCTGGGCCTTCCAGGACTGTGTGACCCACACAGCATGGATGCTGATCTGCGCTCCTGAAATGACCTTGTCCTTCACGGGTTTAAACACTACTCATGACTCAGGTCCCAGCTAACCCCCTCCTGAACGTCTTCCCCAGACTCCCCAGCTGCAAATTATCTTCTGTTCCTCAGAATCTTTACAATGTTTATCTGATCATCTCTCTCTCTTTTTTAAAAATAATCTATTTTATTTTATCTTTTATTTTTGGCTGCACTGAGTCTCCACTGCTGCGTGGGCTTTTCTCTAGTTGTGGTGAGCAGGGGCCCCTCTTCCTTGGGGTGAGCAGGCTTCTCATTGCAGTGGCTTCTCTTGTAGAACACAGATTCTAGGGCGAATGGGTTTCAGTAGTTGCGTCATGTAGGCTCAGTAGTTACAGATCTCAGGCTTTAGAGCACAGGATCAATAGTCATAGCTCAGTTGGTAAAGAATCTGCCTGCAATGCAGGAGACCCCAGTTCAATTCCTGGGTCAGCAAGATCTTCTGAAGAAGGGATAGGCTACCCACTCCAGTGTTCTTGGACTTTCCTTGTGGCTCCGCTGGTAAAGAATCTGCCTGTGATGTGGAAGACCTGGATTGGGAAGATCCGCTGGAGAAGGGAAAGGCTACCCACTCCAGTATTCCGGCCTGGAGAATGCCATGGACTGTATAGTCCATGGGGTTGCAAAAAGTCAGACACTATTGAGCGACTTTCACTTTAATATTTGAGGCTTGAGCTTAGTTGTGCCACGGTATAGGGGATCTTCCCAGATCAAGGATTGAACCTGTGTCTCCTGCATTGGCAGGCGAATTCTTTACCACTGAGTCACCAGGGAAGCCCTATCTGTACATCTCTTAAAGTACAAGAAATATTCTCAGGTGACTCAGTGGTGAAGAATCCATCTGCAATGTAGGAAACGTGGGTTCGATCTCTGATCTGGGAAGATCCCATGGAGAAGGAAATGGCAACCCACTCCAGTATTTTTGCCATGGACAGAGAAGACTGGCAAAGTACAGTCCATGGGGTCGCAAGAGTCAGACACAATTTAGCAACTGAACAACTCTTAAAGTACACTTTGCTTTAATATTCCTCTTATTATAACTATTGGGGTTTTTTGTGTTTTTGTTGTTTTTTTTTTTTTGTCTTTTCTTCTCCACTAGATCAAAAGCGTCAGGCAGGATCCATGGCTGCTTCACCTTGATCTTTCCAAGGATATCATGTTTCTTCATATTTACACTAGATATTCATGTTTAACACACACAGACTGTTCAATTAATATTTTAGTGTGTTAATAAAAAGAGGCTAACTGGACCCAACAGAATGACATGTAGTGGAGTCCAACAATGCAACACAGTGTGCATCTCTTTAGTTTACATGCTCTTTGCATTTGCAGACGAAAACAGGAATTTTGAATTAGCAAAAGCAAAGTGTTAAAAACTGAATATCAAGCCCAATCCAAAGCATCCAAAATCCAGGAGGGTAAATGTCAGCCAAGGGTGGAATTGCTGTAGTAAATCAAGTTATGGGCTAAATTGTATCTCCTCAAAATTCATGCGTAGAAACCATAACCCCAGGTACCTGGGAAAGTGACCGTATTTGGAAACGTTGATTTTAAAGCGGTCACTGGGTTAAAATGAGGCAGTTAGAATAGGTGCCGAGTGGTGCTAGTGTAAGAGGAGATTAAACACACAGCTGGTAAAGAGTCCACTTGTAATGCAAGAGACCCCCCTTCGATTCCTGGTTTGGGAAGATCCACTGGAAAAGGGATAGGCTATCTACTCCCATATTCTTGGGCTTCCCTGGTGGCTCAGACAGTAAAGAATCCATCTGCAATGCAGGAGACCTGGATTCAATCCCTGGATCAGAAAGATCCCCTGGAGAAGAGGATAGCAACCCACTCCAGTATTCTTGTCTGGAGAATCCCAAGGACAGAGGGGCCTGGCAGGTTTCAGTCCATAAGGTAACAAAGAGTTGGACATGACTGAGCGACACAGCACAGCTCAAAGACCCAGAGACACCAAGGATGTGTGCCCACAAAGCAAAGACCATGTGAGGACCAACGAGAATGTGGCCACATATAAGCCAGAGGTCTCAGAGGAATCCAATCTCCTGACACCTTGATCTTGAGAACCACGAGAAAATAATTGTTGTTTAGTTGCTAAGTCATGTCCGACTCTTTTGTAACCCCATGGACTGTGGCCCGCCAGGCTTCTCTGTCCATGGGATTTCCCAGGCAAGAATACTGGAGTGGGTAGCCATTACCTTCTCCGGGGGATCTTCCTGACCCAGGGATCCAACCTGTATCTATTGTTTAAGCAACACAGTCTCTGGTATTTTGTTATGTCAGCCTCAGTAGACTAATCATCATGGCAGTAAAATGCCATGTTGCATAGAAAGAAATGATGGCTTTGCAGTGGGACAGACCAAGACTCAGTCTACTATTTTCTATGTGATTTCGGGCAAGTAACATTGCCTCTCTAAGCTGCTTCTCATATCACTACATTGGAAGCAATAATTCCTCCCTGTTGCTATGAGGAATGTGTGTAATATATATATTGTACCTGAAACAGAAGGAACACTCAAGAAAGGATAACTTTGAATTGTCACAGATGTAATATTTCTTAGGTATGAAAATGATTACTCTGGGGACTACCCTGGTGGCCCAATGCTTAAGAATCTATTTCCAATGCAGGAGATGTGGGTTCTATCCCTTGTCAGGGAAAGGAGACCCCACATGCCGCAGGGCCACTAAGCCAGCAAGCCACGACTACTGAACCTATGCACTCTAGACCTGGTACTCTGCAACAAGAGAAGCCCACGTGCTGCAACTAGAGAAAAAGAGTCCATATGCCAAAATGAAGACCCAGCACTGCCAATTTTTAAAAAATTCTTTTTTAAATGATCACTCTGTATAAAATAGATAACTAATAAGGACCTACTAAGCACAGTGCACTCTACTCAATACTCTGTAATGACCTGCATGGGAAAATAATCTACTGATAAAAAAGACTGGATATATGCATATTTATAACTGATTCACTTTGTTGCACACCTGAAACTAACACAGCATTGTAAATCAACTGCACCCCAAGAAAAAAATTTTCTAAAATGATTACTCTGAATATAATGTAGCAGGATACCTTTATATTTTTACTGATTAGTTACTGTTAAGGTATAATTTAAGATATTTAATGTACCAAATATAATAACATTAAATTTTAAACATATCAAAAATTCATAACACTATTAAATACTGGAGTGGGTAGCCTATCCCTTCTCCAGCAGATCTTCCCAACCCAGGAATTGAACCAGGGTCTCCTGCATTGCAGCCAGATTCTTTACCAACTGAGCTAATATCAGGGAAGCCCTAAGTAAGAGAAAGCAAGATAAAAATTATATAAAGCTCTGCTAGTTACAACCGTATAAAAATTATGCATACTTGTTGACAAGGTTGAAAGGCACTGTGTAAGTAAGAATGTAATTTTCAATGTTAAATCAGTTAGGACCCTTTTTTACAAGGGGAAAAAAACTGAACTTGAGGTAATTTAGGCCACAACTGAAATTTATTTGCTCCCAGATCCCAAGGAAGGATTGAGCAATGGAGCTGTAGAAGAACAAGAATCCAGCTGGCCCCTTGGAACAACTGGGACCAAAAGTTTCAACATCTTCGGGAGCCTCTTTCAATCCCTAGGTCCTCTGTTGGCCTCATTCCCATTCCCCACAATTAGCTGTGTCCACATGCAGAAAACATGGCTCCCCAAGTAACACTTAACAACTTCTGCCTCCGAAGAGGGACTCCCCATCTTCCCTAGTCTCAAACAGGGCTGTTGTTCAGCCAGCATGCCCTGGTTTTGGATACTGACGATCATCCCTAGAATTAGTTTCAAATATCCCAGGGAAGGGAATCGTTGGTGTTACCTTTCATTCAATAAACTACAGGCAGGAGGCCAGGTTCCTTAAGAGCATGGCTGCTCCCACGAGCATCACAGGTTTGATGTGATGGAAGATATACTTCCCAAGAAAAAGGGTTGGTACTTGGAAGATGTCTTCTGTATGTGTAGTTCTGGCCTTCATCTTCCAAAATGGTAAAATACAGTAACTTTTTAAAGGAAAAGAAAAAATCGAGGGTACTCAAAATCATCTTTATTTCTCAATTTTATTTCTACTCTGTCTCCATTAGAATGCATTTCAGCGTGTGTGTGCTGAGTAACTTCAATCATGTCCAACTTTGTGTGACCCTACAGACTGCAGCCTTCCAGGCGCCTCTGTTCATGGGATTCTCCAGGCAAGAATCCTGGAGTAGGTTGCCATGCCCTCCTCCAGGGAAACTTCCCAACCCAGGGATCAAATCCACCTTTCTAATGTCCACCTGCATTGGCAGGCGGGTTCCTTACCGCTGGCGTGTCTTCGTTAGAATAAATTTCAGCATCTCTGTCTAATTCATGGTTGAATATGGTCACTGCGTATTGGAAGTCCTTGCAGAAAAAGGGAGTGACTGATATCCACCTTAGGGTCACTTTTAGTTCTCTCCTTGTTGAATATCAAAATAATTCATTTGTTTGATGATAGAACAGGTTCATATATTATATTCAATTCCCTCCAAGATTTTCAGCATTTGAATTAAACTTCATTCAACCTTATACCCACACCTTAATTTCCCCAAAGCACCAACCAGAAGAAAAACAGGCCCCCAGTTTGCCACATACACACAGCTAGGCATCATCATCTTCTCCCTCAGCATATGCAGATAAAATTTTAAAGAGAAATTTGCATATAAATGCAATAACCTGTTTTAAGGTTTTACATAAAGTCTTTTAGAAAGAGCTTCCAAATTCTTCTCTTGAATATTCCCCTAGTAGCAGGAGATGATTTGACTCCTGAGATATTCACAGAAGAAATAAGGAAAAAAATGATTAATTTCCGGACATGTTTAATTTCATACAGTCTTCGGCTCATAATTGAGTGGTTGATTTCCAGTTCTTCCAGGTGCAACCACACCATGGAGAAATGATTTTAAAAGATGAAGCATTAGTGAGAACCTAATAAATTTTTCAGGTCAGCCCTCAAGATTCTCTCAATTTCCTACGTACTATTAAAGCGTAACACATGTCTAGTGGTTAGAATGCTCTGGTAGTGCACCTGGGGACTGAAATGACTGGATAACACAATAGGATCTGCCTAAGTGTCCAAACAGCAAGCAAATAAAAACAGAAATGGAAACCAGCTGAACCGAACAATCCCAGGGGAGTAGCCCTGACCCACAGTGAGCCACTGCCATGGGGACAAAATGATCATATTTCCAAAGGTGCTCAGTGCACATCTCCAGCAGAAACCCTTGAGCTCTCTGTGGTTTGCTTCTTTCCTTGACTCATGGTAAGGGACTCTATTGGTGATAGACTGCATCCCCAGGCTCAAGGGTCTTCTGCCTATCCATACAGCACAGCATGGCAGAGAAAGCATCCTATTGCACACTGCTAGTTTTAAATGGGACTTCTCAGGTGGCACAGTTGGTAAAGAATCCCACTGTCAATACAAGAGACACAAGAGATGTGTGGTCAATTACTGGGTCAGAAAGATCCCCTGGAGGAAGAAACGGCAACCCACTCCAGTATTCTTGCCTGGAAAATTCCGTGGACAGGGGAGCCTGGTGGGCTACAGTTCATGGGTTGCAAACAGTTAGACATGACTGAGCACAGCACACACACACACACACAGAGTTTTAAATGAAGGCTAATTTGGGAGTTCCCTGGCAGGCCAGTGGTTAGGGCTTGGTAGGTTTACTGGTGTGGCACCAGGTTCAATCCCTGGTTGGAAAACTAAGATGCCACAAGCTGTATGGAATGGCCAAAAAAAAAAAAAAATGAGGACTCTTCTAAAAAACATACTAAGAAGCAAAAATTGGAAATATGTGCAGTTGAACCTGCCATAGAAATGGAACCATAAATGTAATGAAGAGTTATAAAATAGGGTCATTTTATAAACACTGAAAATTTCATTCAGAGCGAACTAATTTGAGATTTTTATAAGGTTCCCTCAACACTTGTTTTTTACACTGTTCAGTTCAGTCGCTCAGTCGTGTCCGACTCTCCGCAACCCCATGAATCACAGCACGCCAGGCCTCCCTGTCCATCACCAACTCCCAGAGTTCACTCAAACTCATGTCCACAGAGTCGGTCATGCCATCCAGCCATCTCATTCTCTGTTGTCCCCTTCTCCTCCCACCCCCAACCTTTCCTAGCATCAGACTCCTTTCCAGTGAGTCAACTCATCGCATGAGGTGGCCAAAGTATTGGAGTTTCAGCTTTAGCATCAGTCCTTCCAATGAACACCCAGGATTGATCTCCTTTAGAATGGACTGGTTGGATCTCCTTGCAGTCCAAGGGACTCTCAAGAGTCTTCTCCAACACCACAGTTCAAAAGCATCAATTCTTCAGCGATCAGCTTTCTTCACAGTCCAACTCTGGCACCTAATTCTCCTTGGGGAAAGGTGACTTGATCTTTCATGAGATGAAAGCACATCCAGTATAGATTTCCAGTCAATACTCCAGAAGGTTGCCTGCACACTCTAATTCTCCTAAGTGTTTGGGAATTAGTCATTAATCTTTTTCTTTTCTTTTTTGGTTTTGAATCACAGGGGCCCTACTGGCATAGTGATTAGCAATTATAGCCTAAAAAAAAAAAAAAAGGAAGAAGTTTAGCACAGCTGCAAAAAAAAGGAGAGAGAGAGGCAAATAGAACAGCTGGAAAGACCTGGTCTATTTTTATTTTCCATTTAGTTGGCAAAACAAAATTCCCTCTTGGAAAGAATTCCCCCACACCCCCTCCCTAAGTTCACTTTACTCCACTACATATTTCCTCTCTCTTTTCCTATATTTTTTTATTTAATTTTGTTATTTCCTTAATGTTGCTGTCTGTTTCCTGGGCATTTCCTTGTTTGTTTTTTTTTTTCAATCCATTTAACAAATATCCATTGCATGCCCAGTACTGCTAAAGTACTGTGCTGGGCACCCTTTGGCTATCCAAAGATAAATTAAACATGAGGACTGACATCAGAAAGTTTGTTCTGCTAGTAAAGCATGTGAATGGTACACAAATAAGTATCAAAGATGGTAAGGAACAGAATAAATATAAAGTGACTTCGAAACTCAGAAGGAGAGAGATTTCCTTCCAACTTGAAGGTTCAGTGAAAGTTCACAGAAGAGGTGTGTGGATAGAGTATTCTTTCTTTTTTTTAAGAATTTTTTTGATGTAGACCATTTTTAAAAAATTATTTTTTATTGAAGGATAATTGCTTTACAAAATTTTGCTGTTTTCTGTCAAACCTCAACATGAATCAGCCACAGGTATACATATATCTCCTCCCTTTTGAAACTTCCTCCCATCTCCCTCACCATCCCATCCCTCTAGGTTGATACAGAGGATGTAGACCATTTTTAAAGTCTTTATTGAATTTGTTACAATATCGCTTCTGTTTTATGTTTCAGTTGTTTTTCTTTTTTTGGCCCAGAGGCACATGGGATCTTAGCTTCCCAGTTCAGTTCAGTTCAGTCACTCAGTCGTGTCCAACTCTTTGCGACCCCATGGACTGCAGCACACCAGGCCTCCCTGTCCATCACCAACTCCCAGAGCTTGCTCAAACCCATGTCCATCGAGTTGGTGATGCCATTCAACCATCTCGTCCTCTGTTGTCCCTTTTTCTTCCTGTCTTAGCTCCCCAACCAGGGATCAAATCCAATGTTCTGCATTGGAAGGCAAAGTCTTAACCACTGAACAGCCAGGGACGTCCCTAAAGGATATTCTGGGGAAAGAAAAACTGCATGAGGAAAGTTGTGATGGCATGACAGTAATTCCTAAAAAACATGAAGGGATTAAGTTTGACTAGAGAAACAGTTCTCAAGGTGTGGTCCTCAGACCATCAGCATCAGTAGCACCTGAGAAATTGCTAGACTCATCAGTCCTCAAGATCCAGACTTATTCGATTGAAAACCATGTTTGGAACTCAGCAAGCTTTGGTGTTACAGGCCCTCTGGGAGATTCTGAGGCATATTTGAGAGTCATGGCATAAAGATGGGTGCACGTAGGGGTGCATGGGATGAGAAAGTAGCTTTAAATGTAAGACTGGAGGACTTCTCTGGTAGCCCAGTGGTTAAGACTCTGCATTTCCACTACAGGGGGCATGGTTTCGATCCCTGGTGAAGGAAGTTCTACATATGAAGCAGTATAGCCCAAAACAAAACAAAACCCCAAAAAAGTAAGATTGGATAAAATGGGACTATATCAAACTCAAAATCTTTGGTGTGTCAAATAATGCAGTCAACGGAAGGTAATGGCAACTTATGAATTGGGAGAAACATTTGCAAATCATATATCGGATAAGGAGTTAACATCCAGAATGTATAAAGGATTCCACAAGTCAACAACAAAAAATTCACATAATCTGATTTAAAAATAAGCAAAGGAGTTGAATAGACAATTTTTCCAAAGGTGATGTGTAAATGACAAACAAGTATATGAAAAGATGGTTAACGTTAGTATTGGAGAAGTGAAAATCAAAATCACAATAAAGTATCACCTCACACTCATTAGGATGGCTAACTGAGTCTCCTCCACTGCAGGTGAATTCTGTACCACTGAGCCACCTGGGAAGACTAGGATGGCTACTATCAACTAAAAGAGAGACGGAAAGGGAGACGTGTTGGTGAGTGTGTGGCGAAATGAGAACGCTTGTGTACTATTCACAGGATTATAAAGTGGTGCAACCTTTATGGAAAGCAGCGTAGAGGGTCTTCAAAAAATGAAAAATAGAGGTACCACAGCATTCAGCAATTCTAATTCTGAATACAGATCTAAAAGGGTTGAGAACAGGATCTGGAAGAGACTTTTGCACACTTCTGTTCATTGCAACACTATTTACAATAGCCAAGAGGCAGAAGCAACCCAAGTACCTACTGTTGGATAAATGAATAAACAAGATGTGGGACACACATACAAAGAAACATTATTCAGCCTTAAAAATCTTAGGATATTCTGGGCTTCCCTGGTGGCTCAATGGTAAAGAATCCAATGCAGGAGACAGGCTCGATCTCTGGTCCAGAAAGAGCCAACATGATGTGGGACAACTAAGCCCATGCACCACAGCTACTGAAGCCCACTCTCTAGAGTCCGTGTTCTAAGTGAAAGTGAAGTCGCAGTCATGTCTGACTCTTTGCGACCCCATGGACTGTAGCCTGCCAGGCTCCTCTGTCCATGGGATTCTCCAGACAAGAATACTGGAGTGGGTTGCCATTTCCTTCTCCAGGGAGCCTTCCTGACCCAGAGATCAAACCCAGGCAGATCTGCATTGCAGGCAGATTCTCTACCATATGAGCTACCAGGGAAACCCCAAGGATATCCCACCACATGCCATAATATGGATGAAACCTGAGGACATTAGGCTAAATGAAGTAAACAAACAAATAGACAAATGTTGTATAATTCCTTTATGTGAGATATTTCTAAAAGTAATCAAATTCATAGGAACAGAAAGTTGAATGGTGGTTGCCAGGGGAGGGGAGGAAAAGGAGTTGTTTAATGTGTATAGAATTCCAGATTTGGAAAATGAGAATTTTCTGGAGCTCTGTTTCACAATAATATAAATATATTTAACACTACTGACTCGACACTTAAAATTGATTAAGATGGCAAATGTTATATGTTTTTCATCATAGTTTTGTTTTTTTTAAGGGAGTTTAGGATAATTGAGGACTTAAATTCTCCCTCCTTTTCCTTCCTTTGGTCTGAGTCTGTTACCCTTTTGTTGGAAAAAAAATACAGTAGTTGT